>NC_138162.1:88300831-88900831 GCF_964165515.1 Mesoplodon bidens
GTGGTCAGAGAGTCACAAAAGAGAAAATACACACACACACACACACACACACACACACTTCTGTGGCTTTGCAATATGACATCTTTATTTGAAAATTCTCAGTAGAATATGGCAGAAATAGTATACTTACAAGAAGAAAAGCCAATGTCGCATTATAATGGTTTTTACCATTTTGATTCCTTTAACAGAGACAGGAGTAAAAGCTACTTGGTGCTGTGAAGAGAGGAGAATCTGCAGAGCTCAGAGTACAGCTTATCAGGATTTGGATAAAATAATCATCCAAAATGGGACAGAAAAACATCAACACAATGTTGGTGTTGAAGGGGAAGTAAGGAAAACCCAGAAGAGGTTAAAAGGATGCTCAGAAAGAATGAAATGCAACAACGTTGCAGGTACTTTGAAGAAATCTCCATGACATTCAGGATGAAGAGGTCCCATTAATGCTACCACAAAGAAATTCATTAAAGAGGCAAGTAAATAGAATTCAAAGCAGACATCAACCTCCAAACCCAACTTCATTGCATGGAATTGAAATTTCAGAGGAGTGTAAAGTGACCACACTCAGAGAACCATTTCTTATGCACAATTCCTGTGCTCAAGATGACAAAAGAATTCTTATTTACACAACTTTGACAATATTCGATATTTGAGTGCCAGTTCCACATTATTCAGTGATGGCACCTTCAAGACGGCAACCAACACAGTTCCCTCAGTTATTTCCTGTGCACAGTGTGGTATTGGGTTATACTATGTCATTAATTTATGCACGAACAATGAAAAGGCGAGAAGATACTTACAGATATACATATTTGAGAAAGTACTTACATTTACACGGGAAAGAAATCTTGACACTAACCCTTCATTGTGCATGATGGTTTTTTTTTTTATTGAAATATGGTTGATTGACAATGTTGTGTTAGTTTCAGGTGTATAGCACAGTGATTCATTTACACACACACATTGTTATACAGCAGAAACTAACACAACATTGTAAATAAACTCCAGTAAAGATGTTAAAAAAATAAAATAGATAACCAACAAGGCAAGGACCTACTTTATAGCACAGAGAACCATACTCAATATTTTGTAATAACCTATAAGGGAAAACCATCTGAAAAAGAAAATATATGCATGAGGGGTTTTGAGATTGCAAATGTGAATGTGATTTGACTACTCCTACCAAATGCACAAGTAAAAGGATGCTTGTTTCACTTTTCACCATCACTCTGGCAAAAAATATCTTCTTTGGGTCTAACACAGGAGTATATGAGAATGGAAACTAACACCCATAAGTGTGCATCTAAGTTGTTTGGACTTCCATTTGTACCTTTAGAAGATGTAAATGCAACCTTTGAGTACATTGAGGAGAATGCAAAAGAAAATTTAGATGACCTAGTGGATTATGTTGAGAGGGTATGTGTTCATAGAAGGCATGGAAGAGGCAGAAGAAGATCAGAAGCTCCAAGATTTCTACCAGAAACTAGGAATGTTCATACATCAGTACTGAGCAACAGGACAAACAATGCACTGGAAATCTGGCATACCACATTTCAGAAGCTGGTGGTAGTACATCATCCTTCATTTGGAGATGTACTGAAGTGTTAAAAGGTGAACAGAAAAGCAATGAACGATTTACATCACCCAGGTTCTTGGTGGTCGCACTCAAATATGGCCACCAACTTCACGGCAATACAGACAAAATCAAATTCATATAACTAAAACTGTTAACAAATAAAGTAAACGCAAAGCCAATAATCAGGCGGGTATATACTTAAGAGCAACTGCTTATCAATTTAAGAGTAACCTTGCTGAACTTCACGATGAGGAAGGACAAGAATGAATGTGAAATCCAAACTTCCTCTCCAATTACAATAAAAATAATGTAAATAAAAATTTAACAAAGTTAAATGTTTGTATTATTTAATGAATCATGGGCCAAACGTCTCAATGGACATTTTGGACAGGACCAGGTGTCCTGCAAGGGGTTCGTTTAGCCCTCTCAAAAGAATAATCAGGGCTTCCCTGGTGGCGCAGTGGTTGAGAGTCTGCCTGCCGATGCAGGGGACACGGGTTCGTGCCCCGGTCCGGGAGGATCCCACGTGCTGCGGAGCGGCTGGGCCTGTGAGCCATGGCCGCTGAGCCTGTGCGTCCGGAGCCTGTGCTCCGCAGCGGGAGAGGCTACAACAGTGAGAGGCCCGCGTACCGCAAAAAAAAAAAAAAATCAATGATAGAGATCAATGTAACTGCCTTTTCCTGGCATTAAGGTAAGTTCAGTACCCTATTGGAAGCACAGGTGAAATCTTCTGACTAACGTATTATGAAAATGTGGTCAACAACCAGCTTACTGGTGTGGAAATGATATAAAAATGGCAATTTTTGAGGTTGTACTAAATTCAAAGGAAAACAGCTGTGAAAATCCCCTCCCCAAAAACATTTGGGGTAAAAACTAGGTGAATATACCTGGATGTGCTCCTGAAAGAGAAATGCTGGGATTTTCTTCGTTCTCTAGTTACTTTCTTGGCACCATCATAGGCTCATTGGTACACTTAGCTTTGAAGTCTCCAAGCACTAGTTCAGTAAAAAGAGCTTTGTGACTCCAAGGCAGACAGAACCATTTTCCAATCGCAGAAGCACTTAATTCTTTCTCACTTTAAGTGTGAAAGCCATTTGGGTGATAGCCCAGGCAGGGTATTGCAGACCGGGAGTGAAAAACTCTTGGCCTCTAAGAAGAAACAGTAAGGGAAAAAATTCAGTTACCATTTAAGAGACCAAGAAAAAAAAATATTGCATTTAGAAAAAAATTGCTTTTGGCAACTGTGTTTAAGACTCTCAAATTTGGAAGTTAAACATGGGAAAATGTTATAAACGAGTTGCACCATATTTGTCTATCACTCTCTTTTTGAAGTGGCAATCTGGGTGACAGGAAAGGATGAACACATCTCTATTCTGGTGCAGCTTGCTGAGAAATGCAAGTTAGAGAATGAAGCCTGCCTGTTGGGCTGCTGCTTATAAATAGAAGGAATCTGGTTCTGCCATAGAGTGGGAGCTTCGGTTTGATTTTTTTGCATGTGTGTGAAGGCAGCTAGTGTGTATTTGATAGGACAGCTCAGCTGTCGTGAGCTGGCAAGTAGTGACAGAAGGGAAAAAGGGGCCCAGCAAATAGCCATTCTCTGAATGTTCTCCTTGTTGAGTCGGGATGTTTCCTGTACCAGGAGTCCTCATGCTTGGCTTACGACGCTGGGGCTGGCTAGAGTGTCACAGAGGAGGCCGAGGGAGTTCTGGAGTGTCACCGGCCTTCGCAGATGCCCATAGCCGTTTGGCAACAGCTCATCTTCCAAGATGACGAGCATGTACTTCCTCTTCCTTATTGTTTGCTGGTGGTAGTCATTTTATGAGATGATGGGCCTATAGAAATTTTGAGAGAATTAAATTATGGGATGTTCATATTCAGGTAGGAATATATATCATTAAAAAAGAAACAATATCTGCTGAGTAGGTTACTGCACTTATAACATTTTATTTAATTCCTGCAGGAACACAGTTATGCAGGTGGCATCAACCCAACTTAAATGCGTTGAAATAGAGGTTCAGGGAAGTGAAGGGATTGGGCCAAAGTCTAAAACCAGTAACTGGCGTGATCAGTCTACCCAACTTGACCTTGACAGCCCGTGACCTGTTGCTTCACCTCTTCCCCATGACGAAAGCACACCTGTGGGCTGCACCGAGAGCCCAATTGTCCTAGGAGACCAGTGTGCCTTTGCCTTGTAACCTGGGATGACTTAGGTCTTCATACCTCTACAGAGGAGCAGTGGGAGCTCAGTGGCCGGCCACTCTCTGGCAGTTCTGTCCAGAGGCCACATAGTTCCACACTAGACCTCCTTTATAGAGGGGATTATAAGCCACTTGTCAACATTCTGTGAGCCTTTCAATTTTCAGGCTGAGCAAAAAGTCCTTATTCATTCTTCTGGGACTGTTGTCATCCAGCTGTCATCTGGGCCCTTGGAGCACAAAGTCTGTGCTGCTCACCTGGCCATATTTCTCACAGCAACATCTGTGTTCCTTTCTCTTTCCTTCCCTAGCAACTGTTTCAATTTAGATGAATATACTACTGTTATGCTTAATGTCTATATAAGCCAAAACCATCTTGATTAGCTGGTGCAATCATAGGGATGTTTTGAAGCTAATGCATACTCAAGGATTTTTACACTTCTATCAGTTTGGTAATAAATTCCTCACCAACCTGTTCACAAAAAAATGTGTCCTGCGGTATCGGAGCTCTGCAGTGTCCTTCAGCAGAGACCTTACAAGAGCTCCATTGGGTTGGCCTGGTTGAACATGCCCAGGCACTGGATCCTAAAAGTTGGTCCAAGGATAAGTCCATGTTCCTGATGAGGCTTTCACTAAATCTTGGCAACAAGTGAATGAACAAACAAACAAATTAATAAATAAATACAAAAATAAGTTTTTAAAAATGAATCAATTTTAAGAAATCGTCTTTAAGTTTATGTTCTTCATGATTGTATATGCATTAGAAATGTCTTTTTCCTGAATTGATGGAAATCACAGATGGTTGATGTCAATTTTCAGTGGCCTATTTTACCCTTCCCCTTCAGCAAATGGTCAATTCCATATAGATTCCTAAAATTACCCCCACCAAAAAAAATTTCCTGCTGTTCCCTGAAATCCTAAATCTGGGAACCAGTAATGCCAAATATGATGTCTGTGTCTCCACCATCCTACACCTGCCTCCCTCAGAAACTCCATCAGTGGAGAGCTTCTAAGAGGGTTAAAGCAGAAGGAATTGGGAAGAAGAAAATAATCTCATTTGCTATAGAAAAACAAGAAAAGGAAATATATATTTACATATTTATATATTTAAATGATGTAATATAATTATATATTATGTAAGTTATATATGTACACATCTATATGTATTTGTTTATAGAAGCTCTTTGAATGTAGGTGAGCTGACAACTTTTCATTGTGTG
This sequence comes from Mesoplodon bidens, assembly GCF_964165515.1. Lineage (NCBI taxonomy): Eukaryota > Metazoa > Chordata > Mammalia > Artiodactyla > Ziphiidae > Mesoplodon > Mesoplodon bidens. The sequence goes on from NC_138162.1 coordinate 88,305,820, forward strand.
CTCTTGAGCCTCGGGATATTTTTTTTTTTTTTTTTTTTTTTTTTTTTTTTTTTTTTCTTTTTGCGGTATGTGGGCCTCTCACTGCTGTGGCCTCTCCCGTTGCGGAGCACAGGCTCTAGACGCGCAGGCTCAGCGGCCATGGCTCACGGGCCGAGCCGCTCCGCGGCATGTGGGATCCTCCCAGACCGGGGCACGAACCCGTGTCCCCTGCATCGGCAGGCGGACTCTCAACCACTGCGCCACCAGGGAGGCCCCCTCGGGATATTTTTGACCGAGACTGTTAAGGGCAGAAACTTTAATTTCTTGTGGGGTGTGAGAGGGAGCTTTCGATTCTTTCTCATCTGTTTTCTTTTAGTCATTTTCCTTCTCTTCATTGCCCGTTCTTCTCAGTACTGAGCTTGCACCAGACAAAAGGGGTCCTTCCCTGCCCTCACACTTTAGAGGGCCCTACTTATCACAAAGAGACATAAATGAACTCATTCAAGAATACGTGAGCGTCTGTCTCTTGGGACCCAGTGGTCAGTGCTGGGACCACCTGAACATCCACCCTCAGAACGAACACCACCCGTTCAGGCTCCAGAGAATTACTTCTCATTCCTTGCCCTTTGTTCTTAAAATAAAAAAGGTGGCTCCATCCAAAGGCTATGAAGTCTTACAGCTGTACTACCGCTACTTACATCAGAAACAAGCACTACTTTGGAGTGTGGGAAAAGATTTGAGCGGCAGAAGCTCTTAGGTAAGAGAAAAGACAAATTAATTAACTTGTCAAATAATTTCTCTCTGATAGCATGAATGTGATGCAGTCTCGTGTGATCAAATATCATTTCCCAGTACTGCTGAGCATCCACTTTCTTATTTCTCTTTGTGGTTCCAGAGGTATTTACAAATTAGAGCAGTGTTCAGAGCACTGGTATGTGGAGTCTGAGGAACATTTTCTAAAATTATATACTCCCAATTACTGCTAGTCTGTATAGATGTGGATCTAGATACAATGTGAGAAGTGTTAACATTATTACATGGCTCTAGACATTGCTTTAAAAGGTGGTGAAAATCATGATATGACAATATTATATGTTGAAACTAAAATATTCTGTAATTTTTTGTGGTTACAATAATCTATTATCCACACCCAAATACAATGTTTGCTCATGATATATAAAGGAATTTTATTAAAAACTCCCATTACTACTGCCCTAGCAGAGTGAATATTCTCTACATAGAAATTAATAATTTAAAAAATTATCTTAGAACTATAGTATTTCAAGAAATGTGTCTATTTTAGCATTACTGTCAATAGAACATAAAATATATGAAAGTGTTGATTATAATATAATTAGTGTTTTGCTGAAACAAAGGCAAGAAAAACAAATTTTACGGAACATATTTGTGAATTAATGAGAGAGATCTTGTCAAACATCACTAGCCCATCAAGAAAACACTCAGACATGCGCAATACAATTAAATCCAGTCATCGTTGAGAGTTTGTTGACTTTCCGTCATACGAAAACCATAGTGTTTGTTTTTTTTTTTTTTTTTTTGCTGTACGCGGGCCTCTCACTGCTGTGGCCTCTCCCGTTGCGGAGCACAGGCTCCGGACACACAGGCTCCGCGGCCATGGCTCGCGGGCCCAGCCGCTCCGCGGCATGTGGGATCTTCCGGGATAGGGGCACGAACCCGTGTCCCCTGCATCGGCAGGCGGACTCTCAACCACTGCGCCACCAGGGAAGCCCAAACCATAGTTTTAAACAAAGTTTTTCATTCTATCATTGTGAATACATGTTTGTCAAGGAAGGGGGTGGTCTGTGTATCATTGAACAGTTTAACTTGTTTTAAGTCTCTTCATTATTTAGACCTATGCCTGTGGATTTCCATTTGAACACTTGGCACATTTTGTCTTGATTCCCCTCATTCTCTCTTCCTTTTCTCTCTCCTCCCTTTGATATACCTTTATTTCTCTCTCTTATTCCTCTCTTCTCTCCTCTTTGGCTTTACAAGTCTTACTGCATCATCTCAAGTGCTTAATAAATGCAATTTTTGTGTTTTTTTGCAGAATCAAATCAAATCCATCTCTGAGGCTCCCTCTCTCCCAAATGGCAAGAGAATCCAATCTCAGCCATGATGGAGAGGGGCATGAGGGTGGAATTCTCCTCCTCTTTCTCTTTCTCTAGGGCCATATAGCAAATTGATTTTAGTTTTTAAGGGAAATTTCAGATTTTGGTCTAGGATATCCATTCAACTCACCGGAAAAGTGATGGAGACAAGGACTTAAGGTTGTACTACTGGCCAGGAATGAAGTCAGTGCACTTGGCTGCTGCATTCCCTGAGGTGTGTCTCTTGGAATTTGGTGTTTTCTTCAAGCTCCTGGATCTGCCTCTCTCCAACATCTGCCTGCTGTCCCATATATATTAAAATATAGACAAAATTAAACATGCTTAAAGGTGAGTTCCTTCTTTCTTTTATTCACATATTGATTCAACAAATACTTGTTGAGAGCCTTCTAATTGCCAGGCATTGTACTAGGTGCTGGGTGTGTATTAGTGAATAAAATAGACATGATATTGCCTTATGGAATTTGTGGTTCAATAGGGGAGATAGTCAGTAAACAAGAAAACAAATAAGTATGTACACAGGGAATGACTAGGAAGTTGGAAGAACCTAAAACATGGTTGTACGAAGAGTTGAAGGAATTAGGAAGGTTTGGCCTTCTCCATGGAAGGCTCAGAAGAACTTCTTTAACAACTACATAAATCTTAAAGAATTTCACATGAAAAAGTACTTTCTTTCATCAATTCTAAGCAGCTGAGCTAGCATCAAAAGCTGGAAGCTTTAGTAAGATCCATGTTGGATGGACAGGATGCAGAATTTTTTGAGCTGTGAAAGAATGGAATAGGCTGCTTGGAGCAGGAGGGGAGTGGGTCAGGTCAGGAGTTCTCTTGATTAAAAGTAGTCACAGCTACTACTCAGTAATAAAGAGGAGTAGACATGCAACAACATGTATGAATCTCAGAAACATTACGCTAAGTGAAAGAAGCCTTACACAAAAGACTATATGTTGTATGATTCCATTTATTTGAAATTCTAGATTAGGCAAAACTAATCTATAGCAGATACCCAGAACAATGATTGCCTGGGGAGGGGAGCAGGGCAGTGAGGGCTAAGGTTAATGAGGAAGGGGTATGAGGGAACTTTCTGGGATAATGGACACGTTCTCCATTTTGATAGAGATTTGGCTTACATAGGATATATGCATTGTCAACATTCATCCAACGGTTCATTTAATATTTGTACATTTCACTATATACATATTTCATCTAGAAATAAATAAGGCAGGAAGACAGTCAAAGAGAAAGAAAAAGGAAGAAAGAAAGAAAAAGACAAATATTGAACTTTAGTTAATCATGCACATGCTGGAGTTTTAGGGGTGTCTGCACTGATGTCTGTAATTTACTTTGAAATACATGAGAAAGTAAGATGGACTGATGAATGGATATATAGATAGAAATGCAATAAGGCAAATGTAATCAAATGTTAACAATTGTAGAATCTAGGTAGTGAGTATATGGGGATTCACTGTACAATTCTTTAGCTTTCTTGATGTTTCAGTTTTTTCCTAATTAAACGTTAAGGAAAAAATACAATTTATTGAAGATTTACTACAACCTGTTAGTCACCGTGCTGTACATTTTTGATGTATTACCTCAAATACTGAACAGAATAATTTATGGCAGATATTATATTTTGTTTTGTTGTCAATACTAAATTTGTAAATTGTAAATCAGAAAACTGGGACTAAGAAAAGTCATATAACTTGCCCAGGGCCATATGATTAAGTGGCAGACCTATCTTCAAAGTCTGCACCTGTGCTATCCAATATGGTGCCCACTGGTCATATGTGGCTCTTGAGTACCTGGAATGTGGCCAGTGCGACTGATGAACTGAATTTATAATTTTATTTAATTTTAAGCTGAAAAAATTAAATTCAGTTATTAGAAAACTCACTTCAGTTTCAAGTATGTTTGAAGGTATTTTTTCAAAAGTAATATTTATGAATTCTAAATACTAAATATTCCCAATGAAAAATAAACACATTTTGAAGACTTATTGTGAAAAAAAAGTAAACTATCTAATTCATAATTTTTATATTGATAAAATGTTGAAATGATAATATTTTGGATGCATGGGTTAAATTTTTAAATATTAAAATTAGTTTTTACTTTAAAAACTTTTAACATTACATATGTGACTCATATTTCTATTGGGCAGAGTTGGCATATACTCTTAGCAGTGTACCCCAGCATGTATAATATTCATATTAAGGCTAGGGGATGCAAATTACCAGAAGTGGGGGTGGAGTGGTGTAAGGTGGGGTGGGTGTGCACCAGCTCACTAAGACCCTTTGTAACTATGAGATCCTGTGAAATTTTATTTAGCACTTACTATGAACCAGGGACTATTTTCAAGTCTTGACATTTATACATTCAAGGATATTTAATCCTTACCACAACTCTATGAGGTAAATTATCCCCATTTTACAGATGAGGAAACTGAGGCACAGGAGTGCATACACAGATATTTACCTGCAGCTAAATCAAAGTAAAGGAACCACTGCCATTAAGATACACTCAGAATTTAAAACCTACCCTTTCAGAACTTTCTTTAAGTGGCTTCGATTTAGAGATTTGGTTTCAATCTCTCAGACTCTGGAGAACATTTTCCTCCAAGGACACTGGCCCCTTTTCCATGCACAAGCAGCTCTTTGAATTGTGCATTCCTTCTCAGAATTCTAAGGCATTTATTCAAACAATGTGGATCAAACTAGATAATTGGCCAACAGGAGTACACTGTAGTTGAGCAAATGGGTATTAGAGGGGTCCCATTTGAGAATTCGTCATTTTCTTTCAGGAGAAAGGGCAGTTTAATCTCTCTAAAAGCCTGCCACATCCTGTGATAATTGACTTAGCAATGGAATTGCCTTGCAGAAATCTTCTGCATTTCTATGGCGGTGATGCTGACGGAAGTCTTGAGGAGGCCCAGGAACTGCTGGGGTGTTCTTCCTAAGTATTCACAGAAGGAGTGAAGGTGAATACTGCATTCAGAGGCAGTTAATTTCCTAAGTGCAAGGCTTTATTAATTTTGAAGAGAACTTGGATTGGCTGGTGTTCCAGAAACTGCAACAAAGAAACTCAGGTGAGTTGTCAAAAAGTTACTTGAGCAGCTGGCACTGTTGGTTTTCAGTACCAGAGATCAAGCCTTTCCCCTCTTTTATGAATATACCTTAAAATTCGGGTTAGTGGGGCTTCCCTGGTGGCGCAGTGGTTGAGAGTCCGCCTGCCAATGCAGGGGACACGGGTTCGTGCCCCGGTCTGGGAAGATCCCACATGCCGCAGAGTGGCTGGGCCCGTGAGCCATGGCCGCTGGGCCTGCGCGTCCGGAGCCTGTGCTCCGCAACGGGAGAGGCCACAACAGTGAGAGGCCCGCGTACAAAAAAAAAAAAAAAAATTCGGGTTAGTACCAATGCCAGTTATAATCCATGTCTATTTCCAGAAGGCATTACCTGCTATGGTTATGAGACCCAGCATGTGCAGGCTGTTAATGCATTGGCAAAGTTTTCAAACAGTAAAAGAGGAAGCTCTAAAAATTCAGGAGAATGTCACCCTAGTGCCAGTCCTCAAGAGGGTAGAAGGTGATAACATGGGAATGTCTTAGACCATTGCTACTTAAAGTGTGGTTCTGACCAGCAGCATCGGCATCACCAGGAAGCTTTGTGGAAATGCAAACTCAGAGACCTCACCTCAGATCTACCGAATCAGCATCTCTGGGATTGGTGATCAAGAATATGCATTTTAACAATACCCCTAGACCAGTGCTTCTCAAACTATCTATGGCAAAAGACAAGTTCTGTTTTAGTTTTCTTAATTTGCTGCTAACTCATTCTTTGGTAAAACATCCTGTTCAATGAGACAAATTCAATAATCATTGCCTGGGCTGTTGCAGCAATGTCCTTTGCTACAGAAGTTTTAAACACTTACTCTCAGCTTGTAGACCTTTCTTATTGGAGACTGATAACAATGAGTTCATGGGATGCACCGGTCCATGGACCACACTTATCTAAGGAGCACTTATCTAAGCCATAGCTCTCTGGTACACCAGCCTTCCTCAGCCCAGAATGATCACTGTTGCTGCCTGGAACTCATGCATCTTTGCCACGGAACACCAGTGAGCCTCACAGAGAACAAAGACATGGAGATGAGAGTTAATCAGGAACCACCCCTTCTATCTAGTTTGGTCATACAGTTACTATACACACTTTCAGATAACCCATTTCAGCTGAACTAGATCAGGAAAAATTTGGTCATGGATGGATCGCCTTCTTATGTTGTTGCATTAAGGTGGTAAATTGCAAAGATTTGCTTTTCATGTAGTATTATTGGTGTGGTTCATGAAACTCACAGTTGCCATGAGTCCGTAGAAGTTATGGAGCAAAGTCAATTGCTTTTTGTATCTCTCTTCTAGTAGGGCTGAATTTCTAATTTTCTACTGAAAGCCTGTGTTACAGAATTTGGCTGGTCAGATGACATTTGGAGTTCATCAAATTCTAATTGATGAATAAACACAGGGAGAATGTTTCTCTCCTGGACTTGATTATAGAGTTGTCACTATCATATGACATTGAGGTGTTATAAAAATGTTGCTTTAATCTGTAGTCTATTTGGTTATCCTCATCCCATAGCCACATCTCTTAAAATTTTGTTAAAATACATTAGGGCTTATTACATCCCTTGTTTATATTAGGGATTCAGTAACAGAAGGTGTCAATGATGTAAACATTACATAAAAGTAAAGGCTTCAGAGATGAAAACAGTGCTTAATGGAGCTGCTTTGCCAGTGGGAAATGAATTCTGATATTATCCAGAACCAGTTCTTACCCTGAAATGCTCCCCACTTACAAAGAGTGTCAAACAGCCTTTTAGCAACCGTCCAAAAAAAATCTATGATTGTTTACACGAAAGTGTTTCAAACTCTTCATCTGCTATAAATTGTGTACAGCCAAGTGGGTGCATTAGGATTTATACTGAATCTCTTTATCTGGTAAGGTAAAAGAAATGTTTATAATTTCCCTGAAATGTATTTGCTTTTCCCATGGCTTTAGATAATACTTCTCATGGCTTTAGATAATACTCCTAAAAGGAGCCATTTATGAAATAGTTGGTTAACCTACAACACAAAGAGTAGCATAAGCCCTTTGGTACTTTCTAAGTCCAAAAATGAATAATTGTGCCTTTTTCAATTATTTGACCTCTTCTATATGAAGGGCCCTGGCTTGTGAAGTTTATCTGGTTGTTAGGAATAGGAATACCTGTGGCAAATCATTTTGAATGGTTTCTCACCTTGGTTTCTTGAATTCACATGTGATGAAAGTATGCCCTAAAGAAAATGCAAACTAAAATCACAATAAGATACTATCTTACACCCACCAGAGGGGCAAAACAAGAAAAGGCTGACAATAGCAAGTGCTGATGAGGACATGAGGCAGAGAGAACTCTCATAGAAGCCTGTGGCAGTGTGAATTGGTACAACCGCTTTGGAAAACAATTTGACCCTATGTAGTAAAGTAGAGCATGTGAATACTCTACAACTCAGCATTTCTGTTCCTAGGTGTACACCCTACAGAGATTCTTTTATACGTGCATTAGGCTATATACAAGACTATTCTTATTAATGTAGTTTCTAATGGCAAAAATTCCCAATAGGAAACTCAGGTGGCCATCTAACAGGAGAAGGGATAAATTCATATTGTTACATTCATACAACTGCAGCAAAGTGAATAAAATATAACCATGTGTCAGCAAAGATGAATCTTAAAAACATAAAATTAGATAAAAAAACAAGTTCCAGGAACATACATACAATAAGATTTCATTTGAATAAAGTTAAATAATGTGCAAAACTAAGCAGTATACATGTGAGATAAAATGATTAAGAAATGCAAATGAATTTAACAGAAAATAAGATAATTGTCATCTTTCGGAGGAGAAGGAGGAACAATCAATGGAGGAGAGTCACAGTGGGATCTGGAGGCGCTAGTCATGTTCTATTGCTGAAGCTGGGTGGTAGTTACGTGGGTAGTTATGTACCACCCATTTAAAAAAATCAGACAGATGTGGTGTATATACAATTTGCAAGCATGAACTTTTTCATGACAAAATAAAAGTAAATGGAAAAAGAGTATGTCCTAAAAAGAAACTATGAGACCTCTATCTGTTGGGTCCCATTAGGTTATTCTGGGTAACAAACCATCTCCAACTGGCTTAATGAAGTAAAGTTTATTTTTCTCTCATGGCTACATGTCCAATGAGAGTCATCAGGGGCCTCTGATTATTGTGGTAACTGAGGGACACTGGCTGACACAGTTTCTATGGAAAAGAGCCTCTAGGACTACTGCCTGTGGGAAAAAAAATTATCATCAGATCATCACCAAGGGGAGGAGGGGAAGGAGGAGAAGGGACAGGACAAGTCAAGCACTGCCTCCTCAAACTGCTCCCTGGAAATGGTAGGTCACTTCCATTCACATTTTATTGACCAGGTTAGGCCCTGCTAACATCAAAGGTGTTAGGGAAGTGCAATCTTGCTCTGTCTCTGGAAAGAGAACCTTAATATTTGTGAACAGACCTGATGACCATAATGACTTCCATACAACCATAGCTAAATGTTGAGTTCACTGCTGCTTTTCCTCCCAAGCTCCAGAAGAATACACATTTGGGCTTATCTGCCATTACAACTCTCATAAGGATTCAACACTTTGGGAAGGCTTCTTTCTTGATGGTCTTGGGAGAGAATCCCTTCTGAAGATAGGACAATCTTATTCCAAACAAAAGTCATACCCTTGGAGTAAAATCCTCTTATCAGGATAAAGTTTCATAGGTCTTCTCTGTATCTGTGGCGGTAGAAGGCAAAGATACTCAGTGTTCCACTTCCCAGAACTGGGAAAAGGTATGTTGGGGTGGCAGTGAGGGTGGGTAGGAAATGGCTGGCGGGGATACCAACAGATACCTAAGCCTATTTGAAAACACAACATCCAGTCGTTGCAAATTCACGGCCAAGATCTGCCCCTCCTCTTGTGTCAGAGTGCTGGTGCCTCATATGCATTGAACATAACTGCATCCACCCAGTCAGGGGAGTGAGCAACTACATGCCAACGGTCTGACCTGGGTGGTGCAGCCAACCTTCAGTGTCTTCTCCCCAGGGGTGAGGCAGAGGCTGGCTCTTTGCTCTCCAGTCCCATTCCTTGGCCAAGACCCACTGGAAGACTATGTTTCCCAACCTCCTTGGCAGTTAGGTTTGGGTCATGGCGTCTGGGTTCTGGAAACTGGAACATGGTGGACATGATGTGATATACAGACCTGACCATTAAACAGCAGCACAATATCCATACTTTGTCACTTCCCTTGTTTTGGGCCAAATGCTGAGGAACCACTCTAAGGAACCGACTAGATGGTAGGAGCCTGTGTCCTCCAATCACCTCATTGAAGGCTGGCCACTAAAAACTCAGTCAGATGATGTGAGCAAGAAAGAAGCCTTTATTTTGCAACACCAGTGAGATCTGGGGGCTGTTAGTTTCATCAGCTAGTGTTACTTTACCGTAAATAACATAAGGGGTCACAGCCCCTTTCTTCAAAGCTACTGCTGGCAAAGAACTCTGCTGGGCTGAACTCAGATAATTATCTGGGACAGTCCTCCTGTCATATAAGAGGGGCTTGTCATCCTTTCTTACTAACCTCAAAATGGATAGGCAAGCCAGGCTTTGCCCATGTGTTGGGTGATCATTAAGTTGGTATTATAATTAGAACACATATAAATGCCTCAAATGACAAAAAATTTCAGTCCCACTTAGACATTCTGGTTGTCTGGGATTTTGAACATTGGATTACCTCTGCAGATGATATAAGAGCTGGATATTTTTAGCAGAAGGTGTGATATGATTTGAGATCATATAATTCCATAAATGTCTGGACAGGCTGCTTTATATGCTTTAGGGTCAACTGGGAACAATAAGCCCATTTGGATGAAGGAGGATACAGGCTCCAAATGCTATTTTATGTTATGTGGAATATGGAGAGAGAAATGCCCAGAGGGGAAAAGTCTGGAGTCCCAACTGGATGAGCAGACAAAAATGGTGGTCACGAAGGGAGTTATCCAGTCAATTGTTTTTTTGGCGGTGAGAAAAGAAGATAAAATGCAGACGTAGTCACAGTGATGGGAGCTATAGAGTGACACTTTTGTGCCCATGATGGAGATACAGTGGCCCTAAGTGGGTTTACTATTCCTTACAGAAGGGGTAGAATAAGTTTGTGCTTGGTCCAGGACACACAGTGACCTTGGGAAAACTATAATGGCTGGGTGACCTCTCAAGAAGAGTTAGTGACACATCAGCTGAAGCATTTGAAGTGCTTGGCCCTTGTCACATGGAGCCTTGAATTCTTCTTGTATGCACGTCCAAGAAGCAGCCTGGTCACTGGTTGACTCATGAGTTAGAAATCTAAACCTAAGTGTTGATTCCATGACTTGTTATGGGTGTCACCCTGAGTAAATTCTATCACCCTTTGGAGCTACGATGTCCACATCTATAAAATGAGGATTCCATAGAAATTTTGTGAGATGCACAGGACAAAACATGTGAAAACAACTACAGCAGTGCCTGGCATATTACCAGCATTCAGTCATATTTGCTCCCTTAATTCTTTCCTCTATTTGATAGTAAGTTCCTTCAGGGAAGGATCAGGGCACATTCATGCTGCATTGCCCCAGGGGCTTGGAACACTGTCTGGAACACTGGAGATGCTTGATAAATGTTTATTAAATGTGCAAATGAAAGGGCTAGGGTGAGACTTTGGGGCTAACTCTTAGACGCTGGTAAATAGTGACCTTTTCCCCTTTATGAAATATCCCTTAAGGTGGATATGTCAGGGAGGCCTTAGTTTCAGCAACATTTAACAGAGACCTGAATGACAGTGGCTGAAAAGATAAAAGTTGATTTTTCTCTCATGTAAAAGTCTTAACAGGCAGTGCAAGGCTGGTGTAGTGGCTCCACTGGGTGTCCTGGTGGCCTTTGACCTCGTTGTCCACGATGGAGAAAAGGCAGTAAGAGATGGTACACTGCCATGCCTTTAATGACACAGCCAGGAATCTCTCCTCTCTCACCTCTCATTACCAGAAGTTCTAGCTACAACAGTGACTGGGAATGGAATTTTTATCCCAAGCGTCCAAGTGACTTCCAATTACTTGGAAAGGGAGAGTAGATATTGGAAAACAACCTGAAGTTCCTTCCATAGTCTTTCTTCTATAATACAATACTTTTTGAAAAATGGAATGATTGCTGGCCTCCTGTGCTGGACCACGAGGACGGCAGCCACTTCCCAGTGATAGAGCAGAGAAAGTCTAGAAGCACCCTGATGCCCAGATAAATGAGGAGCCTCCAGAGCGTTTTGAATTGTCTGTTTATGTGTGAGAAACAAATTGCTTTCTTGAAACCCATATTATTTTGGACCTTTGCTATTCACAACTGTATATATATTTTAAATAATGCATAGGGCTGGTGTGCAGGTGGGTCGTCGTGGCTCTGTGTGACATGAAGGAACTTTAGCTCTTCTTCCCATGAGGGAGCGAGTGGTTCCTTTCTCTTCTGACTCGGCAGCTACAATGACTGGCAGGAAACCACTCTTCTCTCCACCCAGCTGTGACTTCATTCTATTAGGCTAAAATTGAAATCAGGGGTGAGTTAATGTACCGAATTGTACACTAGTAGCCTCCAGTTTATCCTCTTCTCACTTACAGGGTCTGTACATGTGTTTTATACTAGCAGTGCAAATTGTACAAGACTTAAAAAAAAAATCAAGCCATCAGAGGTAATAAGATTATAAAACACAGTCCTGCCTCACTGTAGGAAATCTCAGTGTGTGAAAATTCAGATATATTTAAAGTGATAATGCCTCTACAATAAGATTGATCTCATTACAAAATAATTTACTGAACACCTAATAATTTACTGAATACCTAAATACTTTTAGTGACACTTCCTTACACATTTATAATACTGCGTCCAAATTACTTCAAATTTTCACCTAATCTGTCTGTTACATAAAGTGGGATACATGGGCTCAAAGACCCATCCTGGGTCTGAATAAAATAGATGGAATTTTATCAATACAGCATTGTGTTTTCTGCTTTGACATTAAGAGACTGTATTAATAACCGAAGAAATAGTAAAGAAATATTTTTTTTAAACTTTTTTTTTGGGGGGGCTGCATTGGGTCTTTGTTGCTGTGTGGGCTTTCTTTAGTTGCGGTGAGCGGGGGTTACTCTTCGTTGCTGTGCACGGGCTTCTCATTGCCATGGCTCCTTTCCTTGCGGAGCATGGGCTCTAGGTGCATGGGCTTCAGTAGTTGTGGAACTTGGGCTCAGTAGTTGTGGCATGCGGGGTCTAGGGAACAGGTTCAGTAGTCGTGGTGCACGGTCTTAGATGCTCCTCGGGATCTTCCCGGACCAGGGCTCGAACCCGTGTCCCTGCATTGGCAGGCGGATTCTTAACCACTGCGCCACCAGGCAAGTCCCCAAGAAATATTTTCTAAAGAAATAATAAAGGAATGAAAATGGTGTTCCAGTTTGCACAAGATCAAGCATTCCTCATTTCTTCCTGCTATGTTTTACCACAGTTTTGACACATCTTTTTTTCTCACACTTTAGAATTCATACCTTGTGTACTTTATAGTTTATACCTGGTACATTTTTAATGTCATTTAAAAGAATCTCAAGTCTAGGCATTTTCCCTTCTTACACTGTAGCTATGATACCACAGAAGGTTAGAACTAAAATAATTATGATCCCTTAAGGCAAGACCTCCAGCTTGTGAAGTAGGCCAGTCTTCATACCTAACAGCTTTAACCTCTAATAATACAGAGAAATAGAAAAAGTGTCTACAAGGAGAAGCCAGCCTCTCGTCTGGGCTATCTTTTCATTGTGAGTTCTTTAAAAAAACAAACAAAACAAAACAAAATCCCCAAAAAACCTACTTTAATGGTCTATTCCCTTGCTTTTCTTTAAGAAGAAAATTTTCTGTATTTGAATGTGGCATATTTCATGAGTCTCTAAGTCTATTTCCATGAGTCTATGCAGAAGTCCACTTTTTGTGAGAAGTCAAATAACTCATCAGCTTTGCAGCTTTAGTCCCATTTGCAACTCATGCTGCTACTTTGCGGGGGAGGAAAGGCCTTGGCAAATGTCTGCGTTCCCACACCAGGCAAGAAAACCAATGTCTGCAAAGAGTGTTGAGTACCATCTCTACTGGATCATGCCAGGACAAGTGGACCATTCAGAACCACTATGGGAGTCCAAGTTCAGGTGTATTATCTTCTCTTCCATTCCAGAGAGCATCTTCTCCAGATAGGCAGGGGTTAGAAAATCTTTTATCAGTACTCTGATAAATGCAAGTTTATAGAAAGAAATTCAATTAGCAGAGGAAAACCATAACATAGATAAAGTGATGTATGAGTATACAAACAACTTTTATATCTGTAGGCTCTTTTCTGCCCAGAATATCTGCTCTACAGCCCATTCTTCTCACTCTCTGCCTCTGGGAAGCAGGAGGCTCCCTTTCCGGGGCTGCCTCATCCAAGGCTGGCTTACACTCCCAGCCCTGACCTGGCCAGAGTCCTCTGAGACTTCTCCAAGACTCCAGTGGACGTCTGCATTGGGGCTTTTGCTTGCCTGGTTTCTGGCTTCCCCATGTTTGTTGCTGAACTACAGTGCCCTCCAGTTGGAGGAAGGAAGGAGAGAAAACCCTCTCAGATTCACTTCTGAAGCCTTGCTTTGCTTTTTCTTCTTGCCACCGTGTTGCTGGCCCATCTCCGGCCTCCATCTGTCTTCACGCCAGACAAAGAAGACACGAGAAAATTTCAAGCAACTCCTCTCCATGCTTCATAAATGATCAGCAGAACTCCACCTAACCACAGACCAGGTGTTTCCGGCTCGCATTTTTCTGCCTGACAGACCCCTGCAAAGGATCTGGTAACCACTTTCTGTTCTGCCTTTTGTTTAGTTCCTGCATGAACCATAGAAACCCTTGGGGTGGAGGACAGTGGAGTGGAATGGAGAGAGCTTTGAACTTGAAACCAGTCATTTTAATCCTCCTGGTTTACAAGCTTAGTGTCTGTATGATCTTCAGATATCATTTAACTCCCTTGAGACTCAGTTTCATCTGTAAAATGGGTATACACATGTCCCCCTGATGAGTCAGCAGGAGCCAACAGAAACCCCTTCCCTAGGGGCTCCCCCTCAGACTTAGTCTCCGTATAGTTTTTAAAAGATTCACCACACGTGTTCTATTTCATAGCTAAAAGCTGGACCACTTAAGAAAGCAGTAATAGAAATTAGTATCAAAATCTAGAGATTTTCTAATAATGTGCAGTTGTTAACTTTAGCTGCATTAATTGACAGAAGAGAGCTGGGGGAGCCGGCCGCGTGGTGGAAGCTTCAGGAGGCTGGTTCTCCTCTGGTTTCCCTTAGAGCAGTCCTCTGTGGAGCCCAATGGTCACATCTCCATCTCCAGATTCCAGGCGTAAGTCCCAAAGAAATCAGGGAAGAGGGGTGAAAAGTATCCTATCCCTATGCCAGGACATTCGGAACTTCAGGCTCTCCTTCCTAGAGGAGCAGTGATATATAGTTCCTTCAAACATAAAGGATATAGATAAATCCCGCCGACTTAATTCTGTCTAGGCTGACCCTCGCCCCGCAAGGTGTGTGAGTGGATCCACGCGAGACTTCTCGAGACTTCCGGTGTCTCTTTACGGGTCGCGAGCTAGGCCACGGAGCATGCGCACGCAGGGACCGTCTTGGCTGGGCTGTGGTATTTGGAGACGCCTGCTGACTACACTGTGGTTGAGACCGCAACGGCTCAGAGCGGTGGCTGTGGCTGTGAGGTGAGGCCGAAGCTGTTACCGGAGAGGGTCCTCTCTTTAGAAAGCCTTCCCGTTTCTCTCAGTGTGTGGTTTTGGTTGGCTGCAAAGAAGTGGAAATCGGATTCTGGTCAGCCTCCATCGCCCCGTCTGGCTCAGGCCGGGCAGTCTGCAGGATGCTGGGTATTAATCCTGCATCTAAGTCTGCCACGGAGAGATTGATGGCTGACCTTTTATTCATTCATCCCGTGTGCACGCGTACTGAGCCCTTATTATGTGCCATGTATTGTTTTCTAAGCGCTCTGCTGGTCTTATTTTTTCCCCGCAGCACCGCTGTGAGGTGGGCACCAATTTTAACCCCGCTGCACAAAGGAAGAAACTGAGGCAGAGGGAGGTGAAGCTGTCTTCGTGCCCTTCTATTATTAGGAATCGTTCTAGTTTTACAGTTATTTACTTGAAGGTGGCAATTTCCAGAGAGTTTTTCCTAAATGATCTGGCCTGAACTATTTCCTAGCTAAGCAATTAAGTGTTTGTTTCAGACAATGACAGACGAACCAGACGGGGCCAGGGAGAGCCCTGTGGGGGAGGTATCACTGATATTAGACCCTTCCATGCCACGGAGCAGCTGGCCTGGGTAACCGCATTTATAGGGGACACCTGTAGTTTTCAGATCTTTAATCAGTCTCTGACCTTAGGCTTGTGGTTCTATAAAACGTTTCACGTTTCCTTCCAAAGCAAAAGCATCAACCTGCACCCCTTCTCAGCTGACTCTTTAAAGGGGTTTCGATAACCCCTGCAGATTCCAAATTGCATATTTTATCTTCTGTCATGGTTACCTTAAAACAAATAAGGAGAGATTAAGAATGGAAGTAAATATCTAAAATTACTCCATTGGCAGTGAGGAATAATTTGGGCAGGATGGTAGCAGCTCTCACACTGCATTTGAGATCCAGTCCTGCCCTTGGAACTCAGTAGAATCTGGTGTGAGGTTTGACTGCAAATGTGACTGAAATAGGAGGCCCAGAGGCAGGCTCTGGTTGAACTGGGACTGTATTATCAAAGCACCGAGGATACTGTATGATACATAATGATAAACTGGGCTTATTGGGGGATTGTTGGCAGGCAATATTGGAAAATTGAAGTAAAGTGAAAGGATGTGGAGGGCAAGTGAAATTGATTAAGGCAAGTGGTTCACAATTTAGGCTGTTAATTCCAGGTGCTGTCACCACATTCTTTTTTCTAGTAGCTGGCATATACCGTGGTGGTAGGTGGAGCACCACCAGGAAAGTAGGCAGAATGGCACTGGACGAGCTCATTATGAGCCAAAGAAATGCTTAGTTATGCATGACAACCAACTGCTTTAAGGGTGGAGAAGGAGCAGGGCCTGACGCTCTGCTCTATTCTTACCCCATGACCTAGTGACAATACATTATGTGTTCCCATCCCCTGCCCCCCCCCCACCCAGTGCTGTGGTCTTCAGGAATTCTGTCCATTTGGCCTCTTAGGATGGGTTAGTCTAGTGCTGGTTGGACGTGCTGGTATTTCAGGTATTCTCTGGCAGTCTGACTAGCTCTTCCATCTTGCTTCCCTCTCTCCCCAATCTCTTGACATCCTTTATACACTTCAGTGTGCATCTCAGAGGCTGCTTTGTCTCTAAGGCTTCCCCAACATTCTGTTTCCTCCTATCTTGAGCTGGTTTTAACCTTTCTCTCCTTCGTGCTTCCTGTATTATAGCATGCACCAAAGACTATCTTGTATTTATCTTTATTATTTCTGTTCCTGTCTTACCCTTACCGAAAGCTCCCTGAGGGTAGGTTTCATGTTTTCTTTATCATAGCCGCCTCCATATCACTTTGCACAGTGCCTTGTACAAAGTGGATGCTGAATAACTTCTTGTTGAATTGCAGTAGTTTAAAAATCTTCCATAGTCCAGGTTGAACTGAGAACATCAGACATTTCCAAAAAACGCTAAGATCTGTGTGGCAGGTGAAGGCAGCAGCAGGTGAGCCCCCCCAGGGAGGGGAGACATTTGCAGGTCCAAGTGTTTCTGCACCAAGCCAGTCCTGATCGCTTTCGTCCCTGAGCAACTGATATTTTTCATTTTTCCCCCCTACCCAGTGGTCTCTTTGTCCTTGCTTTTTCAGAGATTAAATGGCCTTATTTTTCGGTGGCATGCTCTAAAGATCTCACTAGGATCTCCTTTGCTTTTTGGAGAGCTTGGTTTGTCAGCAGAGGGGAGGACCTCTCCGGTTCCCAGTAGGGATGTCGTGCTCCTCTCTTCCCCTCTCTCCTCTCTGTTAACCTTAGTCTGGAGTAGGGAGGCCAACTCCTACTCCGCCTGTGAGGGCGCCTCCCATCTGACCACCAGGCTTGGACTGGTGTGGCCTGAGGAGATCATGGGATAATGTAACCAGCAAGTTACCTTTAATATCAGCGACTCAAGGAGCAGCCTCACCAGCCCCAAGGCAAAGCTTGCCGTTGCCGTTTTAAAAATAATAATCCCTAATCATTTTTGTATATCTTAAGCTCAGGGCCCAATAGTTCAAAAATGAAAGGTGAATACAAAGATTTTTCTTCTGCTCTTACTCTGTTTTAATTTTTTTTTTGGTGGGGGGCATTTGTTTTAAAACCTAGGAGATATTCTATACCTGTGATGGCCCCCAGCTGAATAAAGTATTAGACAGTCTCTAAATCTTGATACCAATTTCCATCTCTACTTTCTCAAGACAGCCTGGTTTTTAGCTATTTAACAGAATTCTTGTGATAGGTAAAGTCTTACAAAAATACATGGAGACAAAAATATGAGGGCCTGGGCAAGGGATTTGTCCTCAGCTCCTGGCAACTTAGTTGGGATATCTGGGTAGGGAAGACACGTAAGAAGAGAGGACTTTGGAAGTGGGTGGCTGGAGTGGCCACATCTCATTCAGGTCACGTGGTCAGTAAAAACTTGGAAGGAGGCATGAAATGTCCCCTAGCCCTTCTAGGATACCTTGTCTATTTTAGATTCCAATGTTCTTTGATTCCTGACAATTCTCATCTTCTACAGTCTCTGGTCACGACCAGGACCTAGTGACTGAAAGCAGAAGAATTTCACCTATTCCTAAGCGTGGGCAAGACACTGGAAAAAATGTGTGTCAATCATCAAGAGTCAAAAACGCAGCTTCAACAGTATGTAACTGGTGAGTTTAACAAGCCTCACTTTTGACATAAACAAAACACAGCATTATAGTGTTTCACCCATCTTACCTTTAAGCTTGATTCAGTGGGATTAATTTTCCCCTGACCCCGGGATGTCAACTCTGGCAGGTCTTAATGCTTTTGCCTCCAGTCTTATAGAAAAGATGCTCCAAGGTCACTTTAGGTTGCAAACACAATCTCAATTCAGTAATTAGAATGTCATGGCAAAGATGTTAATCAAAACTTGGAACGGTGACAGCATTCAGTAGTTTGCCTTCCTTCAGCTCTGACCTGCTTCAGGGGTGGTCCTCCAGTCTTCACTCCTCCCCTGCCCCTCCCTGGTCACCCCGCCCTCTCTGCACACTTTTCCTCACCAAGGTCAAAGAGAGGAGAAGGAGAGAGAAGGGAACGTAATGGTTTTCACTAGGCTGGCAACTTTGTTATTCCTGAGCCTACAGCTGCAGTCCCTAATTAGTTACTGATAATTAAGACAGATCTTTTCCCCATGGCTGCTTTTCTGGGCTCTTTGAGGTGCTCTGCTGAAGTCTTCCTCCTGCAGCTTCCATTAGCTATTTGGATTCTTTGCTATTTCAGCTGGCCATTTGTAGCTCCTCCCTCAGCCTGTAGGGATCCAGTGACACCCTTCCAACTCCTTCCACTCAGGTCTTCTCACCTTCTGTGTTACCCTACTGTGCAGGACCAAAGACAAGACGAGCTGGGTCTCTCTCTGGAGTGGCTTATGTCAGTTCCCATGATCCTTTGCCCAGTGAGCCCTTTGTCCAGTGAGCCCAGGTTGCAGGCTGACCCCACCACAGAGCACAGGACGATGCCCCTTGATAGAATTAAGATTGGTTGGAAAACTTTCTGCATGAAAACTAATTGCACATAAAAATTAGTTAATCTCTGTTTTTCTCAGTTATATCTTGTTAATTTTATAAGCAATATTTCTATGCATTAGAGGTAATGAATACAAAAATTGTATTTGATTCATCATATAGTCTCATACATTTTTGAGTTGCAAATTCTCCCAGAGAGATATCGTACCAATTCTATGTTAGTGTGTAGTATTCAGAATTTGGTTCCTTGCTTTTGTTCAATGCAGTAACTTCACAGTTTTTTTGATATTTAACTTTTGGTTTTGTGAAAATAAGAAGATTTGAGCATTGAAATAAAGCGTTGCTATTAGCATGATTTCATTTTTCTTGCTTTTGAAGTAGCAAAAATTCATTGACTTGAGGGTAAATTATTTTATTTCTCTGAAAAAAATGTAGTATACAGTGATTGAGGGCTGATGATATGTTTCCTTGACAAGTCCTTTTAAGAAGACTGTTTCTAAATGCAAAATGCCAAGTGAAATCTTGGGAAGGAGAATTTTTTTTAGTAAGTTCATAGGGATCCACTGTGCCCTTCCGTTTCTTTCATGCTCTTTAGGAATCCTTTCTGTATATACTTAGAATTTTTTTTCTGCTTTGAATTGAAATAGTCTATGGAGCAGCCACTTTATATATGTTTTAAACTCTTGCTTGGTTCATAAAAATGCATCTTTAAGAGTTCCTGTGCAGCATAGATTTGTTTAAACATTTAAAGTCAACAACATATCAAGTCTGGTGTGGTTGATGGAGTGGAGAGAATACTGAGTGCAAAGTACTGAAATTTTATAAGCTTTGGCAATAAAGGGTAAAGATCTCTATTCATTTAGAAACTGTTATTAGAAAATAATGTCTTGTAACTTTATCATTTATTATCTCAGTTGATTCTCAACCCTTGTCAGGGGTTTGTCAACAGGCAGGTTGGATTGTCATATCCTCATGTTAATGGTGAGGAAACTGAGGCTCGAGAGGTTGAGTGAATTAGCCAGTGTCATCCTGCTGGTACACTGAAGAACCAGGATAGGAATCCAGGTTTGCTGTCTTAAAGTCCTGAATTTTTACATTATAGCATTATGATTTTCAAGACAACAGTGATTAGTTATGGTTAGGGCATGCAAAGATGGATGAGACTGTCCCTATTTCCAAAAGCTAGTTGAGAGGTAGAGCTGGGAGACAGACAAGTCATGAAACCCTTGCAGTAAGATTTGGTAAGGACAATAATAAGAGCTATTAAATGAGGCACTAAGGAAGGCCTAATTCTGTCAGGGGTGGAAATGGGAAGGAGTTTAAGCTCTTGTGTGTAGGAGAAGGAGTTCTGATCCGTGCCACTATCTCTCTTCCACAGACCTGTATATGAGAAAGGAAGTCCCTCCTCTCCCCATCCTCCCTTACCCCAGCCCCTGTGGTCAAGAGACTGAGCGATTGAGGAATTATGGTGATGGTACTGAATACAGCAACTCCAGCTGAGCAAGAAAGTCTGTGGCAATTGAAGAATTCTTGGTCTGGGAGTAAGGAGCCTTCCCAGGGAAAGGCAGTAGAGTTAAGGCTTTATAGAGAAGGTGGCTCCAGACCTTTGACCTCACTTGGAGCTTCAGAAAGTCATTGCAGCACATGGTGTTTTCTAAAGATGGCCACAACAATATCTTTTGTCCCCATGCTCTTCTACAATGTGATCTTCTATTCGCCTATCAAGAGGTTGAGTCTCATTCTTTTTCCAGACTTGTGACTGCTTCAACCAATAGAGTATGCAAAAGAGGGGCTGTGTGATTCCCAAGACCGGTCACAAAAGGCAAGTCAGCATTGTTTGCTGGAACACTCTTGCTTTATTCAGGCTACTTTCTATAAAAATGAAATCTATACTGTTAAGGATGAACTAAGCCATTCATGTATCTTTTTTCTGCCTCTCATGTACCTATGTCTGTCTATCCATCTATTGATCCATCTACCTACCTATCTAATCATCTATCATCTATTATCTTTCTCTCTTAATACAAGAGAAAATGTTTCTGTTGCAATTAGTTCTGTTCTACTATTCTTTTAAGTAGAGTCAAGTTAAAATCAAGTTATGGATATGTGAAATTTGTTTATACAAAGAATCAGAATGAAAGTTGAAGTTGAAAATGGATCCATTTGTTTATTAAGAAGACTTGAGAAGGACGAGAACTGGTGAAAAGGGGGAATGTTGCACCTACCCTAAAATAGTCTGAGGCTTACTCCTCTATAACCTCATGTTCTCTGAGGTTTTTCTCTTTCCCTCTGGCTCCTCCTACTCAGTGTTTTGGTAGCCTCCTTGGCTTTGTCCACCTTTCACTTTTTGGTGGTTTCCACGGTTACTTCCAAGACCCTCTTTCCCTTCCTTTTTCTTTCCATATCTCCCTTCCTTTCTCCCTCCCCACACTCTCCAAGGATGATCGTATTCCTTCTTTTGGCTTAACTACCATTTATGGTAGATAGTCATTAGCTCCACAAACATTTATTGAGTGCTTTCTTTGTGCCAGGCATTCATCTAAGAGCTGGGGATACGGTTATAGCTTAACATTTTTAGTGGTTTTATGCTTGTGAATTTTATTTTCAACTGGTAGTGATCACCACAGAAATTCAAATGTTATCGTATACATTTACATTAACATAAAATATGGGTTCTGAAGATGACGAACTTTTAGGAAAGAATGAGTAGCTGGTTAGCAGCTTGAGCCAGAAGACTTTTCCTGCCTCTTGGAAAGCGTATCTGTTTATCCTTGGAATCAAGGTAGCACGATTGATGAGAAAATGCTTTTCCCTTTTGACACATATTGCACTGGGTCGGATGCAATTGGGAAGTCCTCAGTGATGACAGTTGTTAATGGCAGAAAGCCTGTTTGAGGCAGATGCCACGACGGGAAGAAGTCATCTTACTTAGGAAGTGTCATCTTACTCTGGTCTCCTTGGCTCTCAGACATTGTGGATTGTACTGGATCCCTGTGAGCCAGGCTTCCGGACTTTAGGTTATCCTGATTGACTTTTTTCTTGGACTGAAGTTATTTGGTAATGGTACTAATAGGGACTTTCCAGAGAAATAACCAGGGAAAATACCATAAAACCATTCATGCAGTTGAAAGCAGATGTCTCTGGTGATATTTATATTGGGCAGAGACTGTGCCTTATTTTGGGTTGTATAGAAGGACATTCTTGGCTTCCAGTGAATTCTAACCCTAATGTAATTTGCAAAATTATTTGGTTTGGAAAGATGCAGAAAAGTAAATTCTAAATTGTCATGTAACTTTTACTTTCAATCTATTGAGGAGCTTAAAAGTCAACATGAAGCCACATCCCACTGGTACTGTTTCAAAAAAAAATAACAGTTCATTAAAAAAAAAAAGTCCATCTACATCAAAATAAAAAGCCAACGTCTTTCCTAGACTTTGTGAGTATTTTTTATTTTTTATTACAATGCTGTTTAGGACTCCTTTTCCTTTTTAATTCAAGACACCACAGGGCTTTGTTCTAAACCTGTCTTCCACCAAAGCAGCTGGTGGTCTGTTACACACAAAAAGAGTGCTTAACTTTTACAAAGCTTAGCATCCTCTTCTTACATCCAAGTTCTACTGTTCTCTAATGCCAGTCATTACTAATTATCTTCAGCCGTGTCATGCTGTCTCCTGAGGTGCACTCTGATATTTTAGTAACAAAGACCTGTAGGCCAATTATTAAATCACACCCAACCTTAGTGATGGGTTTTGTTGCAGACAGCTAGTTTGAGTTTCCTTTTGTTCTGCCTCGTCAAGAATTTACCAGTTAAACTGAGGAGAAACACAAGTGCGTTTGTGATAGGTATGGGACAGAAAATAGACAGGAGAAATTAATAACTTAGTGGAGTGCATCTTTGGGTAGTTGCAATATCAAAACTCATAAAATTTCTCTGAAGCATGGTAACTGCTGAGTATAGCAGAGTAGAGTGGGAGGGAGTGAATACTTATTGAAATACCTAACGTGTGTCAGGCTTCCTGCTAAGATTTTCCTACACTTTCTTGTTTAAATTTCACAACAAAAATTAGGAAGTGATTATTCTCCCTAACTCACAGATGAGAAAGCTAAAGTTCAAAGATGTGAAGCATTGGTGCCAGATCACACAGCTAGTAAAGGACATAGCCAGTATTTGAACCCAAATTTGAATCCAAAAGCTTTGCTTTTTCCCAGTATATTATGAACACCAAACTATATTTGGTATCCATCAACTATTTTATTGCATGATGCCTCAAGAAAGAGTGGGCCAGGACATCCTCAGAATTGCTTGAAATGTGACACTTGACCTCCGTAAGTGAAAACAACCAGAGGGATGACCTTCACGGAAAATGAGGAAAACAGTTTACGGTCTGCAAACATCAGCTCAGGAAACAGTCTTGACACTCAGATTGACAATCCCTGTCTATACCATCAGAGATGAAAACCTGAGTCTCTTGTTTTCTTGTTATAACCAAAGAACAAAGGAAGCATTATGCTGGTTTTTCTGTGTGTTGAAAGGAAGGGATCAGGCGACTGTGAAGATGCTGCCTTTCCATGGTTCACCCTTTACCTTCCACTAATTGGCTTCTGAATGTTTTTCCTCCAAAACTTAATTAGAAACATCCTACCTGGTGCTTTAGAAATATGAAGTTTTTTTTCATTGTTGTTAAGCAGTTCTTTAAAAAAAAAAGAAGAAAGAAAGAAACTTAATTCAAAGTTTAGTTTCAATATGCTTGAATTTGAATCTCATATTTCTTAGCTGAGAGACACTTTTTCTTTTGGATCAGAAAGCACTCCTGGCTGCTATCAAGAGTAAGAAATACCGTCTTGAGGCAGATGTCTGTTTCCTCTGCCAGGCTGGTGTGGAAGCCGACCCATGTTTCCTCCCCCATCTGAATGGTGGGGAAGCAGCAAGGAGGTATCAAGCATTCTGCCTAAAACATTTTTTCTCACCGCATTGCTCTTGCCACATCCAGTCTTTAAAACTAACAACAAAATGGCTCTGAAAGTAGATAGCATTCATGTGAGGTGAGTCCCCAAGAATCATGCATAACCTGAGAGTCGGGCAGGGACAAGCTTTGAGTTGGGTCAGACCTGGATTTGAATCTCGGCCCTAATGGTTTACCAGCAGCTTTGTCTTGGAATAGTGATGGGACAAGACCTTTCTTCTGATCTTGGAATTTTAATTAAGGCTCATAAATTGAAGACAATGGGTGGTAAGTGCCTATACTTTGTAAGGAGAGGTCTAGACATTTCTTTGTAGACTTTATTAGGAAGTGGTAAAACTAGTCTTTGAACTCTTGGCCCCCATTACCCAGCTCCAGTCTACATCAGAGAAAGTTAGATGGTGTGATAGAGAACAAGAGGATTCTTTGAAGGGTATGGACAGGATTAGAAAATGCCAGGTATCTCTCCTGTGCTCCCTTCTTGGCCTCAAACCCTGGAAAACCATTGTTAGAGACAGGGGCCATCTGATGGAAAGGAAAATTGACATTTCACAATCTTGCTGTTTGCTTGATGACCTAAAGCAGAGGTCAGCAAACTTATTCTATAAAGAGCCAAATAGTAAATATATCAGGCATTGTGGGCTATGCAGTCCTAGTTGCAACTGTTCAACTGTGCTGTTGTGGAGTGAAAGGAGTCCTAGGCAATAGGTCAGTGTGACTGAATTCCAATAAAACTTTATCTTCAGAATTCTAATGGTTGGTCAGACTTGGCCTGAGGGTCACAGTTTGCTGACCCCTGACTTAGCGGTTCACCCTTTAGTTCTTTGGGTTGGATCACAAGTGAATTCCTAGCAGAATTTTTGATGAGCATATGGGAAAATAAAGGCTAGGGTATCCCATGATGGCCTTGTCAAGAAAAATGGGGAAAGACTTTGAAGTGGGCAAAAAAAGATAACTGGGTCTTTTTAAATGGAAACTAGGCATTGTCTAGAACACTCTCCTTGGTTATGTGATTCTCTGGGACTGCAGCTTTTATTTTCTTTGAGTTACTTTATAACTCTGTAAATTATAGAAAATTGATAGTAATACAAATTATTCCTGTTCATAGAGATGCAAGTGAATTTTGTCTGAGGGAGATGCAATTGATTCCTCCCTCTTTTTTCTCCAGAGAAGCTAGTTTTGTATCAATTAAGCAAATTCCTTTCATTCCGGTATTCCTAAGGGCCTAACCATGTATCTGCACTTTGAATTCTCGTTTGAACAGGTTCTGACATCTTACTGGTTCCCTCATTAGTTAATAAGTTAAAGGTCATCTTTGATAAACATTCATTTTATATTTGCGCAAGAGTCATGACTTTGTCTTTTAACATCCAGGAGAGGAGAGAGAAGGTGTTAGAGAAAGTGTGTTGGGCACCTTTTGTGCATCACTTCACAATTCTCTTGGCCCCTCACCTCCTACTGAAGTCACTGCTGGTGTTTTGTATAAGTACAATGAGAGAGAGTCTGGCCCCAGGCCCACACTGCGTAGCCTTCCCTTTCTGCCCTAGGGTTTCTCTAATATAGTGGCCCTGAATTCGTTCATACTCAACTTGAAATTTTGGGGAGCTAATACCAGTGGGACCACACTTGATCAATGGGGGAGGAGAAACGGTAGATAAACGCTTGCTACTTTCCTCAGCACCTCCAACTCCCCACCTTCACCCCACCCCCAGAAGCATTTCTTACAGGTCTGCAGTCTGTCCTGACGGGATCCCCATCCTTGTCCTTCATGGTGGCCAACTTGATAATGTGTACCTGTATTGGCTTTGCCTCCTTCTGTTTCTGTCTTCTTCTCCTGCTCTCTTGCTCCCTGGGATCATTACCCCAAGTAAACTACCTGCATGCAAAGCTCTATCTTAGGCCCTACTTTTTGGGAACTTAGGTTAAGACAGGGAGAGACCTGCACTTTAATGGTTTGCCGGGCAGGCGTTCACAGTGTTTCCTGGAGGCCATGTTGACCATGAACAGGACAACCAGGAGTGAACTCTGCTGGAAGAAACCTGTCCTGGAGGGGGTTTTGCTGAGGTGAGGGAGCCCTGACAGAAAGAGATTGCATGAAGAATACAAAGAGAGGGCGGGAATTAAGGTGAAGTTAAAGAGGTCAGCCTGAAATTGCATTCCCTGCCCCAAGAAATGGTACACTGGGAGGTCTCTGAGGAGGACTTGGAAAAATGTACTATGAACCCCATAGAAGAAGAGCCACAATTTGATGACTGCTTTGCAGAGGTTATCAGTCATATCAAAGAGAACCATGAACAGCATCAACTGAGAAAAGAAGCTTTTACTCCTTTACCACTATTCTACCTACTGCCCTTGACCGTGAGTAGGTGAGAAAGGCTTTGGATTAAAAGGAGGAAAAGAAAAGACCATGCCACTTCCCCCGCTTCACTCATGGTCTGTAAAATTGTGGGTTAGGATTAAGGGTACAGGAGGGGAGCAGTTATTTGGTTGAGGGGTTGAAGTTTTGATTTCAACTGGATTAGACTTCAGTTAGGAGGAGGCATGGGGCTGAGATGCACAGTTTTTAATTCTCAAATGCCTTACCCTTAACAATTTAATCCTGGGAGCATATACATATACATCTTATGACTTAAGATGTTATTTGTCCCTCATCAAAATAAAGATGACATTTTCAGGATGAACTTATGGAATTGCCAGAACTTAATCTCTTTGAGTGAGGCAGGAGTGCTTCCCTCTTTGCTCCATGGTGCTTCTGACTTAGGCTTTGTTCTTGTTATTTTATCTTGCTGAGAAGTATGTGTACAAAGCATTTTGTCTGGGGATTGTGATCAGGTCTGACAATATTTTCGAAAAGTTCAATCATCAGTAGGAGAGTTTCTTTTATCAACCCCCCCTCATTCCCCCCCACCGCCAATTTACTTTGTAAAGTTTTCCCAAAGAAGAGAATAGTGGTATGTGAGGAAGCGTAAAAAATTCCTTCTGTGATACTGCTGATTATACCAACGGCCCATAAAATCTTCACAGAGGAGCTGTAGACATCTTGACCTTAGTCCATGATGTGCAGGGTCTCCTTAACACAATCAGTAGCATGTCTCTGACCAGGGTTGGTCCAAACATATGCCTGTCTCCTCTGAGGAAGAAAAGAAGTCTAGGGAATGTCTCTTTGGGTGGTTTTGTGGCAAGTCTCAAGCAGGGCTGGCCCTTAGTAAAATGTCCAAGTCACAGAAGTTTGAAACAGGTAACATTTTGGCTGTTATTTTAGGGTTTTTTCCCTAACTCCCACCCCCACCTCCACCCCCATTTCCATGTGCTCCAAGCTCCTCATGGTGCCTTGCTGTCCTGTAGGTCCAGCTACCTTAAAGTACACCATGCTTGGCTACGCAGTAGGTCTTCAGTGAGTATTTGTTGAATGAGTAAATGACACACATGACGAAGGGACTTTTATCCCTCCCTGTTGCTGAAGGGCTTGTTTTTCCCTGTGAAGTGGTTTCCAACGTGTGGACCATAGAAGTCATGGAACAGAGGTATTGCAGTGATCCCTGTGTCCCAAAACATCCAGGTCCACCAGGACACCCAATTAAATACATTTCCATAATGTATATGCTACAGTTTTTTCATGTATGTAAATGAAATTGGGATTAATAAGTAATAATGTTTATAAGCCTTATTGGACAGGATTTAAAAATAATGATGGAAATGTATAAATCTGTATTTATTGCCATGATAGGATGTTGATATGTAATTCTGTGAGAGAGCTTAGTTATCAAATGGTGTACAAAGTGTGATATCATCCCTGCAAGACAGTACATAAAATACTAGATAGATAAATAGATTGGTGTAAATTAGGGCAAAAATGAATTATCTGACAAGTACGCTTCATTTTTAGTTTATTTCTTCATTTTGGTGGAATATATCATCCAGTTGCTTTCTGAGGAAATGAGCACAGGAGGTTTTTTTTAGATCATTCATTTTATTTTTCCTGTCATATTTTTAGTTTGTAAGATTTTTTTTTCTTATTCTCTCTATGTTCCTTCTTAAAAATAGTGTTCTGTTCTTGTTCCATGGATATGAGTTTCCCTAATGTCCTGGAAATTTAATTATAATTTTTAAAGTGTTCTTCTCTCTTTTATTTTCCTGCAATATTTTTCTTATTTTTTTGTTTTGATCTTAGACTTTAATATTTGTTGTTGGCAAACCCTGGTGATCATGTTTAAGAACAAGGCATTCAAGGTGAATGGAAGCTCTGGGGTGTGATGGAGCTTTGCCAACTGGTGGCCTTTGCTGGTGGCTTCTCTGGCACTGTCATTTGGTCGTCTACATTTCTCCAGTTTCCTGCTAGTGTGAGACAGATTAGGAGTCGGCTTGCCATCATTCTGAAAGGCAACCAGGAAAGGGACTGGGAGATCACTGTTTAGTATGTACATTTTCACTGTAATCTCCCACTGTTCAGCTTTTCTCGTGATCCCAGTGATCAGCTGTGCCTGGCTAGTAACTCCAGAGCCGCTTGTTTAATTGCTCGGGATAAACCTCTTCATTCTTTCCTGGGTGGAATAGGTGAGAACTGAATGCCTAGGGTAGAACTGGCATCTGGGGATCTAACTACTGCCTATACAGACTTCAACCATAAAAGGTCTGAAGATATAATATGCAATATATATAAAAGATATATTTGACTTATAAACATACATTTTGATATATTTTAAGTATACTTAATATGTTTAAAATATAAATTTAATATATTTAAGATATATTTGTAGCTATATTTAACTCACAAAAATAAATAGTGCTTTGACCATAACTTTAATGTATATTCTTTGCTGGAAATAGCTAATTACTTACACAGGCAATTAATTTATTTTTACAGTTGTTTATGCAGTTAGTTAATTTAAACAGGTGATTATTTTTCATATACTTTCTTTTTCTTGTTATCTTGAATTATAGAATATACATGCTTGCTGTGAAATATTAAATTGATACAGAAGGGGACACAGTAGAAATTGAATGTTCATCCACCATCTTTCCTACTCCTCAATCATGCATTCCTTCCCAGAAGTAATCACTTTTAAGAATTGGTATCAGTAGTCTGTACTGCCTTTTGGGCTGTTGTTTTGGACCTTCTCCCTTTAGTTAATTTAATATCTATTATCGTGCCTACTGGAAAATGGATGGAAAAGTTCAGGCTTCTACTTCTCAAATGCATATAATTTACTTGAATATTGGAGCAGGTTTGGTGGAAGGTGAAGAGAGCTCTGCCCTACGTGAATTCTGGTTCCTTTCAAGAGCTTTCAATTAATTATAACAGGCCAATATTTCCCCAGTTGCCATGGCTAACTGAAGACTGACTATCATGCAAATTGGTTTTACAGATCATAACATTGGGTATCAGACTTTAAGAAAGATGATTTTAAAGAGCTTCCTTGTATTCTGTACGAGGAGAGAGAACCAATTGGGAGAAGTAGAATGAAATGAAGAATCCGAGCAGACACCACAATGAAAGCCTGTGTGCTGTGAGAGGCATTCAAATAATTTTTTAATGAACTGGTTCCTTTGACTTATTTTAAGATCTATATGTAGGGGGAAATAAAAGCATGACAGGAATAGAATAGATGGAAAAAAATTAAACAAGATTCTGTCCCATTAGTTATGACTGACAAGGAAAAGATAATAGCCAAAGAGCAAACAGAGTTTTTTAGCAGGAAAAGATAATGATAATGGAACTTTCACAAATATATCAGGGAAGAAGTAGATAAAAGTTTTTTAAAAGTTCAGTAATCAGTAGAGATATGCATAATATGAATGACTCAAAAATGGCTGAGATATTGGTGTTTAAATTCTGTCATTACTGAGAGAAAGAAGGGAAGTTTAGAGCACTAATGACTAATGACAGGAATCGCAAACATGGCTACTAAAAATGCAGATAAGTGACTGTTCGTACTGAGAAATTTTGAACTTAGATTTATCAGCACAACTGGTTGACATGCCTTCTCTTGGGTAATATGAGAATCAGCTAATGTGCTTACCAAGCCACTTATGATGCATAATTTTTATAAGATAATTGTGCGGATTTAACATGAATTAAATATTGAAATGCTTTGAACTCTGGAGCTGCCAATTTTCAAAGAAGGAAAACAGGAAAGCTGGAATAACAAATATTTGAAGGCTCTATTGTTTTATTCTTCAGATCTACCTCTCCTTCCGTTAGCTCAGAAGGTCATTAGTCACAAAAAGTTATGCATAATCCCTTTTCTAACGTGAATTTAAGAGGAAATGTAAACACAGTTGCCATCTCATTTCCTCTTCACCTTTATTTTCAAAAGAAAGAAAAAACCTGTTTGCTGATTAAATTCAGGGACATCATATAGTAGTAGACTGGTCTACAAAGCGTATCTCCACACAAGTATCCATTGAGCAGTGGGAGGAAAATATTAGAACTTCTATTTATCTATTAATTTGCTATTAATATATTATCTAAAATGAGAAATAAGTTTACTAATATTTACTTTATTGATTGACACTTATTTTGGGGTGTTCCACAAAAAAACTGGATGTTGGTAGATAGTTGACTGTTTGCTTTCAGCATCCTGCAAACTTTTATAGACTATATGGGCCTATTTTAGTAGTTGCATAGAGGATATTATCTTGTTTGCATTTCAGTCTTTAGATGGAAAGTGGACTAAAAAGATTCTGGCAGAGACACCACAGATAAAATGTAATAATAACAGTGATTAAGTACAGGCAAGCATTTAGAACATGGCAGAGCTGACATTTTACCCACACCTAATATGAGTTCATGTTTAGCCACTTAAGAGGCAAAAGCAATAACAATATAATCATCGAATTATTAGACATAAAACTTGGAAATTATTTAAAAAGCTTTTTGTGAATTTACACCCACAACAAAGGCATTAGCTACTGATAGTGTGAAGTCATCATGATTCACCAAATGTTTAAAAGTAGTTTTATTTCACTTTATCTCATCCTCTAAATTGTCTAAATTTGTTACACGTACAAGTGTATAAATAAGTATCTATATTTTGGGAGTGCTTGCCAAAATTTATTAATGGTGTACAAAATTAAAGATGCTTGGAGATCACTGTATGTGAGAATGTATTAAAAAGAGATGTTACAGAGATTCTCAAAGGGGGTGCTCTTAAATGTTTACATGTATTTCTTACCTTGTATGTCATATTTAGGTATAAATTCCATGATACACACTTTGCAATAACTAAGTGACTTTGCCTTTTTATGAATTCTTTTACAAGTTTGTCATGGCATTTTCTCCGTTCTTCCATGGTGTGGAAATAAATGAAAACCAATCAAATGAGAAAAACAAAGGATATTTATTTAGAGCTTGCTGTAGCAAGGAAGTCAGCCACCATCACTCATGTTTGGCAGAGACTCAAATGCAGGGAGAGGCATGGGAAAGCTTTATAGTGGAAAAAGGCGAAGGCTTCAGGTATGCCCTGCTTGGCGGTTGTTGGCATGGTGAAGCTGGAGGTGGGATAACCAGAAGCAGTGTATCCTATGTGACTGGTTAGGGGTATATTTTTGGCTGTCTCTGGTTGATCCTAAGCTGGAAGCAGGGACAAAAATTAGGGAAGCTGTCAGTTATTAATTAAGTCCTGGCCGTTTTGGACTGATTCTTACAGATGTATTTGTAGAACAGAGTTTTCCTACGTGGACAGACCATGAAGGGTGCCCATCCCAAACCAGTTCTCATTTTACCGAGCCATAGGAGGTTCTAGAATGCTGCTCTAGACTGGTAATTATGCAAAAGGGTCCATGAGTATTCAGGATAATTATTCCACAAATATAATGCTCATCATAAATATTTTATACATTAGAAGTATATAATTAACATATTTTTTTCTGGTTCTATCCCATTCATCTGTGTTAAATAATTTGCTTAATGTTTCAAACCATAGCTAGTATTTAGGTTGCGGTCAACTAAATTATTATAAATAAGACTACCATGAATAACTTGGTATATAGCTTTCTGAATTTAAGATTAAGGTAGTATTCTAGAAGAAAAAAGTTTTCTGTAAAAAGAGGCTCTATCAACACATAGTCTTATTTTCTTTTCATTGATTTTTTTTTGAAATCTACAAAATTCTTTTTTTGGTGTTGTGTAATTAAAAATAATCCAACTAATATTTCTTCATTATAATACCAAGGATATATATGTACTTATTCCTCCCGTCTTTTCTTCCTATTTGTGTGTTATGTTACAATTTAGTACAACATGTTGGTGAAACTTAATTTCTTGTTTATTCAATTAAAAGTGCATTCTTTTAATTGAAAATTAGATAATATTGCAGTTTAATAGTGAAATGCCTTAATTTGAAGAAATAAACTGAATTATGTGATTACTTTCTTGAATAGATTTTCTGAACTGCTAAGAAATATGTATTATATTAAAATTTCTTCCAAAAGATTACACCAATGAGTGATTTCAAAATATGAACTGGGAATTCCCTGGCAGTCCAGTGGTTAGGACTCTGTGCTTTCACTGCCACGGGCCCGGGTTTGATCCCTGGTTTGGGAACTAAGATCCTGCAAGCCACGCGGCATGGCCAAAAAAAAAAAAAAAAAAAATGCACCATCTCATTAAAAAAAAAAAAAGCAAAACCCAAAAAACAAAATATGAAGCAATTTGTGTAAAAATAAAGATTTTATGTTGAATTATCTATAAAATAAAAAAAATTATTATCCTTCAATTTTTTTCGATATCCATGAACATTTCTAATAAATGCTTTAATCCCCACATGGTTTTTAAATTAGCTTAATTTTTAATTAACTAATTAATTTTATTGAAGTGTAGTTGATTTACAGTGCTGTGGCAATCTCTGCTGTACAGCAAAGTGACTCAGTTACACACATGTAGACATTCTTCTTTTAATATTCTTTTCCATTATGGTTTGGGGTTGGTAGATGCAAACTATTACATTTAGAATGGATAATTAGCTTAATTTTTGAGAAATCTTATAATAAGTCTAGAGAGTGGGAATTCACTGGGAAAGTAAATCATTCTTAGGTTTTAATTTGACATCTCATCAAATATTTAATTACCTGTGTTGTATGGGATACAAAGAAATACAGAGCAAATTCACAGCATTCAAAGAATAATTTAAATGAAAAACTGCAAAGCATAAAAATATAAAAAGTTAAATATTTTATCTGAGCCTCAATTTAATTGCAGAATTGGACCATCTGACCATTCATTACATGTAGTCACAAATAATACTACATTTCTGAGAAGCTGTAGCTACATCTGGACAAGCTCAATGTCTTTGGTTATACTTCTGGGACAGTTTTTACATCTTACCTGGTTCTTAGTCAGGAGCTGAACTAGGCTAATTTTGGTCTTCTCTGAAACTTCCTAGGATTTCCTGTGATCTGGGAAATTTACTTAAAGGTAGACTCTTCCCTTGAAATCTCTAAATCTCAGGATTTTCTTCCTTTCCTTTCCTTCCTTCCTTCCCTTTCTCCCTCCTTCCTTCCTTCCTTCCGTTGTCCTAAAATCCCTATCTTTTTAGCATCCTGAAAGCAGCTATGGCTATTGGATTGGCCAAGCTTGTTCTAATTAGGTCTGAGTCTGGGTGGCTTTTAGGATGTTAGAGCTGTTCTGAATTTTATGTTATGGCAGGAAACAGGGAGTTTGGGTTATCCTTGTACTAGGTGTCAATGAGCTGTACTTCCCCACTGTGTGGCTGGCTCATGTGGTTGTGTTAGGGAACCCAACACAATTTAGTTGGTCTAGCCTTGTGTGCCTTCCTTAAGCTAATGTGACCACCTCAGAAATAAGGCCCAAGGCACCAAAGGGAAGCCCTGTTGGTTCCTGCAATGCCTAGTCCTCTTTCCAAACTTCCTCCCACTTTGCTTTAGCTCTCTAGGCTACTGATTTTGCTCCACATAACCCGCGGGGTGGATACTGTTGTGCTCCCAAATGTGATCTTGCCATATCCGTGGACTTGACTTCATTTGTTTCCTGGCTCTTATGGCAGTGATTTCCATTGTTCCTTTATCCCCTGTGTTTCCTCAGTTAAACAGCCCTCTTAGTTAGATTTCAATCCAGTTTGAGAACCTGTCTCCAGTCCAGCTGTGACCTGGGCTTGTGGAAGCACAATATCGACGATAGATGTCTGAGGTGGGGATCTGTGCAGAGTGAGATAGTTATTCCACAGTTTTCTAATTAGTAGTATTTTTTCATAACATAAAATGTGTACTGAATTGTGGAAAGTTTAAAAAATATAAAGAGTATAAAGAAAATAAATATGACTTGTAATCCTACCATTTAGGGAATTCCTTTGTTAATTTTTGGTACATTTACTACCTGAAATTTATATGTGTATGTAAATGACTAAATGATTACATTTTTAAAGAAGAAGTGGATTATACTCTACATTCAGACTTTATGCTACTTTGTTCCTTAATACAAATAAATACTATCACAACCTCATAAAAATCTTTATAAACACAATTTTAAATGATTGCATAATATTTCAGCATACATGTGCTTTAAACTTAATATTTTATTCTGTTTTTTAAATTTGTGCTATTTTTTTTTCTCCTGGGAACCTCATTTTCTTCCTGAAAAAACAATGACATTTGCTAGTATTATTTTTTCTTGATATCATTACATTTTGTCTTATATTTCTAACTATAATTATTTTTTAAAAAGAAGAATTGTGAATGCTGGGATTCTTTTTCTTTTTGGCTGCGTTGGGTCTTCGTTGCTGCAGGCAGGCTTTTCTCTAGTTGCGGCAAGCGGGAGCTACTCTTTGTTGTGGTGCGCAGGCTTCTCATTGCGGTGGCTTCTCTTGTTGCGGAGCACGGGCCCTAGGCACGCGGGCTTCAGTAGTTGTGGCACGTGGGCTCTAGAGCCTAGGCTCAGTAGTTGTGGTGCATGGGCTTAGTTGCTCCGTGGCATGTGGGATCTTCCTGGACTAGGGCTCAAACCTGTGTCCCCTGCATTGGCAGGAGGATTCTTAACCACTGCACCACCAGGGAAGCCCGAATGCTGGGATTCTTAAATGCAATGTAATTTTACCTTTGTGAAAGGATTCAATTTTTTAAACTTTTATTTCCTTTCATAAGTGAATTAGCTTTGGGTATTTTTGAAGATTTAGCGTCTTATTAACTTACTGGAGTAACAACTGGATCTCCAGGTTCTTTAGGAATAGACTTCTAATGTCTGAGGAAGACTAGCTAACCAGAATTTCAGTTTCACTTTTCTAGGGAGAATAAAGATTGTACTTTGAAAAATGTCCCTGACGCTTTCAGACCAATGAGCAGCTCCTTTTATAAACTATCAGAAACTTCAGAAGTAGAATTATTTTCTGTTTCATCTCTTTATCTCCCCAATATCCAGTCCACGCTCCACCACTGTCTGGCTGTGAGTTTTTGGCCAAACGGTGAACCTCTCCAATCCTCAGTTTCCTCCTGTGTAAAACTGGGATGATGGTTGTACTATTCTCAGGGGTTGTGGCAGGGATTACAGACACCCTGCACAGTCTCTAGCCTGGCTCATTAAAGTTTAAGTATTATTTATGGTGTTATTATGCTGCTGGTGGAGATAGCGCACATGGTGGTTAATGTCGTGGACTTTGGAGTAAGCCTACCTAGGTTCAAACCTGGACTGCCACTGACTAGTTCTGTGGCCTTGGAAAGTCACTTATCCTCTGGGGCCTCAGTCTTCTCATCTGTAAAAGAGATATAATAATAGCATCTACCCCATGGGATTTTTAAGAGGATAAATTATTGTAATATGTATGAAAAGTACTGAGAACAATGTCTAGCAAGTGCTGTATGTGTGATTGTTTAAATCGAATAGAATACCTGATCCATATTTTAAGTAATAGGTGGGTGAAGTAGTTACAGAGCAAAAGTAAATCATGTCGCTTTTGTTTCCTTACATGTGTAATATTTCCTTTTCTTTGAAGTGTTCAGTAACCAGAGGAACTGCATGCTTTGAGATCGTTGGCCTGAAGGGTGCTCAATTTGACCAGTCCCCAAGGAGGTACTTGCCAAATTGCTAGGATGGAACGTAAATGACTCAGAATTATCAAAATCTGAGATGAGTCAGCTGATGCCTATCTTAGAATCTTTAGTAGAACCCCACCAAGGACACAAGAGAAGTACTATGAATAGGTAACCTTCTCTATACACGTTTATGGGACTATTGCCATCCTTTCTAGTGCAGGAGAGTAGTTGTGGATTAGAGAGACTGATTTGCTTTTAGAGATTAAATGTCTTGGACTATCCCTGGGCAAAAAGGAGTTCACATAGAACGAAGAAAATATAAACAGTGTAACTCTATTTCTCTTACACTAAGTCTCTTCATAAAGAATGATCCAATAGGCTAGAAGATTTTGAAGCAAATTAAAATTATTTTCCACAAGACACATGAGCATTTTGATTGCTTCCCTATGTTTTAGAATTATTAAGAGTTCTTCAAATGAGGTCCAAAGTGCAGCAAAACATAATCATCCAACTTGGAAGGCAGCCATGGAATGGGATGACTGAATAAATATTACCATCTAGCATCATTTATCTCAGGCTTTAGTGCGAATGGGAGAGAGGTTGGGGAGGGATTTCCTGCCAAAACCCAAGGTTAAACCCGAAGAGAAGTTAGTACCCTCCAGGGGCCATTTTTTCTCCATTATGAGCCTTGGCTATGATTTCATTTCAACGATTATTTTAAAAAATTGTATTTTGAATGGGGGTAGGCACAGCTGGTTTTGAACATGTATAATTTGAAAATTCATCTAGAAGTGTGATGGTCAATTTGAATAGACGAATATACTTTAGCTGCTGACCTATTCTTCAATATGTTTTTTTTTTTGCTGACAAGTTAGGGCTATTAAAAATTCCTTGCAATAGAGGTATATGATTGTTTAAAGTGAGATTGTAGATACCTCCATCAGCCTTTGACAGGGGACACAAACCATAATTTGGGAACTGTAATGTAAACCTTGAGACAACGAAGTAACTTAACAGACCTGAGTCAAGCATAAACAATGAAGTGGTTTGAAAGGCTTGGTCTCCCCGAAATGGCACGTTCCATGGAAGAATGCTTTCTCTGTTTGATCTGTCACTAGAGCTCTCAAAACATGACACTCCTTGAACATAATATACTTTGATGGTAAACTAGATTAACTTTCCCAGTGCAAGTGAAAGGCCACCTGTTGCCAGAATGGCCATATTCCTCATTGGCTGTCTTGTAGCTGTCATCACTTCAATGCAATCTGCAACCGACATGCTGGAATATAATGAATATGTCAGAAGTTGGAGGTCAGCCATCCAAGTACATGAAAACTTGGCTCGCCTACAGTGTCAGCATGGAGGCCTCCCCTATCATCTCGTGCAGAGGATTTCTGCACCACTTGATTTGTTTGCACAGGATTTGTTGCTGTTGGATGGGGCGTATTTCTGAGAGGCTTTTTGACAGCCCGTTCAAATATTTTCACTGTGGAAAAAATAGGGCTTCTGGTTTCAAGCTCTTCAAATAATAATAGGTGGTGTAAAATGCCAAGGTACCTGATGGTGGTGGGGGTCTGTTGTTGCTTTTTACTGGAAATATCCACAGAGACTGTTAGAAGTGTTTTGATTGGAGTGGAGAGGAGGGTTGGTTGGAAGATCAGAACCACTAAAGAAATTGTAGGGATGCTCAATTTCTGCCTTCTCCTCCCCCCCCCCCCCGTAACATATAGTGGTGTTGGATCCGTTGGGCTACAAACTCTTGCTATAGGGAAATATAAAGTAGTGCATCATATTTCTTTATATGTCAAATATTTATATATCATATGCAGTACAGTATGGATCAGTTGTCCGGGTCACAGTATTAAGGAACAATGTGAGATTCTTATTTATTCATGGAATATCTGTTCTTTCTCCTCAAAAAGTGAAGTATGTTTTAGCTAACAGCATCAGGAAGAAGCTTTCTGAAGTCTTGGTCAGTATGATGAAAGAATCATGAGTAGTTCCATTGGCTAAAAGTAAGAGAGCTTAAAATCAGTCTTAGCTGTTGTTAAATGCTTGCCCCAAACCTTTAAAGGCCAAGTAAAAGGAGAATTCTGTTCTTGGCTTTAACTTGGGCAGAGTTGCTCAGCCTTGACACTATTGACATTTTGGGTTGGATAATTCTTTGGGGGTGGGGGACTGTCCTGTGCACTGTGGGATGTTTAGCAGCATCCCTAGTCTCTACCCACTAGATGCCAGTAGCACCTTCCCAGTCATGACAATAAAAAATGTCTCCAGATGTCCCAAATTGCCCATCGTCCCCTGGAACTCACCTGGGGGCAAAACTGCCCCTGATTGAGAAACCCTGACTTAGTTGGATACTGGGTTCCTAGAAGTATATTACATTGCAATATCATAAAGGAGCAAATTACATGCATAAACCCATCCTCCTAACTTTACCTCCCCAGTTTTAATATCAAAATATCAACTGAAAAGGAGCGGGAAGTTTATTACACTCCGTACAGTAATTCACATTCATACATCCTAAAAGTATGGGTTTGGGTAGCCAAGGGCCTAAGATTATCTTCTGGTGGTTTTGATAATAACAGCAATAATGGCTCTCATTTACAGAGGGGTAATTACAGTACCCCACCCTGTGCTAAGTCATGTGCTATTTCACTTGATCCTTGCAACAAATGTAGACGTTAACTAAGTTGTCATACTCTCTTATCAGATGAGCACATGGAAGCTTGGGGCATTTAAAGAATTTGCCTAAACTTGTACCCTTAGTAAGAAACAGAGTTTGTGTTTAAATTCAGGTGATCACACCCAGAACTTGTAAAATGAACTACTTAAACATTGTTTCTCCCTTTGTGGACTGGATTACAGCTGCTTCCAGGGACTGCAGGTAACCGGGCCTCCACAGCTGACGCTCAGCAGATTTCTTTCTAGCACTTTCACATAATTTAGGTCTCAGTGAGTCACATCCTATAATCGTTTTATAAGAACGAAGTGGCAAATAGCTAATTTAAAATTATCCCTGTCAAAAGAAGATAAGAAAATTACGTGTGGGTTTGATAAAAAACATTTTATATCTCTTCTAAAACACTTGTTAAATTTTATCGAGATGTGACCTTATTTTTTTTTAATTATTTATTTTTGGCTGTGTTGGGTCTTTGTTGCTGCGCGTGGGCTTTCTCTAGCTGCAGCGAACGGGGGCTATTCTTCGTTGTGGTGTGCATGCTTCTCATTGCGGTGGCTTCTCTTGTTGCAGAGCACAGGCTTTAGGCATGCAGGTTTCAGTAGTTGTGGCACGAGGGCTCAGTAGTTGTGGCTTGCAGGCTCTAGAGTGCAGGCTCAGTAGTTGTGGCAAACAGGCTTAGTTGCTCCATGGCATGTGGGATCTTCCCGGACCAGGGATCGAACCTGTGTCCCCTGCTTTGGCAGGCGGATTCTTAACCACTGCACCACCAGGGAAGTCCCTCGAGATGTGACCTTATAAATATAAACTTAGACCTCTAATGTCTTGGCAAGCTGTACACTCTGTGGGAATTTGAATCCACGTTCAGTATTTAATTTGTGTGAATTAACTCAGTGTTTAATTTTTTCTGTTTCCATCATCTTTAACATTTTCTACATGTGTTGACAAGGGGAAATATGTGACTATTGCATCCCTTTTTTTTTCTCTTGCCCTGCTGGTAGATGTTTAAAAACGAGTGAAATTGTCAAAAGTCAGGCAGATTGAACAAAACAAAACCAAACCAAAAGAAACAAAAACAGAGACACCTATTAATCCACAGCCTGGAAAACAAACTAACACATTTGCCCTCATCTATTCTTTCTTAGTCCATTGTCAGAGGTCCTTTTTTCCCCTTCTTTATTTATATATCCTTTTAATCATCACTTTAGTTTACCTTCACTTATTCTGTTGCCATTCCCCAGATTGATCATAGACATAATATAAAAAGAGCCTTTTCTCTTAGTTTTTTTTTTAAAGTCAGTGCATTAGACCATTTTTTCATTAGCACTTAGCAGATACTCAGTAAATATTTACTGTCTTATGGAGCCCAGTAGACAAATCAGAGTAGGAAACACAGCAAAACGGAAGCTACAGAAAAAGTGCAGCTATGTGGAGGATAACTATACTGCCATGAAGTGGTGGGGCACAGGAAGGGCTGTGAATTGTTATTACCGTATTTCACTGATTGCTTTTGAAGTACTCTTTATTGTGGAGAATTTTAAACATATACAAAAGTAGAAAGCCTGGTAAATGAACCCCCATACACTTTTAGTCACCCCAAAAGTCATCAAACCATGGCCAGTCTTGTCACATACTGTGTTAGTTATCTATTGGAGTAAAATGAATTACCCCAAATTTAGCAGTTTAAAACAACATACATTTATTATCTCACAGTTTCTGTGGAGTAGGTCTCTAGATAGGGTTTATTTGGATCCTCTGGCTTTGGGTCTCTCACAAGACTGTAGTCATCTCAGATCTCACCTGAAGGGTCCACTTCCAAGCTTACTCAAGTGGTCGTTGGCAGGATTCAGTTACGAGAGCTGTTGATGGGAGGCCTCCCTCCTTCCTTGCCACATGGACATCTCTATAGAGCATCTCACAACATGGCAGCTTGCTTCATCAGATTGCCCACAAGAAGGAGAGCAAGAGAGGGTGAACAAGAAGGGAAGTCACAGTCTTTTGAACCTAATCATAAAAGAAGTATCCCATCATCCTTGCTGAATTCTGTTCTTTAGAAAAAAGTCACCAAGTCCAGCCCACACTCAAGGGGAAGGTATTACATAAGGGTGTAACTACCAGAAGGTGGGGACAATAAGGGACTGTTTTAGGAGTCTGCCCATCACACATACACATTCGCATTCTTTCTACCCTCCCAGATTATTCTGAAGCAGATCCCAGATTTCATATCATCCCTTCTGTAACAGTTTTAACATGTATTCCTAAAAGATAAGGGTTCTTTTGAAAAATACGTAACCAAAGCACCATTATTACACCTAAAATTGAATAATTTGCTAATATTTTCAAATATGCCATCAGTGTTCAAATTTCCAATTGTCTCATGAATATAGTAATCCATTGAGATATATTCATGTATTTTAAAATGTCTTCTAAGTCCCTTTTTAATCTGTTGTTTTCCCCTTCTCTCTCCTTTTTTTCCTTCCTTGTAATGTATTTGAAACAGCTAGCTTGTTTGACCTGTAGAGTTTCCTGCAGTCTGAGTTTTGCTGATTGGATTCCTGAGTTAAAGTTTATCACACTCCTATATTTCCATATAAATTGATAAGTATTGATTTTAAGATGGCAATATTTACACATTGAAATCAAGGTGCATCTTACCATCAAAGGCATTGTATAATTTCTCAGGTGACAGTTATGATACTGTTGTCGTTGCTTCAGCATGAGCAAACTCGTCTGGACTATATTGTTATCGCTTCAGTTGAATTATGTGCATTGTTCCTATTACATGTGTTGAGTTTAATTGCCGTTTAAATTTTTTTTCAAGAAGATTACATTTTGATTTTGCATCGAAAGAAAAAGTCACTGCAAGTTCAGGAAAACACAGAAACAGAACAGAGGGGATTAAATTTGATTCATTCACGACTGGGCCCCTAAAATCCCTTGATGTTTCAGGCTGCAAACCAAATAAGGCCATTTGAAGAAGGAATGGAAGTACTGATGTTGTCCGAAATAGATCAAGGAAGCACCAACATCAGCATTTGCCAACAGAGCGTCAGTCCCTTGGAATAAAATTCCATAGTCAGTAGCGGAGCACTCTTTCAAGTTCTATTCAAGATATATATTATCCTTCAATAAAATAGTGTGGAAAAACACAGAGATCAATGGCTTTGAATATAAAAGTGATTCCTATTGGATTATTATTTTTTTTCCCACAATATTCTGTTGGCTTCAGGAAATACTAAGTGAAAACAAAACTAACAAAATTACATCACTAGTATTAGTCTAATTAAGGCACAGGAAAAGGATGGGAAGGAAATACATCAAATTGCTATCAATATTGATGAGATTCTGGGACATACATTTTTCCTTTATATTTTGTTATTGTGTTGTTTTCCTGAATTATTTACAATAACAATAATACCTTTTAAAATCAAGGGAAAAAAAAACCCAGTAAATATTATTCTTGTAAAAGTACCATGTCAGAGAGGTGACAAGCCAGATTGTGGGATGGCTTCTGTAGGGAGGCTGTGAGGTTCTCAGGCTTGTAGGCTGCAAGATGAATTTTAGTTCTTGACCTTGGAGGCTCTTGGCAGTCTTCCTGTGGATGGACCGCTGCCTTCTCCCCGCTTGGGAAGTGCCCCATCCATCTGGACTCTGGAACTGTTTCAGTGCTGTCTGTGAGGGTTGTTCTTCAATCCTTGTTAATTTTTGCCCGAAGTGCTCAGTTATGTTGTTCTCATGATGATCTTGGAGTTCAGAAAGGTCTGTTGGATTCTTCAGCTGAAGAATTTTTTGTAGCATCTTAATCATTGGCATTTTTGCTAATATTTTCCTTTTTGTGGATACTACATGAGAGTGATATAAATCTCTAAAATAAGTTTTAAGAAATCATTCCAATAAATGTAAAATAAAAAATTCTAAATGATAGGAAGGTACTTGTATCAGTTTAATTGGCAGGGTTTTTTTTTTCCTAGTCA
The DNA here is from genome assembly GCF_964165515.1 of Mesoplodon bidens. Lineage (NCBI taxonomy): Eukaryota > Metazoa > Chordata > Mammalia > Artiodactyla > Ziphiidae > Mesoplodon > Mesoplodon bidens. Next base: position 88,348,378 of record NC_138162.1, read on the forward strand.
CTTTGAAAATAATTGTGTGTTTTTCAATTAAGTTACCAGGTTCAATGAAATGCATTACTAACAATAAAACTAATAAAATAAAATAAAAAAACCTCTGTCCTCTAGAGCTAAGTTTAGGGGATTGGGGATTTGTCTTTTCTCTCCTCATATGTCTCTTCTTGCTGATAATCCCATATTTCCTTGATACCAGATATCATAAGTTGTTAGATACATCATGAATTTTATAACAACTTTTCAGAAAAAAGAAGCACCTATAAAATCACAAAACTTTTTTTTCCTGATAGACATACATTCTTCAGTTTTTAAGTTTGGTTGGAGCCTAAGCTTTTTTCACAGTCAAAGTCTGAATGTTCTCCTGAGTCGATTTTGGTTTGGACACTATCTGTAGCACCATGGTGACCTCCTCCACCCCACCTGAAAACCTGTCTTATATAATCTGTTCCTCTTTAGCATATTTAAGAACAAAGGACATTTCAAGGCATATCTCAGTATTCAAGCTTGATGAACAATTGCCGTGTGGTTAAAATCATCATTATACTTTTCCCTTTTAATTGAATTATATATTAATGGACATTAAACAGTTCTTAAGAATCAACTGGGTTTTTCTGATAGATGGATACTGGTACCAGAATGATCACTAAAATTCAAGAAAAGATATCATCAAACCTTCATAGTTTTGAGAAACCTATTCCTATTCCAAGAGATTTGGCAATTTCTATTGCCTTTAATTGTATTGTGTAGAGCCTGACAATATTCTGCAAAGACAATTACTGTTTCTCTGTTAAATTTTAATATATTCTTTTTTGAAGACATTTTCAAGGACAATTGGAATCCAAACTTAAAATAAGGTTCAACTACATGCCATGCAAACAAGGCTTATTTCCCAGCTTAGGTGAGACTCAGATGAATCTATAACCTTCTACACACGTGCTAATTTGCACATGTGCAGGCATTGACATCTATGTCACAACTCACTTCTCTGCCAAGTTTCTATTGGCACTGACTGTAAATTACATACAAATTTGAGATATGTTAAAATGTGAAAAGTTCTGCATCTTAGACTTGATGAAATACAGTAGTAAATAACATTTATCGATTGTGTGTAATATGCTAGATACCTTACCTATATTATTTCACTTAATTTTCATAATTACCCTATAAAGCAGTGCTGTTATTGTCTCAGTTTTACAGATGAAGAAAACTGAGTCTTGGGGAGTTTAAGTCATTAGCCTAAGGAAAAGGCAGAATTGAGTCAAAGCTTGAACTTGAAGGCACATAGGATCTTTACTTCCCTGCTTCTCTCATGGTAAACCTTATGTTTTTATGCACTATTAGCACTGTCCAATAGAACTTTCTATTATGGAAATGTTCTCTGTGCTGTCCAACATGGCAGTCACTAGCCTCCTGGGGCTATTGAGCATTTGAAATGTGCTTAGTATGACCGAGCAATTAAAATTAATGTTATTTAATTTTAATTTTAATTTTAATGGACACATGTGGCTAGTGGCTCCCACACTGGAGAGTGCAACACTAGAATGAAGGTCACTATAGTCTCACGATAATTCTAAAGAGTTGAGGACACAGTTCACTTTTGTGCTTGCAAAAGTCAGGTCTACACAACTGCAAATATTCGGAAGTAATTACTTCTCTGAGACAATGTGACTATTCTCATGGCTTTTTGGAAGCTGGTCAGCAAATTTTAAATAAGAAGGGGCAGCTAGAAAACTATCTTACCACTGATTGGGGTACTTACTCATGATCTAGAGAAGTCCCTTAAGGGATTCTTCTTAGGTCTACTGTGATGTGTTTTTGTTGATGTTGTTATTTTTTCTTTTTTTTTTTTTTATGGTTTAAATATTTTATTTATTTATTTGGCTGTGCCGGCTCTTAGTTGTGGCATGCGGGATCTTTGTTGCTGCATGCAAGATCTTCATTGTGGCATGTGGGATCTTTAGTTGTGGCACGTGGGATATTTTAGTTGAGGCACGCGGGATCTTTTAGTTGTGGCATGCAGGATCTAGTTCCCTGACCAGGGATGGAACCCAGGCACCCTGTATTGGTAGCATAGGGTCTTAACCACTGGACCACCAGGGAAGTCCCTTGTTGTTGTTATTAATTCTGTATTTTACATTTTACCTACCAGTTTGCAGTTATCTTATGAAACTTTCCCAAACATTCTATAAGGTAAGTAGATTGGTATTACCATTCCTGTTTTACAGATGAGGAAATTAAGACTCAGAGAGGTTATGTGATTTGCCTAGGGTCACCCAGATAAGGAGTGACTTACCTGGGGTTGGTATCTAGATCTTTGGACTTCTTATCTGTTGTGCTTCCCATACTAGGAGCTATTTCTCCACTTTTGCATTCAAGCATATTTTATTTAAAAACACACAAACACCAAACAGACTCTGCAGGAAGAAACTCTGACTTTGGGTGGGGATGATTCCAGGCAAGCTGGTAGAATAAGGTGTCACCCAATGGACATTGGCCCTCCCAAAGGAAGCCTTTACCAATGGCTTGAGTAATGTCACTATTTTCAGGGTGATTGGCTTCAAGCCAGGTGGTTGTGGTGGAAGATCAGTTGCTGGGGCACTAATTCTGCTTCTTCTCAATGTGACTTTTTTTTTGCACTTTGTAGAGAAAATGAGTAGGTCATAATATCAATTACTTCTTGGGTATTTTGGTTGGCTTCAAGTACTTTTCCTTTTGTAATTAAGTGAGAAAGGGAAAACAGATGGTCACCTTGTCAAGTCTCGTTTTCAAGTTAAATACAGAGCCCTCTTTTCTAAGTAGGCTAATTCCCCTGCCCTTTTTTTTTTTTTTTTGCGGTACGCGGGTCTCTCACTGTTGTGGCCTCTCCTGTTGCGGAGCACAGGCTCCGGACGCACAGGCTCAGCGGCCATGGCTCACGGGCCCAACCACTCCGCGGCATGTGGGATCTTCCCGGACCGGGGCACGAACCCGTGTCCCCTGCATCGGCAGGCGGACCCCCAACCACTGCGCCACCAGGGAAGCCCTAATTCCCTTTTCACGGGGATGCTTTAAAATAGGGAGACACTGGTGGTTTTGCGTAGGATCTAATGAATGTGTACATAATGTCACCTGCTTGGACAGTGCACTTGGAAAAAATGCCTTAATTTTTATGGAAGTACCACCTGTAATCTTCTGTGTTGTCTAGAACAGTAATCATTTAGCTTCTCTGTACTTTAGTCTCTTCAGGGTTTTACCTTCTGTACATAGAGCCAAAGCATACACGGGGAGCATTGATATGTATCTGGGCACTGGAAGGTGCCATTCAGTTGGAGATTACAGGAACAGTGGGAGAGTTCCGCAGATCGTCCCACTGTCACCTAATTTTGGTTACTTTTTGGATATTGAGGAGGAGCTGCAGAGATGAAGGAATAATAATTACTCAAAACTGGAAGTCATTTCTTTCTTTTTTTAAATTTTATTTTATTGAAGTATAGTTGATATACAATGTTGTATTAATTTATACTGTACAGCAAAGTGATTCCGTTATACATATATATACATACACATTCTTTTTCATATTCTTTTCCATTATGGTTTATCACAGGATATTGAATATAGTTCCCTGTGCTATATAGTAGGACCTTGTTGTTCATCCATTCTATATGTTATAATAGTTTCCATCTGCTAATCCCAAACTCCCAATCCATCCCTCTCCCACCCCCTCCCCCTTGGCAACCACAAGTCTGTTCTCTATGTCTGTGGGTCTTTTTCTCTTTTGTAGATATGTTCATTTGTGTCATATTTTAGATTGCACGTATAAGTGGCATCATATGGTATTTGTCTTTTGTCCTTATGGCTTACTTCACTTAGTATGATAATCTGTAGGTCCATCCATGTTGCTGCAAATGGCATTATTTCATTCTTTTTTATTGGAAGCCATCTCTTTCTATCCTACTTACTTCCTAGAACAATGAGGACCAATTGATTAGGGAGATCTTAGGCCCTTCCCAGAATTATTCTCCATATTAAGGAGAAAACAGAAAAAAATACCTTCAGTTTAAAAAAATTCATTTTTTGAGATGGTGTGAAAATGAGAAGCTGGTCTTCTTGTCTTTGCCAATCCTAACGTCTCTTTTTCACACCTTTTTATGAGTGTCTCCTTACTTCCTTGCCCTTATAAAGTCACACTCTCTGAATCGGCCACATTACACAGAATAAAAGTAGACTTCCAGACAAAGAGAAAGCCTAGATTCTGCCTCTGTTTCTAGAAAAACATGAGATTCTTGTCACTGCTTTTTTGATAATCAACAATTTATTGAGCACCTACTGTGTACTTAGAACTGTGTTGGAATTTTCTTTCTTGCCCTGAAGCAGAACACATTAATTTTAAAAAAAGATTTAATTAATTAATTAATTAATTGGCTGCATTGGGTCTTTGTTGCTGCGCACAGGCTTTCTCTAGTTCCGGTGAGCAGGGGCTACTCTTCATTGCGGTGTGCGGGCTTCTCATTGCGGTGGCTTCTCTCGTTGCAGAGCACAGGCTCTAGGTGCGCGGGCTTCAGTAGTTGTGGCACGCAGGCCTCAGTAGTTGTGGCACGCAGGCCTCAGTAGTTGTGGCTTGCGGGCTTTAGAGTGCAGGCTCAGTAGTTGTGGCGCACGGGCTTAGTTGCTCCTCGGCATGTGGGATCTTCCCAGACCAGGGCTCAAACCCGTGTCCCCTGCATTGGCAGGCAGATTCTTAACCACTGCACCACCAGGGAAGCCCCAAGCACATTGATTTTTAGAACCATCTTTAGTTAAGACTTTAATTTAAACTCCAATGGTGCCATTCCTCTTGGAGTTCTGAAGTCTTCTGCTTTCTGCCTATGTGTTGGCTTGGGAGAAATCTCCTTTTTATTTCATTTAGCCAGAAGTAAAGGAAACAACTTAAGCTTGGTATTTTTATGAAATTTCTTTTAAAGTGTTTTGACTGGTCTGGTCTGTTTTAATGGTCTGGCTAATTCATAAAAAAATTGTAGTTACTTTAAATTCTTACTATTTAAAAACATACAGTGAGGAAAGTTAACTAATACTGTGTGCACACATAAAATATATGCCTACATACAGCACGAGTGGGTTTAGGCTTAGTTTATTGAAATATCTTTTAAACTAGAACAACATTATGTACCACCCCCTAACCCTTATGCTTAAATGTTGGCTAACTAGGGGACAATAAAAGATATACATGTAAAAACTTATTTGATAATCATTTTGTATCTTGTGAACATATTGTAGAACCTACCTAAGTCTAAATTTAAAAGACAGACAAACCCTGAATTCTACCATTACTGAATAAACATTGTTACTAGCTGGGAAGTGAAGACTTAGATGCCAATTGATTGATATTTAATGAATTTTATTTTTAATGAATTAATTGGTCAGAAGACAAGTCTGGGTCATGTGAGTTTCACTATGTATGAGGCTTCACTGCGAAAATAAATGACTTTTCCACTGAATCTTGTTTTCCTCTATAGTTCTTAAGGAGGGTCCCCTTTGCATCAGTGTTTTGGGCTTGTTTATAATTCTTGGACGAAATGTTACACAAAATCACAAATATTTCAGATATCACTGTTATCACTGCATTACTCATTCAGACTGCACGTGAGACCAGGAATGTTTTTGCCATTTAAAACTTCCAGAGCAAGAGGGAGCAAAACCATTCATCTCCAAGGTTAAGCAGATGTGGTAAAAGCACATTCACTTGATGTTTGTTTTGGTAACAAAAGCTAAAGCTTAGTATATGTTACAGATCTCTTTCCCTTTCCCTTTTGTTAAATTGTTAGTTGGTTATTGTTCCAACAGTAATTCCTTTTATTGCTTAAAAAGGAAATTATAAGAACATACTCTTCTTTAAGATCTGAAAACTCAAGTATCCTTGATTCTGTGAAATATATCTTTTCTTTTTTAATGAATGCATTTGTCTGTGTGATATTAGAATTTAGAAGTTATATTTTACTGGAAATGGCTTTAATAGTTTTGTTTGCTAAGCCAAGTTCAACTTTATATGTAAGAAAACCATATTCAAGCTCTTCAGAATCATTTCTAAGACTCAGATCTCCTTAAGGATGCCTTATTCACTGTTGGCCTTTATGCTTAATCTTTAATTTATAAAATGAGATTTTCCTGTATCTCTATGCCCTATATCCTAACTTCCTACTTTCTTTGTGTGGGGCAGATTTGGAGATGGTCACAAGTATTTATTTTTTTCCCCTCTTTGCATTTTGAAGATGAAAAAAACATTGCCTGTAGAAACTCCTAGATTATTATGTAGGATAATAATAATGGCATGTGATATTTACATGAAAGGATGCTATAAATTAAGAGGAATTTGATTCTGTGGCAGGCAGCCTCTCTAGTTGAGGGGTGTGGGCTCAGTATTGTGGCATGTGAGCTTTGTTGCCCTGCGGCATGTGGGATCTTAGTTCCCTGACCAGGGATCGAACACACTTCCCCTGCATTGGAAGATGGATTCTTTACCACTGGACCACCAGGGAAGTCCCTGCCATTTATATCTATATTTCCATTATTTACCCACTTTTGTCTTCCCCTTATCTTTGAAGCCTATCACCCTGCAGTCACCATCTGCTTTCCCTTCCCTGACACGAGTGCACATTATTTCATACTCAGCATTGAATACCATAGTTTGCTATTGAGTTCAATATCTAATTAAATACGAATGATGAGTGATCAATATCCATCTTAAAGTTAAAACATTCTGTGAGGGCTCACCTTCCCCACCCCAGGGGTTACAACTTGAAAATAAACATTTGTATCCACCTTAGGGAAAATTATTATGGAAATTTTTGGAATAGCTACACACTCCCTATTTGATTTCAAATGATAATATAATCAATCCAGGAAAGGAAATGATAAAATTTAGTATTATGATTAGAAGTGTAATCTGGCTGAAAGAGAAAATTTCTAATTATTAAATTAGAAGAGTCACAGTTCCTCAAACACAGATTCTGAGCACTGCATCTCTGGAGAAAATGGCTACTTTGGATGAAAAAGTACAGTTGGCACTCTGCCTGTCACACGGTAAGTGCTCAATAAATATTTGTCATGTTAAAATGTAAAAGTTAGCCCACTCCCCAAACCATAGGAAACTTTTCTAATTTTTCTTTTGCCATTTTAAAATAGCATACTGATTTATTTCCATTACGAAAAGAAAATTTTCCTTCTAAACCTAGCTAAAAATTTAATTATATAGTGGAGGCGTAAGAGAAGAAAATAGACTGAGAAAGAAAAGAGAAGAGAAGGGGAAAAAAGGAAGGGAAAGAGGAAGAAAAGAGAAGGAAGGAAGTAAAGACAGTCTGCATTCACATTTGGTTGCTGTCCTGAGATTAAGCCCGACCACACAAAAACCCAAAGGAAGCAAGCATCATTTAACATTCAACTTGCAATTCATTTTGTGACTCTATCATTATGCCAGCTCATTTGCAGTTTAAAATGTGTTATAAAGTCAAAACTTAGAAGTAAAATTCTTTCACTTCCTCATACTAGAGTGAGCATAGTACATCTGCCTGTTTTGGATCATTTCTAAGCATTTCTCAAAGGTTAGTTCCACTTTGCCTCAAAGATGGTGTTTTGAACTACTGAAAACTGTTTCATCAAAACTTTATCAGATCATCATTTCTTTTTTAAAACTCCCTATTGGTAGATATTACTATTCAAACAGTTTATCATTAGTCACCTTGCCCTATTAATTTTATTTCTAAAATGTCTCTTGAATATGTCCCCTTTTATCTCTGCCGCAGACATCGTCTTTATGTTCTGAACGCCTCTCACCAGGCCTGCTACTGGGTCCTGGGTTGACTTCTGTTCCACTCTTTTCTAATTTAATTGTTTCCTTAGGCAGGGAATTATTTTCTGAAGGATTATTTTCTGAAGAAATAGGATAAATCATGATTTTTTTTTCCCCAGGTTTTCACTTTCTTACGTAATAAAGTCTGAACTGCTTCAAGATCTTTTATCATCTAGCTCCCAGATACTTTCCCAGCCTCAACTTCTCCTTCCTCCGTCTGTGTATATATATATTTTGTATCAGTGAGTTCCACAGATGCACCAGAAGCTTCCACATTTCTTTGTGAAAGTCTTTGTTCACACTGATTCCTCATCCCAAATGTCCTTACTCTGCTTTTACAGCTAGGAAAACCCTAGCTCAACTCAAATATCACCCCTTTATGAAGCCTTGGGTACCTTCCCCAGCTGAAGATAATCCTTCTTTCCTCTACCCTCCTATAGCATCTGGAGTAAATTAATATATTAGAGGTGGAATAACTTTTACAGTTCAATTGAACTTCATTCAGGAATCACCTTGGTGTTAGATTATTTAGTTTTCAATGAAAGAAACACAAAATAAATTTGGGTAAATAAAAGAAGTATTTATTGGTTCACATAACCAAAAATTGAGCTGGCTGAATGCAGTGCCCAGCTAGTGTTCTCAGGGATCTGTCGCATTTCTTGGCTCTGGTTTCCTCCCTGTTGATTTTAGTCTTCAGCAGACCCTTCATTCAGCATGATAGGAAAGTGGTTCTCAGAGGCCCCAGATTTACGTGGTATTTTTAGCTCTTAATCTCAGAAGGAAAGAAACCCTCATCCACAGCACTGATATCAGCCCTCTTCCCCCCTCGGACACTGATTGTCCCTGTTTGGGTCATTTGTCCACCTGGGCTCTCTCACTGTTTCTGGGAAGTTGGGTTCTCTCATTGGTCAGTCCAAGTCTTGTGTTCCTTCTGGTGAAGGAGGTGGAGCCACATGATGGACAGATACACCAGAATACTGTAGAGTGAGAAAGAAGCAGTCTCCAAGAGGAAAGTGATTTTTATTACATCCTCTATTGGGTATTTTAATTTTACCCTTTGTTGTAACTCAGTGTTCAAGTATATCTTACCCTTTTAATTCTAAGCTTCTTGAGGGCAAGTATCAACACACATTCAATAAATGTTAGCTGATTCAATAAATGTTAGCCCAGTGAAGAACTTATCAGGCAGATAACAAATGAAATAGCACCCAGAGTTACCATTTTAATGGACTAAAGGTTCTTTTTGACCTTTTCAAAGCCTCATTAGTGAGACTTGATATTTTCTGGTGATTAAGGGAGATTGGAGTTCACAGAAAATGGGGAAGGGGATTAATATTTAAGATATAACCAAGTTATTTAAAATATCAGATCCCAAATGCTTCTAGTTATGATTTGGCTATCAGAAACCATTTAAAGTAAGATGTTTTGAAGTAGAAAAATTATTGCTTTTAGTAGAGAAAACGTTGATATAGTTTATTACCATCATGAAAACAATACTACTTAAAACCTGCATTTCTAATCTCTCACAGTTAGACAGTTTTGTTTTACACTCTTAGAAAGTATGAGGTCTTGCCAACTAGAGTTTTAAAATATTCAAAATGGAAAATTAAAGTTTAGTTCCTCATTTCTTTTCTTAGTAACTTTAAATAATCTAAGAAAATGACCCTGCTTTGCATTTTTTTGCTCTAAATAGTTTAAGTGCTTTATTTAAACTAGTTATTTCATTAGCATGATGCTACACAGGAGAGTTGATCACACTTGGCCATGCCACAAGCAGTACCATATTGTGAACACTGAATCTATATTGTTTCTTTTAATGAGCTTTTAATAAAGCAATTTCTAAGCTTGTTGTCATCAAATCTGTGCTCTAGAGGTTGTCAGTATAGAGGTTAAACATTCTGGATTTGGAACCAGACTTAACCTGATGTGAAGTCTGACTCTGCCACTAGTTATCTTTGGGTGTCCTTAGACAAGTTACATCGGCTCCCTGAATTTTTTACTCATCTGTAAAATGGGGTTAATACTAAGTGGCTCAGAGAATTGTGAGAATTAAAGGGGATAATGTGATATTGTGTATGGAGTGTATGGGACATTATAAAGGCTCAGTGTAGTATATGGGCTATTGCCACGATAGCCGTTACTGTACTTCAACCGGTACCTATTGCTTTAGAGAGGAAGCAAAGCTGGAAATCACTGGAGAAGGAATATTTGAGCAGTTGTAATAAAAGTACTCCTGCTTAAAATGGAAAATGTGGCATTTAAAAGAGAGAACAGTGTCCTTATTTCATCACCGATAAGATGTCCTGCTTTCAGTCCTTCATGGACTGGCGCCTCTACTGCTTGATTCTCTCTGCCTCTCACCCCGACCGCCAATGCTTCTCTTCCTTAACTGCAACTACCAGTATTTTGCGACAAAAGACCCCTCCTCCATAGATGGACCATGAGGACTGTGAGGCCAGACCCAGTGTGACTTTTCATCTCCCTCAAGATAAAAATATCTTGCTCCATTTGAGACTAAATTTAATCTTTTTGCCAAATGTGAAGCTGCTATACTCCAGTTTCTTAAATATAAAACATGTGAGATGAAGCAAGGCATAGCATACAGGGAGATCTAACCAGACATCTCAGTTCCAGTGAGGCCACAAATCACAGAGCTTCATTATTTGGGATGAGATTAATGGTAGAAATAGACTGATGGTGGCTTGCTCAACCTTACCCTTGCCACGATTCTGGATTGAACACACTGTCTCCTGTAAAGAACATCTCTGCTTAGTACGTGCACACAGCAGGTATTGGTTCATTCTTGCACCAATTTCCACCCACTGTCATTTGTTGTTTATAGTGATTTTCGAAACTTTTTATTTTGCAAAAATTTCAAGCTTACAGAAGTGCTGCAATCTTCGTTAAGAGAACTATATAGCTTTTACCCAAATTCACCAACTTTGTTTTGAATGAACACGTTAAATATTTTAACTCATTATTAATGAGGGAAAAAGGCAATGTCACAACCGGTTCAAAGGTTCATTTATAGATCAGAAATATGGAAATGAATTTGCAAATGGATGCAAAACTTCTTCCACAAAGGGGGAAGGAAGTCAGCTGCACCTCCCCTTGACAGAATTTATATACAAGAATTATTTTGCCTCGCTGTGATGACTCACTAACTTTTAATATTTTGCCACAAATCCTTTATCATTCCCTTTTTCTCTAATTAAATTTTTCTGAACCCTTTGAGAATAATTTGCATGCATCGTGCCCCTATAACCATTAATACCTTTAATTCACTATGAATTGTGAAAGAAAACATATTTTCTTACATAACCATGGCAAATTATTGAATTCAGAAAATTTAGCATTGATATAATACTTTTCTTTAATCTACAATCCATGTTTTGTTATTCTAATAACATCCTTTTTTTTTACTGCTTTATCATTTAAATTTTATTTTATTTATTTTTTTATACAGCAGGTTCTTATTAGTTATCTGTTTTATACATATTAGTGTATATATGTCAATCCCAATCTCCCAGTTCATCCTCCCCCCCCCCCATTCTAATAACATCCTTGATGGCATTTTTCTTTCTCTAGTACTGAATTCAGTCTGGGGTCATATATTTCATATACTTATCATGTCTCTTGTTTTTTATTGAGGTGTAGTTGACACACAACATTATATTAGTTTCAGGTGTACAACGTAGTGATTCGATATTTGTATATATATATTTGATTTGATATTTGTATATAAAATGATCACCAAAATAAGTCTAGTTAGCATCTGTCACCGTACATAGTCACAGAATTTTTTTCTTATGATCAGAACATTTAAGATCTACTCTCTTAGCAACTTTCAAATATGCAACACAGTATTATTAACTATAGTCACCAAGCTGGTCATTACATCCCCAGGACTTGTTTATTTGATAATAAACCACCTTCACTCATTTCACTCTTCAACCCTCCACCCCTCTGCCTCTGGCCACCACCAATCTGATCTCTGTATTTATCATATCTCTTTAGGTTCTTAATATTTTTCAGAAAAAGTTTGAAGTTTGTCTGTGTTGGAAATTGTGACATTTCTATATTTGTGTGTTTGTGTGTGTGTATGTTGCTTCATTTACGATAATATCCTTAGCTATTATGTCAAAAGCTGACTTAAAAAAAATATATTTCAACTCCAAAGTGATACTGGGGGGAAAATAGCAAGCATAAATCAGAACATCAAAGTAAGTCCCACCATACCTACAGTGTACAAATAGCTGTTGATGAGTTTGCCATGCTTACTGAACTGAATAAGTATAAAAGCTTTTCGTGTGCATTCCTATTTTCAGGCCCAGTACAGTACGTTAACCTCAGAATATCAAATTGAATCAAGGGTTCTGAGAAGAGCCGCCTGCAAAGCAGTTAGACTGACAACTCTTCATTACACTATCTAGATTTGGGTTTCAGACAACCATAACCGGGGCCTTTTCTAACCTCTCACCTATAGTCAGATACGCACAGCCACCCAAATCAAGGGCTCCATACCTCTTAAACGTGAAGTCCACTGAGGCCCGCAAAGCTGAGCCCAAAATTGTTAGGAATGATGACATTTTTTCTGGCGAGGCCTGAATAACCAGCCCTTGCAAGGCTGCTGGCCACGCAGTATGTCAGCACATGTTATGCAGTCTGGGGCTGAGTGGATGTGTCAGCTGCCCATTAGACCACACTAAAATAGAATTGCTGGGTGCCTGAAGCATGAAGCATGATATTAGATAAAGTGATGAAATTTCACTCGATTAAAGAGCCGGGTCAAGGACAGTTACCTCAGGAAATTCCTTCTTTCCTCGAATATTCTCACAACTTTGATGAATTTATTGTTTTCTTGCTTATTTTTCATTATCGTTTGGGGCTTTATGAACAATAAAAGGTGCCCTCAGCAGGCACTGACATATTGGAGTGATCAGAATCATAGGTTATATTGATTCAAAGAAAGAAAGGGGGGAAAAAGATGGAATTGACATTGCCGCAGGTCAAAAGCCCTTGGAAATGTTGGATTGATTTGTTTAGACAGTTGTTTGATTTCTCTCTCTCTTTCTCTTCCTCTAGCTCTTTTGTTTTGTTTTTCTTAATAAAGGCATAGGAAAAAGAACAGAAAACGGTAATCTTTTTTATTTTAGGCCAGTCGAAGGATAGGAACAGAAGCATATGGCTTGGCAGAAAGTTTTATTTTTATTTATTTGATTTATAAGGACAGGAGCGAAATGCTTCTTGCAAAGGCTTCTCTTATCAAAAGGACTTGCAGGCTGAGAGTAATGACTGCATACCTGCATTGCTTCTTAAATCTGTGTTGGAAAACCACAGCTAGCCAGGGTAAAGCAGTTTGGCTGTTTCCCCCAGCAGGGAAACAAACAAAAAACACCATTTTGTTTCATTAGTACTGTACTCTGACTTATTTTCATTTACAGTAACATTTGAGAAGCAAAAGAAATGAGAAGTGAATATTCAGATCACTTCAGTTCCACGCTTAGAGCTTAATGATTCTCCCACCTCTCCTCCTCCCCTCCTATCCTGCCAGTGAGGGTGAGGTTCTTAAGTGGGCATGGCATCCCGGGACATCCCTGAGGGAGCAGCGCTGAGGCCAGCTCGTCGGAACGTGTAGAGCTCTAACTCAGTTGGTTCAGCTGCTCCTTCTTTGGGTCAGAAATTCCACATTTGCGAATGTGCTCATCTTGGGGGTTGAGGACATTTTGGAGGAATAAGCTTTTGGCACCACCGCTTGAGGGTCATTACCAACTCTCAACTCAATAAATGATTGAGGGGCCTTAGTTTAGTCAATTTCGCAGGCAATATTTCGACTTCGGTGCTCCTCTTCTACCTTATAAGACTATAAAGACGATGAAAAAAAGGGCCTTTATTTACAGGTTTGTTGAGTTCTAAAGAGAAAAAGTATTACCTAGGTTCCAAATGGTTTCATGATTATATTTCCATATAATATTAATTTTTAATACTAGTGGACAAAGAATTTGTGTGACCCAGTGATCTGTACTTACTTGGAATGTGAACCATAGACACACCTAAAATTTACATCTGCTTTTTTTAGCAAATTCCTTATGCATTACAGGAATGTTTCTATAAATTGAACTTCTTTTATAACACCATTTCCTAGGTCAGAGTCGCTGTCCAAGGAAGAAATATGTTAAATGATAGCCTAGTGGAATGCACAGGAAATGCAGGAAGGCTTGTTGGGTATAATGCTGGTTTTTCAGTGTCTTTATAATTGATAGAACAAAAGTGAGAGGGCACATGTTTTTTTTTTTTTAGTTACAGGAGAGAAGGACAATTACTAGTTACATAGAAATGTTTGGATCTGATCAACTGTAGTCTTTATGTGCTTTTTCCCCTGGGGGCTTTATTTTTTGTTTTTCAAAATATCGGAGTGGTTTGAAAGATCAGGAGGCAGTTATGCCAGGTTGTCTCGTATTAGCATGGAAGTAATAGCATCTTCTTTATCCCTTGGGAGAAGAGGTGGCAGTTGGAGGCTGAGGGGTTCTCAGTGCTGAATCGGCAGGAGCAAAAGCAGAAATAAGAATGTCTGCCTGTAATAAATAAAAGGAGAAGTCTGTTACTTTTTCTCAGTATAAAGTAAGGGGTAAAGACATACCAATCGAGATAAAAGTGCCATGAAATGGGAGGAATTTTAAACTCTCCCTTCCCTGTTCCGGGTGAGTTGGATTCTGGTCTCTCGGAGGCCAAGGACCACTTGGCTGCCATTCTCTGTGCTTTTCACTAGTTGCTGGCTTTGTTTGTGTCATGTTATTTTGGCTTAATAAAATCCTTGACTCAGCTACAGGATGGGGAAGGTCCACACCAAGCATTGGTTGGCAAAGTAAGGGTGCATCAGTTTTTTTTAAGATGCAGGAGGAGGCCTGTGACACATGTTTTCTTCCTCTTCATCGAACGCGTGGGCAGCAGGAGGCAAGAATTGTATTCTACTTATGGTCATCTTGCTTATGATGAAAAGTACATGCTTTGTCCGAGCAACAATAAAAAAAATTACTTTGGCACCTTTAATGAGCACAGTAGATAGAAGAATATGCTTATCAAAATGTGTCCTCCTTTTCTCCATGATAAACTCAGTAAATATTCCATTAGAAGAAGGGTTTGGTTTCCCACGTGGATTGTGAAATCTCTTGGGTTATATTAAGGCTGTAAATGCAGCTCAAAGCAGCTCAGAGCCTCGCTCTAGGAGATGGGTGCTTTTTATTTTTGATTCTTTCCCAAGAGGTTCTGATTACCCCAATGCTCATTTGGTGCAGTAATGGAAAGGAAATTTCCTACAGGCGACTGCAACAGAGCCTCGGTTGAGTGTTTGCTACCTTAGGAGAACCAGGTCATTCTCCTATCTGCTGGGGAAACACATGCTCCCTGAGAGAAAAGAATTGGGAAAACAGACTCCTCTGACAAGTGCAGCACTTCTGTTGCAGAACATTCCCAGACAGTGCCAGAGGGCAGATCTAGTATTCCTGATCAAATTGTCTCCACATTTTCTTCTTCTTTTTAAAATTTATGGGTTTTGTCTTATTTATTTTGTTTTAACATGAGAGAACTGAAAGGGAAAACTGTTCAAGATGTACATTCTTCTAATGTGAAGGCTTCATGATTTCAGTTCTGAATACTGATTTCTGTCACCTCGGCCAACAAGGAAGACACATATTTCTTTTTCTCTCCATGATGCCTTCAACGACATGACACATGGATGATGGACTATGTGATGATTTAACCAAGCCTGATCTTTCCGCCTGGGGGCACACACAGCACTTAAAGCCTCACTGAGTCCTTATTTATTTATTTACTCATTATTTTTTAGATTTCTCTTGAGAAATCATGGTATTTAAAATCCACTTCCTTTTTCATCCTTTAAACAGAGAATTCATTTTTCTTATTACAGAGCAACTATCTTCAGAAGCCAAAGTAGTAAAGTTCTAATTACAGGGAAATTCCACAAATATTTCAATTGTGATTCTTTCATTATTTAATTACTGGAGTTTTTGTATGACCTCTTCTTTACCTGGGCACTGCGCAGAGGAGAAATTGCATGTCCTTCAGTCTTAAGGTTAATTCATCCGTCATGTCACTTTGACTGATTATTTTCTTTCCCATGTACTACACGGCATAACACTTTCTGCTGGATTCAGCTAGATTCATTCCCGTCTGGTTTCCTGTGTTGCTAGTAATGTGACTTGCCAGGGAGTTTGCTTGTAGCCAGTGCTGGATTGCCTAAGAGCAATGGAGCACCTCTTGAATGACATAGGAATTCCTTTAACACCATTGACATTGTGATTCCTTTAGGATAAGACGTGCTACAGTCTTTTTTTTTTTTTTCTTTCTGCCTGGCTTATCTAGGTAGGAATTAATATACAGATGAGTGAGTGAACAGAAAAGAGGATGAGGTGTGGGTCTCAGAGATCTGGGTTTTAGATTATTCACATGGAACATTAAAAATTAAACTACATTTGAAGTGGTTTCAGGGGAAATCTACCGGTACCCAAGATCCTGTGGCATTTAAATATCATTCAAGGCAAAGCTGCAAAATGGCCAGTTGGTCTTAAAACTCATCACAAAATGTGGAAACAAAAAGGATGAAGGCATAGCAAAAATACATTTTATTTAGGAAGGCCTTAACAATTCAGATGTGGTCAAAGAGAGTTCTCAGTGGCCATTTCTGAAAGAGGTCGTTGGTTTTGACGAATGTCAATTATTACCTGAGTCCAACTGAGGCTGAATTTCAAATCCCAAGCAATAAACAAGAGAAGGGGGTGGGGACTGCTGGTCAGTGAGGGACAGAGGGGCTGGGGCCAGGGAAAGTATCATTGAGAAGATGACATTTGATCAAGACCATGAATGAGAAGTTCAAGTCAGCCTCATAGAATCTTCCGGGTAGGGATAATAGCAAGTTAAAGGCTGTGAGGTAAGAGGGTGCCTGGCGAGTTTAAAGAAAACTGAGGAGACCAGATTTTCATGGAATGTTGCTGTAAATGGTGCGATAGAAGAAAATGTGGGGTCATGAGAGGGTTTTCTTCAAGATGCTTGACACCAACGGGGATGATCCAATAGAAAGGAAGAAATTCATGATGTAGAGAGAAGACTTGGAGAGGAAGTTTCAGGAGTTAGTATGGGCTAAGAGACGGGAGGTGGAGTCTAGTACACATGGGAAGGGTTGGCTGTAGAGAGGAGCCTAAAGAGTTTACCCACTGTAGCAGGAGGAAAGCACAAGGGCACCACTCCAGATAACAAAGGAGATTAGTGTTGGGAGCTTCAAAATCTCTTCTGATTGTGTGTGTGTGTGTGTGTGTGTGTGTGTGTGTGTGTGTGTAAATAAAGTCATTGAGTGTAAAGATGGGGAATATGTATTAGAAGTGTGAGGAGAAAGAAAAAAACTTGAGATAGTCATCTAGGGCATTGTTTCTTATAGCGTGGTCCACACAAGCAGCATCAGCATCACCTGGGCATTTGTTAGTGATACAGTTTCTCAGGCCCCACCCCCAAACTAACTGATTCAGAAACTTTGGGAGGGGACCCAGCAGTTTGAGTTTTCACGTGCCCTCCAGGTGATTCTGTGGTAGTCTCAAGTTCCGTGACCACTTGTTCAGGGTAACAGGAGAGTGATGGATTATGGAAATGTTGTATGATTCATGGGTAGAAAGAAGGACCTCCTGAGGACAGTGGTCAGGAATTTGAAATGAGATCAGTCAGCAAGCTTGTGTGGCTTTCTCCAGGCATGGCCATCTCTGTGGGTGGACAGAGCAAGCAGGTAGATTTGATCTGGCCTGGGTCTTTTTCAGATGAGAACAATGAGACAAGATTGTTAAGAATATATGCCAAGGTATAATATAGTGATGGGCCCATCGTCACAAGCTAGGTGAGATGGGAAGCCCAGGGACCGTGAAAATATATGATTAATGCCTGATAGCTGCTGGTGGAGCCAAAGTTTCTTAGAGTTGGAGTATTATCAAGAATGAGCTGGGGGCTTCCCTGGTGGCGCAGTGGTTGGGATTCCGCCTGCCGATGCAGGGGACACGGGTTCATGCCCCGGTCTGGGAGGATCCCACGTGCCGCGGGGCGGCTGGGCACGTGGGCCATGGCCGCTGAGCCTGCGCGGCCGGAGCCTGTGCTCCACAACGGAAGAGGCCACAACAGTGAGAGGCCCGCGTACCGCAAAAAAAAAAAAAAAAAAAAAAAAAAAAAAAGAATGAGCTGGAAAGAGAGAACGCTTGGAATTGCAATTCTGGAGGAGTTACTTTGCTGGTAAAGACAAATCTAGGGTATGACCTTTAGAGTGAGTGGTTTAGGCGGAGTAGAGGATGTGAGAGTTAGAGGATTGAGCGTAAAGAAACCGAGAGTCTAGGATGTTGTAAAGATCATATATATATGGGTACTGAAGTCACCAATATATTGGAGAAGTGGCAGGGAGCCAGGAGCTAAGATCTGCAAGGAATTAGGGGAGTAACCTGGGGGCCTATAGGTGACTGCAACAAGTTGGATCGGTGATTGATAAAGACTAATGACGTGACATTCAAGGATGGGGATTTCAAGGATGGGGATTTTGTTGTTGTCATTCTTGTGATGGGAGGGAGGCAGTATGAAACCAGAAGGACACCTACCCCGCCTGCAGGCCTGGTGTTGCAAGTCTTGCAAGGCAGGACAGCTATCACTTCAGAGGGCTGGGTGAAGAGCAAGTAGTTTCCTGAGAGGAGACTCCGTTCATTTAGAGAAAGAAGCGAAAGGAAAGTTCTGAGAAGAACTGAGCGTGAACTCCAGAAGGCAGTGTGGAATGGTTCTAGGAATTGGGGATGAGTGTAGAGTGGATAAGAAAAGGGGAACTGTAGAGACGGTTGAGGAAAGCATCCAGGAAGGTGAGAGGTGATCGAAAGTCTTGGCTTCTTGTGGGGCCTGACACCCATCAGAACATGTGGCAAAATGAGGTTTGCCTAGATTTTCTCAACGTAGGTACCGAGCACAAGACTGGGAGCGCTGTAGGGCAGTGGGCCATGGTGGTCTTGCCAGCAGCATCCTGAGGCCCTCTCTTTCACTCCTGCCGGTGGTGGTGTGAGACCAGGGATGGGTGGCCTTATTCTCAGTACATATCTGGAAATCCACCAGAGGGGTGGAGGCCAGGGAAGGGTGATTTTCTCTCCTGTGAGGCTGGCTCTCCAATCAGAGTAGATTTGAAAGCATCTATTTGAAAATGGTGTTGGAAATGAGTTGAAGAGCACATGAGTCAAGGCTACTATAATTTCAACCCCCTAAACCATGCTCTACTCGAGAATTATGGGGTGGTCATACAAGTTCCACTTACCTACTCTTGTCTTTTTTAAGCATTGCAAATAAAAAAGAAAAAAAGGAGATTAAAAAGTATCTGAATTTGTGTCCATTTATCCCTTCAGTTTTGTGAGATCCAGTGATTGTACCTCTGGTGTATTCATTGGTATAATTTCCAGCAAAAGAGCCCACTTTATTCCATGTTGGGGCCCCATTCATTTCCCCTGGCATGTTCCTGTATGTGGAGGTATTTGGTTTGTTAACTGGTGAAGAGATGCTCTTACGACCCAGCATGGTTTGATGGCTTGAGCACAGGTCCTGGGTGTGAGGAGTGTACCTAGGATGCAATAATTCATACTTCTCTGGGGATGCACACCTGGAATGCAGAGATGGGGACTACCAAAAAAGCAGTTGTTTTAGATGCCAAATACTTTCAGAACAGCTAACTCCAGTGGAAGCCTCTTCAAATATGGCAAGAATCCAAGGTCTCTAGGCTGTACACACTGTTTTCACACTGTAAGCCATTGCTCTGTGTGGAAATGCTCGAATGCAATTAGAATTCTTATCATGTGTCTTTAGTGGCAGAATATTGAATGCAGACTGACAGGTCCAGTTAGAAAATGCACCCCTTCCCCACTCCCCAGCTAGGCTTAATGTACAGCAAGGGAAGGGATGATGCAAAAATAGTACCTCTTGATGAGTCAAGATTGATTCTAGAAAAATTTAAAGAAGAATTATATATTTTCAAGGAAATGGGTAATGGAGGAAGCTCTGGACAGCTTCTGGCAACTTTGAGTATCTGCAGGGAGTTGGAGGGATGAGAGAAAGAGATTTGCTTCTCCAAGGCCTCTCCTAAGAAACAGAAGAAGAGAAAAACAAACACGAAATGACAACCAATAAAACCCCTTTAAACCTGAAAGGAAGGCTTACCTTTAAAGTGGAAGATCACAAAGAAGACATACAGATGGCCAACAATTGCATGAAAAAATGCTCAACATCACTAATCATTAGAGAAATGCAAATCAGAACCACAATGAGGTATCACCTCATACTGGTCAGAATGGCCATCATCAAAAAACCTACAAACAATAAATGCTGGAGAGGGTGTGGCGAAAAGGGAACCATCTTGCATTGTTGGTGGGAATGTAAATTGATACAGCCACGATAGAGAACAGTATGGAGGTTCCTTAAAGAAGGAGGAGGTAAAAATAGAACTACCATATGACCCAGCAATCCCACTACTGGGCATAAACCCTGAGAAAACCATAATTCAAAAAGAGTCATGCACCACAGTGTTCACTGCAGCTCTATTTACAATAGCCAGGACATGGAAGCAACCTAAATGTCCATCAACAGATGATTGGATAAAGAAGAGATGACACATATATACAATGGAATATTACTAGGCCATAAAAAGGGATGAAATTGAGTTATTTGTAGTGAGGTGGATGGACCTAGAGTCTGTCATACAGAGTGAAGTAAGTCAGAAAGAGAAAAACAAATACCGTATGCTAACGTATATATATGGAATTAAAAAAAGCGGTACTGATGCACCTAATGGCAGGGCAGGAATAAAGATGCAGACGTAGAGAATGGACTTGAGGGCACGGGGCGGGCTTGGGGAGGGGAGGCTGGGATGAAGTGAGAGAGTAGCATTGACATATATACACTACCAAATGTAAAATGAATGGCTAGTGGGAAGCTGCTTTGTGATGACCTAGAGGGATGGGATAGGGAGGGTGGGAGGGAGGCTCAAGAGGGAGGGGATATGGGGATATATGTATACATATAGCTGATTCACTTTGTTGTACAGCAGAAACTAACACAACATTGTAAAGCATTTATACTCCAATAAAGATGTGAAAAAAAAATAAAGAGGAAGGTCAATCATTTTCTCACTCACTTCCCTTTTTATTACTATTACCACCAACCAATGTTAGTTTCTTTACAGATATTTTCTATATTTAGAAAATATCATTTTGAAAAACACAAATGGAATCAATCTATATCTGTTATTTTGCAATTTTGTTTTCAATTTAATGTGTTTTGGACCTGAAGTTTTACTGTAATCTTTTGTTCAGTTGTTTAATGCTCTGTGTATACTTATGGCATAATTTATATAACCTATCCTTATTAACCCTTAAATGGCTTTCATTTGGACTATTACAACAGTTGCTGCAGTTAATATCCTTGTGCATGTATTTTTGTGCACTGAGGCAAGTCTATCTGTGGGCTAAATTTCTAGAAGTGTAATTCCTGAGTCAAAGAATACATGCATACTTTTTTAGCTTGTTAAAGTATTTTATTTTAGGTTTAAAGTGTTCTTACGAATCAATATGTAGAAGATGAAAAAATATGTAAAACTAAGTAATGGTAAAGGTATATGACAGGAAAAGAAATACAATTGGTTAATAAGCAAGTGAAAAGAAACACAAAGTTACTCATAATTAAAGAAATGAAAATTAAAACAAGATACCATTTTACCTATAAAGTTCATAAATACTTGTAAATCTGATCCCACATTTCACTGGTGAGGATGGGGAACCCAGGACAGGCACGTGCTATTGGTGGTGGTGTAAGTGATCATCGCTTGTTTTGGAAGGTGCTTCAGCAATAGCTTTGCCAATATTTTTACTCCCGAATGCCCTGCCACTGGGCCTGGACCTACACTCCGCTCACATGATTAGAGAAAGATCTTTAGGCTAAACTAATTATAGTTTATTTTTCAGTTTTGAAAGCTGCCTGACTTACCTCATTATGGATCGATTAGTTTAAGTCTGAAGGCATTTTTTTCATTCCTTTAATTAATGTTTATTAGGCATCTATTATGTGCCAGTGGGAACACAGTGGGGGACATAGTGATGACTAGCAGTGGAGTGACAGACAAGGCTTGTGCTCTCACAGATTTTGTATGCTAATGGAGGAAGTTGGCAACAAGCAAATGTACAGTCAGATATATAATGTATAGCAGGAGATGACAAGTACTGTGGTGGAAACAAAACAGGTAACAAAACAAAACAGTGGTGGCAAGTGCCTAGGGGGCTATTTAGATAGTATGCCAGAGAGTCTCTCCGAAGAGGTGATATTTAAGCTGAATGATGAATGACAGGAAAGAGGTGGCTATGCAAAGACCTAGAAAGGGTCCTCTAAGCAGAGAGCACAGCATGGGCAAAGGTCCTGGGGCAGGCATGAGGACCAGTGTTACCGGGTGAATTGTGTCCTTCCAAAATTCATATGTTGAAGCCCTAACCCGCAATGTGACTGTATTTGAAGAAAGGGCCTTTAAAGAGGTACTTCAGGTTAATGAGGTCATAAGGGCAGGGCTCTAATCCAATATGACTCGTATCCTTATAAGAACAGGAAAAGACACCAGGCGTGTGCATGCCCAGAAGGAAGGCCATGTGAGCACACAGGGAGAAGGCAGCCTGCTGCAAGCCAAGGAGAGAGGTCTCAAGGGAAACCAAGCCTATTTGGTTTGGGCTTCTAGCCTCCAGAACTATGAGAAAATAAATACCTGTTGGTTAAGCCACCAGTCTGGTATTTTGTTATTGCAGCTCGAGCACACTAAGACAACCAGTGTGGCTGAAGCTTAGTGACAAGGGAGCAAAACGGAAGACATGGAGTCTGCGATGTAGGCAGCGGCCAGAGCCAGGATGACAGGGCTTTGAGGGCCAAGGTTAAGAGGCTGGGTTCCATTCTAAGTGTGATAGGAAGGTATGTGGGGGTAACATTTAAAAATCTTGCTCTGATTGCTTTGATGAGAATGGAATGGAATGGGCAAACAAGAGGTAGAGAGGACATGAGGAAGCCTTCACAGAAGTCCAGAAGAAAGAACAGGTGATGGTGTCAGCTAGAGTGTAGAGATGGAGATTGAGAGAGGTGAACAGATTTGGGATGTGATTTGGTGTAAGTGAGGGAAGCCTAGGAGACCCCTCCCCAGTGGTGTACCAAGAGATGATGGGAGTGATCCATCCAATAAGGGATGCACTGTCCACAGAGAATTTAAAGGCATTAATAACATCGACCAAAAGTCTTCTGCTTTTAATTAACGTCATGTGCTGATAATTCTAGACAATGTCCGTGATACCACATTCCTCCTGGCAAGCTTGGAAATCTCCTACTATCTCCCACCATCCACCTGCCTGGGCCCAGAGGCTGGGGGAGGGAGTGTGAGCCCACCGGTGCAGTGAAGCTGAGTCTCTCACGCTCTTCCCTCTAAGACTAGCGACTTCCCCTCTCTCCCTGAAGGGTGAGTGGTGAAAGGTGTGAGTGGAGAAAGCAACAGAATCCTTTCTGCCAGCACGTTTTCCACAGGACGAGACAGAGCAGATCCCTCCTTTGCACCTGAGGCACAGACATAGGGAGAGGTGGCGAGGTATTCCTGAATTCTCCTTAGCTTTCTGTTCTGTTCTGTTGTCTGTCGAAATTAGAGTTCACAAGTGAAATCAACTTCAACTCAAACCTTAAGACCAATGGTCAAGGCTATGGTCAACCAAGGGCAAGGCTGTCCCCTGAGGAAAGGGGCCAGCAGCATATCAGGGCAGCCCAGGTCCTCTTGTGCCATTCCCAGCACCCAGCAAGACTGAGGATCATTTCCTGGCACAAGTGAGCTGTGTAGTTCAGCTTTTATGATATAGAGGGGTCATAAAAGAACATTAAGTTATTTCAAAGGCCAAGTTGAGTTTTAGGCTGATTCTTATCTCAAACTATACCCAAACACATTAGCCAAAATAGCTCACCAGAGATTATGGAATTGATCCAAATAATACAGTATTGATTCCCCACATATGAACAATGGATCACTTCTTAAAGTCCTAGAAGAAATTAGAGTTCAAAAGTGAAATCCAAATAGAAATCACCTTTTCCCTGTAAACCAAGACACTTAATTCTAAAATGCCTCCCTCCTCCATTTCCCATTCTGCTGAGTCAGAGAGCCTCACGCAGC
Source organism: Mesoplodon bidens (assembly GCF_964165515.1). Classification (NCBI taxonomy): domain Eukaryota; kingdom Metazoa; phylum Chordata; class Mammalia; order Artiodactyla; family Ziphiidae; genus Mesoplodon; species Mesoplodon bidens. Next base: position 88,372,437 of record NC_138162.1, read on the forward strand.
TGCTGCAGCCTGTGCCTTCTTCCTGGGAAGCTGCACCAGGGGCTGTATACTCCTAAGAGTGGATCCATCCAGCCCCAGGACTCTAAGGTGTCCCATGTCCCCAAAGAGTCAAAAGGTCAACCTGATTCCTAAGATGGTTGATGATAGCCACAGATCCATACAAATAGCATTCATGGATGATCCCCAGAGACAGCATGTCACAAATAGAATCAATGTTCCCCTTTTTTTTTTGAGCCAGCAATGGATCAAAGCTGAGAGTTGGTGGAGGAAGTAACACAGAGAAAAGAAAGTATGAAGGAAAAAAATCATTTTGTCTTTAGATTTGCCAGGATGCCAGTTACTCTATGCCAGCTGTCTGGAGTATACAACATGTTCACTTAAACTCAATTGGGAAAATTTTCCATCATGAGCTTCAACATACTGCCATATGCTTCTCCCTGAGCCTTACATAAGGCCAGAGCTTCTCGCCTCAGCCACTGCCGTTGGAACTTTCTTCCTCAGAATTCTGAGAAGAAGTAAAGACCTCTGTTTGCTGCATGCTTGCCCTACCAAACTTGCGGTAGCTGTGGATTCCTTCACAAGTGTGGATTCCTCTCTGTGGCTGTCGAAATCCCCCATACCTGTGCCTCAGTGGACCCCCAAAGTTTTTCCTTCTCTCAATTTTTTTCTTAATTCTCCAGGCTGTGAATAAATTTAACTGCTCAAGAGGCAACACAAAAATCCCTTGTTAAACACCCATTTCCTGGTGCATTAAGACCACAGCTGTGGACAAATGGGAAGAACCAAGCAAATATCCTTTGTGTCTTATATGCCCAGCCCTCCAAAAATCTTATGCATTCATGTCTCCACACATATCCCCAGACCTTTTTGAGGTGAAGCTCCTTAACATCTATTAAGGACCCTACTCTTTCCAGGGCCATGGGTATGTCAAAAGCTCTGTGAGACCCTGAACTCCACGTGTCTTAAGTGAGGTGACCCAGAGAAGTCTTTACTGATGCCAGATGAGAAATCTCTGTCTCTGCTCTCCACCAGGTACCGGCTCATTCATTTTGAGGCTCCAAATCAACAGTGGGTTGCTTTTAGTGATAATTCCTCCTGTGGCTGCCCACCTGAGGATTCTGGGCATGGATGCAGATAATTGTCAATTGCTGGGGCCTGTGATTACTAAGTCTAGACTCCTTGGCCCTGACATCCCAGACCTGCTTTAGCCATCCACTTGTAAGAGGCAGAGGAACTGGAATAGAGGGAGAAGGGTGTGGCCTGCATCTCAGTCACCATAACTAATGGAACAAGAAAGAAGCAGGTGCTGCTTCTGAACACATGAAAAGTGAAAAAGGAAGCTGATGGCTTAGTTTCTGCATTGGAGACATGGTGTCTTAGTCCATTTGGGCTGCTATAATGAATTACCATAGACTGAGTGCCTTGTAAACAACAAATATTTATTTCTCATGGTTCTGGAGGCTGGAAGTCCAAGATCTAGGTGCTGGCAGATTTGGTGTCCGGTGAAGGCCCGCTTTCATTAATGACTGTCTTCTCACTGCAACCTCACATGGTGAAGGGATGAGCTAGCTCCCTGGGGCCCTTTTATAAGAGCACTAATCCCGATCAGGAGGGCTCCGACCTCATGACCTAATCATCTTCCAAAGGCCCCACCTCCTAATACCATCACTTTGGGGGTTAGGATTTCAACATATGAATTCTGGGGGGACACAGACATTCAGAGAACATGATAATCCTGGCAGTTACTATATGTGGTCAAATGAATGTTTGGTCCACTGACCCAAACAGTTCCATAGGCAAGGACTAGAAGCTTGCTGCAAAAGGCAGGTTGTGGGTGCCACTGGGTGGGCATGCCTGGGCTTGGGATTTGAAAGAAGATGCTGGTCTTTTTCAATAACAAGATACAGTAACTGTGAATTAGTAAAATATGAACCATTGAATATCTGGCTCTGACTATATGGATTAGCCACTACTTTTCCCATGGGGCAGAGAAACTTAGAGAAAGAGAGGGGACAGGAGAGCACCAAATGTTTACCATAATACTCGTGGTATTTGTGCAGAATGCCAGATACAGAGGCGTGAGTAGTGTATCAGTCAGGTTCAGCAAAAAGAACCAGTAGAGTGTGTGTGTGTGTGTGTGTGTGTGTGTGTATAAAATGATATTTATTGCAATGTATGGGCTCATGTAATTGTGGGGACTGGTGAGGCAAGTTTGAAATCTCTAGGGCGGTCCATCAGGAAGGGAAGGCTGGAAACTCTGGGGCAGGAGCTGATGTTGCAGTCCACGGGGGAATTTTTTCCTTACTCAGGGAAACCTCAGTTCTGCTCTTCAGGCCTTCCAACTGCTTGGATCAGTCGCATCCAGATTATCCTGTCCAAAGGATAATCTCCTTTACTTAAAGTTAACCGATTATAGTTATTAGTCACATCTACAAAATATCTTTGCAGCAACACTTAGATTAGTGTTTGAATAGGTACTAGAGTTGAGCCAATTTGACACATAAAAATTAAGGAGAATTGTCTGCCTTTTTCCAGCGGCTGGGCAGATGTTCAGGGAAAGGCGTTTCAGAGAGTGGGAGCACCATATGCAAAGAGGAATTGGAAGAAACTTAGAGTGAAAAGAAGGTTACAAAGGCAGATGAAAAAGTAGGCAGAGGCAAAATCATAAGTACCATTCTGTTTTAGAACGAGACAGTTTGGATTTTATCCAGATAGAGGAGTCTTGAGATTCTAAGGTAGCGAAGGATATGACAAGATACGTCATAGAAAGATATGTTGTAGAAAGATCAGACAGGTGACCACATAAAGGGCCTGGACGAGCAAAACTGGAGACAAGAAGGCTGGCTAAGAGATAGTGGACAGAATCCTGGTTGGAAATGTGTTTTGGGGTAAAGTTTGAGAGCAGGGCATAAATTCACCATAATTTAAAATATTTAAGAAGTAGAATTTACAACACCTGGTCAGGATTGAAATGGAGTTGAGAGAGAAGTCCAGCTGCTTTGTCTGGGCAACAGGGTTTTTGGCCATTCATTTGCTGAAAGAGTGAATTGGGAAGGAGATACAATTTGGTGCCTCTGCTGACATGTAGTGTGTGTCATTGGTTTGGTATCAGAAGGTGTCTGTGAACATCCATATGTTGATAGGCAATTCTGGAGTCTTGGAGAGATGCCTGAGCTAAAAATAAAATTTTGTGATCTTTTGTTGGATATTTACTGGAGAGTTATGCAAATAGAAAAAGATTATTTAGGAAGTCTGTGAGCAAGAGAAAACCCCAAAGAGAATAGGAAAAGAGGAAATAAGAGAGAAGAGAAGAGGGACAAGGAGAGAATCCTCAGGGACACTTAACATTTAATAGACCAAACAGGAAGAGAATCTTGTGAATGATGTAAAAAGCAGATGAGGAAGCGTATGATCTTCCAACCACTCCCTAAACAGTGATTTTCAATAAAGTATTGCCTTTGGTCCTCTCCTATTCTTTCACCAAAGATGTATCAAATGCCTTCTGGTGCCAGACACTATCCTGGAGATACAATGATGAACAAGTCACCCTTGTGATTTCTGCCCTTGAGTACTTTAGATCAAGATTTCATGTGTCTGTCGATGCTAGGATGGAGCAGAATCACCCCCAGATGGGAACCACTGCTCTCAGGTCTAATGGCAGGGACAGATACATAAACAGAATATAATTACCTCATAATATATGTTATAAGAGGTTTAAAATTGGTCAAGATAATTCATTCCAAATGACAGAATCCATTCTTGCTATTTAAGCAGCAAGGGATAATGAATATTCCCAGAAAGGGATATTAGGTAACTTATGGAATCTATGGGGGACTGCCGGGAGCAACACATCCAGAAACATCACAGCCGGAAAAAAACAGCCAAGTGTACCCCTCCATATCACTCTGGTAAAGCACCACCACTGCCACTGCGTCCATTTAAGACCCAGTGTACTGGAGCCTGGATGCTAGAAGCCCTCCACAGCTACCCCAGAAAAACCTGCCACACTTTGCTTGCATGGATGCTGGATGATCTTCCCATGTGATGCTTGCTCACTTCCAAAATTTCCATAGGCATATCTGATTGGCAGAACTGAGGTTATGTACCTGGTTGTGTTTTCTTTGTTTGTTTGGTTTTGGCTGCGTTGAGTCTTTGTTGCTGTGTGCGGGCTTTCTCTAGTTGCAGCGAGCAGGGGCTACTTTTCGTTGCTGTGTGCAGGCTCTAGGGCACATGCGCTTCAGTGGTTGTGGCTCGCGGGCTCAGTAGTTGTGGCTCACAGGCTCAGCAGTTGTGGCTCGCGGGCTCAGTAGTTGTGGCTCACGGGCTCTAGAGTGCAGGCTTAGTAGTTGTGGTACACAGGCTTAGTTGCTCTGTGGCATGTGAGATCTTCCCGGACCAGGGATCAAACCCGTGTCCCCTTCATTGGCAGGCAGATTCTTAACCACTGCGCCACCAGGGAAGTCCCCTGGTTGTGTTTTAAGTGCAGTGAGAACCTGATGATTTTGAAGCAAGGAAATGATGAGATTTTTTTCATGATTTTAAGATATCACATCACTTTCCACTTGTGACCTTTGAAATTTATGTTCAAATTCAAATTCATAAATAAATCTCTTTATTCCTTAGCACAGGCTTTCTATTTCTAATTGACTTCTCCATAGCTTCTCCTGGTATCTCAATCTGTATCTCAAGTTGACTCCTCTTGAAAACCACTCCATTCTGAGAAAAGGGACCTCTCCTACACTATTGCTGAGAATGTAAATTGGTACAGCCACTATGGAAAACAGTATGGATGTTCCTATAAGAACTTAAAATAGAGTTACCATGTGATTCAGCAATCCCACTACTGGGCATATATTCGGAAAAGACAAAAACTCTAATTTGAAAAGATACATGCACCCTGTGTTCATAGCAGCACTATTTACAATAGCCAAGACAAGGAAGCAATCTAAATGTCCATCAACAGATGAATGGATAAAGAAGATGTGATACATATATACAATAGAATACTACTCAGCCATAAAAAAGAATGAAATAATGCCATTTGCAGCAACATGGATGGCCCTAGAGATTATTATGTTAAGTGAAGTCAGAAAGAGAAAGACAAATATCATATGATATCACTTATATGTAGAATCTAAAATATGATACAAATGAACTTATTATTGAAACAGACTCACAGACTTAGAAAACAAACTTATGGTTACCAAAGGGGAAGGAGGGTGGGGGAGGGATAAATTAGGAGTTTGGGATTAGCAGATATAAACTACTATACATAAAATAGATAAACAACAAGGTCCTACTGTATAGCACAGGGAACTAGATTTAATATCCTGTAATAAACCATAAGGGAAAAGAATATGAAAAAGAATATATATATATATATATATATATATATATATATATATATATATATATATATATATATATATATAACTGAGTCACTTTGCTGTTCACCAGAAATGAACACAACATTGTAAATCAACTACACTTCAGTTAAAAAACCAAAACCAACCAAACAAACAAAACATTCCATTCGTCTGGTCAAGAAAGCTTGGCAACTGTGAATGTCTTTACACTATGTCTAATCAGCTGTACCATTCAGTTGATTCTACTATCATATTCCCTCTATCCTCACTTTAGGTTTTGGACGTTTCTCTCAGTTTATCTGAGTCTAGCCATTTGTCCCATCCAAGTTCTTTCTCTTCTTGGCTTCCTGAGTATGGAAAGAAGGAACTAAAATTTATTGAAATTCTATGATATGTCAGATGCTGTGGCAGGGACTTTGCATAACTGATCTCATTTAGAAGCAACTGGATAGTGTGAGAGGAAGAACTATAAAATCAGAGGATTCTAAGAAGCACAAGCAACTAGAGGAAAAAAATAGATGAATTAGACTTTAACAAAATTAAAGTCTTTTGTGCATCAAAGGACACTCAAGAAAGTGAGAAAGACAACCCATAGATTGGGAAAAAATACTTGCAAATCACATATGATAAAGGACTAGTAGTCAAAACATTAAAGAACCCTTACAACTCAACGGGAAAAAGACAAAACCTAATTTTAAAATGGGCAAAGTATTTGAAGACATTTCTGTAAAAAAGATATATGAGTGGTCAATAAGCACATAAAAAAGATGCTTAACAGCATTAAACATTAGGGAAATGTAAATTAAGGCTACAGTGATCTACCACTGCACACCCACTGGGATTGCTATAATAATAAAATGAAAATTACACTTGTCAAAGAGGATGTGGGACAATTGGAACCCTTACACATTGCTTGTGTGAATGTGAAATGGTGCACCTTTTCATAATAGTATCTAAAATTTTAATCATAAAGCCATTTATGTGCCAGGCACAGTGACGGGCACTTACATGCATTATCTTATCTAGTTATTTCAGTAACCCTAGAAAGTCTGTTCAACTCATTCTTTCCCAAAGTGGGTTTTCCTCAGACTCTCAAGATGCTCTAGGTTAAAGTAAAACAAAACTGGGACACATTGCATCTTCAAAGCACTTCTGCAGAATCAAAACACAACTACCCTATTACAGGCTGAGAACTCCTGCAGTAATAAAAAAATTAACTTGGATAAACTAGTGTTTTGCAGATCATTTGGCCACTTAACACACTTATTAACAGCTTATTAATTGCATGGAACATACTTTGGGGGACATTGACTTGGAGTTGTGAGCTGTCCCACTGACAGTTTCTGCAGGGAACAAGGAATGGTCCTTTCGAGTTTTCACTACCGGCCTACGTGAGCATGCCTGCATCTGATAGAGTTAGTTTAAGAAAAGGTAATCAAAATAAACAAGTCATTATTTGATGTTATAGAAAGTAATCAAAATAAACAATTCATTACTTGAGTATGTGTTTGTGTGTGCATGCACATGCATATGTGTTTTCATATAGGAAGTAGCAGTATTTTTGAAAGTTTGTTTTGTGCTTTGCCTAATTCTTGACTGTTTACTGTCAAGCTTAATATATTATCAAACGAGTGACTGTAAAGTAAACATAAATGTAAAACCATGTGCAGCGTATCAACAGTTAAGGTTCTTATTGGAATGGAGAAACAAGGGAATGGCATTTAGTGTCTGAGCTTCAGTTAAACAAGATTTAAAGCTGATACAATGCAAATGGTTGTGGCAGTAGAAATCCATATTGGTGCTTATGTGGGCTCGGGTACCAGAACTCCATGTGATTAGATGCAGGACCAAAAGGACAGTTTAAACTAAGATTTCCAAGCTCAATTTGGAAAGGTCCTTGAATTTTTATTAAAAAGCCGAGCTTTATATGAATACAGCAGAAGCATTTTCTGGGAAACATGGATGGCTAACTATTTGCTGAGTGATAGCAAGTGACCCTAATTGGCCCTGTTTAGAAGAGAGTCATAATTTATTTGTAAGCCAGTGAACATGGTCTGTCAAAGGATCATTTTCTGCTTTGTGAATTTATTTATATAAGAAGTCTTAGAAAGATATAAAACTTAAATCACATTTGATGAATTTTTTTATTAAAAAGATTAAAATTACATGAATTTAAGACTTTTCTTAAAAACTGGCTTCTACAATTGTCCTGTGCTCCATGTACCTATTAACTTATGGGGGCATAAGAACATTTAAAAATTCATTTGGATTTTTTTTTTGATTTAACGTCGAGTTTTAGTGCACCAAGGAGAAGTAAGAAAACATCTACCTAAGAGAATATTACTAAGTCAATTTAATGTATAGGGGAAAAATTTATCATAGGTTTTATAGGATTTGAGTTGTATTTTGTGTTTTCACAGCTGACAGTGGAGATGTTTAGATTGAAATATAATCACAATGAAACCTTTTTAATTCTTACTTATAAAGTTACCAAATTTGTAGGTCCTATTCCCTTCCAAAAAGCTTTTAACCAGTAAGAAGCTACAGTAAAAGTCTCAAGTTATACATAATGCCTTTTTAACAGAAATGCTGGTTTTGCAAAATGCAAGAAACTTGTAAAGATTTAAATAATGCTTATGAATTTAAAAAAATATGATAAATTGAATTTTTGTGTATCCACTTTTACTAATAAAGAGAAAAGGGGGGCATTACTATGTTAGATTTGTGTTCACTATAAAAGTATACAGAAACATTTGCTAAGTGAACTTTCAGGGTTAACTGTACATTTTAGAAATTTAATTTACACAATTACTCTGATTCTGAAGTATTTCATTTTTCACATAAAGTTTATTTTACTGTGATATTTGAAAATATCTTAAGAGGGATAAGTAAATGTGCCATTGGATAGTGAATCTACACCTGTACCATCTCATCATTACACATATGTTGCTATATCCCCCAATAATCAATGTAGCTTAAAAATATTCAAATAATATGGCACTTGCATTGCCCAGTTTCAACGCCACTCTTAGGAATAAGCATAATGAAGTATTTTAAAATACATAATTCACAAAATTGCTAGCATCCCAGCATTCTGAAAAATGCACTAGTGCCCCTATGAATTTAATTACTACAAGGAAAGAATTTTTTTAAATTAATTAATTTTTATTTTTGGCTGTTTTGGGTCTTCGTTGCTGCACATGGGCTTTCTCTAGTTGCGGCGAGTGGGGGCTACTCTTTGTTGCGGTGCACGGGCTTCTCATTGCGGTGGCTTCTCATGTTACAGAGCACGGGCTCTAGGCACGCAGGCTTCAGTAGTTGTGGCACGTGGGCTCAGTAGTTGTGGCTCACGGACTCTAGAGCTCAGGCTCAGTAGTTGTGGCACACGGGCTTAGTTGCTCCATGGCATGTGGGATCTTCCCGGACCAGGGCTTGAACCCATGTCCCCTGCACTGGCAGATGGATTCTTAACCACTGTGCCACCAGGGAGGCCCCAGGAAGGAGTTTTTGACCCTGGGTAAAATTCTGCACATGAGGGAGTTTTAGCTGGGCTGGACCAGAGGCTTAGATTTACCTATCTATGGAGAGCCATCACCCCACTAAAGTTCCTCCTTGTGACTGGACAAATAGTACCATTAATTGACAGTTAAAAAGCCACACTCACCAGTTTTATTGGGGTTCAGGATGTTCAAGGAAAAGAACTTGGGCACAACCATTACTGGGATTTAGACAAACTAGTGAATTGGAAAGGTCACGATGGAAGTCAGTTTCAGAGAATAGCAGTGGCAGAAATTCTCTGAATGTGCAGAAGGAATTGGATGTACAGGGGCTGACTCAGAAATGAGACCTTCAAACAGGAGCAGTGATTTTGGGTACAGAGTCAGGCTGTGATCCTGAATGTACTTTGTATTCTTTCTTCCTAGACTGCCTAAGCGCTTTGCTAAAAAGAGAGCTTTGTCAGTAGAAATTAAAGAATTGTGGCACTGGAGGCCCACATCAATTCTATTGAAGGTTGGTCTGTTTTCCAGAGGGCTCTGGATGGAACAGACTGGGCTATTTCAATAGGGACTTTAATCATTTTACCATAGGATGTCCTACATGACTAGAAACTGAAAGAGAAGTAAATGCTGGAGATAATGAGACAGATGGTTAAGACTTTTGGGTGTCAAAACACTGACATTAGGTGCTCCAGGAGCTTGGGAATCAGAGCCTCTATAGGTGAGGCCCAAGCAGCACATTAGTAGTGATGTTCCTGGACTGAATAGGTAGAGGATCTCCAGGCTTCAAAGGCAAGTATGCTGAAGCAAGCACCCTCGAGGGTCTTCCCTTGACAGTTGTGTTTCTCACTGCTCTGGTGAAGGGTCTTGGTAGAACTTATTTGGGTATAGGAAGGGGTTGGGTGAGCAGTTCTTAGATGACAAATCTTCTCTAGCATTCCAATTTCCCTGGGTCTTGGAGACTGTCTTCTACAACATACAAACTGAGCCCTGGCATTTCATCTTGGTTTAGTGTGGCCTACCAGGTTTCAGTTAATTAATCAAGCAAACTCTTAGAGCCACTTAGCCACTAAGTAATTATTTTGCCACTACATAGTATGCACACTTAAGTTCTTTCAAAAATATTTTTCAAGCATCTACTGCATGTCAGAGACTCCTCTAGTCCTGGAGATACAGCCATAACCAAGACAGAGATAGTCCCTGCTCTCTCTCTTTCAGCTTGGTTCTAATGGGAAAGACAGATAGATTAAAAATAAATTTTTATTAAATTTTCAAGAATTTAAGTACTTTGTTGGAAAATAAAACTGGTAAAGAGGCAGATACTGACAGGAAGGAACGCTTTTAGGTCTGGTGGCAATAAACACAGACATTAGCTCGTATTAGTAAAAGAGTGTTTAAGAATAAAAATAAGTATAATCAGTGCCCCTTACTTTGGAGACAAACTGAAGTACTTAACGTACTTCTATTTTTGACTTCTTCCTTAGCATGGTGAGTTGTTTGGGAAATGATTCAATAGTTATTTGTAGTTCCTAAATTCTCAACAGCAGTTGCCTCCTGATATGTGTCACTATGTATTCTGAGTTGACATCTGCTATCTGAATCACCAAAATAGTGCCTTGTTTTAAAATTTATCCACTATTGGCTTATGTTTTATCTTACTCTAGGCCATGTTATCACTACATGTGACATCTCTGTATATGTGTTTGTGAAACTGGGATAAAGTTGGCAAAACTTGAGATGGAGGAAACTCTCTTTGAAACATGTTTTTGCGTTGGTAGAACAGCAGGCATAAGCACGTTAGGAATAGAGGGAAGAAGAGAGATGGAGAGATATTGGAGAAATAGGATCTCACAAAGGAAAGTCAAATGCAATTTGGGAACTTAAATACCATGCCGGCAACAACCTTTGGAGTTTAGACAACTACAGACTTTTAATTGTAGTTTTTGGTCTCCAGCAAATAGATTAAAATCTCCTTTAGAAATAAAGCTTTTGCTTAGTGGATGAAAATCAGTTAATGTTTATTGATGGTGATTTTGATGATAGTACTCATGATGACATTCTATTTGAGGAATGTTTCTCAAATGGGACTTGATTCAGCAAACTTATACACTGATAAGGAGATGGACGCTCTGACACTTAGATATTGACGTATGAAGAAGAGAAATCATTGATATGACTAAGTAATTGTGAAGCATAGTATACGAGTCTCCAGAGTTTTGTGGAATTAAATAAAGAAAATCATAGTACAGATTATCCTCTGTTGAGCAATATAGATATGTGTACACCTAAAGTTGGATAGCTATCAGAGCATCAGAGCAGTTCCTAAAATGCTTTGTTAATGATTGTTTTTAAGAATTCAAATAAATATTAAGCCTTTTAATTATCCTACCAATTCCCATTCCCTCTTCCCTCTGTGACCAAAAGATGAACCAGTCCCAGGGGAGCCTCAGCAGATAAAGATAGGATTTTTTTTGTGTGTGTGTGTGTCTTTCTGTCCCTGCTTTTTCAGTCCATTCCAGGCCACCCAGATCCTTACTACCTATTTCATAATAAGAAAGCCTATTGATCGTTCATATGTCCTTGATAAAGGGCTGGTATAGTTTGGACAAGTGAGCTGAGACTCACCCTGACTGGTCTGAACCTACAGCCACTGTCCTTTTTATTCCAAAACACCAACCCCTGGAGAAAGGGTTAGGAGAACTTTCAAGCCTGGTCAGCCTAGGGTTGGGCTGTGTATGGAAGCGAGGACACGAGCCTGGGAGTTAGGCAGTGCAGGTACTCGTTCTACCTGGTACTCAGCCTACCTGGTCTGTCTTTGTGAAACATACTAGGTGTGTTTCCTCACCAGATGACTTCATGGGCCCCTTCAAAAGCTCACATCCTGAAATTCCTCTCTGTGACACTCAGAGGCCAAACAAATGATTTGACCGTTTTCCAACCTCCTCTCCAAAGTATCTTGTAATATTAAAGCAGAGTATTTTGATTGTCTTATATTGGGATCTGCTAATGAAGTTGGAGGAGAACATATTATTGTTTTTCAACTCTCTTAAATGGATGTGCTGTTTTTTATATCCTCTCCCTTTTCCATCTGTTTTTCTGGTTTTCTGTTGGTTTGGGGCCATATATACGTGGGCAGTATGGGCGAGCATTTCTGCAGAAGCACCACAGGCCCACTGTGCTTTTAGCAGACTTTATTCTTGTTTGTTTCATGAGGGTTTGTAAAGATTGGGACTTTTCCGACAGCGCATACTTAAGGGCACCTACTATGTACTGGTTCTGCTTTAGTTTCTAGGAATTGGGAGAAATCTGCACATAGAGAGACATGTGTATCTACATATTAAAACTATTATACCTATTTCCCTGTATCCTTTTGGGACTAAGAAGTTGATGCAAACCAGCACTGTGAATGAACTTGATTATATTTAGGAGAATAATTTCTCTCTTCTTGGGTCTTTGCTACAAATTTTAACAATGAATAGCTGTTTTCAGAACTAAAAGTTTGGCAGCCCACCAACAAGATGTAAAATGAAGAAAAACCAAAGACACCTCTATCGTTTTGAAGTACATGGAGCTATTTTTCAGAAGCCAGCTTCATTGGCAGAGCAAGTCCGTTAATAACCCTGCAGCACTCCCCTTGTTGGAATAACACAAATTAGCATTTAACCCAGGAGGAAGAACGCATGAAGTTATTTAACATTTACATAAAATTATGGAGTAAACTCCAAACAGGTCGCCTCTGAAATGTATAATTACACTCAGCAGTCCTGTCAGCATACATGGAAACAATTTTACTTCCAATCATCATCTGCTTTTATTCACTCAGGAATGTATCATTAAAATTTCCACAGAACAATGAACCTTAATAGGTGCTAATGCAATTGTGAATTATGGTAATTGTTAACCTAAATTAATCTCTGTACTTTCCATTCCTTATTGCCTTATGCATAAGGAGTGTGAAAAAGATAATGTTGAAACTGACATTTGTATAAATGGTGTAAAAGATTTGTCTTACTTGATAAAAATTTCAGGAGAACTTGCTATTTTTTAAAGTAGTTTACTTGGAAAAAATGTTAGAATTGCTGCAAGTACACTTTATGTAATCTTTTATTGATGAAATTTGTGATGGACAAAGGCTGTTGACTTGTTTAGGTCGTCTTGGTGAATATACACTCACTAAGATACTCAAATGGCAAATGTGTGCCCCTGTGTCTATATTGCCAGGACAGAGCTACATTCATACCCATATTTGTATGGGGTCACCATTTGTGTGTTTACCTTCACTTATTTATGTAAAGTACATACAACTTGCTTGGTGTAATGAAGCCCATTGCTATGGACTGAGTCGTGTTCCCTGCCTCCAAATTTATATGTTGAAATCCTAACCCCCCCAGTACCTCAGAATGTGACTATATTTGGAGATGGGGTCTTTCAATAAGTAATTAAATTAAAATGAGATCAGTAGGGTGGTCCCTAATCCAGTATGACTTGTGTCCTTATAAGAGGGGGAGATTAGGACACAGACACCCACAGAGGGGAGACCACGTGAAGACAGAGGGAGAAGACGGCTATCTGCAAATCAAGGAGAGAGGCCTCATAAGAAACCAACCATGCTGACACCTTGATCTCAGACTTCTAGCCCCTAGAATTGTGAGAAAATAAATTTCTCACAATTGTTGTTTAAGCCACCCAGTTGGTGGTATTTTGTTATGGCAGCCCTAGCAAATGAATGTATCTACCTAGATTGGATGTAAAGAAATGTAGGTCAAATATATTCCAATCTGAAAAAAAAGGAAATACAGGTTTTTGTCCTGTCTCTGTCACTCCTGAGTTACATTTGACCTTGGGTATATCACTTAATCTTCCCATTTGTAATGAGGTCTAGATTTTGTATGTTTGTTTATATCAGACTGCCCAGCATCAGATCCTTTTTTTCTACTAACAGCACCCAGGGTTTTATCCAAGAGAATACTTGCCCTTTGTTCTCAGTCCCCACAGTTTGTGTGAGGCTGGTCTAATGCCCTTGCTCTAGATGTGGGCATGTTACTCGAGTCTGGCCAATCATTATGTTCCATGCCCTCTGCTTGCAATGATGGGCTCAAGTATGGGACATAGGACAGAGACCTGGACAATGAGATTCGATTTCAGGACTTAATTTGGAAGTATTGAGCAATTAAGCTCTCCGTTTGTTGAACCTTCTGAGCTATGGGAGGTGAGTGCCCAGGGCTTGCTATAGCTCTGGCAGCCATAGTGAAAGGCCAGGCTAAGAAGGATGCTCACATGAAGGGAGCCAAACCAAAAGATAGAGAACTAGTACTAAGGATCCTTCGTGAGCCCTCATCTGGGCTTGCCTGAAGCTAAAGATCCCTGGGACCCTGTCCTTTTATTAATAAGCCAGTAAGTCTCTCCACTGTTTCTTCAACCTTAAGGCAGCCTGCCTTGCATTTCTATTATTGCTACCAAGAGTCATGCGTAATACAGTGGCTTAATGTTTTGTCTTCCTCTGCAGAATGAGTGTGCTCTTCTAATGGAAATGATTTTTTCCCCAAATTAACTATTACATAGAACACCGAGACTTGGCTGGCATGTATGTGAAAGGAGGCAGCAGCAAGGGTGGGAAGGAAAATCCGACCCGTGTGATATTCCGCTGATCCCTTTCTTCTGTGTGGAAACCTTTGGGTTAGATGATCCAGACTCCTGCCAGTACTTAAAATCATTAAATCTTATATACTTGGGAATACTTGTAGGTCTGAGTGTGCAGGAACTCTGGGGGCAAAGTGGAGAGCAGGGTGAGGGGAAAATGCACTAACAGGTAAAGAAAGCATCGTCAGAGGTCACAGGCAGACATTTGTCCTCCAAGGGCTGTGAAGTCACTAAATGGCCGGAGGCAACGGCTGCTTGTAAAGCGGTAGTTGATTTTGCTATCCATCTCTGGCAAGGCTCCAGGCTGTCACACACAAGCTGAATAATCGACTTTAGAATGCTTATGGGCAGAGGTGTACTTGGCCTGAGAATAGTAAGAGAATTTAAAAAGCAATATCATTGGTGCCACCAGAAATCCTCCAGATCGGTGAAAAGCCCACTAGATTGAAGTGGAATGCATCATAATTAGTGATATTTTATTTTATAGAAAATGCTTTATTGAGCCAAGCCTGGGATGAGCTTTGCCATTTCTAAGTCTTTAGAACAGTGCTTATTAACCAAATCTGAAGAAGACTTTGAAAAATGCATATAGAATGTGTGATCAGTTTTGAGGGTTCTACTTTCACAGCCCATTTCCCTACTGGACCCCAAGAAAAGGGCTCCTGCTCTAGACAGATGTGTTAAACCCATGTTTGTTGATTTTTTTTTCCCAAATGTTCATAGCAGCTTTATTCATATTTTCCCAAAATTGGAAACAAAATGTTCATTAACAGGAGAATAGCCAGACAAATTGTGGTACATTGATACAATGGAATACTACTCAGCAATAAAAAGAAATACATGGTTCAACCTCTCAAAACTTTATACTAATGAAAGCATTAAGTGATTCAATTTAGTTTCAGAGCTGGGGAGGAAGGAAATGCTAGTCTGTGGTGAAAAAATATGGATAGTAGTTAAACTGCCAGCTAAAGTAGCGGTAGTGCTTCGTTGCTTAGGTAGGAGTATAAGGGAACCTTTCTTTGTTCTGATATGGCTGTGGGCTAAAAGTATCCATTTTCAAAATTGTAGTTAAGATTTGTGTATTTCAATTTTATAAGTCTTACCTAATAAGAGGTGTGTACAGCAGACAGATGAATGTGCCAAAGCAGAATTGAGGACTGTTGAAGCTAGGGTGTGAAGGTTCACGGTACTATTTTTTTTAATATACATCCAATTAAGATGTTTAGTTACAAATCTTGACCTATTTTTATGGGCACCTAGCTCACATATCCAACAGCATATTGGACATCTCTTGACACTGCCAGTGGTTTTCTTCCAATCTTAGTCACATAACAGACCTCTATGACCCTGCCTCAATTTCATCCTAGGTTTCTGGTTTGAGCAACTCAGGAAAATTCTGGATTGCAAGAAGTAGTCTGAAGAGGGTTCAGTTTGGGGGTAAGAATTGACACTTGTTAATTCTTGTAAAGGATCTTGTAAAGGACTAACAAAGTGGACCCTAAGGAGCAAACGCAAGTGGGAAAAAAACTAGAAAAGTAAAACAAACTGATGGTGATCAACAGTGGACATGCTTGCAGTGAACTCAGTTACAAAGTCTCTGAAGGTAGGAATGGGTGGATGGAATCCAAAGGGCCAATACATCTTCCATTATGACAAAAAGAGAAGGGTAGATAGGAATGTAAAGTTTGAAGGTGGGTAGCCAGGAAATGGTGAGTTATCTGGCTAGGACAATAAAAGCCTTTTATCTTTCATAGTGTGATACGACATCTACCATATTTTTCAGATTATGTCCCTGAATCTGATTAACACCAAGTGCCTGCCAAATTCAGTTACCAGTTCATGTAAGAGAATCTGGTGCTGTAGGTATTGCACACATATGTAACAACCTGCTCTTCTACGATCAATCCTTTTCAACTCAGATTTTGGACAATATTATGATAAGCTTATGCTGAGAAAGATCCAAATACACATTTTTATAAGATTCCAGTTCTTAGCTTATTGTAGATGAAGAACTGAAATTTTGCCAGATGGTGAGATATGTACCTGCATGGCACAATGATGAAAAGCTTATAACTCTGTTCTAGTTAATAGAAATAACCATGAGTTAAACTCTGCCCCCACCCCACCATCAAGAGGCTCTTTCATAATAAATGTTGGACTATTCCACCTTCAGACTTTTCACTCTTCTAGCTCCAAACTCTAGCATTCTTTTTTTTTTTTTTGCAGTACGCGGGCCTCTCACTGTTGTGGCCTCTCCCGTTGCGGAGCACAGGCTCCGGACACGTGGGCTCAGCGGCCATGGCTCACGGGCCCAGCCGCTCCGCGGCATGTGGGGTCCTCCCCGGACCGGGGCACGAACCCGTGTCCCCTGCATTGGCAGGCGGACTCTCAACCACTGCGCCACCAGGGAAGCCCCAAACTCTAGCATTGTTATTCTTACTACTTACACCCTTTCTACTCTTTGATATCCTCGTATATAGCCCAGATGATTTCCTTTGAGCTTCAGGTATGAAGCCACTCACAAAAAAAAATGTTTAAATCTGTTCTCCCAGGAGCTTAAAGATTGTATCTTTATGACAACTCCTATAAATCTTTAAAAGATGATCATTAAATATTGATTTACTCAATTAATTATAAAAACTTTAGAGGTCTAGTATTTGGTCATGTATACTATTTAAAAAAATACATCAACAGAAAACATTCTGAATGTCACTAGACAATGAATTAAGCAAACCTTTATTGAAGCTTAAATTGTGGTACAGAAATACATTTCAATTGATTTAAGTCCAACACCATGAAGAGAGATTATGGCACCAAAGTTTTCCCTCCTCTATCATACACACTAGGATTAATTTAGATTACTATTCAATCTGTAGTTTTCATTTTTCTAGGCTTTGTTCCATACAAATTTGTGCAGTTTTTCAACATTAAATAGAAATCTTAAATCTATTGTGGGGGGTGGAAATCAGACCTCAAGCCAATAAATGTTCATCACATCTACTGGGACACTGTTCAAGAACAAAATCCACTTTGAGCATTTGTCCTCATAATAGCACCAAAACATAAGGTACTGTGTGCTAATTACAGAATCAGACTGATCCATTGATTGAAAGCTTCTTCAGTGAAGCTTTGAATCAACAACATGTTTAAAAGTCAAAAGTGTTCCAACCACTTGATTTCAAACCAAGTAGAATTTATGTTTAGAAACACTAAAAAAAAAGTGTTTCATTTATAAATACAGAAGGAACAAAAACATCACTGCATCAATCCAGAAAGAATCAAAAATTGTTTGAGGACAAGAAGAAATACAATATTGTGTGAACTTTGCTCATTTATCAGCTGCTGAAATGTCCATATTAGCAAATACAGCTAAAAGGCTAAAAACTCTTTTAAGCCTGTATTTCTAGTCATTCCCCATTGACCATTTTGGAATTTTGTGTGTTATGTTTTATGGATAGCACTCTGCTTCACTGTGTAGTATGTCTGAATAACCTGAACAGTCCTCATTCATCACTTGATGCTACTCCATATGGAGAAAGAAACACCAGTAAGAGGAACTGTCAGAGCACTGTCACATGCATCACAAAGTCACAGAACTTTTTAAGTCACAAGATGGCAAAGACATCAGTTCTGCTTTGAACCAAAGTTTATGGCATATTATCAACAGAAATTAGTGGAAATGGCTACAAAAGTAAAAGTTAAGGTGAATCATCTGAGCTAACTTGACTTGTTGAATCCAATACAACCTTTATCTTAAATCTCCTTGCTAACAAATTTAGTGATAATTCTTTTATACTACTACTTAGCAAGTTAAGAAAGGCATGGTACTCATGAGAAGCTAATCTCATTTAACGGGGGGCACAGAATGGCATACAGTTTCGATACAGTTCTGCCAGTATTCCCTAGGATCAATCTACACCTTCTTTGCTAGTCAACACCAGCTTATTCCAAAAGAGCTCATGGTAATGAAAAATGCCAAACTCCCTTGACCTTAAAAGAAAATTAAGCCCAGGGTCCATCCCCCATGGGTATAAGGTTAGTGTAAACCCACAGTGTAATAGTGTATTGCTTTATGGAGGGGGTGTGGTTGGGAGGGAGACACCATGGTGAGGAATGAATCAATTAAAGTCATACAAGTATAGGAAGCAGTGAGATAGTAATACACGAAATGGATAACTGCAGTCATTTTCGTAGAGGACTCGACTCGTGGAAGAACTTTGATTGGTGCTGCAAAAACATCTGTATGAAGTAGAAATTGTTTTCAATAACATTAGTAGAGAATATGTTCTAGTAAGTGGAGGTAACTGGATGCAAAATCCTGGTAGCAATTGAATAGAACAGTCCCAGATGGCTAGGCTGAGGCCAACACCTAATGAGGACGAAAGACTTGTCTGTGGGGAATTTTGGATGATACCTGGAGAAATATTACACTGTGCATAAACCAGATTGAATTGTTTTCACAAGTGTTGTAAAGTTTCATATAGTGAAAGGTTTTTTCTACATGCACTTCAATTTCACAGCAAGAGTGGCATAGGATACCTAAACACAGAAGAGAGCATTCATGCAAGATATCTAACTCCTTGATATAATAATGTATACAATTCAAAATGATTGGGCTTCCCTGGTGGCGCAGTGGTTGAGAGTCCGCCTGCCGATGCGGGGGACACGGGTTCGTGCCCCGGTCCGGGAGGATCCCACATGCCGCAGAGAGGCTGGGCGTGTGCACCATGGCTGCTGAGCCTGCGCGTCCGGAGCCTGAGCGTTCAGAGCCTGCGCTCCGCAACGGGAGAGGCCGCAACAGTGAGAGGCCCGCGTACCGCAAAAAAAAAAAAAAAAGAAATGATTACACTGTCATTACATCTAGGCCTTTCTGCAACTACAAGGGGGTGGTTATGGAAAGCATGGCCCTTGGTATCAATATCTAAAAAGCAGCCACCACCTTCTTCTATGTGTGTTCTCTTTTTGCGTTTTTTTGTCATTTTTCTTAATCAACTCTGCTGTTGTTGATGCTTCTTAGCAAAACTGGTAAAAACAAAATTGTAATCACTGAATAGAGCGCTCTGGCAATCAAGACCTTTAAAACTTTCAGTCTTCTGGGGCAAAGAAAGCACTGTGTGACATTTAGAACTCTGATTTGCAAACAGGGTGGTCACAAATTTTCCTGGCTTGAAGACTTCCACAACTTTCCTGATCAGGTCATCATAGGAGGTCTGACTTAAATTTGTTTCAAAGCTAACACAAGAAAATTCTGGTTCTGGAGTGATGTGGATAGTCCAGTAAGTTCCATCTGATTTCATTCCATTCATTGAATACCCACAAGGATCGAACAGTGTGGCATCAATGACAGAACCTGGTATCAGATCACAAATTCTACTCTCATGAGTGACATCCTTTGCAGTAATACCATATTTCATGTAGCACTGGTCCATAACTGCTGGGTCAAGCTCACTCATCAGAATTTCCAGGGTTTGATCTGGCTGATTGATTACTCGACTCTGGAAAATCCAAAGTATACAAGTACGGACAATCAGAATTCATGCATCCCATAAAATATGCAGCTCTATTTGGGAAAATTGCATTAAGAAACTCTATTTCTTCCTGGAAACTCCCGTGTGGGTACCCTTGGTGAGAAGGCTTCATGAAATTCTTACGAAAATAAAAGAAGCTTTGAATTGAGTCAAACACATTGTAATCCCTAGCAAGTTTCAACAGGGGAACCGGTGCTTTCAGCAAGAGGGTGGTACCACGTGTCTTCAAAATGAAACGTCTCTTGGAGGCAAACATGATACTCTCACTGAGTACATAAGCTTCCTGCTTGTCAGTTTTTGTCACACTTATGACTGAACATTGCACATCCTTCAGAAGTATGTCCCACTTGTATCTTGGGATGGTGTGAAGATGCCCAGATCCTTGGTTTGCGTCAGGTTGCTGCCAGGAGAACCAAACCTCCAGCAGCTTCTTGGTCCCTTCGAAAAAATGTGCAGCTTCCATCATCGTGAGAGTAGCGAACAACCAAAAACCACAGAAAATCAAGTAAATTAAATCTCTTCTCCCAACGCTGCCACCGTTGCTGCGGATTGTTCCAGCTGTGTTACTAAAGTTCAGGTTCCTTTTTTGCTATAATTTTTATATTAACTTTTTTATATTAACTTTTTTTTAAAAGAAAAGGATTAGTAAAATTATCCCGGCTTTTTTTTTTTTTTTTTTTTTTTTTTGTGAGTGAAAGTTGAACGTGAGTCTGTTGGAAATAGAGGCTGATGCAGCTCAGTCTCTGTAGTCTGCTGTTTCTCAATTAGAGAGAGTAGAGCGAGCGCTCGCTAATGTTGCTGGCCATACTGTGGGAGCCTGCTGATTTGTTTTTTAAGCTATTTGGATTTTCTGAACCCAGATTCTTTAAATTGTAATTTATGCAACACTAATTCATTTCTTCAACTACCTTTAATTTCTTTTATTTTGGGGGTTGCTTTTATTCACCTCTGCGTGTAATCTAAAGGAGTTCCTTGTTAATTTAACAAGTGTTTTGGGAGGGGTGCATGCCGTGTACCAGAAACTGTGGTAGAGGCTGGGGATATAATGAGAGTAAAGACGGGGGCCAAATCCCCCTGGAGTTGATGGGCTCCTGGGAGAACACAGGCCTCAGGTAATACTGAATCAGCAGAATCTAATCTTGTCGGTTCTGTCTCTGGAGTGAGGGCACTATCTCTGTGAGGCCCAGAGCAGCCAGGGACTGGAGTTTCGAGGGGACTGTGGAATCTGAGGATGTATAAAGTCTGCCCCTTCAGCTGTTGTAGCTTTGCAGAAATGCAGTGGGCATCACAGGGAGGGAGACAGGAGGATTGAGGATGGTTAAGAGTGGCCTATTCTTTTACCAAAGACCTCACGCTAGGGCCAGAACTAGGGTGAAGTGAGTGAGATACTTGGTCTCGGGCGGAAAATTTACAGAGGTGCCAAAAAATCCCTGGGTAATCAGGATTCAACAGAACCAGGGTTAGGGTGAGGGAGGGAGGTGAGCCGTGCGTGGGATCTTTATTTAACATTTTGATATTTTCTTCATCATGGCCATTTGGATACTTTGTTCATCATGGATAAATTAATTTTTTTAGCAATATATTTTAAAAATTTTATTGAAGTTAGTTGACTTACAGTGTTGTGTAAGTTTCTGGTACAGCAAAGTGATTTAGTTTTATGTATATATATATTCTTTTCCATTGTGGTTTATTATAGGATATTGAATATAGTACCCTGTGCTATACAGTAACACCTTGTTGTTGATCCATCCTATATATACTAGTTTGCACCTGCTAATCCCAAACTCCCAATCCTTCTCTCCCCCACACCCCTCCCCCTTGGCAACCACAAGTCTTTTCTCTATGTCTGTGAGTCTGTTTCTGTTTCGTAGATATGTTCATTTGTGTCGTATTTTAGCTTCCACATATCAGTGATATCATTTGGTATTTGTCTTTCTCTTTCTGACTTAACTTCGCTTAGTATGATCACCTCTAGTTCCGTCCATGTTGCTCCAAATGGCATTATTTCATTCTTTCTTATGGCTAATACTCCATTGTATATATGTATGTAGCACATCTTTATCCTTTCATCTGTCAATAGACATTTAGGTTGTTTCTGTGTCTTGGCTATTGCAAATAGTGCCGTTGTGAGCATAAGGGTGCATGTATCTTTTTGAATTATAGTTTGTCTGGGTATATTTCCAGGCGTGGGATTGCTGGATCCTATGATAACTCTATTTTTAGTTTTTATAGGAACCTCTATTCTGTTTTCCATAGTGGCTGGACCAATTTACATTCCCACCAACAGTGTAAGAGGGTTCCATTTTCTCCACACCCTCTCCAACATTTATTATTTGTAGGCTTTTTAATGATGGCCATTTTGACTAGTATGAGGTGGTACCTCATTGTAATTTTGATTTGCATTTCTCTAATAATTAGTGATGATGAGCATCCTTTCCTGTGCCTATTGGCCATCTGTATGTCTTCTTTGGAGAAATGTCTATTTAGGTGTTCTGCCCATTTTTTGATTGGGTTGTTTGGGGTTTTATTGAGTTGTATGAGCTGTTTGTATACTTTGGAAATTAAACCCTTGTCGGTTGCATCATTTGCAAATATTTTTCTTCCATTCTGTAGGTTGTCTTTTTTTGTTTATGGTTTCTTTCGTTTGCTATGCAAAAGCGTATAAGTTTGATTAGGTCCCATTTGTTTATTTTTGCTTTTATTTCTATTGCCTTGGGAGACTGACCTAAGAAAACATTGGTACGATTTATGTCAGAGAATGCTTTGCCTATGTTCTCTTCTAGGAGTTTTGTGGTATCATGTCTTATATTTAAGTCTTTAAGCCATTTTGAGTTTATTTTTGTGTATGGTGTGAGGGTGTGTTCTAACTTCATTGACTTACATGTGGCTGTCCAACTTTTCCAACAGCACTTGCTGGAGAGACTATCTTTTCCCCATTGTATATTCTTGCCTCGTTTGTTGAAGATTAATTGTCCATAGGTGTGTGGGTTTATTTCTGGGCTCTCTATTCTATTCCATTGATCCATATGTCTGTTTTTGTGCCAATACCACATTGTTTTGATTACTGTAGCTTTGTAGTATTGTCTGAAATCTGGACAATTAAAATTTTATATTTCAAAAACTACTGCATTAAAATGTTACTTTTCTTGATTGCTAAGATTTTGGAAGGCTCCTTAAATTTTGTGCCCAAAGCAAGTGCCTAACTTTCCTCACCCTGGTCCCAGCCTTGTCTCACAATGTAGTGATAAGTCACAGCACTTTATTAAGAAATGTTTGCAATGTATCATTTTTATAATTTAGTTTATATAGGATATGAACTCTTGATAAATATTTTGCATAATATATATTTTATATATATATAATTTTTTGCATATATATAATTAATTTGACCTCATGGAATACTTAAAAAGTGTAAACTCAGTATAATTTTGAGTCAGTAGATATGAGACGCAGAGAGAGAGTATGTGTCTGCGCATCATTTTTTGACTCAACACCTCTCCGTTTGGCTGGGGAATCCTCTGCACTGCACCACATCTGGCTCTGAGGTTTAGTGGCTGTCTCCATCTGCACTGGGTGGCCACAGAGAGCAGGTGAAGAAGACACTAACTGTGTGCCTGGTGGGGTGGCCTTGCCTGGAGACGAGACCACTGTGCTTTTCCCATTTCCCTGTCCTTCGTGGAAGCCCTCAACCTCACCTCTGGCTTTATGTTGCCCTCATCTCCTCTTATCGCTCCATGTCCCACCTCTCTGTTTTCTCCTCTCTCTAATCTACTTGTTCCCTGATCTCCTCAACACCAGACTTTGCTCTGGGTTTCATCCCTGACTCCTCTGTCACTGGCATATATCTGTCTCCCACACGATTTCTCCACCATCTGGAACAAGTTCTAGAAGCCTAATTAACTTGTAAAGTGTGTTCAGTTTGGATGGCAAAACCCATCTTTCTTCCCTGTGACTGGAACCTCCTGACCTTTCCTCATAAAACACTCATGTCCTATTTGCTACCCGTGCTCAGTCGTCGTTAGTTTGTGTTGACAGTTTATTGTTTCCTGCTGACCCTTGTCCATCCACAATTACTATGGTATGTAGCAACCTATTTATTTCAGAGTTAAATGTGTAGAATAAAAACAAAACCAGAAAGTTCCACATGCTAGGGAGAAAAATCCCAGTTTTTAAAATATAACCTATATTCATATATGTATGAATCCTATTGTAATTTATTTCTCTAAATTAGTGAGTAGGTCTCTTAAACATGTCCAGATAATAGTTAGTAATCCTTGGCTTTTTAAATCTCCCAGGCTCTAAAAATTATGTGTGTGAATAAACAAATATCTAATGCACATTTTTCATAGAAGCAAAAATTAACCAAAGAAAGATACATTGCAGCACTTAACTAAATAAATGCCTTAAAGTATTGACTATAAATGAAAATGATTCACTCTTTCAAAATATCCTGGACTTCAACATAAAATGAATTTTTATTTATGAAACTTGTGTGACCAAATCATAACTTGGGAATTAAAATAATGAAGGGAAAAATAGTTTGGTATGTAGCAGCATGGGGTGAGGGTGAGGAGGCCAACGTCTTTCTTTTAGTCATTGCCACTGATTGCAGACTAAGCTTGGGCAAGATGTGTACCAGGCAGATGCCTCATGCTGATAAGTGAAGATGGAGGCTAAAATGAATGGCTTCTACCCAGTAATCACTAAAGCTGATTTAAATCAGATCACACAGCTATAACCTTATATTTGAGAAAATAATTTATCTCTGGTTGCATTCCTGTTATGAATTTAAATAGCAAGGGACTGTCATTTGCTTTTAAAAGTTGAAAGGCCAGCACAAAGATGCAGAAAGGAAAAAAATATATACAGTGTGCTGCATAAGAGGCCAAGAAGTTTGGTATTGCTTTCAGATACAAGTACTTATCTTCTATGTAGATATGTAATCTTTAGGCTGAAGATAACCTACATTTTTATTAATTTCCATATTCCTCTTATGGTTCTGTGGGATTCATATCTTTTGAGAGCATGAACCAGGAATGAAAATACATTTATTTGTAGAAGCATGCCCTGGACAGTTTGGCTTTGGATTAATTGATGCATTTTATGAGTCAAATTATCCAGGACTTTATCCTGAGTTTCTTCAGAGAAGTGAAGGAAGGCAAAAATAACACTTCTCTGGTGCTTTGGGATCCTTGGTAAGAAGCTATGTGAGAAGCACAAAGTATCGCTCTCATTTGGCAATTGTGATTCTAAGGCATATTGAAGCAGACACCCGAGTGCTCCAAATGACAAGATAATCCAGATAAACTTTACGTGTCTTGCAGCTTTTGAAGTTTCTAAAGCCAAAGAGAGTGAAAGGATAAAAGACAAACCAAGTTCCTAAGTTAGTTCATATCATACACTTAGTGTGTCTGCTTCCTATGACTCCTGGCTGCCAGCAACAAATACTCCAGCCAAGCACCTCGACTCAGTGTATCTGCATGTGGACAGTTCTATCACACATATGTGCCACGGATTACAAAAATGAGACTATCTTCTTATGTAACTTGCTTTATTTTAATGAACATAGTACTGAGTAATTAAATATGCTGCTCTACAATATCAGTTGTAAAAGCAGAATAGTTCTCCATTATATAGATGAATCAAAATGTGTTTAACTAATCCCCTATAATTGGATATTTACCTTATATGGGAAGCCACCACCAACATATCAACATGGAAGCAGATTTAACCTTTTAAGTTTCCTAAAGCTGTTTATAAGAATGAAACCTGTGGAAGACCCAAGGGCCAGAGTCTTGTGAGGTAATACACAGTGTGTGACTTCCCTGGTGGTGCAGTGGTTAAGAATCTGCCTGCCAATGCAGGGGACACGGGTTTGATCCCTGGTCCAGGAAGATCCCATATGCCGCAGAGCAACTAAGCCCGTGCACCACAACTACTGAACCTGTGCTCTAGAGCCCATGAGCCACAACTACTGAGCCTGTGTGTCACAACTACTGAGGCCCGCATGCCTAGAGCCCGTGCTCCACAGCAAGAGAAGCCACCGCAATGAGAAGCCCGCACACCGCAAGGGAGAAGCCCTCACTCGCTGCAGCTAGAGAAAGCCTGTGCACAGCAACGAAGACCTAACACAGCCAAATATAAATAATAAATTAATTAATTAATTTTAAAATACTACATTTAATACACAGTGGGTCAGAGGCCTTGGACCCTACAGATCTTGGGGGATGACTGGATGTTTAGGTAATAATCCATGTGAAGCCATTGTGTAAACTGTATCAAATGTACAAAGTATGACACATTTAGGCTAAGAAATTACTATCTTTCAACATAAACTTATTCTTTCCAGCTAAAGATATTAGCATTTAATTATTGGCTAAGGTTTATAAAGTTTTATTGTGAGTATATCTTTCTTAGAAGAGCCTTAATATGGACTTATATGTACACTGCACTTTAAAAAGTGGACAACTGCATTATAATCAAATGAATGCATTTATTTATTTATTTTTAACATCTTTATTGGAGTATAACTGCTTTACAATGGTGTGTTAGTTTCTGCTTTATAACAAAGTGAATCAGCTATACATGTACATATATCCCCACATCTCCTCCTTCTTTTTTTTTTTTTTTTTTTTTTGCGGTAGGCGGGCCTCTCACTGTTGTGGCCTCTCCCGTTGCGAAGCACAGGCTCCGGACGCGCAGGCTCAGCGGCCATGGCTCACGGGCCCAGCCGCTCCGCGGCATGTGGGATTTTCCCGGACTGGGGCACGAACCCGTATCCCCTGCATCGGCAGGCGGACTCTCAACCACTGCGCCACCAGGGAAGCCCCTCTCCTCCTTCTTGAGTCTCCCTCCCATCGCCCCTATCCCACCCCTCTAGGTGGTCACAAAGCACTGAGCTGACCTCCCTGTGCTATGTGGCTGCTTCCCACTAGGTATCTATTTTACATTTGGCAGTGTATATATGTCCGTGCCACTCTCACTTCGTCCCAGCTTACCCCTCACCCTCCCCGTGTCCTCAAGTCCATTCTCTACGTCTGTGTCTTTATTCCTGCCCTGCCCCTAGATTCTTCAGAACAATTTTTTTTTTTTTAGATTCCATATATATGTGTTAGCATACGGTATTTGTTTTTCTCTTTCTGACTGACTTCACTCTATATGGCAGACTCTAGGTCCATCCATGTCACTACAAATAACTCAATTTCATTTCTTTTTATGGCTGAGTAATATTCCATTGTATATATGTGCCACATCTTCTTTATCCATTCATCTGTCGATGGACACTTAGGTTGCTTCCACGTCCTGGCGATTGTAAATAGAGCTGCAGTGAACATTGTGGTACATGACTCTTTTTGAATGATGGTTTTCTCAGGGTATATGCCCAGTAGTGGGATTGTTGGGTCATATGGTAGTTCTATTTTTAGTTTTTAAGGAACCTCAATACTGTTCTCCATAGTGGCTGTAGCAATTTACATTCCCACCAGCAGTGCAAGAGGGTTCCCTTTTCTCCACACCCTCTCCAGCATTTATTGTTTGTAGATTTTTTGATGATGGCCATTCTGACTGGAGTGAGGTGATACCTCATTGTAGTTTTGATGTGCATTTCTCTAATGATTAGTGATGCTAAGCATTCTTTCATGTGTCTGTTGGCAATCTGTATATCTTCTTTAGAGAAATGTCTATTTAGGTCTTCTGCCCATTTTTGGATTGGGTTGTTTGTTTTTTGGATATTGAGCTGCATGAGCTGCTTGTAAATTTTGTAGATGAATCCTTTGTCAGTTGCTTCAGTTGCAAATATTTTTTCCCATCCTGAGGGTTGTCTTTTCGTCTTGTTTATGGTTTCCTTTGCTATGCAAAAGCTTTTAAGTTTCATTAGATCCCATTTCTTTATTTTTGATTTTAGTTCCATTTCGCTAGGACCTGGGTCAAAAAGGATCTTGCTGTGATTTATGTCATAGAGTGTTCTGCCTGTGTTTTGCTCTGAGAGTTTTGTAGTGTCTAGCCTTACCTTTAGGTCTTTAACCCATTTTGAGTTTCTTTTTGTGTATGGTGTTAGGGAGTGTTCTAATTTCATACTTTTACATGTACCTATCCAGTTTTCCCAGCACCACTTATTGAAGAGGCTGTCTTTTCTCCATGGCATATTCTTGCCTCCTTTATCAAAAATAAGGTGACCATATGTGCATGGGTTTATCTCTGGATTTTCTATCCTGTTCCATTGATCTATATTTCTGTTTTTGTGCCAGTACCATACTTTCTTGGTTACTGTAGCTTTGCAGTATAGTCTGAAGTCCGGGAGCCTGATTCCCCCAGCTCTCTCTTTTTTTCTCAAGATTGCTTTAGCTATTTGGGGTCTGTTGTGTTTCCATACAAATTGTGAAATTTTTTATTCTAGTGCTGTAAAAAATGCCATTGGTAGTTTGATAGGGATTGCATTGAATCTTTAGATTGCCTTAGGTAGTATAGTCATTTTCACAATGTTGTTCCTTCCAATCCAAGAACATGGTCTGTCTTTCCATCTATTTGTATCATCTTTAATTTCTTGCATCAGTGTCTTATAGTTTTCTGCATACAGGTCTTTTGTCTCCTTAGCTAGGTTTATTCCTAGGTATTTTTTTCTTTTTGTTGCAATGGTAAATGGGAGTGTTTCCTCAATTTCTCTTTCAGATTTTTCATCATTAGTGTATAGGAATGCAAGAGATTTCTGTGCCTTAATTTTGTATCCTGCTACTTTACCAAATTCACTGATTAGCTCTAGTAGTTTTCTGGTAGCATCTTTAGGATTCTCTATGTATAGTATCATGTCATCTGCAAACAGTGACAGCTTTACTTCTTCTTTTCCAATTTGGATTCCTTTTAATTCTTTTTCTACTCTGATTGCTGTGACTAAAACTTCCAAAATTATGTTGAATAAGAGTGGTGAGAGTGGGCATCCTTGTCTTGTTCCTGATCTTAGAAGATATGCTTTCAGTTTTTCACCATTGAGGATGATGTTGGCTGTGGGTTTATCATATATGGCCTTTATTATGTTGAGGAAAGTTCCCTCTATGCCTCCTTTCTGCAGGATTTTTATCATTAATGGGTGTTGAGTTTTATTGAAAGGTTTTTCTGCATCTATTGAGATGATCATATGGTTTTTCTCCTTCAATTTGTTAACATGGTTTATCACATTGACTGATATGCGTATACTGAAGAATCCTTGCATTCCTGCAATAAACCCCACTTGATCATGGTGTATGGTCCTTTTAATGTGCTTTTGGATTCTGTTAGCTAGTATTTTGTTGAGGACTTTTGCATCTATGTTCATCAGTGATACTGGCCTGTAGTTTTCTTTCTTTGTGAAATCTTTGTCTGTTTTTGGTGTCAGGGTGATGGTGGCCTCATAGAATGAGTTTGGGAGTGTTCCTCCCTCTGCTATATTTTAGAAGAGTTTGAGAAAGATAGGTGTTAGCTCTTCTCTAAATGTTTGATAGAATTTGCCCATGAAGCCATCTGGTCCTGGGCTTTTGTTTGCTGGAAGATTTTTAATCACAGACTCAATTTCAGTGCTTGTGATTGGTCTGTTTATACTTTCTATTTCTTCCTGGTTCAGTCTTGGAAGACTGTGCTTCTCTAAGAATTTGTCCATTTCTTCCAGGTTGTCCATTTTATTGGCCTATAGTTGCTTGTAGTAATCTCTCATGATCCTTTTTATTTCTGCAGTGTCAGTTGTTACTTCTCCTTTTTCATTTCTAATTCTATTGATTTGAGTCTTCTCCCTTTTTTTTCTTGATGAGTCTGGCTAATGGTTTATCAATTTTGTTTATCTTCTCAAAAAACCAGCTTTTAGTTTTATTGATCTTTGCTATTGTTTCTTCACTTCTTTTTCGTCTATTTCTGCTCTGATCTTTATGATTTCTTTCCTTCTGCTAACTTTGGAGTGTTTTTCTTTTTTTTTTCTCTAATTGCTTTAAGTGTAAGGTTAGGTTGTTAATTTGAGATGTTTCTTGAGGTAAGCTTGTATTGCTATAAACTTCCCTCTTAGAACTGCTTTTGCTGCATCCCATAGGTTTTGGGTCATCGTGTTTTCATTGTCCTTTGTTTCTAGGTATTTTTTGATTTCCTCTTTGATTTCTTCATTGATCTCTTGGTTATTTAGTAGTGTATTGTTTAGCCTTCATGTGTTTGCATTATTTACAGATTTTTTCCTGTAGTTGATATCTAGTCTCATAGTGTGTGGTCGGAAAAGATACTTGATATGATTTCAATTTTGTTAAATTTACCAAGGCTTGATTTGTGACCCAAGATATGATCTATCCTAGAGAATGTTCCACGAACACTTGAGAAGAAGGTGTATTCTGTTGTTTTTGGATGGAATGTCCTATAAATATCAATTAAGTCCATCTTGTTTAATGTATCATTTAAAGCTTGTGTTTCCTTGTTCATTTTCATTTTGGATGATCTGTCCATTGGTGAAAGTAGGGTGTAAAAGTCTCCTACTATGATTGTGTTGCTGTCGATTTCCCCTTTTATGGATGTTAGCATTTGCCTATGTATTGAGGTGCTCCTATGTTGGGTGCATAAATATTTACAATTGTTATATCTTCTTCTTGGATCGATCCCTTGATCATTATGTAGTGTCCTTCTTTGTCTCTTCTAATAGTCTTTATTTTAAAGTCTATTTTGTCTGATATAAGAATTGCTACTCCAGCTTTCTTTTGATTTCCATTTGCATGGAATATCTTTTTCCATCCCCCCACTTTCAGTCTGTATGTGTCCCTAGGTTTGAAGTGGGTCTCTTGTAGACAGCATATATATGGGTCTTCTTTTTGTATCCATTAAGCCAGTCTGTGTCTTTTGTTTGGAGCATTTAATCCATTTACCTTTAAGGTAGTTATCGATATGTATCTTCCTATTACCATTTTCTTAATTGTTTTGGGTTTGTTATGTAGGTCTTTTCCTTCTTTTATGTTTCCTGCTGAGAGAAGTTCCTTTAGCATTTGTTGTAAAGCTGGTTTGGTGGTGCTGAGTTCTCTTAGCTTTTTCTTTTCTGTAAAGGTTTTAATTTCTCTTTTGAATCTGAATGAGATCCTCGCTGGGTAGAGTAATGTTGGTTGTAGATTTTTCCCTTTCATCACTTTAAATATGTCCTGCCACTCCCTTCTGGCTTGCAGAGTGTCTGCTGAAAGATCAGCTGTTAACCTTATGCGGATTCCCTTGTATGTTATTTGTTGTTTTTCCCTTGCTGCTTTTAATAATTTTTCTTTGTATTTAGTTTTTTAAATACAAAGTTTGATTAATTTGTGTCTTGGCATATTTCTTCTTGGATTTATCCTGTATGGGAATCTCTGTGCTTCCTGGAGTTGATTGACTGTTTCCTTTCCCATATTAGGGAAGTTTTCAACTATAATCTCTTCAAATATTTTCTCAGTCCCTTTCTTTTTCTCTCCTTCTTCTGGGACTCTTATAACTTGAATGTTGGTGCATTTAATGTTGTCCCAGAGGTCTCTGAGACCGCCCTCAATTCTTTTCATTCTTTTTTCTTTCTTCTTCTCTGCAGTAGTTATTTCCACTATTTTATCTTCCAGGTCACTTATCCGTTCTTCTGCCTCAGTTATTCTGCTATTGATTCCTTCTAGAGTATTTTTAGTTTCATTTATTATGTTGTTCATCATTGTTTGTTCACTCTTTAGTTCTTCTAGGTCTTTGTTAAACGTTTCTTGTATTTTCTCCATTGTATTTCCAAGATTTTGGATCATCTTTACTATCATTACTCTGAATTCTTTTTCAGGTAGACTGCCTATTTCCTCTTCATTTGTTTGGTCTGGTGGGTTTTTACCTTGCTCCTTCATCTGCTGTGTGTTTCTCTGTCTTCTCATTTTGCTTAACTTACTGTTTGGGGTCTCCTTTTCTCAGGCTGCAGGTTCGTAGTTCCCCTTGTTTTTGGTGTCTGTCCCCAGTGGCTAAGGTTGGTTCAGTGGGCTGTATAGGCTTTCTGGTGGAGGGGACTGGTGGCTGTGTTCTGGTGGATGAGGCTGGATCTTGTCTTTCTGATGGGCAGGACCTTGTCCAGTGGTATGTTTTGGGATGTCTGTGACCTTATTATGATTTTAGGCAGCCTCTCTGCTAATGGGTGAGGTTGTGTTTCTGTCTTGCTAGTTTGGCATAGGGTGTCCAGTACTGTAGCTTTCTGATTGTTGAGTAGAGCTGAGTCTTAGCGTTGGGATGGACATCTCTGGGAGAGCTTTTGCTGTTTGACATTACGTGGAGCTGGGAAGTCTCTGGTGGACCAATATCCTGAACTCTGCTCTCCCACCTCAGAGGCACAGGCCTGACACATGACCGGAGCATGAACACACTGTCAGCCACACGGTTCAGAAGAAAAGGGAGGAAATAAATAAAGAAAGAAAAATAATAAAATACAATAAAATAAAGTTATTACCATAAAAAATAAAACAAATTACTAAAAGTAAAAAAAATTAAAAAGTAATTTAAAGAAAGAAGGAAAGAAGAGAGCAACCAAATCAAATAATTCTTCTACCAGTGATAACAAGTGCTAAAAACTGTACTAAAAAAAAAAAAAAAAGGACAGACAGAACCCTAGGACAAATGGTAAAAGCAAAGCTATACAGACAAAATCACACAAAGTAGCATACATATACACACTCACAAAAAGATAAAAAGGAAAAATAAATCTATATATAAAAAGAAAAAATGAAGAGAGCGACCAAATCAATAAACAAATCTACCAGTGATAATAAACCCTAAATACTAAACTAAGATAAACATAAAACCAGAAAGAAATTAGATGCAGAAAGCAAACTCCAAGTCTACAGTTGCTCCCAAAGTCCACCACCTCAATTTTGGGATAACTCGTCTATTTAGGTATTCCAGAGATGCAGGGTACATCACGTTGATTGTGGAGATTTAAACCACTGTTCCTGAAGCTGCTGGGAGATATTTCCCTTTCTCTTCTTTGTTCGCACAGCTCCTGGGGCTCAGCTTTGGATTTGGCCTCGCCTCTGTGTGTAGGTCTCCTGAGGGCGTCTGTTCTTAGCTCAGACAGGACAGGGTTAAAGTAGCAGCTGATTAGGGGGCTCTGGCTCACTCAGGCAGGAGGGAGGGAGGGGGACAGTGTGAGCCTGCGGCGGCAGAGGCCATCATGACGTCGCAACTGCCTGAGGCAGGCTGTGTGTTCTCCCGGGGAAGTTGTCCCTGGATCACGGGACCCTGGCAGTGGCGGGCTGCGCAGGCTTCCGGGAGGGGAGGTGTGGATAGTGACCTGTGCTTGTACACAGGCTTCTTGGTGGCTGCAGCAGCAGCCTTAGCATCTCATGCCCGTCTCTGGGGTCTGCGCTGATAGCCGCGGCTCGTGCCCATCTCTGGAGCTTGTTTAGGCGGTGCTCTGAATCCCCTCTCCTTGTGCATCCCGAAGCAATGGTCTCTTGCCTCTTAGGCAGTTCCAGACGTTTTCCTGGACTCCCTCCCAGCTAGCTTTGGCGCACTGGCCCCTTCAGGCTGTGTTTACGCAGCCAACCCCAGTCCTCTCCCTGGGATCTGACCTCCGAAGCCCAAGCCTCAGCTCCCAGCCCCCACCTGCCCCAGCAGGTGAGCAGACAGGTTTCTTGGGCTGGTGAGTGCTGGTCCTCTGTGCTGGAATCTCTCTGCTTTGCCCTTTGCACCCCTCTTGTTGCACTCTCCTCCGTGGCTCCGAAGCTTCCCCCCCCCCCATCTCTGCCAGGGAACGGGCTTCCTAGTGTGTGGAAACTTCCCCTCCTTTGCAGCTCCCTCCCTGAGGTGCAGGTTCCATCCGTATTCTTTTGTCTCTGTTTTTTCTTTTTTCTTTTGCCCTACCCAGGTATGTGGGGAGTTTCTTGCCTTTTGGGAAATCTGAGGTCTTCTGCCAGCGTTCAGTAGGTGTTCTGTAGGAGTTGTTCCACATGTAGATGTATTTCTGATGTATTTGTGGGGAGGAAGGTGATCTCCATGTCTTACTCCTCTGCCATCTTGAATTTTGGCTCAAGTGAGTAGATTTAGATTTACTATTTCTGATGTCTTGTACTCTGCCAGTGTAACTAAGCAGAACTACATTTCCCAGAATACCCTTTTCTGTTTAGTTTCCCATTCAAGTTGACCGCTAGAAAAATTCACACATGATTTGAAAGGCCAAAGTGAAGTCAAAGCCTTTTTGTTATTTTTGGAAGGCTGGTGCAGCATACCAGACATTGCGGCAGCTCACATACATTGTCTCTGGTCTGCCAGCTCACCTTGCTGCTGGGGGACAGCACCCACACTCATCCTGCTCCCAGCTCCCACCAGATCTGCTCTTTGAATCCTGGGCTACAAATATATGCAGCTCTGTGGTTAGAGCACGGTTTCTCCTGTAGCTCATCCAAGGCACCAGAGTTGGAGGTGGTGAAAAGCAGATGTCAGT
The DNA here is from genome assembly GCF_964165515.1 of Mesoplodon bidens. Lineage (NCBI taxonomy): Eukaryota > Metazoa > Chordata > Mammalia > Artiodactyla > Ziphiidae > Mesoplodon > Mesoplodon bidens. Next base: position 88,406,881 of record NC_138162.1, read on the forward strand.
TTCCATTTATCCATCTTCTCATCCTCATCCAGCTTCCTTTCTGGCTGATCTCGTGTAATTGCACAGACTCCTTCAGCTTCCATGATTATGTACAGTCTAACGTCTATAATAAATTTCTATTGGAGACCATTCTTAGCAGTTCTGTCTCTCTTTAGTCGAATGCTGATGGCTATAATAAGAAAAAAATGTACACACACACACACACACACTGAACCTGAAAAAAAGCTTCAGGAAGGTGCACATGGTAGCAAGGCCTCAGCCACTGAAGAATGGATTGCCAGTGGAGATTGAAGGAAACTTTATTATGGGGGCCGATGTGCAAGATGTGTGAGATGTATGAAAAAAATGATGGGACTATCCCTAGGGCCTGATGGGGAATGACCCTAGGGACCTGGGAACATGGAGCACAATTCCCGATACAAAGGCTTTGAGTAGTATAACAGGGAGAGAGCTCTGTATTTTTGAAATTAGTGGACCAAAGTTTATGAACGTAGGACCCACAGAATACATTGAATATGCATATAAGAAACTTTAGGAAGGACAGAAAGGTTATGGAAACGAGTAGTGGACATTGGGTAGTTTTGCCTGCCTAGTAAACGTCTGCAGTCTCCCAGGGCTGTAGAGCATGTGGCGACTCTCTGTGAATGTACGAAAGATGCTCCTTTCAGCCAGATGATCCAATCTAGGGTACCTGATTTGGAGACTGGAATACATCCTACCATCATCCTCTCATTTCACCACTCAGCTTGTGCCTTTGTGCCCTGATCATGTACAACTGTATGCATACTTTCCCCACACTCTTTCTCCATGACGTTCAGGTGGGTGGACTGCAGCCTACCCCAGATATGGGGTGGATAGTGAACCAACTCCTGGCTACATTCCCACAACTGATAATCCCAATGGAAAGAGACTCTTATTTTCCACAGAGAAATAGAATCTTATTGGCCTGACTTTGAGGAACATGCTTACTCCTGCACCCATCCCTGTAGCCAGCAGTATGATCTCCTATTTAGGCATGTGTCATGGGCTGAATTGTCTCCCCTCCCTACAAATTCATGTGTTGAAGTCCTAATCCCCTAGTACCTCAGAATGTGACTGTATTTTGAGATATAAGGCCATTAAGGAGGTAATTAAGGTAAAATGAAGTCATATGGGTGGGCTCTAACCCAGTCTGACTGGTGTCCTTATAAGAAGAGGTTAAGATGCAGACATGCACAGTGGGAAGACCGTATGAAGACACAGGGAGAAGACAGTCATCTGCAAACCAAGAGAAGAGGCCTCAAAAGAAACCAACCTTGCTGACACCTTGATCTTGGACTTCTAGCCTCCAGAATTATGAGAAAATAAATTTCTGTTGTTTAAGATGCCTAGTCTGTGGCACTTTGTTATGACAGCCCTAGGAAACCTATACAGCATTGTTCGTATTAAATGACTCAATTTTTATAAAATGATACCAAACTAATCTATACTGTCTGCTTAGATATATGTCTGTCTTTAACAAGTGACATAAGCTAGCCCCACAATGATTACCCACTTGAACTTGAGGCCCACCCACCATTTAGCAGAAATTTAGCTGAACAGAATTTATGAAGGGAAGTTTGCTTAAAGGCCTTCATGTTTATCAATTTCATAGATATTCTAAAGCTTACCTCTGAACAAGCTCCATCCTTTGGTAAGCTGGATCCTCTGCTGTATAATGTTGGTTTAGCATTAGATTGTGCTTTTTGCTGGGGTGTCATCAGCATAGACTAAAGAATATTCTAGAAGAGCCTCAAGAAGTACATTTGTGTGTCTACTGAAAGTTTGCTCCTGAAAACATTGCATGAGATTTTTGCTAGGAGGACCCTAGGGAGAAATTTCTAATTTAAGCACCAAGGATATCTGTTCTTCTCATGATCAATTAATCCAGAAGATTTAACTTAGTTTTAATTTTTGCAAGCATGACTAGAAGGTTGGGTAATAGTTCTTAAACTTAATGTGCAAAAGAATCCCCCGAGGAACTAATTCTGAAATTCTTCTTGAGAGTGAGTAGGGAAATGTAACAAAATATCCAATTTAGAGTAAGCTTGATCTGATCAAAAAACTTTCAGCTGTTCCTTTGTGTACTTTTCAATTCCTATTAGGTAAAATTGCTTAGGTCCCATCTCCCTTTATTTTCCTTCCTAGGATGGTACCTGGGTACATGAAGAGGCTTAGGTGTCTCCATGGTAGTGGGTGGAGGGGCCCCTGTTCTTGAGTTATCACTGGTTTTGGACCCTTGTTCTCTACTTTGCCTCCCATCTAGCCCTCTGACCAGGCCACCCAGTTCCACCTTCTACTGTGGTGTCACCTTGCCCTACCCAGCATAGTAGTCCCCACATCAGTCTGGCTGGCTCTCAACTCAGACGCCCACACATCATGGGTCTTGAAGGAGGATCAGAAGTACTAATCCAGATAATTCTCTAACAACATGGTCTGCTTTTCTTGTTAGGCTGAGTGGCTTTATGTTGGTCATCTCCTCCTTGAATCCCAAAGGAAGAAAATGGAGCAAAGGTCCCTTCTCGTTGAGGTTTCTTCCCTTATATGACACAAATAACCCTCTCTAGGCAAAAATCCGAGAGGGGCATATCAGGAGACATAAGACTGAACACTTGAATCTCATTTTTCTTTCCCTTCTGTTCCCTATACTTCCCCAAGCCGGAAATGGGGAGGTTTTTTTTTTCTTTACCTACATTTTGATCTCTTTCTACAACTGAACAAGAGATTTCCTGCCATTGCATTCACAGGTGGAAATGGAATTTTCTCAGCACTAAGAACTCAGTAGGCCTGGGTGTTCCTGGATTGGTTGATACACTAAAGGAGGAAATAAGAGCGTTTGAGAAATCCTTTCTTTTTAAAAAATGCGTGGCTCTAAGCTTATTGACTTTCTGCTAAATCCTATTCTGTATGTGAGATGCTGAATAGTACATCAGTCTTTATTTTTGTTTTTCTCTCCTCACCACATTTCCCCAAGTAGATGGACGCTCTAGGACATGTACTTGGAAATGCAAAACAAATAAAGCACATTAATAATTTAAAAACTGTCTCCAATATATACTGCTATATTATGAATTATAATAAAAGATAGATATCAGAAACTAAGGAAAACAGGGCCTTAAAGGAGAGAAGAAAAAGTAAACAGTAAACTCCAGGTGCTCAAAACTGATTTTTTTGGTCCTAAAGGCATAGATGCTGAGAAAAAATAGTTGGTATCTGGGCCATATTTTGGGTGCCCCTAATTTGGGGCATCTATTGGTACACATGAATTACTTTGAAAATTAGATGTGGATTATGCTATGAGCTGGTTGTCTTTGGTAAGGGATTCAAGAGTTGAGTTCAAGTATTTCTAAGAGTATTAGTATTCCAAGTAATCCACATTTTCTTTGCTTCAAGTTTTTTTCTTCGTTTTTACAACCTTTGATAAAGCCATTCTCATGTCTTTCTTGCTGACCTCAAAGGAATGTGGTGGGGAAAAAAATTGAAGAAGAATAGAGATCCATTTAGAATGTTGAGATACTAAATGGATTACATCCTTTATTGTTACATATCAAGAATGGACCACTTTCTTATTCTGTATCCTTCATAATAGAATCCTTACAAGCCGGAGTCCAGTTATAGACTTTGAAAAGAAGTATGTTTTCCTATCTCATTTCACATTTCCTCACTTCTTGTTTTGATTGGGATTGAGAAGGACTTAGAAACGCACAGTCATTAGGCAGGGCAGTAGGAGAGTCCTGGCGTGTGATATCAGGTGACAGACGATTCCATATGGTGGCCAAACCTCAAAAAGAAAAAGTAGAGCTCTTTAAAGAGTAATAGGAAAGATTTCAGAGCAGGATGATTTCATTACGGGGCTTTATTATTTAGGCTTCTTTAGCAAGCACACATTGACACAAAATCTTCCAAGATTTTGTGTCAATGTGTGCTTGCTTGTAACAAACTATAGTTGGTTACAGGCTCCCTCATTTCCCTGTTTTCTTCCCGAAAAGAATCCCTGTTTTGACAAGAGGTTGTTACCAGCCTTAAATTCCATCTTTACCATGAAAGTAAGATGTGGTTTTCAAAGTAAGATGTGGTTTTCATTCCTTTTGCAACCCACACACCGATGTGGCACTCTACCCTAATCTCCATTTCCCTCTCCAAAATCCTATCCTTTTCCTCTCCACATCATAGCCTTTTTTTCCTGAGTACTTTTGTAGCAATAGGTACATGTCATCACTTTTTTTTTTTTGGTTGAGAAAATACTGTAATAAAGGTAGGCCATTGAATATATTTTGGTGGTGTGGTTTGTAAGTGAGAAATTTTTTAAAAGATGCCTTTCTTGATGAATCCATTAGTGTTGTCTTGATTGAAAAAATGGGGTGCCAGGGTGGAGTCTTCTTTTCTTCCAAGCACCTCTGATCCCAGTGTACAAATAATGTTTATATTCCAGTTCACAGGAAAAAAAAAGGAACGTGAAAATATTTCATTGAAAGCTGACAGCTTTAACGAACTTTAAAGGTTAACCCTGGTGCTAGTTAGCATATCTATTCATGTCTCCATCAGTCTATTGAATTACTCAGCTGAACATGCACACAAAAGCAAAACTTGAAAAAAAATACCCAGAAAGCCAACATTAATAATTCATAAATACTGGAGGCTGCTGACTGACAATTTTCCCCCTACTGTGTTGAAGTCTGTTAAGAACTGAATCCTGATAGCTCCTAAGTTACTTTAGAAACTCCATGAGCAACCCTGTCCAGGAATGTTAATGTTTCCGTAAGTGGTTCGCTGCCGAAACATATTGTGGATTTTCCTCCCCTCGAGCACTTGTTCGTGTTCCTTTGGATTAGTATAAGGTACAGCTTTTCATGAGATGTTTAACTGACAGTTTTTATATTTGAATTTCACAAGCATCTGCAGAGCAGACCATAAAAAACTCCAAATTCAGCCATAATCCTCTGTTACAAAGTAAATCGGCATTTTTTAACAGATTCCAGATACCAGTTATAGCATTAATGAGGATATACAATCACGTTGTCTGCTTGGGTAGGATTAGAAGTGATGCTGCTCCTGACAGGGCTGGCCTGCCTCAAAATTCATTGTCCTCCTTCCTCCACATACATACAACTGTGCTTTATCAAACCCTCCCATTAAAAATAGAAGCTATCAACATCTTCAGGTGTTAGCCATTTTCCCAGGGAAATAAGGGATAAATACTACTACTGTTGCCTGACAATAAGTTGATTTCAAGCTCTTGTATAAAAAGAATAAAAATTCAGGCTTGATGCTATTAAAAGATTTAGCAAAGAACTCCCGCAGAGGCCTGACGAGAAGGGGACTCGGCAGGCTCTCCACCTGGTACCAATTGCTTTTCTCACCTGGGTTTGCTTCCGAAGGGGTTCCAAGGCTGTCGTCTCCCCAGCTCATGGTCAGAACTTCTACCACTTGTCAGTGATGAAACTCCCTTTTATGTTTTTCCACTCAGAGTTTTTATTGTCATGCCTGCCCTTTGGAAAAAGCAATGGAGGTATGTGGATGAGGGTGTCTTCTCAGACTTGGGAAATGGTTATTTTGACATGAGGTTTTCTGTTGGTTCTCACAAGCCAGCTTCTAAACATGAAACTATGGTGGTGTTCCAACGTTAAAAACCTTTACTTGACTTCCTAAATTGCAGTCTTAGTAATCGGTTTATATTAGGGATAGTTAGAGACATAACCTCTGCCCTTGGTAGCGACAAGCTTGTTTCCATTTCCGTTAAATTGTAGTTAACGGCAACAACTGAGAACTATTACGCTATCTAAAGTCCTTCCTCACTAAAATCTTAGACTCATGAACTGCCACTAAAGGTTTAAGTTTCAAGAAGATTTATAAGTTATAGAGTAGAAACTCAGGTATAATTGATCAATTTAAGGCAGTGGTTTCCCTATTAAGTAATAAATAAAGCCCCAAACACATATTGAGCACCTTTCCTCTATGAAGAACTTCACCAGCTACAATTAATGTATTAGTCATTTGGGATAGATGTAGTCTGAAATCCTGCACTGCTGATTAATAACTATGCAAGTTTGGACAAACTGCCTAAAACTTTTGAGCCTCTGTTTGCTCATCTGCAAATTGGGGGTAATAGTATTTACCTAATAGGGTTGCAGTATGGGTTAAATAAGATGATGTAGATGAAACATCTAGCAGAATTAACAGTAAATCTCATTTCCTTTCCCTTACATTTGAATCAGAACAATCTTCTTTGTCTGTGTGTGTGTGTGTTTCTTTAGTAGAATCCTGTGAGGAAGAAGAAGCAGACGTCAATAACTTCTATTTTGCAAATGAAGAAATCCAGGCACGATCAAGTTACATGACCTGCCCATGTAGGTCATGGTAAACCGTTTCTTGGATTTTCTTGTCACTGTCTATGACCCTCAAAGACCCATAAGACAAGTGGGTCAATCATTATTTCTCAGCTTGATAACATTTTAGAAAAATTTCACTTTAAAATCCAGAATTTTCCTGTGTCCAGTGCACATTTAAAAAATAATCTATTTGCTTTTATTTTCCTTTGAGGATTTGAGGCAGCTTATAACACAGCAAACCAAAGTGAACTTGACAAAAAAGAAATAAAATATCAGGATCAAATAAAAAGAGAGCATAATTATACACATCATAAGGCTCAAACCTTGTTGCCATAGCTGGCTTGTGAATTTGGCTCTGAGCCATCATGAAATTCCTTGAGGGCAGTGAGTGATGTAATAGACAATGACCTTAGTCACATTTTTGTAATTTATAAAACACTAAATTTCAGGGCTATATGATGACATTTGATAAAAACTGAAGGTAAACATTACTCTCTTAGGAATAAACCTAATGCATGCCAAATACGTAACTTTCTGGTAGTTCAGCTCACTTCAAGGTATAAGTACCTAGCGAAGTTAATAGACTGCATAACGATTTCTTAAAATGGTTTCTCTGTATTACAGTTATTTTGCAAAAGTCTCATTAACTTTCTGTCCCAAATTTATAAAATGTATATAAAAAATACAGAGCAATATAAATACTAAGTAATTTTTCTCTCCACTCTCCTTTTCTTCCCTTTCCCATAAGCAGTATTAATAGTTGGTGTGTATTAGTCTATTCCACAGTAGAGAATGCTAAAAATGCTAGGTATAATGCTTTAAAAAATCCTTTTTTATAAAAGATATACAACTGAGCTGGGGTTAAAGTTAACATCAATTTTAGACAAACTTTTCCAAAAACTGAAAAAGAGGAAACACTGGGCCCTATATTTTTCATCTGGCCAACATACACTGTCGATACCTAATTGGCCAAAGAAAACAAAACATATAAAATTATAAATCAATGTCTTGAACATAGATGCAAAAATCCTAAGCAAAAATATTTAAATAGTAAGTTAATGACGTATGGAAAGGCTAATACATCACAACTAAGTTGTTTATTCAAAAAAATATAAGATTAACTTAACATTTGGAAATACTTGAAATTAAATTAATTAACCAAATAAAGAAAAAAAATCATACTTACCTCAATAGTGACAGAAAAAGTATTTGATAAAATGGTTCATGATAGAAAACTTTGATAGCAACTAGCAAACCAATGATAAAGAACATTCTCAGCCTGATGAAGAGTATTACTATAGATTGAACGTTTGTGTGCCCCCCAGATTCATGTGTTGAAATCTTAATGCCCAATGTGATGGTATTAGGAAATGAGGCCTTTGAGAAGTGATTAATACCTTTGTAAAAGAGGCTCAGGAGAGTTCCCTTGCCCCTTCCACCATATGAAGACACAGCAAGAAGTTGGCAGTCTGTATAACCCATAAGAGGGCCTCCACCAGAATCTGACTGTGCTGGCACCCTGAACTTGGACTCTCAGCCTCCAGAACCTCCAGAGAAGTAAATTTCTATTGTTTATAAGTTACCCAGTCTGGGGTATGCTGTAATAGCAGCCTGAATGAACTAAGCAGGTATTCTATAAAATACTTAGAGTCAACATCATACTTAGTGGTGAGATGTTGAAAGCTTTCTCTCTTATATCAGGAACAACACTGGATCCTAGCTCCTGAAAGTAATCAAGGAAAAGAAATAAAATATATTTGAAAATGATGAAACAAAATTTTCATTGTTCACTGATGACATGAATGTGAACATGGAAAATTCGAAAGAATTAACAAAAAGTTAAAGAGTGAATTTAGCAAGAAACTGGGTAAAATATCAATACCCAGATATCAGTTGTTTTTCTCTATACTAACAAAGCAATTAGGAAATAAAGTAAAAAACACATTATTTATAGTTGCATCAAGTAACATCAGATAACTAGAATAAATCTACTGGAATATGTGAGAATCCTCTACACTGAAAACTAACTTTATTGAAAGACACTGAAGAAGACCAAAATAATAAAAGGATAAACCATGTTCTTATATGAGAAATCTCAATATTAAAAAGACATTAGTTCTTCCCATATGAATTTATAGATTCAATGCAATTTCAGATTTGTTTGTTTATCTGTTATCTATCTCCTCCACCCATCTGTCTGTCACAGAAAATGGCATGCTGATTCTGTAATGTATATGAAAATGCAAAGGGGTAAGAAGAGCATTTGATCTTGAAGAAGAGGAACAAAGTTGCAGGACTAAACAAGCAGATACTAAGATTTATCATAAAGCTCTTATAACTAAGATAGTGTGATATTAATATAAAGATAGACTGATTAATGAAACAGTACAGAGTCCAAAAAGTGACCCATCTATATAAGATCACTTGATTTATGAAAAAGATTATACTGCAGCACTGTAGGGGAAACAATGGTCCTTTCAATAAACGGTACTGAGTCCATGAGATATACATATTTAGAAAAAGAATCTTATTTAGAAGAAGACCTACATCACTGTAGGTCTTACCCTGCAGGGGAAAAAAAAGACCTATTATTGGATAGGTCTAAATAGGGAAGGTAAGACAATAATAGTTGTAGGAAATACTATGGGGACTGTAGGAACTGGAGCTTCTTAGCAGTATTTAGAATTCACCAAAGAGATGCAACCCCTTCTCAAGACTGTCCAAAGTAGGGGAGAGAGAGACAGAGACAGAGAGAGATAGAAAGACAGAGAGATTGTGAATACCTGGCTGGACCTCGCAAAAAGGAAACTTCGAAATGGAGCAGAGCAGGGTATGGTAGACAAATGGATCCGAGCTGAGAGCAAACAAGAAAAACTGAAAGCAAAAGAAACAAAATATGCCAGACACAATCATGGAGTTCAGAAACAAGCATGAGTTCAGAAATAGGAGATGAAGAAGCACAAGTCAGGAGATGGGAAGATATAAAAGACAGTCATGGCATCAAATGGCCCATTTTATTGAGGTCCAGCTGTATTCAGGTAGAGACTGATCAGGTATAGGAATTCCACCTAAGGTTTCATGGGGGCTTCCCTCCTGCCTGCTCTGCTTCTTGAGTTGGATTGGTTAGAGTGGACAAATGCTAAGAGGAAATAATAGTTAATCATTTCTTAAAATGCCAGTCCGCTTTATTATTGTTTGGATGAATCTAGTCTATATGAGTCAGAAAAGCTCATGGATGGAAGAGGATAATTATTAAAAAAATAAGTTAAAAGTAAGTTATTTTGTTTAACCCTCCAGTTACTTACTTAAAAAAATAATTTAGTTGACTTTAAGTTTCCTTAATACCAATAATGCTAATTGTGCAAAACAATCTCACTACCAGTTTATTCTTTGGGCAAATTTGCTTTTTACACATTTAAACGGTCCTTTCACTTACGAGGAAATGCATAAAAATTGTAAAACGTTGCTGCCTGTTGAGCTTTACCTCTACTTCTACAGTAGTGAGAACCCAGCCCTGCATGAGTAAATTTTCTAAATGTGTTTTTATTTCCACTCAAGATTTCTGGAGCCTGGAGTTCTTTCAGTCTTTCAAAGTCCCATGCTTTGAAATTCTCACTTTTGCAGAAAGCCTTCCCATTTTGTCTGAATTAGGTACAAACTTTTCAGACCAGAGGAACCCTGTGCCTTTTCAAAATTCTACATTTTTCGAAACTCTTCCCCTGCTACAAGTAGCAAGACACAGATATTTACTAGATCATTCTCAATATTAGCATAAGGAAAAAAATATGATACAAAGTCCCAGAAAACCTGCAACAGTAGAGTTTCCTAACAGGGTAACAAATTTTTTTAAAATTCAAAGATAAAATATTCTTCTTTCCCAGTAAGTAGAGGCTACCCTGACGTTTTCAGTCACTCTGGGGGAAAATCAAACCATTGACACACATTCAGCCGCAAGCATCCTTGGATAAGTTACATCTTACCATCGTCCCGTTTCTTCTCACATAGTCTAGACAACACATTATGACTTAGACCTCAAGACTCCCTAACAGTGTGGCTCCTAAAAGTACAGAGAGAACAGCAGAAAACATCTTTCCCCACATTCTCTATTACTTCCTGGACACACATTACTCAACACCTGCTAACTAACAAAGGTAGGGAAATATACAATCTGGAATAGGTCTTAAGGTGGTGTTGTCTCCTTTGTCTGTCATCTTTAACGTGCTGGAATATCTGGCATCAGGCCTAGAAAATCGAGATTTACATCCCCTTCTTTGAAGCTCTCTCTCCTCTTGGTATGGATACTCATCAGTAAGCAAATGCTCTTCAGCTCAGTTTAGCGCAGAGGGACCTAGACTGAACCCCTCCATCACACCAGATTTCTCCTCAGGTATTTGTATTAATGTGTTCCTTCCTCTACCAGGCCTCTCTGAGGAGACTTCTACCTCCCTAGTAGTGTTTTCAGGGGACAGAAATTAACCCTCATCAGTCTTCAGTCCAACATAGTAGTATTTAGATATTTTCGTGTCTGTTAGCTCACTAGATTCATTTGTTTGTTCAATAAATATTTACTGAGCTTCTACCTGGCCCTCTTACAGGTCAATAAGCAATGCAGAACTCTTCCTTTTGTGGAACAACCAACCTAGTGGATCCTGCAAATGTCCTGTGAGATGGCTTCAGACAGTCAGCATGCTAGGATGTAAGGAAGAAGAAGCATAGAGAACCAGACAAGCACATGCAGACTTCCTGTTCTCAAAGCTCTCATTATTACCCTCTGGGTCCGTTTTTCTCACTGATAGGCTGTGTGCTTTGCTTCTTATATTCCTAGAAACATCGGGCTTAATTGTAGGTGCTGTGGGAATACATTTAAGAAATTAGCAAAAGACCATAACGGAAATGACTCACTTGGTAGAAATCCATGTCAGTAATGTATCTGGAATGATCCCTGTTACTAGCTTGGAGTACAAACGCAATTACCTCACTTTTATTTATTCAGTGTATTGCTTGAGCACCCACCTGCCCTCAGTGACAGGAAGTCCCCTTATTCCCCAAGGCCTCCCCCAACCACCCTCCTTGGGCAGGAACACTAGGGACTTGGTTCATAGAAGATCGGTCCTGCTGCAAAAAGCCAGGAAGTGAGCAAAAATCAGGAAGTGTGACCAGTCCACTAATGCCATGGCTTGGATCTCTGCCATGTGAGGTTACAGGTGGTCCTGCACATTCTGATGGCTGGAAATTTGTTCATGGTTGCTACAATACTCCTATTGATTCAGTTCTTTTCTTCCCATCACCCCAGCAGCATGCCCCTGAACTCTGAGGACACTTTTCTTTTAGATCACACTTACATGCTCAGCCATTTCCCCTAATGCTTAGCACAGTGCCAGGTGGGCCACGCTGGAGAAAAACCCAGGCCCAGCCTCCTGAGGTGCTGGAATAAGTCTTCCTCATGGAGCCTGGTTTGCTCCCCCTGCATGGGGCCACCTCGGCCCATCCCAACAAGGGATCTCCCCATTGCACATAAAGGGGAAAGGCAAATGTTGCTAAGCAACAAACACCCATTTTACATACCTACACCTACACACAAACTTTCACTGGCAAGGATTGCCTGTTTGCCTTAATTTTTCATAATTTAGAGGGTCTTTTAAATCCTTCTCTACAATGAAGCAGTATCCTCCAAGGGACTGTTCTTGGCTACACAGTAGAAGTGGCACCTTAGTGCCACTTAGTATTCCAATACTAATTTTTTATAAAGAAAAGTTTGCTTCAAGACTGTGGCTATTGAGTGAGACCAGGTAATCATTATTCAGGGCTTGAGTGCTCATGGGGGGAGGAGAGTTAATCAGCCATTTGCATCTCCCCCAGTATCTGGTAGTTTTACCCAGCATTAGCATTTTTAAAAAATTTGTAACACGTGACTGCAAAGCATTAATCTCTGAAATATATAAAGGATGCCAGTGGTCAAGAAATAAACAGTGTAGTAGAAAAATGGGCATTTCACACAAAGGAAATCTAAATAGCTAATAAGCCTTATTAGTAATCTTGGAAATTCACATGAGAACTACGAGATCAATTTCACACCCACCAAATGGGTAAAAAATAGAAATTGGACAAAACCGAGTGCTGATGGGGTGTGGAGGAATGGAGATGGCCAGTGGGAGAGCAAGTCACCTCAGCACCTTGGGGCGACAGTGGCGCTCACCGGCCACCGCGTTGTTCAGGTGGCCCCTCACATCAGCTGGTCTGTGAGTTGTGGTGCATTCATCCAAAAGGCGTCTGCGGCAGGGGATGAGCGAGGCCTTTCTGGGACTGGGTGGTGAGAGCAGCCCAGAGCCCTAAAGGAGGCCGCATGCCACCAATATCAACGAATCTGAAAAACCTCCCCAGCCCCCATGCCTTAGGGGGGTGAGCCTAGGGAGAAGCTAGTGCTTTTCCAACTGTAATGGGTGTGGTCGGCAGCCTCACGTCTGCTGCAGTGATTCTGCCCCTTGGCAGTCATGGCCCCGGCCATCCCTCGCAGTCTGAGTGGGGCCAACCTGTGTAATGACATAGGTGACCTTGGAGGCACAGAGACTTCCTCCTGGCTCTCTTGGACGACTTGCTGTGGTGCCCCAGCTGCCGTGTTGTAAGGACACTCGAATTGTCCCATGGGTTGGAGAGGCCCCGTGATGAGGAGCTGTAACCTCCGGCCACGCCAGCATTAACCTACCAGGCGGTGAGTGGGCCCTCCCATCCCTTTGGCAAGCCTTGGCCAAATCTTACTACAGCCTTAGGAAGGACTGAGCTGGAGCCGTTCATCGAAGCTGCTCCCTGACCCTCAGAAATGGTGTGAGATCATAAATGTTTACTGTTTTTAGCATCTGAGTTTTGGAGTGATTTGTTATGTAGCTATAGGTAATTGAGAAACCTTGTCAAATGCAGATTTTCTAACAATCCGCTCCCAAAAGCCTTCGGGGCACTTTAATAAGATCCAGGTGATGCCAGTGGGCGGGCACGCGGTCCTTAATGAGGAGGACGATTCGGCTCCACCCCCCGCTACGTTGAGAGCCAGTAAAGCAAAACAGTGCAGCGTCAGCAGCCTCCCGGGTGAAGAGGGGGTCAGAGCAGCCAGGCGGCGAGGACGGATGAGCACAGGCCGGCACATTTGCGGTGACTAACCGTGAGTTCCAAGCCTGACGGGGAAGGATGGGTGGTGGACTCCCAAAGGTGCTGTGAGCCTGGAGCCTCCTGATGAGTTATGCTTCCATTTAATTCAGAGTTTGCTCAGTGGACTCCAGAAGGTTCTGTGTGTTCTGGTTCTGTTAAATTCAGAGTTTGCTCAGTGGACTCCGGAAGGTTCTGTGCGTTCTGGTTCTGTTAAATTCAGAGTTTGCTCAGTGGACTCTGGAAGGTTCTGTGCGTTCTGGTTCTGTTAAATTCAGAGTTTGATCAGTGGACTCTGGAAGGTTCTGTGCGTTCCGGTTCTGTTTAATTCAGTTTGTTCCGGAGGCTCCGGAAGGTTCTGTGAGTTCTGGTTCTGTTTAATGCAGAGTTTGATCAGTGAACTCTGGAAGGTTTTGTGCATTCTGGCTCCATTTAATTGGGAGTTTGTTCCAGGGACTCTGGAAGGTTCTGTGCATTTTGCTTCTGTTTAATTCAGAGTTTGTTCCACGGATTCCAGAAAGTTCTGTGCATTCTGGTTCCATTTAATTCTGAGTTTGCTCTGTGGACTCCAGAAGGTTCTGTGAGTTCTGGTTACATTTAACCCAGCATTTGCATTTTAATAACTGAAACAGTCCAACACAGGTGTCCGTGGTTGGGTGGGTCTCCCAGGTAGCTTTCTTCCACATGGCAGCTCAGGAACCCAGGTTGCTTACAGTATAAAGGCTTCACCATCCTCCAAGGTCTTGGAGTTCATCAGGTCTCTGCATCCGGCCACTAGATCCCTGATTGACCCATGTTTCATTGGCTAGAACTCAGTTAAATGACTCCACTTAACAACTTATTATTTACTTTTATTCAAACTTTAAAAAATTTGATTTGATTTTTAAAAAAGGCTTCTATTGGAAAATTTAAAGATATATATATATCTGAATTTGTATCTGAATATATATATATTCATTTTTCATATATATATATATTCTGAAAAGTCAAAAGAAGTTGAATAGTTAGTGTTGACAATGAAACTGAATATAATCCTTGACTCTTACTCAGCCTTTAAATTGTTAGTATGAGCTGAGGGAAAGGAAAAAAACTCAACAAACTCCAAACTGGTTCCAAGAATGGCTTTCCTTTTTAGCCAGTGTTACATTTTTCACAGGATGGGGGAAAAAGCTTTAGTGGTTGCCTACTGTTCTCGAGTAATACTTTTTAGTAATGCAAGAGCTTAGTTGGCTGGATAACTTGATTACTCTGGAGGGCATGCTATTAGCAGAATGGGAAGGAATCAAAAGAAAAAAATAATTTACATTAAGGCCACAGACATGCCATACAATACAATTACTTAAGGTTTTATATCCAAAAAGCTATTATACTGTTCCCCCTGTTCTTTTAGCACTGTGGTATTCTGGTAAGGGGCTTTATAAGAGGCAATAAATGGATGCTAGCCCAGAAAAAACCCAAGAGATTGTTTTGTGAATGAAAAAGTGCTGATGCTGGGAATAGGTCCATATGGATTTTTCTTTTTAGCTCTTTCCAGTGAATTGTAGTTATCCATGGCTAAGCAGTTTACTTCTTTTTACTTTAGTTTTCATGTGGAAATGATCATTCTGTTTTTATCACAGAAATGTTATATGCATAAAGGAGATAATCCATGTGCAGTGCTTTTGTATACCTGAGAGAAAATGCAGCGTCCTTCCAAATCATTACCTGGAATCTCACTAAGCATTATTCACCTGTTAGTAGAAATTGTTCTGAGGAAAGAGCATCTCAGAGTAGATATTAGTCATGACAAGTTAGGTTATGCTATAGTAATGAATTAGTCCCTACATCTTAATGGCTTATTAATTAAATAATATTAAGTTATTTAAATATTTAAATTTAAAAATGGATTTAATTGTCATTCATTCAGTATATCCTACATGGATAGCCTACATGCATCTACAGTGGAAGGCTTTGCTCCAAACTCTCACTCAGATCTAGGCTGAAGGAGCCGCACCATCTTGTGTGGCTGCCATCTCAAAAATATGATTTCCAGGATCTCCCTGAGAGAGGGAAAGAGAAAGCATAGAGCACCACACCTGCTCTTCAAGAGTCTTGACCAGAAGTGGCACAAGTCATTCTCCCTCACCAGCCAGTCATGTGATTCCATTGACCTGCAAGAGGCCTGGAAAGTGTAGTCCCAGGTGCCTAGGAGGAAGCAGAGAACCACAGGTGGGTAAACAATGCAGTCTTAACGATAGTTCACTGGGAATCAGTAATTGAAATATGCAAAGGAGCTCATCGAAAGGAAGCCATTTACAAATTAGGTGAAGCTTTATAACTTATCTCAGTTACTTCATCAGAGTTGTGTTTTAGTATTATTTCATTCTTCTTTGGGTGGGGGGCCAACCAAAAATTCCTGGGTTTAAGATGAGGCATCAGCATAGACACAAATTCTAACCTCACGTATACGACTCTTGAGCTTTTCTCCGAGAATATATCAGACTGTGATCCTCCGCTTCCATCAGGAGATTCTTAAATAGTCCATTTCTCCTTCTAGAAACCTGCTGTTGTGTTCTGGCTACAGAGAACAACACCAAGGCCAAGTAGGATCTTGAAATTCAAAATAAAGACATCTGGTTCGAGTTTGCTGAATTGAATCAAATCCTCCATTAAATTAGGCACACGTCTTAAAGAGATACTTTCTGTAAAAGTGCCCAGCACAGTTCCTGGCATGTCTATAGTAGATGCTCAGTAAACGAACGTGTACTTCCTTTGCAAAGGAAGTAAAAATCATACTGGTTTCTACGCTATTTGTGAATGTATTTAGTGAGATTTTTCAGGTAATGATCTCCTTCCTCTTCTTATACATCTAACCAGTTTTACAGTTATGAAGCTATTAGAACTTCTACTCAAAGGTAGGACTTTATTATAAGCCATGCAGTGGAGATAAGAGCAGTGAAAAAAACAGCCGAAGTTCTCATTTGTGCTCTTGTGTTGTAGCGGTGGGGCAGCCATGGGGACAGAGAGCAAACAAATCAAGGAACAAGAAAACTGTCAAGGGGGCCAGTGAGCGAGAGGAAGAGCAGAAGGAGAAGTGGTCCTATAGGCTACAGCAGCCCACTAGGCGTCTGTCTGGCTTGTGCACGCGTCCTGTGGTTAAATTGTTCGTGGGTGGAAACTGAAGGAGCTGCTTAGCAGAATTTTGTGGGACCTGGAGACCCAAGCTTTTCTGTTTGAGTCAGACAGTGGGGGGAGATATAGAGCAGGGAGAGGGGCATCCACCATGGAGTTGCCACAGCACAACAAGGTTCTGTGACATAGAGTGTGTAGGGAACGCAGAGCTGCACTGGAGCCTGGAGAAAAGGACGTTTGGGGACATCCAGAGACAGTAACTTTGGGAGAGACATCAACATTTTTACAGTGGAAGAGGCCCAGGGGGTCAGAAGAGAGATGCTCTGCAGCAGGTTTGAGTTGTCAACTGCCAGATTCAGAAAAAAAAAAGTGACAACTCCCACCCAGAAATAATAGGATGAAAAACAGAAGAAAACTTTGAAAAGAGAGATGAAAGTCTAGGGAAATATAGGTCATTAAATATTAGGGTGGTCCCATTGTCCTCAAAGCCTAGGTAAAAGCCATGGGGAACTTCAAGTTACACTGATGAGGCCTTGCTTGAATGTGTTTAGAAAGTTAAGGGATATTGATTTCCCTTTGGGAATTCATTCAGTGATTTTTTTTCCCATTGGATGGACATGTTTTGTTCAAACAGCTGGGCTGCTTGGAATTTTTATTAGTCATACTTTCAAACCCAAAAGCTATAGTTTATTATATTTAAGTTCTCCTAACACAAATGCTGGCCAGAGTTAATGAAAGGCAGGTTGGACTACACCCTGTAGTGACATTTCTGGGATAATAAGATGGCTCCAGTGTCCCCTAAATATTTTCTCTTTCCCATTGTCTGAAATGGCACGATGGCGGGGCAGTTGACCTGTTACGATTGAACCACAGTTGCCCGCAGTGATAACTGCGCGTTAATGTGCCTTGTATTAGCTTCCTTACTTTTTCTATCCCACTTTTGCAGTTCTCAACTAGGGCTTCTTGAGATCAACTCCCAAATAAACCACTTGCGTGAAAATCCTAGTCTCGTTGTCACTTTTGGGGAAACCTCAACTAAAGACAGCAATCACAGCTAAATGTACTGAGGGTAGTAAGGGTGAGCTAGGTGCCAGCTACTATACAATTCTCGTCTAACTGCTAAAACAACCCTATGAGGTAAGTTTTTTTTATCATTATTATCCCCATTTTATGCAGAAGGAAAACAAGGCAGAGTAGTAAGGTAACTTGCTTTTGGTCACCGAGCTAGTAAATGGCAGAGCCTGGAACCCTCACTTCACTGCCATCCCTCTTTCATCAACTTCTGATCAATTTTGTTCCTTTCGGCATCCCGTAAGGAAAATATTTAATCTCTGTCATCCTACTTTCTAAAAATTCCCTCCCCCCCCCACTTCCTTCCTCATCATAATATATAATAATATGGTGCTGTTTTTATAAAATTCCCCTAATCTGAGGACTTCTGTGGAAGCATACATTACTACTGATGATAGTAACAGGCCACAGGCTTCACCAACATCTTAATGTTCCTCACATTTACCAAGGGATGGCTTGATTGATGTATTTCCCCACAAAGACCTTGAGACTAGTCTGCCTCTGTGTGAGAAGCTGAGGCTTTGAGCCCAAGGCTTGCTCTTTGGAGAGTGATGACCGTGAGGAGGGGAATATGTGTGATGCATTTCGATTGCAACGCCTGTGGGTCTTTACTGCGGTTCCTATTTTTGCTTTTTGGGTGCAATCCCAAAACAGCCTACTTTCCTTCATCACCCAATTTGGTTTCTTCTCTCACAGCCCCTAGGACAACACTGTTATGTCTATCTGTCGTGGCAAAGTGATACCAGCCGGCCTGGCATGGAAATGTCTGTCTTGGACTTAGTATGATTGCAATAGACACACTCTTAAAGAAGCTTAAAATATATTTATTATACCGATTCAGGTCATAGAGGTGGGCTTCGTGATTTCTCTTTCCTCTCTTTACATATATTGTTCACTTCTGCTTCTGTGTTTTGATTACCTCTCTTTCTGTCTGCTGCCTTTTCTGGTCATTCATCTATTTGTCCATGATGGTGACCTCAGTGCCCATATCAGCTTCCTATAGCTAAATGAATTGGTTCTGTTTCCCAGTTCCTGGGAGAGAGGGTATGATTTGCCCAACTGGAGCCAAGAGCACATCCCTACTACAACCAGTTGGTGGGGATGCTACTGTTTACTCAGCGGGAGTTGCCAGTCTCAGAAGATTCTCTGTGGCAGCAAAACTGAACTTCCATGTTGGCTAAAATGGTTTAATTTTACATACGTGTATAATGATTATATACATTAAATGCCAACAGGTTCCCCAAATTGTGCCATAAATATTATCTCATTTAATCCTCACAGTGACCCTGCGGTGTAATTATCCCCATTGTATAGGCAGGGAGCCTGAGGGTCTGCAGCTTTCCCAAGGTGAGAGGGCTAGTGTTGAGTTTCATAAGGGAGCTCACGTCTGTCTCCAAACCTAGTGCCCTTTCTCTATGGGCAAAGCTGAGTAGGACTTGTTAGAAAACCATTTTAAACGCAAGAAGCATACTTGGCAGATGTCACCACTCTCCCGTGAAGGAAGGAGTGGAGTGCAGGGAGCACATTTTAATTTTGTCACTAGATCATCAGCCCAGCCCAGCCCAGCCCAGCGAAAGGGAAGCCTGCCTGCTGACACATAATGATGTTTCAAGATGGTGAGCAAGAAAGCCCTGTCCGTTCTGGGGCGGAGGACCCTGGGGGCAAGGCTCAGAGAGCAATGAGGAGAGAATTAGTGAATCATGAAGGCTTTGGAGCGAGGATGAGCACTAGTGCCAGGCATTACAGTGAAAGGCAGCAGAGTGGGCTGTAGAGAGCTCGGGGAGCATTAGGAAAATGATCACACGGGCCTTAAATGAGGCTCTGCAGAGTGGAGCGGGGCAGCCCTCCCACAAGGATTTGCGGGCATCCTCCCAACTTGCAGGAGCCAGCCTGTGGAGCATGTTCGTTCACTCATAGATATTGGTTGCCTCCGTGTCTCCGGACTATCCCTGAGGTCCTGGACAAATTGCTTAAATGTGTGATGTTTCTTTTTTTCTTCTTTCCCCTCAGTTTTATTGAGATACCGTTGAAATGTGTGCTGTTTCCTTTTCCTCTTTTAGTTGTGGTATGCACTGCCCCCTCCCCTCTGTCTTTCCCTCCTCCAGCCTGCCTTCCTCAGACGCCACTTGTGTACACTCTAGAGTTATGTTTTGTTATTCCTTATTCCAACAGAATTATGATACTGTGTATTCTCACAACATACATTGTCCCATTCCCAGGAGACTAGGGTAGAAGCATTAGGGAAAAAGTGTTAGTGTAGGGAAAATACACTAATTCATACACAGTGTTAATTACTGACAACTGCTTTATTTGCTCACCAGTCAGGGGTTTTGCTAATTCCCAGTTTTCCTCGTGACCCAGTGTCTTAACCCAAATGAATGATACTTTGGTGGAGGACAGCCCTGGCTGTCATTGACAGAACCTGTGCATTCCCAGTTCCTACATGAGGAAGGTTTACTTCTGGCTTCAGTAGCTTCAGGCTCAGTAAGAACCAAATGATCAGAGAAAAAGTTCTCTGAAAAGCACAGCAAGCACCATGCAGGAGCATATAAATGGAGCCAGGTTGGGAGCAAGGGACTAATTTATTGAGCATCCACTATGAGCCAGGCACCCTGGAGATCGCTTCCTTGTACATAATTCCCACCCTTTTTGTTTTATATTTTGATCTTTTTTTTTTCTTTATTAAAGATATGTGCACGAGGGAGAGTGTGCTCTTAGGAATCCTGCAACATGCCTGGGTTTTCTGGGAGGGGGAGGACTTAAAGCTTTGTTTTTCTCCTGAGGTGAAAAGTAAAGGCTGAGGGAGATAGATAACACAGCTTCCTTATAATATTTGCAATTATATAATTTCTATTAAACAGCCCTTGGATTAAGATGAACAACAATGACAACACATAGCTAATACGCATGTGACTAGCACTGTTCTAGGTCCTTGACTCATATAAGTTCATTTAACCTGGAGAGCACTCCAGTGAAATACATATTATTATCATTTTACAAATGAGGGCATTAAAATAGATAAGTGATCATCTCCAGGTGCACAGCTAGTAAGTGGTGAAACCAGTATTTCTCTGTAGATAGTTAAGCCTCTGGAATCCACATTCTTAACCATTACATTCTTATCAAACGTCTGAAGCAAGTTATACACACACTGTGAAAAGAGAATTATATAGAGAGGGTGGAAACATACCAAGAGGTCACATCATTAGGTTTCAGGTATAGTCCAAGCTTTGTGAATCAGTAGCTATATGGCCTTGGGCACTTCCTGCTCTAAGCCTCAATCTCCTCATTTGTCAAATGAACACAGAAGTGTTAGTTATTTCCCATATTGCTTGGTATTTATGGTCTCATTATTTCTGGCCTCAATTCTTACTATGCCTTGGACATACATTAGGGATTCTAAATAGTATACCTTATATTGCGGGATAAAATTTGGACAAAATTGAAAGCATGGGATATTATCAAATAGAATAAAATATGTTCTGTAGACATCACATTAACCTGCCTTTGTTGTTATAGGATTAATTAGAGAATAATTGCACACACTCAAATTAAAACACAAGACAACAAGAAGTCGGGAGCTGCATCAGAAAAACCAGACTCAGTAAGGAAATTTTTTGGCTCATGTAACCCTGAGTCAAAGGAAGGAGGAGCTTCTGAATTAGCTGATACAGTGGCTCAGCCATGTCATCCAGGGCCCAGCTTCTTTCTTTCTGCTCTAGTGTCCAAATCATCAGCTTCATCCTAAGGGTGTTTTCCTTTGTGGTCTTAGGATGTCTATCAGAAGCACTTAGGTCAAACACTGCCAATTCTTATCTACAGCTAGACAAAGAGACACTGCAGGAAACTCTTCTAGAAGCCAGAGGAGGAACTCTGTCACAGCTGTCTCATTGGCCTGCCATTGTATCACATGCCCATTCCCCTTCCATCAGCAGCAAGGGGTATGGGAGGTCTCTGATCAGGCTACACTGTTGTTTCTCAGCCCTCAGGGCTCATTAGTATCACATGGGAAGCTTTTTCAAAGTATCAGTACTAATACTTGGGCCCCTCCCAGGCCCAAGTGGGGCCTGGCTATCAGGATGTTTTAAGTGCTCTCAGGTGATTTTAATGCAAAGTCGATTTGAGAAGCATGGGCCCATGCTTATTAGACTTCACCCATTAAGCTGGAGATTGGGGCAACATCTGCTGGGTCGAAAATCCTGAGTATAAAATGGTCATGGGTTCAGAAGAAAATCAGGGCTTTGTTAAGAAAATGGAAATGGGAAATGGATGCTTGGGAGGCATTAAATATTATTCACTCTAAACGAAATTTGCTAGTCACTGTTTTTAAACTTTACAGGCGCATGCTTATTTAATCCTCATAACAACATGATGAGCAAACCATAATATTCACCAGTGTGTAACTGTAGCATCTTGTTTGCTGCCAGTATCTGTTCGGTTTGGTTAATGCTTGAACTGTACCAGTTGATAAATATTTTTAATATTACCTATGCCATAGAGTAGAATGGCTTCATAGTTTGTTGTCCAAATTGAAACACTTTTGAGAGTGAAAAGGAATATTCTATTTTTAAGGATATGACTCCAGGACATTAAGAGTAAACTGGGACCGTCCTGGGCAAACCAACATACGTCATCACTCTACCTACAAGGTATTATGTATAGTATAGAATTTGGCTTTGTTTGAAGAAAGGTCTGGCCTTTGTCTTGACTTCTAGAATGTAATCTGTGTCATACCTGATAGGCATGTCTTTGCTTAGGCCAGATTCTGACCACACTGGATCTTAAGATGTGGATGTCCACACCTGAGAGTTTTAGGGTGGGGCTAGCCACACCAGAAAGACCAGCTATGTATTTAGAGTGGAGACTTTGGGTAACTGGGTATCCGTTGACCTAGAGACTGAGTTCAACCACGTGGGCAATCAATTAGTCATGCCTATGTAATGAAGTAACAATAGAAACTGAATACTGGTGCTCAGGCACACTTTCTTGATTGGCAGTACTCCATGCGTATTGCCATCAATACTGGGAGGGTAAAGTGTCCTGAGGACAACAGCAGCTTCCTGTTGGGAACCCTCCCAGACTCTGTCCTATGCATCTCTTCCTTTGGCTGATGTTGATCTGTATCCTTTTCCTGTAATAAACCATAACTGTGAGTGTAATAACTTTCAGTGAGTGCTGGGAGTCCTCTTAGTGAATTGGAAAGCTGAGGGTACTTTTGGAAGTCCTCCAAACTTTCCATTGGTGTCAGAGGGGAGGGCTGTCTTAGGGACTTTGCCCTCAAACCTCACAGTTTGGTTAATTCTGGGTGTATTATCAGGCCACTTTAGGAGGCTAAGTAACATGCCCAGTGTCTCAAAACTAATGAAGGATGGAGCTGGTTTTCACTCCCCAGAAATGACTACTTCTACGATATTTCAGTGTTGCTTTTATACTTTTTTTTCTGCCTCTAATTGCTCGTGTTAAATTCTTTCTGTTAAAATAACTGATTTTTTTTCTTTCTTTTGATGACTGGAACTAGATTGATACAACAGTTTTGACATTCAAATACTTTCTTTTTATTAAAAAATACCTCAAATTTATAGGAGACTCTCAACTATAAATACAATAAAATATCTAGACTCTTTGAGTGAGGAAGTGGTGAAAGTGGCAACAAAATAGCTCTTAGAGCTCATGGGTCAATGTTTGACTTAGTTGAGTGCATGGTCTTTCCTGGGGCTGTCAGAGGCTTAAAGGAATCAATTGCTCCAAGTCCTGGTTTTGCAAAGCATCTTTCCATTCCTGGGCATTTTGTAACAGGCTGAAGCCAGTGAGGCTCAAGGTGCAGAGTGTGAAAAGAAAGCAGCACATGCACAGCTCCCTTACCTTTCCTTTCTCATCTGGTTTCTGAGACTACTGATTTGATTCAGTAAAGGGACACACTTATGTACCAAGGTAAAATTGGGAAAGTGAGGCCATATACAGTATTTGTTTCATCGACACACTTATGTACCAAGGTAAAATTGGGAAAGTGAGGCCATATACAGTATTTGTTTCATTAATACTCAGTCCATAGATCTAACTGTGAATGTGAAACTGCAAAGAGAAAACACCTCACTTCAGAATAAATGCCCTGGACATGATACAGCTAGCAGGTGGGGATCATATACTATTTCTAGTTTATAAAAATTTAAATGTGAGAGATTAATGTAGCCAAATGGTAGTTCCTGCTGCCTCACTTTCTGCTTTAGAATATAGTGCATTAATAGAAAATTTGAGGTATAGTAAGGCAATCAGAAAATGACTGGCACTGGAAAGATAGTTTATTACTCACAATTCCCAAGAGGAGGTAGCTTGCCACACCACAGGGAGTTGTATTAGGGTTCTCCAGATGAGCAGAGAAACAACCAATAGTGTGCGTGTATGTGTGTGTGTGTGTGTGTGTGTGTATATATATATATATATGTATATGTATATGTATACATACATATATATACATACATACATACACACGCACACATACATCTACATCTATACCTATATCTATCTATAATAAAGAGATTTATTATATGGAATTGGCTCACATGATTACGGAGGCTGAGGAATCCCAAGATGATATGTAGTTGGCAAGCTGGAGACCCAGGAGAGCTGATGTAGTTCCAGTCCAAAAGCCAGCTGACTTGAGATCCAAGAATTAATGTGTCAGTTCAAGTCCAAAGGCAGGAAAAGACCAATGTACCAGCTCAATCAGGCAGGCAGGAGGAGTTCCCCCTTCCCTGTGTGTGTGTGTGTGTGTGTGTGTGTGGGGTCAGCCTTTTTGTGCAATATAGGTCTTCAACTGATTGGATGAGATCCACCCATATGAGGGGAGGGCCATCTGTTTTACTCAGTCTACTGATTCAAATGCTGATCTTATCCAGCATAATGTTTGGCCAAATATCTGAGCACCCTGTGGCTTAGTCAAATTGACACACAAAATTAGTCATCACTGCTAGCCACATGGGAAAATTACTGGGCTTGGTCATAAGGCAGAAAGAGAGGAAAAGACTGTGGTCAGGAGCCTTCATTGTGGTTTCCTTGGGAAGGAACACGTGAGGCAGGGGAAGCATGCTTGGGATTGACTAGTTTGAATAATTTCAGCGGGCTCTGGGGCATAGGGCTGTGCCTAATTGTCTGGAACTTGCCTCTAGAGTGCAGAGTGATTTGGGCAGGTATGTAGTGGCCCAGAGTGCAAGAGTCAGATAAGGAAGGTGGTTGGGGGTGCAGACTTTGGATTGATTGGCTTGTATTTGAAAAGCATATCCCCAAGAAGGGGACTCCTCCTGAGGAGGGGAGATGGGGAGGGAGGCAGGGGGCTAGGGCAAGGTGATTTAGGCATATTTGGGTTGTCCAGTACAAGGAATATCTAGCATGTAGACCTAGAAAAGATGTTAAAGCATCAAGTTTACAGAAGCTAAACATATGGTTAATTCAGCCCCATGGTGCACAGCCTGTCTAATTCGTACTGTAGGAGCTGGCACCTAGTCACAGGCATTCTCTCTCTAACCAAAGCTGAGTCGCAAGCATCCCCACTCCCAACTGACAGACTTATGGGTGCACAAGCACGTAGAATAGGACAGTAGAAAATGCTTGGGTTTTGGAGCCAAGAGCTCTTGTAAGTGAATACTGGCCCTTTTGCTTATTAACAGAGTACATTTAGCAAGTTATTTAATCTCCCTAAGGATTGATTTTTTAAAAATATCTGCAAGGTGGACAGTGGAATCTACATCAGGGTTTTGGTGAAGATTTGAGATAATGAATACAATGGGTCTATCAAATAGTAAGCACTTATGTTAATTAGGGTATTTTTGTCTTTATTAATATTAGGATACAGATAGATGAGGGTCCCGAAATGAGATCTGCGTTCATGGGACTTTAGTATTCAGAAAAACTCAAAATATCTGGAACTATTAGTAGATTTGTTCTAGTGAAATTTATGAGTCAAATAAGCTTATTTTAATTCATCTATTGGCAGCTAGAATACGTCTTTGAGTAATGCTTGCATTAATCATACGCAGTGGTATATTGTCTGATCTCTTGCATATTTATGTCCTTTCTTTTTGTCTCCTTTAGATTTGATAAAAAAGAAAAAAACCTGAGTTGAAGCACCATCTCTCAAAATTTAGTAGTCTTTGCTTTGCTGTCTTTTTTCATTTAGTATTACAGAGAAAGCAAATGTCTATCTGATTTTTGCTCCTTTGTATGTGTACATCTGTTTGTGCATGGTAGCTATTCCTATGTATCCATGTGCACACAGGCTGAATTAGGGATATTTTAAATGGGAAAAAAATGTTGGTGTATGTCCAGGTATTGGTATATGTCTAGGTATGGTATCTTCTCATTAAATTTTCTTTTCTTTCTTTTTTTTTTTTTTTGCAAAGTATTTCCATCTTCAAAATCAGGTTTTTCAGGTAAAATAGTTTTCTTCCATTATTCCTATAATTGTTTAATTCCTTTAAGCTTCAGTACTGTCTCCATATTTTATTCTTCTTAGATGTCCTTTGCAGCTTGACTCCCCTATATTTGTCTTCCATGTCTCTTAGATTTTTCTAACCATTTAAATCTTTTTTTAATGCTTTCCCTGAGTTTGGGAAGAATCCAGAGTTGATTACTGCTTTACAAATTTGATTTCTGAAAAAACTAACTTGTCAGCCTGCATTAACTTTACTGTTTGTTATTTGTGCTTTTTACCTCCATGTCTGATACAGTTTCATAGAAACAGGTCCTTCTGACTCCTATTGTAAACACATATGGAGGTTCTAAAGCACTTTCTTGTTCCTTGCAATAAATTTATTATTTTATAGGAAGACATTGGCTCTGAATTCTCATGGTGATCCTTTTCTTTTGAACAACTGTGTATTTTTTAATATATGCTTTGTACTTTTTTTGGTTAGTTGTTGCCTTTTGCAGAGGAATACTTTAGCTTGTCAGGGATTGAGAATTGAGAAGCGTTCTGTCAGACATGGGCATGATGCATAGTTTGAAATTTTTATGCCCACATGAAGGGTAAAGGACAGTATTTGGTTTCATTTTGCCAGTTCAGAGATCCTTCAGCCTGCGGGGAATGCGGATAGAGTAGAAGCCAGAGCCAGAGTTAGAGTAGAAAGTCGGAGCTAGTTATACTTGGGAAGTTCGCCCAGAGTTTCTGTTTTGTGTTTGGCATGCAGTCACCATTTTTCTAGGGCAGTGCCCCTGCTATCATCTGGCAAATCTGCACTGTTTAAAATCCAATGGTTTCATTACTTCTACTCTTCACTAACGTGGTCATCAGGACCAATTTCAACAAGGAGTGCCACCACAGGGTCCTGGTGAGGCATGACCTCCCGTATGAGAAGTGCTTTTGCTGACACTGGTGGGATGCAGATTTCTCCTTCCTGATCTCTCCTGCTCCTTATTATCCCGCCTCCTTCTTCATTTCCAGCCCTCACAACCTCCAAGTTAGGCTACAAGTCAGTACCTTGCTATATAAAACCGGAAAGAATAAGACTGCTGAGAGGAGCAGCTGGGCCCAGAGTTCAGGTACATGGGGAGTTTGCTTGTTTTTTTGTTGGTTTTACTTTTAGGACGTTTCCCTGTGCCTCCTCTCAGGCATTCAGTATTAGAATTTCTAGGGGAGGAGGTAAGAATCTGTATTTTTAAAAAGCCTCCTAAGTGATTGAAATGCAGCTGGCCCTTGGACTTCTGACAGTTATTTGCAAATCACGAGTCTGAGAAAAAGGCCTGAAAAAAATGTGCCAGTGTGTCTTTCTAAGGTTTTCTGAGCACCTACTTTATGCAGATTGCTTCGCTTTCTGCCACTGTGTAGGATAGAAAGAAGCAGAAGGGGAGGGAAGTACAACATAATTAGGCAGAAACTGTTCACATTTGCCCAGCGCTCACCACACCCCAGGCACTTCACTTAGCACTTTCCACACGTTAGCTGCAATGGTCCTCACAGTCACCCTAGGATTCGGAAGCTCTTATTTTCCTTCTTCTACCAATAGGGAAACAGAGGCTTAAAAAAGGTTAAGGAGCTCGTCAGCGTCACACAGGTAGCAAGTGGCAGGGCTGGAATCTGAACATGTGAAGTTCAGCTGCATTTTAAATAAGTTCTGTTGCCTCCCACAAAAGGAGATAGCGGACAGCGTCGTTGGTCTGTGGCTAGGCCGAGTGGGAGTTCAGACTCTAAATGCTATGTGTGTTCAAGCGGCCATATACCCCAAGTCCGGGGGTGGGAGTTGGGGTCTGTAACCAGGAGGGAGGTGCAGGACGTTCTCTGCACAGGTGCACCCAGGCTGACGCCGTGTGCCCTGCTGCACATGTGCCTTGAGC
This sequence comes from Mesoplodon bidens, assembly GCF_964165515.1. Lineage (NCBI taxonomy): Eukaryota > Metazoa > Chordata > Mammalia > Artiodactyla > Ziphiidae > Mesoplodon > Mesoplodon bidens. The sequence goes on from NC_138162.1 coordinate 88,434,873, forward strand.
CTCCGCTGCCCTCATCCTCCCCAGTTTCCCATCTGCAGCCATCCTTGATGGAGGCTCAACCCACCTGTGTTTGCAAGAAGCCTGAATGCTCCCTTGCCTGTTTTTAAGCCGCTTGCCTATGACAGAGTATGAATAACAAGATGGGAAACATCTTTATTATAACTTTAGAGGCCCCGTGTGTCATTTCAGCATCATTTTGTTGCTTTCCTTTTTTATCTAGGTTAGTAAAGATTGGCTACTGGCTCTGATCTTTTCACAGAAGCATAAAAGAGTTATTTACTAGCTTTTGGGATAATTTGTCTAAGTGGATTTTGAAATATTTTGTACAAACCTAATGTAAACGTCTTGCAAAAAAAATGAAGCATAAATGCAGCAGTCACATTCAAGAGAACTTCAGAGGGAAGAGGTGTTTTCAATGTTGGTTTCTTTTCTGTGATGTCATTAGATTTTGGTAATATATTATGTCATTGTTATTACTAGGAATTTAGTAAGCGATTAACTAGCTGCACAAGTTGTTTCATTTGGCTTTACACCGAGGAAAGTAGAGAAACCGTCTCTGCCCCTAAGCGATGTGGTATTTAAGATGAATTTAAGACAGATACCACTGACATAAATATTAAAACCAGGAAGGATGAAAGGCAGCACAGGACAGCATTTTGTATATATCGATAGTATATAGTATGCTATAGCATAGTCTCAAAGAACACAGATTCTGAAGCCAGACTGCCTGATTTCAAATTCCCACTCTCTGTGCAGCTGTGTGACCTTAGGTAAGTCACTTATAGCTTCAGTTTTCTCATCTGTAACATGGGGCTGCTAATCATATCTATCTCATAAGGTTGTGCTTATTAAATAAGTGTACATAGATCACATATTATTTTAAACCATTTGCATTATTTATATATAATAGACATATTTTATTACATCTGAAGGGAAAAATGAGCAGCAAAATCACCAGTTTATTGTCAAAATGCCAATTATAAAAGCCTTGTGCCTTGATGAAGGATAGTACCGCGAGATAGTGTTGACTGAACTTGGTTTCCCTATTGTTAAAAGCAAAATAAGAAAATGGAAACATTCCTTATATGTTGGTGGATTTTATTTAACCAAGGGTTTACGTAGTACTTACCGTGGGCCAGGCTCTGGTAGAGGATTTTATAAATATTGATGTATTTAATTACTTCGTGAAATGGGGTCCTATTTCCATTTTTCAGATGAGCAGACTGAAATGCTGTAAGGACTCTGAATCACACAGCTTGTCAGTGGTAGAACTGGAATTCAGGCAGGCCATCAGGCTCCCTGGCCAGTCCCGCTTATTCTTCTGCTCTGCTGCCTCTCTCAGTATGTGCAGGATGGACCCATGGAGTAAAATATGTTGCATATTTTACTGCAACATTTGTATAGCTTTGGGCACAGAAGAGTAAAAGGAACAGCAACTTACAGATTTCTCTCCACTTTCTTATCGCCACTGACTCAGCCACCATTGGATCTTTAACCCTAAGGAAACTATCAGATAAAAGGCATCAGTGAAACCCTAGAGGTGAGGGCCAAGGGAGGGTGGAATATGTTTTAGCTTTTCTATAATGGCCAGTGTTTGGCCTCCTCTTTGCTAGTTTTTGGTTGTTTGTTTTAACCAACTCATGGATTCATACAACTATGACGCCAGAATGGTCCTTAGTACCATGCTTCTCAAACTTGAAATTGCATGTGATTTGGTCTGGGATCTTGGTAAAGATTCTGATTCTGTAGATTGGGGTGGGTCCCAAGTTGCTGCGTTTCTTATAAACTCCCAGGGGGTGCTTCAGGTTCCTGGATCACAAGGCCTTCAAGTTCTTTAAGTCAACGCCTTCATTTTACAAATAAGAACAATGAGGTCTAGGAAAGTCCGGAAACTTGCCTATCGCCCCATGTCTATAGTGAGATACGTAAAAAAAAAAAAAAAAAAAAAAAAAAAAACCCAGATCAAAAAAAGACACACAACTTTCACATCATTCAAAAGGGGCTCTCATTCATTCTTATGACATCTTCATGAGATTTTACTTTTCTACTTACAATAAAATAAAATGAAACATAAGAAAGATGAATTAATTTAAGCCTGTTTAGTAAGTTGTGCTGTATACCTGGAGTGTAAAGTTAGTTTACTCTCAGGTCCCTGTTCCTGCTCTTGATCACGTGGTTTTCCTGCTGGTGGCCAGGTATGACTTGGGGTGAAGTATTAGGAAACGTGCTAAAGGCTCACGTGTGAGCTGTGCTCTTCAATCCACTTGAAAAGCTGACATTTTGGTCTGAGTCTGACCTCTTACCTGGTCCCAAATTCAGATTGTAAGTAAAATATTCTTTATTTTTTTAACATTTATTTATTTATGGCTGTGTTGGGTCTTCCTTGCTGCGCGTGGGCTTTCTCTAGTTGTGGCGTGGGGGGGCTACACTTCGTTGCGGTGTGTGGTCTTCTCATTGCGGTGGCTTCTCGTTGTAGAGCACGGGCTCTAGGCGTGTGGGCTTCAGTAGTTGTGGCACATGGGCTTCAGTAGTTATGGCTCATGAGCTCTAGAGTGCAAGCTCAGTAGTTGTGGTGCATGGGCTTAGTGGCTCCGCGGCATGTGGGATCTTCCTGGACCAGGGCTCGAACCTGTGTCCCCTGCATTGGCAGGTGGATTCATAACCACCGCGCCACCGGGGGAGTCCTGGAAAATGTTCTTTAGAGCTCCAGAAGTCTCAGCAGAGCTACTGAGAACTACTGCGTAAGTCGGTAGTGGTGAGTAAACAAATGAGTAAGTGCAAATCGCTTAACCTGGTGCCTGGTTACGTGGCAGATATCCAATATTAGTTAATTCCCATTTAAAAATTTTTGTGATTTATTGATTTCCTTTATAAACATATTAAATTCTTCTTAAAACCAATTGCCCTTTTAGTTTTGTGTAGCTCACAGACCTGGCTAAAGGAGGAACAAAGTCTAAGGGAGGAAAGAACTTCAGAGATCTTCACAGCAGTGTGGGAGTGAGAAACCTCATTATTTCCTTTAGGAAGTATTAGCCTGAATAAATTCATAGTTTGTCCTTACAATGGGATTTGCTTGACTTATATCTCAAAATACAACTTCCTATTTCTCAGTCATTTCTCTAAGAAAATTTTCTCAGGATCATTTTTCTGTATTTATTTCCCTCCTACTTTCTCTTTTTTTCTTATTATCTCTCTTGTTCTTGCTCTTAATCATTCCCCTCCCCCCCCCCCTCACCTTTCTTTCCTTCCCTCCCTTTTAAAATTTTTTGCTAGTTGGAAGGAGAGTAGCATCAGAGTGTCTTACCGTTGGTTCACAAAAGCTCTGGGCAGGTAGTTAATTATTTCTTAATTTTGATGCACAGTCTCCTAAATTAAGGGAAGGGGGTTGATGCATGATTTGCCAGAGACCTCTGTGAGTGAGGTGCTCACTGCTTTCTTATCATGGGCGGGCATCGTCGATCAGTGATGCACAAAAGGGTCCTCGCACTAGTGAGGCCGTAGGAGTCTAGGGTTCTGGACCAGAGGATGAAGGCAGCAAAATACATAGGGTAAGATTCAGATGATTCCTATTCTCCTCCTCCCCATTCCACTCTTTCTGGAGAATGAAGCCAGTGTGGCATGAGGTCAAGAGACCCACACCCAACCCCTAAAATGCTTGTCACCGATCAGCAGACACCTTCTTCCCCTGACTTGGAGCATGGAGACTCCTCAGACTAATTTGCCACATCTTTTTGAAATAACAAGGGATTTTTAAGGTGTTTATCCCATCTACAGCTTTTTAAAGCAGCAAGTTCATTTAAATAATTACCTAGTCATTTAGTTAATGCATTCTTTTTTAAACTTGACTAACTACAGCGTATGTGGTTTTGATGGAAAAAGAGCCCCCTTTATGTAATAGCGCTGTTTTTTCCCCCGCAAAATAAATGCAACACAGTTATTTTACTGCAGAGAAATTAGCTCATTTGCAAATGCCACCTCAGAACACAAGAAGAATGGCATTTATTGAAGCACTAATAAAGGCACCATGTTAGAATAATTTTATGCTGACGGGCCCACAATCACTCAATATTTTAAGAGCTGTCATCACACCAGCATGAGTTGCATGCAGAAGTACAAACTGATGCTGTGGCATCGTGGCACTAAGAGTATAGTTGGAATAAAATTGCGCAGCCTCTCTGTGGCGTCTGCCGGTGTCTCTGAGCCCCTCACTGCCCTCCCAGAGTGGGTTCTTGGTTTTGCACTGGCAGCTACACATCCTGCGAGTGTACAACGTACCAGGCTTGTGCTGTGAGCCCTCCAGGGTTTCTGGAGGACACTTCTCAGTAGGTACTCAGTGACCTGTGCTGTCACTGAGCAGAGGGCTGCACAGGCCTAGAAAGCTGAAAGAACCGCAAATCAGCCAAAGCCACTCTTTAGATATGGATAATTAAGCAAACAGTCACCATACAATGGGTGAAGACCTCAGAGCATCAGTTTTAGCCAGTTAATAAATTCCAGTCATGGCCTGCAGTGAAATGCTAAGCTTGAACAAATGAGAACATCGGCCTGAAAATCGGGCTTCACGATTCAACCCTAGGACTTCTCACCCCGTTTTTATCCTTATTGGAGCAGGGGGTGGGGGTGAAAAGAATACCCGACAGGAGATGGTGGTGAGTGTGGAGGAGCGCGCAAACTTACCTGTCCTGTTTAGACAGGACACCCCACTCGAAACCTCGACTTCCCTCGCTGCCTCTTGGGCAGGATCAGACGTGTTCTACCCTGCAGGAGGTGTGGAGGCGCCCCTGCAAATCTGGGTTGAACGCCATGAGTTGGTAAGTTTGTTTGGGCCCACAGGTGTGCCCATCTGTCAGGGGAGCTGAGAGGGAGGGGTGGCGGGGATCTGCTCTCCGCAGGGCCGGACGCAGTGCACTGCTCCCCACGGTGGTGCTGAGGGTGTGGAGCCTCCCGGCCGCTGAATGAAAGGCTTTAGTGAGCTTGATGAGATGCTTAATTTGGATGTAAGAGAGGAAATGTTGTAATTAGCAGCCCGATAACTGGGAAATACAACACATTTCATGTGAGGGGATGACAGAGTGTAGTGGCTGTTTAATTGGGGAATACAGATGATGTGTGTACTTATGCTATATTTGTGTAACAGTCTTTGTGGTAGGCAGAATCCACACCCCGTCCCCCGCCCATGTCCATATCCTCATCTGCAGAACCTCTGAATATGTTACCTTATATGGCAAAAAGGACTTTGAATGTGATTAATTTTTTTTTTTTTTTTTTTTTTTTTTTTTGCGGTACGCGGGCCCCCCACTGCTGTGGCCTCTCCCATTGCGGAGCACAGGCTCCGGACACGCAGGCCCAGCGGCCGTGGCCCACGGGCGCAGCCGCTCCACGGCATGTGGGATCCTCTCGGACCGGGGCACGAACCCGCGTCCCCTGCATCGGCAGGCGGACTCTCAACCGCTGCGCCACCAGGGAAGCCCTGAATGTGATTAATTTAAGAGTCTTGAGATGGGAGAATATCTTATATTATCCATATGGGCCCAATGTTATCACAAGAATATTTATAAATGAAAGAGGGAGGCAGGAGGGTCAGAGTCAGAGAGGAAGATGTGGTGACAAAAGCAGAGCTTGAAGTGATGCCATTGTTGGCTCTGATGATAGAGGAAGGGGTCATGAGCCAAGGAATGTGTGCAGCCTTGAGGAGCTGGAAAAGGCAAGGAAGCAGGAGTTCAGTCGGCTGACACCTTGACTTAGCCCAGTGTGACCTATTATGGACTTCTGACCTCCAGAACTGTAAGATAGTAAACCTGTGTTGTTTTAAGCCACTGCATTTGTAGTAATTTGTTATAGCAGTATAGGAAACAAATAGTTTTCTTCTTTTTAAGTATCTTAAATGCATTGAAATTATTTAGTTTTTGGTGTTTGATGAGTTTTGGGTTATCATATGAACTAAAGTATGGTGGTTAAAACATGGTATTTTCCTTACAAATTAATGAAAAAAAGGAGACTCTTTTTTATTAGGAGAAGATTTTTTGTTAAAAACACAAGCAAACATAGGGTGATAGTAAGAATAGTGAGAAAGTACCAGTCTTTGGAATTAAATAGACCAAGGCTTTGAACAGTACTGTGCTTTTTCCTGGATAAGTTATAAAACCCCTGGGCTTTAGATGCCTTACTTGTCAAATGGAAATAATAATAATTTCTTCATAGAGCTGTTTTGAAGAGTAGATATGTATTTAAATCTCCTAATAGTGCGTGGTAGTTAACAGGTACTTAATGAATACTATTTGTTCCCTTACTTTAGCTATATTTAAGAGTAGGTGTAGCACACTGCATAGGTGTGGCAATTTTAAAACATGGTTGCAAATTCTTTGACACTTAAGTTATCAAGAGGTGGTGTCTATGTCTACTCCCTTTGAATCTAGCTGGGCTTGTAATGCTTCAACCAACAGAGTATAATAGAAACGATGCTATGTGACTTGGGAGACTGGGTCATGGAAGGTCTTGTTTGCTGGGGCATTCACTCTTGGGGCCCTGAGCCACCAGGTAAAAAGCAACTACCCTGATGCTTCATGCTGTGAAGAAGCCCAAGCCTCATGGACCGGCCACCTGTAGGCACTCCAGTTGGCAGTCCCATCTATGCCCAGCCTTTGAGTCATCCCACTTCAGGCACCAGACTTGTAAGTGAAGAAGCCTCCATAGGATTCCAGCCCCAGCTGTTGGAGTCACCTGAAGCCACTTGAGTCTTGCCAGATGAAGCCCCAGACATCGTGGAGCAGAGAAATCATACCACTGTGCCTTGCCCAATTCCTGACACACAGAATCCATGAGCACAATAAAATGGTTGTTGATTTTTGTCACCAAGTTTGGGATGATTTGTTATGCTGCAATAGAATACTGGAGCACTAGATTTTAACCATTGTTAGTAAAAAATATGAGGCAGAAAACTGTGGTGCTAAACCAGTAGCCCACTGCAGATCAGTAAGCTGGAACTAAAACATAGACACGTGCATTTTTATAGTTTTTCAATTGCATTCTCTTTGTAAAAGGGAAAGGCAACTGGGTATGCTTTAATTTATATTCCTTCCAATTGCATTGTAGTTAAAACAGTCTCTTCCTCATCATTCTTCTCCTAAAGAAAGGAGCCATGTCTTTTAAATCTTCAGAGAGGATGCCTTCTGGATCCTCTGTGTATATCCCTGTCTGTCACCAGATACTTGTTTGAAAATACACATCTGAATGGGAAAACCAACTCAAACGTAAGGAGACAATATCTTGTTTGTCCAGGTGATTAATTAACAAATCTTGGATTTCCTACTCCTCTTTGTAATAGCTTCTTTATCTGTGTGTTACTTTTATCTCTCTCCTCTTTCAGATTTGAAATACAATATTAATCATATGCTAGACATACAAACAAAGGGATTGCAGCTAGATCATATTGATAGGATCATGGTATTTGTGTTACACAGAACCTAATCTCATCCCTCTATTTTTGGATGGCTTGGCATTGTCTCACGAATCAGCTACTTGCAGGATTTCCAGCGGGCACAGAAATGGGAAGCTCGCCCAGACTTCAAAGTTTGGCAAACATGGTGAGATAGACCTTACAATGGCTGCTAGTGTATGTATTTTCATGGGATTCCCCCCACATCCCATTTTAATTTAAACACATATGTTCATTATTTTTGAAGTATATACATATGCTTGAGTGTTTATTTGGAAATAAACAAAATCATTTTCATCACAATTATTTTTTTAAAAGCTAAGGATAAAGTAACACAAAGAAATCAATATTGTAGGACATGCACACAGAATAAATGACTAACTGAAAGTTTTGTCAGGTTTACAGTATTTTCAAAAACAAATGGTTGCCTTTATTTAATGTGAGTTGGAAATAATGAAGCAGCGGAGGAAAATGAGTTAAAATTTTCACTCTATCTGTTAGGTCTTCAAGAACATCACATTACCTTTCCTTGTCTCTGATTCACTTGTGAAATAAGACATTGTAAAATGCCATTGACTGTCAGCAGTATCATAATCTGAGTGTGATGAAAAAGTGAATCATAAATGGAGAAGTATATTCCTTAGGAATATTTGAATATTTTCAGGAACTAGCAGGACAAGGCTTATGCTGTCCAAAGCATATTCAGGTTGCCCATAGGAGGTGTTAGTTTCTTTTAAACTGTGGTTTTCAACACAAAAGGGATTTATATTTAACCATAAAATTCTCATTTTCTCTTGGTGGCCCCAACAGGTGCTCACCGCCTCTTCCGGGGCAGATCCTCAAACTACCCGGTGGCTTTGGTTGATGTTCCTCTTACCACTAACAGTGCCCTCTGAAAAACTGAAGCCTTCTGAGTCATGTTTCTTTTGCTGTCAAATGAGTTTTCTTTTTTGGAAGCTGATAAAGTTTTAAAGTCATTGCTTTGGCAACAAGACCTTCTATTCATAGAAGTAATTTGTAAGACCCAATTTTCTGGACCCGATTATATTTGGAAAATGTGATCTGGGCAGTCCCTGATCTGAAGCTTATACAATTTGGTAGACTCTCTTGAAAAAAAATAATGCAAAATTCCAGATAAAAGTAAGTAAGAAAGTGAATATTTATTTAAACTGAGACAAGAAATCACAACAAATTATTGGTGCCTCAGAGATTCAGGCTCTTTACTTCTCGGGCCCTTTTAAGCAGTTGACCAGAAATGACTTCATAGAAATGCTTCCTCTTACAGCCTGGCTTCCCCTGCCACCTAGAACATTCCACATTTCCTAGTGACTCTTGACACTCTCAGGTTTGAGTGTAAGAGATGCCCTGAAACTTAAACTCATTGACCTCGGGGTAAATTTGCCTCTGGTGCAGTGAATGAATGAATTTTGCCAACAGAAAACAATAACTGACACTATTGTGTACTAGCCTGGCACGGACCACTGTTGCAACCACCGTACATGGCCTCAGTGGTATGTTTTGATTGTCCAGTCCCACTAGCCAGACAGGTGGGAAATGAAGATTTTCCTGTGTATAATTATATAATTTCATTTACATAATATGTAAAATATATTATATTACATTATATATATTATATAATATAATTATACATAATATATTATATAATATATAATATATAATATTAATAATACACATACAGGACTATTTATAGCCCATACTCATAAACAAGGAAAAACTCCACAAGTTCTTGAAGGCAAATTTGTGGCAATGCTTTAGACTTCATTAAAACAGAGAAATGTTAATATTCCAAAGAATGACAAGCTTATCAAGTAATAAAGTCTGACTCATAAGCATGCTACTAAAAACTATTATTATATTTTTTAAGAATTCACAGTCAATTCTTTGTTGGAGAAAGGTTTTTTTTTTTTTTTAAATTTATTTTTGGCTGTGTTGGGTCTTAGTTTCTGTGCGAGGGCTTTCTCTAGTTGCGGCAAGCGGGGGCCATTCTTCATCGCGGTGTGTGGGCCTCTCACTATTGCAGCCTCTCTTGTTGCGGAGCACAGGCTCCGGACACGCAGGCTCAGTAGTTGTGGCTCACAGGCCCAGTTGCTCCGCGGCATGTGGGATCTTCCCAGACCAGGGCTCAAACCCGTGTCCCCTGCATTGGCAGGCAGATTCTCAACCACTGCGCCATCAGGGAAGCCCGGGAAAGGGTTTCTTGTTTGTGGTTTTTGCTCTCTTGTTGGGTTAATATTGCAAGATCAATAATATCAGAAAAGGCAAACATTTTCAAGGGTATTTAGTCAATTTTTTTCCGAAGGGTCAATTATAAATACTAAGTATTTATAATTGAATATAATTAAATATAATCTTATTTAATCATGTTTCATAATTTGTAAATAGTTCTCCTCCCACACATGATAGGAGATTATTAAGGTGTTTAATATATCAGTTAAGCCTGGCATAATAGGATTCAAATTGGTAGACCTCTGTTTAACGTATGTGTTAAACTTCCTAAAATAATTTTTTCAGCATTTTTTGAAGAGTAAATGAAAGGATAAATGTAGATTTAGCATGGCCAGATTTCAGCCCACAGTGAATGTTCGCGGTTAAGCTCAGAATCATAATGAAAGCACAGTTGGGACTAAGGGGAGGTCCCCAAGTGTGGAAAGTCAGCTTTAAAATGGAACGGGTAATGAAAGGGCTCACAAACTACTCTGTTTGAGTAGTGACCGATGTTTGCTTAGTGTAAGCCTAACTGACTGGTGTTGTTATTTATTTTAACCATTCCCTTACCTTAATTTGTTATATATGATGTCAGTCAGGGTCCCAGCAGGAAACAGAATCCCCTCAGATGGTTTAAACAAGGAAGCTTGAAAGGTGGGACTAGTTAACAGAGGTGAAGGAAGGGGATGGAGTACACATTGAATGATGGACGTTGAGGCACCCAGAAAGTAGCAGCTGGAAGCCAAAGCTTTTATCCCTAATGCCTGAGGGGCCAAATGGTGGAAAGACTATTACCAGCCCCTAGCCACGCCTGGCATCCTGACACATTCCACACGGGAAGAGTCACCATAAAATGACACCGCTGGTAGAAAATGACTCCAAAGCAGGAAGAGCAGGGAAGAAATCCCCCAGCCTCTCTCCTCTGTCCCTCCAGTTTCTTGTCAGTACCTTCTGTTGGCCTAAAACAATTGGAAGGCAGCTGGCAAAAGAGAAGCACTGGGATGCAGAGCCCTGGAACACAGAGTATAGAAGAGAGTGCAGGGAAGGTGGGAGCAGGGAAAATGGAGAAGAACAGAAACTATGACTTCAGCAGATCTTCAGTTTGAAATTGTGAGTTATCGGGGCAAGTATTACCCTTTACATTTCAAGGAAGAAATAGCTTATATAATGTATGACATGTCAGGAGTGACGAGTGGAATCTCACCATGATTTTAAATACTGTTTTATTGCCTGAGCCTAGAATGCTCACACCTAGTAGGCACTTAATAAATTGTTTGTTGCTTGAATTGTGTATTGAGTACTACAGTCTGTGTAGGCATCACAATTAAAATTTTATACTCTTAGATGGTTTATACTTAAGCTAGATCAGTTCATCTAACCAGTTTAGGCAATGTTGACTTTAAAAGTTCAACAACAGATAGGAAAAGTTTCAAACTAGACAACTTAAAAGTTTTCACATGAACCTTTAAATTAACAGAAGTTGGTAATACTCAACCAGTTATTTCTGTATCAGTTAAGCATAGGCTCCTGGGTATGCCTTACTACATAATAAATGGTATTGATAAACCGGGACAAAGTCCATGTATGTAAGTTAAATCAAGTTTTAAGTGTACTAATAGGAACCAGATAGCTGAAGAATGACATTTTCTATCATTTTGTAAAGTAAATAGTCTCTACAGACTATTATGTTTGTAAACCTGAATGGTCCTCTATTCGTTTACTTAAAAATAGGTTATGTCCATGGCTTGGGGATGGATCCAAGCTTTGAGGGGCCTGAAGTTTATAAATGGGAGTATCCACTTTAAAAAACATTACAGAATTATGACTCAAAATTGCTAGGTCTTCTTCCAGAGCATTTGTAGTGGTCCATGCAAATGAGTGAGTTACTCTTAAGATTGTTTCATTCACTTTAGAGCAAATGTGTTTGTACTCTTGGTACAGACTTACCGTCTGCCAGCTATGTGGTAGGTAGCCTCTTGGGAACTGAACTAAGGCAATTTTGTCGTATAAGATTCCATGGTTCTTTTGGTGAGATAGAGTAGACACGATTAGATAAGTTTGTGGTGCACAGCTTAGCTACTCCCCACAACACTACCACCCGTACAATGGAAGCGAGTCTCAGACCACATGCTCTTACATATATAGACAGTTACTGAACGGTCATTCACTAGCAAAGGAGGAACCAAAAAGCAGGGCAGGACTAGTGTGGGGTGAGCAACATTCTTACCTAGAGCACAACGTTTAGGAGAGTGCCAAAGAACTCAGTAATCAAGATAAATAATATTGGAATGTATTATTTTTCAAAATCAAAATTAATGCAATATACCCATGATGAAGAAAGTAAACATATTAAATAAATATGGGTTCAGCATTATTGGTTTTTCCTTTTGCCTCTGGCTCTGATCTGATTCTGCCTGGCACCTCAGAAGGTTTTCATATATTCTTCCTTGAGCTCAAAGAAATCCCAGCTCTCTGTTCTTTGAGATGGCCCCAGCATTCCTTGCATGAAAGACCCTCTCTAGGCCAACCCAGTGCTCCAGGGGCAGGACTCTATCTTCTAGTTGGTGTCAGACAAATAGAAGTTCTCCGGGTGCCGGCCTGAGCAAGGCTCAAGCTTGGGTGCTGTTCTCCTGGGTGCAGGTAAGTGCACTCACTAGATTCTTGGATTCTGCTTATGCCCTGGGTTAGGAAGTCTTTAGAATTTATTTTTAGCTCATCTGCATGTCTTGAGTACCTCGAGAACTTATTTCTCGTATTCACTATGCAAACTTCAGAATTAAAACTCATTCCTGCCCTTCACTCTGAATGAATAGCAAAGCCTTGGTTGTTGATGGTGCTAAGTTATAGCTAGGCTTGTGGTAGCCTGGGGAGTGGCTCTTTCTCATTGTAGAAAAAAGGTACTATCTGATTTTTCATCTGTACATTCTTGACTGGCTACCCTTTGGCTGTGCATTATCAGTTAGCACCTAGGCTTTGGCTAACCCTAGTGACACTTATATCATGTCATACTTTATATGCTCAAGTAGCTTAAAGTAATTTAGAGGCGTTGGGGCCCTAGAAAAAAGTAGGTTATACAGCAAAGCCCCTGCCCTCACACAGAGAACTTTCAGTGGGAAAGAGAGAGAATCAATAAACAAACATAAATACGTGTTATAATATGTACTGTCAGGCATTGATAAGTACCGTAAAGAAAAATGAGGCAGGATGGAGGGACAGAGCCTGATGAAAGGCATTATTTTATTTAGGGAGGGGTCAGAGCAGTCTTCTAAGACAAATGACATTTGAGCAGGGACCTGAGTGACATAAAGGAGGAGCTGTGCAAATAGCTGGGGTGGGAGAGCTTTTCTGCACAGGAAATAGCAAGTTCACAGGTAACACATGCTAGGAGAATTACGACATTCATGTTGCAAAGGATGGAAATGAGAAAATACAAAGCACAGAAAATAAAAGCCTCCTGTACTCTCATTCCTCAGTGATATCCACTCATAACAGTTTATTATGTTTCCTTCCAGAAGTTTCCCTATACATATGAAACCCTATATCCTCCTCTCCTTTTTCCTTCCCTCCCAACATTCCTACCTTCTTTTTCTCATTTCCTCCACCCATCTCTCTCTCCGTTAAGATGACCAAACCATACACACTTCTTGGCAACATTAAACGTTTCTTATTAGTATTTCTTCAGTATTAGTATTTCTTTCATTTCAGCACATTTGCAGAGTAACTTCCTTCTTTGGGTTCTGCTATGGTCTGTGTTCTAAGATTTGGATGTACTGAAGTTGATTCAACCAGTTTTTGATAAATGAGCTTTGTGTGAGTTTCCAACTTTTTTTTTTTTTTACTATTAAAATAATGCTATGGTGAACATTCTTGTATATATTTTATATATGTGTATGTAAGTATACCAGTGCAAGTATTTCTTGCTAATCCTCAAATCGGAATTATAGGTCAAATGGCACGCGCTTTTCTGATTATAATATACATTGCTGAAGTGCCTTACAAAAAGGTTATGCTAATTTATATTCCTGCCACACCTCATGAGAGTTCCTGTGTTCTGATACTCTCACCAACATTAAAGTATTAACAGTCATTTACATCTTTGCCAGTTGACAAATAAAAATTACAGTTCCTCATTATTATAATTTGCATTTCTCCTCTTTTTTTGTGAGGTCGGATATTTATTTCCACAGCTATTGGCCATTGACTGAGACAAGGGTGCTAATTGTGATTGAGGATAGAAATCCTCACCTATTACCTGTCTAATGCCAAAGGCTGCCACCAGCACGTACATCTTGAGTGGATTAGAAAAAGGAAAAAGGTGACCTTTCTTTGTGACACTTTACTGCCATCTACTAGAAAATTGGCATTGTGAATAAACAAATCCATGATGACAACTGTGTGAGTGGTTAGTGGTACCTGCAGAGTTGTGTGGTGCTCAACCTATACATCTGTATAGGACAGCCCTGCTAATATTCACTGTTAGTTTCTGAGTCTCAGCCAAGATAACTGTTGTCATCTTGACCTCTCTAGCTTTCGTGTGTTAGCTCTCTGACTGAATCTAGGACATGACCCCAGTTTTTTCTTTCTAAATCCCTTGGGCTGTCTTGGTCCTCCCTTTCTGGCTCATTTAATCTGTCTGCAAACTTGACTCTTTCAGTGATCTGGTTGGTGCCCTTTTGTCACCTTCTTGACAGGAAGAAGTAATTCACATTTTCCTATAAAAGCCTGTGATTCGAGGTCACAGGCCCACCAGCTTTCCAAAATTTCTAGCAGACTTGCTGTGATCACGTAGCCCATTTCTCTCTAAAAACACCTATCGTTTGCTCCTTTTTGGAATATAGGTGCCCCTCCAGGCTTGTGGCACGATACCTACAATAGATAACATTGATTGAGTGCTCACTAAAGACAGGGCACTGTTCTCAGCTCTTTACACGTGTGAATTTGTTTTACCATTTTAACCACCTAATGAATTAGATATTAATTAGTAGTAGTATCACTATTATTCCATTACTATTACTACTATTTCTAGTATTTTCAGAGGCAGGTGGATAAGATAGAGGAGGTGGAGATGAAGGAAGCAAAAACTAACAAATGTACACTTAGGATTTAGGGCCATTCCCACCTTTCTAATAAGGGAGGGCACTGAGTTTACCTACTCAGAAATATAATAGAGGAGTTTAATGCCATTGGGCAAACTCTACAACAACTCAACCCACAAGAGGCTTGAGATAATTCAAGCCCTTTAGCTGCAGAATAAACTGATGAGGGTCACAGGAGGCCATATCCTTGAGAAGTGAGTCCCTGTTGACCTCCCTTTAAAAGTTTACAAAGTTCATGGTTCCCCATGATCCTCTGAGCAAATGTTATATGCCTCTGATACAACTCACAGTCCAACAAAAAATCAAGCAGGGGACTCTATTTGAAAATACCCAGGTGAAGGTGTGTGTATGTGTGTGTTGGGGCCTGGAGAAAAGTTATGAGGAGCGCAGTATATCCGGTAAGATGTCCTGGAATTTGGGGAATAAAAGCAGCCTTGGAAATCATAACTGAAGACTTCTGTCTTCAAGACCTGGAAACTGAAACACTGTGGGGTCAGTGACTTAGTCAAACTCACCCAGCTTTGAGTGGCCCGCCATGATGTCCAGAATGATGCCCTTTCCCAGAACACACTGCTCTGTTAAATTTAGAGACAAGTGTCTTCAGTTTTAATATCAGGCCTGTTGATGATTGATTGGGCAACATTGGGAAAATCACTTCATCCAGTTGCATAGGGATTAGATTTCTATAGTTTCTTTGCTCCTTAACACTCAGTGACCTAGCTGTAAGTTCCCTTTCTAAACCTGCCCCCCCCCCTTTTTTTTCCCAGTCCCCACATCCACTGACAGCCCTTATAGGACTTAAGAATGGCCTTCTTCTGTGACATGTCTCAGCCTGTATAGGCAGCAGTCCTGGGGCCCACCCAAGAAGATTTATAGTATGGAGCTTTCTCCTAGCAGTGCTTTGACATGGAAAATGTCAGGCAGCCAGCATCCAAAACCAAACAATTGTCAGATGGCCGGGAAAAGAAAAATGTTGAGCAGAGTCGAGAACTCAATAACTATTTCCGGGCAGGAGAAGGCTTCCTTTATGGCCATTTCAACTGGAGCATCAGAGCGTGCCTGAACTAGAGGATCTGCCCCTTTCTGACCCCAAATGCCTGGGCTACAGAGGCCTAGGAGCATTCTGTCAACCATTTATCCTTACTCCTGTGTAGCTTAGGCCCCTGGGACCACCACTGGTGAGGGTAGGAGTCGAGGTGCTGCTGAGGAATGTCTGAAGATCTCTCAGCACACCAGGGATGTCTCCTGTAACTCTTGGTATCCACACTGTCAGTGTATGGAGCTAGGCTCATATTTATCTTGGTGTGCAGAAATGTGTTTCTCAAGCCCACAGGGTCCTTTTGACGACATATGTCTCTTTCCTTGACCAGTTACCCTCTGCACCCATCTACCACACTGTGGGGTTGACATCTTTTTATTTTTCCAAGATTGAAAATCTGAGATAAATGACTTATTTTCACTCTATTCCTCAATCTGGAAGACAGGATTGCTTTCCACCCCCTCTCTACTTATTTATGCCCATACTTGCATCATTTTTGTGTTTTATAGGGATCTTGTGATACAAATATTGTGTATTTGGGGCTAGCCAAACTCCATCTGTGTGGAGATTCTATCTTGGCAAGTACAGTCTAGCGAATTTAGATTTCCCAGGTACTGAATTTACTTTCAGATTTCTCTCTCCCTTCTTTTACTTTTCCATCTTTTTTTCCATTCCTTCCTCCCTTTCTTCTTCTTTCTTCCTTTGAAATGATTTCCTCTGTGAAAGTAGAGCACAGTAAATATATCCGTAGAAATAAATTTCATAAATGTCTATTTCTTGATTTCTGTCATCTTAGAGTTAATAAACTCTCTCATGATGAAGACCTTGTGAATTTTTAAAATCGGTGGCAGATGAAAAGAAACGATATGTTATCCCTAGAAAAATTTTTAAATAACCTGAGGATAAAACAGGAAATTTTTTTATCCTCACCAAGATACACACCAAGATAAATATGAACACCCATTTTGAGGTGTTCTCTCAGACACAAGTGCCTTCAGGGCCCATCAGGTAAATGTGTGTATCTATTCAATGTGAGGCAGTTGGGAGTGGCAGAGTCTGTGGTTGAACTAGAATGTCATGCCTACGATTACTTAAATTTATTTTAAGTTAATTATTTTTAAAAATCACATAGGCCACTTAGAATAAGTTTGTGGACCCAACCGGATGCCAGGATAGTAAGTTTGCAACCATTTCTTTAATCATGACTCTGTTATTTCTCTGATGAAACTGATGCTTGTCCTGGAATGATTTAAGATTATGGTTTCCCTCACCACACTGCTTGTCTGTCACTTTTCCTCTCCTCCTTATTTAGAATAAACTGAAAATTCTTACGGCATTTAATATTCTCCCTGATCTGACCCCAACCTGTTATTATGTCCATACCTTTTTCTGTCTCTCAAATTGCTGCTTGCCTCACCCACTCATATTGTCTTGAACATATTCTATTTTTTTATTCTCTCCTATCCATGTACTATGGTTGGTATCAAATCTTTTCCTCATCGTTGTAGACAATCCACTTAGTCAAAGCCTTGATGGGAACTGCCTTTACTGAGTTCCATAGTCTATATTTAAAGCCTCCTGCTCTGTGCTCTCACAACACTTTATGTAAATCTGTGTTAAACTAGGGTGACATATGTCTTGGTTTGCCCTGGAAAGTCTCTGTTTATGCTTGTGGTCCCATCTTTATTACTTTATAATGGTCACGCTAGTTACAACACTTATAACAGTTTTGCCTTATGTTGGAGTTAGATGTGTTTACGTCCTCATTGGACCAAGGATCCACCTTGAATCATCCAACGACTGGGCTATCTACTTCTGTTACCTTCATGACTGCCAGTTAAGGAAACTGGTGAATTTAATCTAATTTCCATATGAATAGAAAGGGTTGAAGATAGAGTGTGTTTTATAAGTAGCCCAGATACTAAGTGACTCATCTTTAGGGGGTTGCTGTTCTTTTCTCCTTTTTGGATAAATTTGACTCTGGTTATTTCTTGCATTTAGATGGTGGTAATGAAGAACACATCATGGAACTATGTATCTTAGAGCAAGGAAGGACCTTACTGATTAGCAGGTCACATCTCCTGCCTTCGCTCATGAAAATAATATTATAGTGAACACCTATTACCTTTTGGTCTCCGCATCATTCCTTCCTCTTCTTTAGATAGTGGCACACTGATTTTCCTTTGGGGAACCTACCCGCCCCCCCACCCCACCACCACCTAACTTTCAGTAGCAGGACCACTGAGACTAGGATGGGGTGAGTGAGGCACCTGGGGTGCAGTTAGGAGGCCCTCATTCTCAGGTTTGTGCATGAACAGGGTTGGCAATAACAGAGAGAGCCTTCTTAAATAATGTGCCCTGGATGCTTGCTTGCCTCAGGACCCTAGTCCTGGCCCAGTTTAGAGACAGTGAGTCTGACCCCAATCCCTGTCTCCAGGAATGGACGTCTGACCCAAGCCTGGTCAAAGAGGTTTCCCCACACCAAGAGGCAGTTATTGGATGCAGTCAAAACCAAGGAGATTCTACCCCGGGACTTGTATTGGGTCTCTTGGGAAAGCAGTCTGTCTCTTTGGTGCAGTTGGAACAGTGAGGATAGAAGCCTGGAAATGCCAGGACGGCCGTGTGGGGCAGCCTGCAGGAGAATGGATCCACAGCCGAAAGAGGCAGATCCAGGAGTAGAGAAGAGCTGCATGCTAATGAATTATTTAAGCACCTGGATCCAGCTATCCTATTCATCCCAGAGCTTGAAGATACATAATCAAGAAATCCCTCTCTCTCTCTCTCTCTCTCTCTCTCTCTCTCTGTCTCTCTGTCTGTCTCTCTCTCTCTCTCTCTCACACACACATACACACACACACACTTTTCTTTTTTTCTACATGCCGGGCTTGAGTCAAGTCTCTGTTTATTTGCAACTGGAAGAGTTCTGTCCATCAGTAGGAAGTGGGGAAGGCCCGTGGGAGTTGCTGCTTGCTCTTCGTCACACCGCTTTAGTCATGTGTGGAGAGTCAAGCTGGATCTACACTTTCCTGCACAGTATTTCTTCATTCCTCTCTACTATCTCTGATGTTTACCAGCAACCACATAATAGTTAAGACACTGAACCACTCATTTAAGTGCGTTTGACAGAAATCACAAGTTAAAGATATTTAGGAACTAGGAACCTATGCTTGATTTTTTAAAGAGAATTGTTATTTTCATATTAACATGCTGTTCAACTTATTATGTTAAGTAAGTAAAGGCGCTGAAGCCAAAAGAGATAAGGTACAATGGGTCTAGGTCTCTGGATTTTTTGTTCAGTGATTTTTCAGTCCACCTCACTGCCTCTCAAAATAAGCAACTCCTCATTTTCATCTCCTAGCTAGATTTTGATCTGTTGTTGAGCTGCAGGGATCAGTTGGGTGTCTAGATTGTAGTTTATTACAGTGCCTACTCAGCTTCCAAGCAAGCAGTAGTGATTGATTTTTTTCTCTCCCATTGGGGCACACAACTCGGTTTGCTAATGGTGACAAGTGACATTAAGAGACAAATGAGTTTAAATTAATGACCCTATGCTTGCAAACTACCTCAGGGAGGGCAAGTTCACTCTGATATTAGAGAGAGAGTGGTGCTTTTGCCACCTGTGATCAGTGAAGTTAATGAAAAAATCCAAAGGCCATCACAACTTCACACACTCCTGCATGCACATGCTCGAATCATCTGGAGGGCTTGCTAAAACACAGATTTCTGGGCCCCATCTCCAGAGTTCTGGATTCAGGAGGCCTGAGAATTTGCATTTCTAACAACCTGCATGGTGATGCTGATGCTGAAGGTCTGGTGAGCACAATTTGAGAACTGCTGCTCCATTATTATGAATGGAATTTGATCCAAAAAAGGAATTAGTGTGCTATGCTAACAAAGCTGCAGAGTTGAGATAGATTTTCTTGTCCCATTTTCCATTTTGAACCCTTCAAACACAGACATGCTAGTAGAGTTCCTTTAAATAGCTGAAAGAATGCATATGGCAGTGGGATGTGTCATTCACAAGTAAGAAAACCAAGAGGCATCTAATCTTGATTAACTTAGTTGTGACTCTTAGTTTTCCAGGCCCAGAAACTTTGTTGTTTCATTCATCTTTCAGGGATGGTGTGAATCCTCAGGAGACTGTTATAAATAAGTCTGGCTGCAAATTTATTATAGTCCCATGAAAAATAACAACAGATCAGAGAACTGTTGCTCTCATGTCCGTAGATAACACTTTCTCTTGCAGTAGGCAAGCTGCTATGAAAACCAAAATAATGTCAAATTACATCAAAAGTTTGCTTAGGGAGTGTGGCCTGAGCAAGACAAGTTCATCAAATTTTAGGAATTTTGATCATAGGCTGGCATGATGCACTCACCTCCGCTGGAGGAGAACCTTCCTTAAGGGGCATGTGTGCTCCCACCCCTTCACCAGGATCATCTTTGCTCGCTAAGTAGTGCCGGATAGACACTGCTAAAATGTGCTTGCCTGGCATGTTTTTCTACACACCAAGTTGGCAAGATCGTTCCTAGAATAGGTTAAGATATTTAGACAAGTTGAAAGCAAGGCTTGCTCTGGACATCAGGCCATTCTGTGCTGCTGTACTGATCTAATTCAGTATATCACAGACATGTCTACAAAACTTAAAAGTAGAGGAAGTGGACTTTCATCTGTGGATATGAGGAGAAGACCTAATAGAATATGTGGGAAGTTCACCATTTTTAAAAATTTATTTTATTATCCTTCATAATTCTAAAAACTTATACCCTACTCCATTAAATAATGCTATCCACCTATCAATTCTTGTCCCCTTGTCCATTAAGATTGATATAAAATTGAATTAGTTTTTCTTGGGCCACACAGAAGTCTAAGACCTCCTCAAGAATTGTATGATTCTTGGATGCTTATGCTATTCTAGTCAAATAGTGGTTCTGATTTCTTGTTTGTTCTGAAGGGTTTCTCCTTTTCTGACGGGTTCTCTCTGCTCCATTCTGATCTGTATGTAGAGCAAAGACACTTTTCTTAATTTCCATCAAAACCGTTTACCTAAAACATTTCTTGTAGCTGGTGTTTCCTGAAATTTTAGGATGATGATAGAATAAGTATATAGCAAAGCATTCAGGATGGAATATTAGACAACTGTGTCCTAAAAGTGCTTCAGGATCCTATCATGAATTGAATTCCTCACTGGACTCCAAACTGCTATTTCATGCTACTTCTTCTTGGAATTTTCCTAATGGCTCATCTTTGAGTCCGTAGAACATTCTGAATCTCAGAACAGTTTGACTCTCTTCTTTTCCCCCTGTCTGCCTCCATATCATTTCCTCAAGACCCTACCATCAAAATCAGAGTGGTCTAATATGGTAGTTTCTTAAAACAAAGACAGCTCTCCACAGTCCACTAACAATAATGCTTCGAAATAATGAATGAAACTCATATTTCAGGAAAGCTATATCATATTTTCCTGCACAGTCTCTGGCGAGTTCCTGTGATCTCTAGTTTGATAAAAATGGTACTGGTAGTCAATTGTGTAGTTTAAATCTCAGAGAGCAGCCACCTTCCCATGACTGTGGGCTTGTGGTACCTCCCTTAGTCAGGATCCTACCCCAAGTTATGTCTGCTAGGTATTACTATGGTATGGCCAGAATAGGATGAGAAGAACCCAATTAACAGAGCTATGAATGAAAATATTTGCAGTGTCCAGTCTGGTTACACGAATAGGTCTTATATTTCTCAAAAAAATTAAATTTTCCTGACATTGACACCCCAACATTTTAATCAAGATTTTTCCAGAATATTTTTGTGTGTGTTTTGTTGATATGTTATTGTTGATCTTTTGTCTGAAAAACAATTGAATCATGTTTATTTATCTTGTTTTTTATTGTATGGTATTATATTTTATTGTAGTTATTAATCCTAAGATTTATAGAGTATATTTTACTGGGCTTTCTGAATAAATTTTTTTCCTTTATTAATGATGATTAAAAATATTCCTTTCCAATAGCCATCCCTTTTCTTTTTGCCTGCTTCTTGTATTATTGAATTATCTATCCAAGTTATCATGTTGAAAAGTATTCTTTTATTTTTAATTTTCTAAGGTTTTAAAAACATTTTTAAAAATAAGGAATGGATAGTGAATGCTGTTGAATCCTTTGAAACATCTGAATGATTTAATTAAATGATTTATCTTTTTTTCTTATTAGGCCTGTTTTCTGAATAATTATGTTAAGAGATTTCCCACTACTGTGCCTGAATTCTTGGGATAAACCCGACTTAGTCATGGTGGCTAATTCTTTTGTACTAATGAATTCAGTTTGCAGTATTTATATTAATAAGTAAGATTTGTGTCTTTGTGTGTGTGTGTGTGTGTGCGCGTGCGCGCACGTGCACTCTCCATATCTAGTTTGGCCTTAGGGTTTGTTAGCTTATAAAAAAATTGAGTACTTTCTGTAGCACAAGAATGATCTGTTTTTTGAAAATCTGTATAATTTTTAGATAAACTACTTTTAAAAGTAGCTTTTAGATAAACTTTTAAATAATTTCCCTGTGATAGTCTTTTCATATTTAAAATTTTTAATTGAATCATTTAAGATAATATACTATTTTCCTCTAAACCCAAGTATTGTATCAAGATGTTCTTATTTTGGGAATTCCCTTGCGATCCAGTGGTTAGGACTTGGCACTTTCGTTGGTTGCTGGGGCCCAGGTTTGATCCCTGGTTGGGGAACTAAGATCTCACAAGCCGTGTGGCTTGGCCAAAAAAAAGAAAAAACAAGTATCCTTATTTTTAGAATCGTAGAGTAGTTTCTATTTTCTTAACCTCTATTTTAATGTTTATTAGGCAAATCCTTTATTATTTATTTTATTCATCATTTATTATATTTCATTTTAAACCATTTTTTCTCATAGAAACAATGCTTGGGTTTTATTTAGCTGTTTTATAGTATTATAATTCATTATTTTTTTTCCTTTTAAAAAAAGGATTCTTTTTATCATGATTTTTATAGTAAAATTTTTAAAGTTACTTAATATCTTAAATTCTATGCTATTTCATGTATATTCTTACCTATAATAAAAGTTTTAACGATCATGAATTTACTTTTGTCCATAACTTGGATAGAATATTCGAGAGAATTAAGTATGTAAATTCATATACAGTTCTCCCATTTTCACTCTTCTAACAGTCTGTAACTGTCCTCTTGATTTCTTTTATGATCCATGGGTTTCTTTTATTTTGCAATTTAATTAATATTTTAATTTTATGAATAATCTCATGGACAATTGGAAGGTGTTTCTTTTGAAAATCTAAGGTTTTATATATATGTA
Organism: Mesoplodon bidens; assembly: GCF_964165515.1. Classification (NCBI taxonomy): domain Eukaryota; kingdom Metazoa; phylum Chordata; class Mammalia; order Artiodactyla; family Ziphiidae; genus Mesoplodon; species Mesoplodon bidens. Next base: position 88,457,993 of record NC_138162.1, read on the forward strand.
TGTGTTGTATGTACATATATCTATATACAAACAAAGGTATGCATATATATTTTATTTATTATATATCTATATCTGTTGCTTTTTAAAACCACATTATTCAAATTATATCTTTATTTTTTAAAAACATATTTTAGACTCAAAAGACTTAAAAAAGGGGTACATAAAAATTTCCCACAATAATTGTTTTCCTGGAGTGTCTGTTTTTTCTTTTCTTTTTTAAAAAAAATGTATTTATTTTTGGCTGCATTGGGTCTTCGTTGCTGCATGCAGGCATTTTCTAGTTGTGGCGAGCGAGGGCTACTCTTTGTTGTGGTGTGCGGGCTTCTCATTGAGGTGACTTCTCTTTGTTGCAGAGCACGGGCTCTAGGCGCGCTGGCTTCAGTAGTTGCGGCACGCGAGCTCAGTAGTTGTGGCTCATGGGCTATAGAGCGCAGGCTCAGTAGTTGTGGTGCACGGGCTTAGTTGCTCTGCGGCATGTGGGATCTTCCCGGACCAGGGCTTGAACCTGCGTCCCCGGCATTGGCAGGCGGATTCTTAACCACTGTGCCACCAGGGAGGCCCTTTGTTAGTTTTTAACTGTAGTGTTTTGATGCTTTGTTACTTAGTTAGATCTTTGGAGCTAACTGCCTTATTTCCTCTGGATGTTTATAGGGTTTTATTTTTATCTTTTTAATTAAATAATTTAACATTTGCCTGAACATAGACATTTGTGGGGTTCTTTTCAACAGTTTTTCTAGGAACACAATCAACTCCTTTGATTTGACTGTCCTATTATTTTCAAAAACTTCTTATTTTGAAATAATTTTAGATTTACAGAAGAGTTGCAAAGGTAGTATGGAGAGTTCCCATGTACTCTTCATCCAGATTTACCTAATTTTAACATCTTATATAACCACGGTATATTTATCAAAATTAATAAATTAACATTAATGCAATATATTAACTAAACTACAGACTTTATTTAGATTTCACCAGTTTTCCACCATTGTTCTTTTTCTCTTCCAGGATTTAATGCATTTAGGTGTCATGCCTCCTTGGAATCCTCCATTGTATGACAGTGTTTCATGACCTTGATACTTTTGATAAGTATATTCAGTCAGTTTTCAAAACTAGCAATGGAATGCATTCTTCATCTGTGATTTCTGCCTCTATTCAAATCACTGACATTTTCCCCCTGGGGAACATATATAATTAATAGTTTTGATCTCCACTGTCTCATTCCTTATCTGTCATTTTCTTTCAAAGATTTTCTTTTCTCTACCTCTATAAATTTGGACAGTGTTGGGGGCTTCCCTGGTGGCGCAGTGGTTGAGAGTCTGCCTGCCGATGCAGGGGACATGGGTTTGTGCCCCGGTCCGGGAGGATCCCACGTGCCGCGGAGCGGCTGGGCCCGTGAGCCATGGCCGCTGAGCCTGTGCGTCTGGAGCCTGTGCCCCACACCAGGAGAAGCCACAACAGTGAGAGGCCCGCGTATCGCAAAAAAAAAAAAAAAATTTGGACAGTGTTTCTCATGTTTGTCTTTCACTTCGATTTTTTGATTATTTGCAATATCAATCTCTCCTTTATCACCATTAATAATTAAAAGCTTGGCCAGTCTAAAGTTGATTTAGTTGTAACACTTTCTTTTTTTAATTTTTTTTATTTTTTAACAACTTTATTGGACTATAATTGCTTTACAATGGTGTGTTAGTTTCTGCTTTATAACAAAGTGAATCAGTTATACATATACATATGTCCCCATATGTCTTCCCTCTTGCGTCTCCCTCCCTCCCACCCTCCCTATCCCAGCCCTCTAGGTGGTCACAAAACACCGAGCTGATCTCCCTGTGCAATGCGGCTGCTTCCCACTAGCTATCTGTTTTACATTTCAGAGTGTATATATGTCCATGCCACTCTCTCACTTTGTCACAGCTGACCCTTCCACCTCCCCATATCCTCAAGTCCATTCTCTAGTAGGTCTGTGTCTTTATTGCCGTCTTGCCCCAAGGTTCTTCATGACCATTTTTTCTTTCTTTTTTTTTAGATTCCATATATATGTCTTAGCATACGGTATTTGTTTTTCTCTTTCTGACTTACTTCACTCTGTATGACAGACCCTAGGTCCATTCACCTCACTACAAATAACTCAATTTTGTTTCTTTTTATGGCTGAGTAATATTCCATTGTATATATGTGCTACATCTTCTTTATCCATTCATCTGTTGATGGACACTTAGGTTGCTTCCATGTCCTGGCTATTGTAAATAGAGCTGCAGTGAACATTTTGGTCCATGTCTCTTTTTGAATTATGGTTTTCTCAGGGTATATGCCCAGTGGTGAGATTGCTGGATCGTATGGTAGTTCTATTTTTAGTATTTTAAGGAACCTCCATACTGTTCTCCATCGTGGCTGTATTAATTTACATTCCCACCAAGAGTGCAAGAGGGTTCCCTTTTCTCCACATGCTCTCCAGCATTTATTGTTTGTAGATTTTCTGATGATGGCCATTCTGACCAGAGTGAGATGATATCTCATTGTAGTTTTGATTTGCATTTCTCTAATGATTAATGATGTTGAGCATTCTTTCATGTGTTTGTTGGCAGTTTGTATTTCTTCTTTGGAGAAATGTCTATTTAGGTCTTCTGCCCATTTTTGGATTGGGTTGTTTGTTTGTTTTTTGATCTTGAGCTGCATGAGCTGCTTGTAAATTTTGTAGATGAATCCTTTGTCAGTTGCTTCATTTGCAAATATTTTTTTCCCATTCTGAGGGTTGTCTATTCGTCTTGTTTATGGTTTCCTTTGCTGTGCAAAAGCTTTGAAGTTTCATTAGGTCCCATTTGTTTATTTGTGTTTTTATTTCCATTTCTCTAGGAGGTGGGTCAAAAAGGATCTTGCTGTTGTTTATGTCATAGAGTGTTCTGCCTGTGTTTTCCTCTAAGAGTTTGATAGTGTCTGGCCTTACATTTAGGTCTTTAATCCATTTTGAGTTTTTTGTGTATGGTGTTAGGGAGTGTTCTAATTTCATCCTTTTATATGTACCTGTCCAGTTTTCCCAGCACCACTTATTGAAGAGGCTCTCTTTTCTCCACTGTATATTCTTGCCTCCTTTATCAAAGATAAGGTGACCATATGTGTGTGTGTTTATCTCTGGGCTTTCTATCCTGTTCCATTGATCTATCTTTCTCTTTTTGTGCCAGTACCATACTGTCATGATTACTGTAGCTTTGTAGTATAGTCTGAAGTCAGGGAACCTGATTCCTCCAAATCCGTTTTTCTTTCTCAAGATTGCTTTGGCTATTTGGGGTCTTTTGTATTTCCATACAAATTGTGAAATTTTTTGTACTAGTTCTGTGAAAAATGCCAGTGGTAGTTTGATAGGGATTGCATTGAATCTGTAGATTGCTTTGGATAGTAGAGTCATTTTCACAATGTTGATTCTTCCAATCCAAGAACATGGTATATCTCTCCAACTATTTGTATCATCTTTAATTTCTTGCATCAGTGTCATAATTTTCTGCATACAGGTCTTTTGTCTCCTTAGGTAGGTTTTTTCCTATATATTTTATTCTTTTTGTTGCAGTGGTAAATGGGAGTGTTTTCTTAATTTCATTTTCAGATTTTTCATCATTAGTGTATAGGAATGCTAGAGATTTCTGTGCCTTAATTTTGTATCCTGCTACTTTACCAAATTCATTGATTAGCTCTAGTAGTTTTCTGGTAGCATCTTTAGGATTCTCTATGTATAGTATCATGTCATCTGCAAACAGTGACAGCTTTACTTCTTCTTTTCCGATTTGGATTCCGTTTATTTCTTTTTCTTCTCTGATTCCTATGGCTAAAACTTCCAAAAGTATGTTGAATAATAGTGGTGAGAGTGGACAACTTTGTCTTGTTCCTGATCTTAGTGGAAATGGTATCAGATTTTCACCATTGAGAATGGTGTTGGCTCTGGGTTTGTCATATATGGCCTTTATGATGTTGAGGAAAGTTCCCTCTATGCCTACTTTCTGGAGGGTTTTTTTTTATCATAAATGGGTTTGGAATTTTGAGAAAGCTTTCTCTGCATCTATTGAGATGATCATCTGGTTTTTCTCCTTCAATTTGTTAATATGGTGTATCACATTGATTGATTTGCATATATTGAAGAATCCTTGCATTCCTGGGATAAACCCCACTTGGTCATGGTGTACGATCCTTTTAATGTGCTATTGGATTCTGTTTGCTACCATTTTGTTGAGGACTTTTGCATCTATGTTCATCAGTGATATTGGCCTTAGTTTTCTTTCTTTATGACATCTTTGTCTGTTTTTGGTGTCAGGGTGATGGTGGCCTCATAGAATGAGTTTGGGAGTGTGCCTCCCTCTGCTATATTTTGGAAGAGTTTGAGAAGGATAGGTGTTAGCTCTTCTCTAAATGTTTGAAAGAATTCGCCTGTGAAGCCATCTGGTTCTGGGCGTTTGTTTGTTGGAAGATTTTTAATCACAGTTTCAATTTCAGTGCTTGTGATTGATCTTTTCATATTTTCTATTTCTTCCTGGTTCAGTCTCGGAAGGTTGTGCATTTCTAAGAATTTGTACATTTCTTCCAGGTTGTCCATTTTATTGGCATACAGTTGCGTGTAGTAATCTTTTATGATCCTTTGTATTTCTGCAGTGTCAGTTGTTACATCTCCTTTTTTATTTCTTATTCTGTTGGTTTGAGTCTTCTCCCTTTTTTTCTTGGTGAGTCTGGCTAATGGTTTATCAATTTTGTTTATCTTCTCAGAGAACCAGCTTTTAGTTTTACTGATCTTTGCTGTCATTTCCTTCATTTCTTTTTCATTTATATCTGATCTGATCTTTATGATTTTTTTCCTTCTGCTAATTTTGGGGGTTTTTTGTTCTTCTTTCTCTAATTGCTTTAGGTGTAAGGTTAGGTTGTTTATTTGAGATGTTTCTTGTTTCTTAAGGTAGGATTGTATTGCTATAAACTTCCCTCTTAGAACTGCTTTTGCTGCATGCCAGAAGTTTTGGGTTGACGTGTTTTCATTGTCATTTGTTTCTAGATATTTTTTGATATCCTCTTTGATTTCTTCAGTGATCTCTTTGTTATTAAGTAGTGTATTGTTTAGCCTCTATGTGTTTGTATTTTTTACAGATTTTTTCCTGTAATTGATATCTAGTCACATAGCATTGTGGTCGGAAAAGATACTTGATATGATTTCAGTTTTCTTAAATTACCAAGGCTTGATTTGTGACCCAAGATATGATCTCTCCTGGAGAATGTTCCATGAGCACTTGAGAAAAATGTGTATTCTGTTGTTTTTGGATGGAATGTCCTATAAATATCAATTAAGTCCATCTTGTTTAATGTATCATTTAAAGCTTGTGTTTCCTTATTTATTTTCATTTTGGATGATCTTTCCATTGGTGAAAGTGGGGTGTTAAAGTCCCCTACTATGATTGTGTTACTGTCGATTTCCCCTTTTATGGCTGTTAGTATTTGCCTTATGTATTGAGGTGCTCCTATGTTGGGTGCATAAATATTTACAATTGTTATATCTTTTTCTTGGATCAATACCTTGATCATTATGTAGTGTCCTTCTTTGTGTCTTGTAATAGTCTTTATTTTAAAGTCTATTTTGTCTGATATGAGAATTGCTGCTCCGGCTTTCTTTTGATTTCCATTTGCATGGAATATCTTTTTCCATCCCCTCACTTTCAGTCTGTATGTGTCTCTAGGTCTGAAGTGGGTCTCTTGTAGACAGCGTATATACGGGTCTTGTTTTTTTATCCATTCAGCCAATCTGTGTCTTTTGGTTGGAGCATTTAAGCCATTTACATTTAAGGTAATTATCGATATGTATGTCCTATTATCATTTTCTTAATTATTTTGGGTTTGTCATAGTAGGTCTTTTCCTTCTCTTGTGTTTCCTGCCTAGAGAAGTTCCTTTAGCATTTGTTGTAAAGCTGGTTTGGTGGTGCTGAATTCTCTTAGCTTTTGCTTCTCTGTAAAGGTTTTAATTTCTCCATCAAATCTGAGTGAGATCCTTGCTGGGTAGAGTAATCTTGGTTGTAGGTTTTTCTCCTTCATCACTTTAAATATGTCCTGCCACTCCCTTCTGGCTTGCAGAGTTTGTGCTGAAAGATCAGCTGTTAACCTCATGGCGATTCCCTTGTGTATTATTTGTTTTTCCCTTGCTGCTTTTAATATTTTTTCTTTGTATTTAATTTTTGATAATTTGATTAGTATGTGTCTTGGTGTGTTTCTCCTTGGATTTATTCTGTATGGGACTCCTGGTGCTTCCTGGACTTGATTAAGTATTTCCTTTCCCATATTAGGGCAGTTTTGAAGTATAATCTCTTCAAATATTTTCTCAGTCCCTTTCTTTTTCTCTTCTTCTTCTGGGACCCCTATAATTCGAATGTTGGTGCATTTAATGTTGTCCCAGAGGTCTCTGAGACTGTCCTCAGTTCTTTTCATTCTTTTTTCTTTATTCTGCTCTGTAGTAGTTATTTCCACTATTTTATCTTCCAGGTCACTTATCCGTTCTTCTGCCTCAGTTATTCTGCTATTGATCCCTTCTAGAGAATTTTTAGTTTCATTTATTGTGTTGTTCATCACTGTTTGTTTGTTCTTTAGTTCTTCTAGGTCTTTGTTAAATGTTTCTTTTATTTTCTCGGTTCTATTTCCAAGATTCTGGATAATCTTTACTATCATTATTCTGAATTCTTTTTCAGGTAGACTGCCTTTTTCCTCTTCATTTGTTAGGTCTGGTGGGCTTTTGCCTTGCTCCTTCATCTGCTCTGTGTTTTTCTGTCTTCTCATTTTGCTTAAGTTACTGTGTTTGTGGTCTCTTTTTCGCAGGCTGCAGGTTCATGGTTCCCGTTGTTTTTGGTGTCTGTCCCCAGTGGCTGAGGTTGGTTCTGTGGGTTGTGTAGGCTTCCTGGTGGAGGGGACTAATGCCTGTGTTCTGGTGGAAGAGGCTGGATCTTGTCTTTTTGGTGGGCAGGTCCACGTCTGGTGGTGTGTTTTGGGGTGTCTGTGGCTTTATTATGATTTTAGGCAGCCTCTCTGCTAATGGATGGGTTGTGTTCCTGTCTTGCTAGTTGTTTGGCATACGGTGTCCAGCACTGTAGTTTGCTTGTTGTTGAGTGAAGCTGGGTCTTGGTGTTGTGATGGAGATCTCTGGGAGATTTTTGCCGTTTGATATTACATGGAGCTGGGAGGTCTCTTGTGGACCAGTGTCCTGAAGTTGGCTCTCCCACATCAGAAGCACAGCCCTGATACCTGGCTGGAGCACCAAGAGCCTTTCATCCACACGGCTCAGAATAAAAGGGAAAAAAAATATAAAGAAAGAAAGAAGGTAAAATAAAATAAAGTAAAGTAAAATAAAATAGAATAAATTTATTAAAATAAAAAATAATTATTAAAAAAATTTTTAAGAAGAAAAAAACAAAACAAAACAAAAAACGGACAGACAGAACCCTAGGATAAATGGTAAAAGCAAAGCTATACAGACAAAGTCACACACAGAAGCATACACATATACACTCACAAAAAGAGAAAAAGGGAAAAAAATATATATATCTTTGCTCCCAATGTCCACCTCCTCAATTTGGGATGATTCCTTGTCTGTTCGTGTATTCCACAGATGCAGGGTACATCAAGTTGATTGTGGAGATTTAATCTGCTGCTACTGAGCCTGCTGGGAAAAAGTTCTCTTTCTCTTCTTTCTGCGCACAGCTCTCGGGGTTTAGCTTTGGAATTTGCCCCGCCTCTGTGTGTAGGTCACCTGAGGGCGTCTTTTCTTCGCTCAGACAGGACGGGGTTAAAGGAGCCGCTGCTTCGGGGGCTCTGGCTCACTCAGGCCTGGGGGGAGCGAGGGGTACGGATGCGGGCTGAGCCTGCAGCGGCAGAGGCCGGCATGACATTGCACCATCCTGCGGCTCGCCATGTGTTCTCCCGGGGAAGTGGTCCCTGGATCACGGGACCCTGGCAGTGGCAGGCTGCACAGGCTCCCCGGAAGGGAGGTGTGGAGAGTGACCTGTGCTTGCACACAGGCTTCTTGGTGGCGGCAGCAGCAGCCTTAGCGTCTCATGCCCGTCTCTGGGGTCTGTGCTTTTAGCTGCGGCTCGCGCCCATCTCTGGAGCTCGTTTAGGCCGTGCTCTGAATCCCCTCGTCTTGCGCACCAGGAAACAAAGAGCAAGAAAAAGACTCTTGCCTCTTAGGCAGCTCCAGACTTTTCCCGGACTCCCTCCAGGCTAGCCGTGGTGCAGTAGCTCCTTCAGGCTGTGTTCACGCTGCCAGTCCTCTCCCTGTGATCCGACCGAAGCCCGAGCCTCAGTTCCCAGCCCCCGCCCGCCCCAGCGGGTGAGCAGACAAGCCTCTCGGGCTGGTGAGTGCTGTTCGGCACCGATCCTCTGTGCGGGAATCTCTCCGCTTTGCCCTCCGCACCCCTGTGGCTCCGCTCTTCTCCGTGGCTACGAAGCTTCCTCCGTCCACCATCCGCAGTCTCCACCCGCAAAGGGGCTTCTTAGTGTGTGGAAACTTTTCCTCCTTCACAGCTCCTTCCCACTAGTGCAGGTCCCGTCCCTGTTCTTTGTCTCTGTTTTTTCTTTTTTTCTTTTGCTCTACCCAGGTTCGTGGGGAGTTTCTTGCCTTTTGGGAGGTCTGAGGTCTTCTGCCAGCGTTCAATAGGTGTTCTGTAGGAGCTGCTCCACATGCAGATGTATTTCTGATGTATTTGTGGAGAGGAAGGTGATCTCCGCATCTTACTCTTCCACCATCTTGAAGCTCCTCCTAACACTTTCTTATCTAACATTTTATTTTAGCTTGAAATCTGTGCCTTGCATCTACTATAATTATTATATTAATTATAAATAAACTTAGCTTATTGTCTTCATTATACGCTCATGTTTCATAAAGCAGAAAGTCATAAGGCTAGAAGAGAATACAGTAGACATAAAGAGAATGATGTAGATCATCATCTGATCCAGGATCCCATGTACCTTCTAGTTGTTACATCTCTTTGGTCTCCTTTAATCTGTGACAGTTCCTTAGTCTTTTGGTATTTCCTCACCATAACACATTTAAAGAGTCCTGGCCAGTACTCAATCTGGATTTCTCTGATATTGCCTCATGATTAAATTCAGATTATGAATTTTGGCCAAGAGTATCACCCAAATGATGTTGTGTCCTTCTCAGTACCTCATAATCCAGAGGCATATGCTGTTGACGTCTCATTACTGGTGATCACTTTGGCGACTGGTTAAGATGGTGTCTTCCAGATTTCTCCACTGTAGAGTGACTGTTTTTCTCTTTGTAATTAATAAGTGTCTTGAGGGAGATACTTTGAGACTATGTCAGTATACTTAATGGCATTCTTTGCCCACTAATATTAGCATTCATCAATGATGGTACTGACACCGGTTTTAATGCCTATTGATTAATCTTGCCTGAAGCATTTATTACTGTGGTGTTTGCTGAATTGGTGATTTTTAAATTTTCATCATTCAGTCTAAATCTGTTTGTTGGAATTCTATTGTAGTGAAAACTTTCCCTTCTTCTCCATTTATTTGCTTATACAACTTTATTTATACAGTATGCACTCACAGATGTTCATTACAATTATTATTTATTTTGTGACCCAGATCAAAGTGACCCAGATTTGACCATTGGCAACTCCTTCCAGAAGTGTCCTGTGTTTGATAATATTTTAAATTGGAAACCTCTTTTATATCCCCCCCCAGTTTTATTATTAAAATGTTCAAACATACGAAAAGTTAGTTGCAGGTTGGGATAAGTGGCCTGGTCAGAGAATTTCCTGTGAGCAAGATTTTAATGGTGGTAAGGTGGAGAGAATATCCAAATATTGGAAACTTTGGGGCCTCTATGTAAGGGGTGACCCCCAAAACACAAAGGAAACGATAGCTCTGGAATGAGAAATTAAATAAAACCAGCAAGTGTTCCTACAGCGCCTAAATGATGTAGGGCCTCATTTTTGGATGGACGCTTAACCTACTTCACACTTTTGTATAGGATCAAAGCGAATGAATGGGTGAGTAAATGTAGGGAACTAGGAACTTGTCTCTCCCTTACTTCTGGAAAGGCTTTACTGACTTTCTCTTCAGTGGAAACTTAGCCAGAGACAGTTAGCACTCAAAGTGGGTTGCCTATGTTTCCATCATCCCAGTTCACATTGGAAATGTGTCTGTTTTCTGAGAAACCATTGAGTTCAATCTAAATTTCTCATTACCATTTAGTGAAAGAGGGACTGCAGTTGACTGTAGCAGATAAAGGACAATTGCTTATTTTTCAATCAATTCTTATTGATTTGGGAGACACAGAGTCCTTAATTGTATGTGTGCTTCATCTTCCCATTGGAAATTTCTACTTCAGCTGATAAATAGATTCTAGTTTAAATTACAATGCAATATCCTTATGTGCACTGTAGAAAGAAGCTTTAAGCCTTTCATATCCTTGAGATGAGACCCTACAGAATGAGCAAACCTTTCTCTTGCTGATATTAGCCATCTTGCCTGTCAGTATAGGCTCTGAAACCAGACTGCTTGGGGTTTGAATCCCAGCTCAATCATTTACTACCTTTGTAACTTTGGGTGAACTACTTCACCTCTTGATGTCTCAGTTTCTTCATCTGTGAAATGGGAGTAACAGTAGTACTACCTACCTCTTGGGGCTATTGTAAAGATTAAATAAGGATAATTCATATAAAACATTTAGTTTCAAGCCTGGATTCTTTTGTTTTTTCCCTTCTTCCCTGAAACCAAAGTGCAAGTTGCCACCACTTCATGGCTGAGCCAGCAAGTCTCATTTCATTTTCCTTGCATTCTTAAAAAAAATTTTGTTGAAATATATTTTTATATGCTTGCTTTTGCTTTTCAACATTTCTGATCGTACTGTCGATAAAAAAGTGTACACTGTTTTTATTCACATATCACTTATTTTTCTTTTTATTTTGACATACTTGCAAATGATGGTAGATTGATTCTATATTTGTGCTATATACATTTCTCATAAATATGTATATTCCTATATATATATGTATATGTACACATATATAATGTTTGTTTGCAATTGATTCACAAAAATGGGAACACTGAGGTCAAAGGCATGAATTATTTTTAGGATTATGATGCAGCTTTTAGTAGTTTGGTAGATGTTTATACTAGTAATTTTCTTTAATTCCTTCTTTTAAAAATCAGATCTTATTTTGGTATATCATGTGAAAACAGCATTTAAATTTTCTTTTTTTTTTGCCAAATGTGTATTTCTAAATTATTTCATCCACAAATACCTCATTATTTATCTTTAAAAGTTAAAGATTTTTAGTATAACCATAATAGCATTATCTCATCTAAATTTTTAGAACGATTTTAAATTAGAGATAATTATAAATTCATATGTAATTGTACAAAAAAATTCTGTATATCCTTTACCCAGTTTTCCCCAGTAGTAACATCGTGCATAATCATGGTGCAGTATCACAACCAGGAAATTTATATTAATAAAATCTATTGCACATTAAAATTTTTTAACACTAATTCTTTAATAACATTAAATACAAAGGTAGTGTTCAAATTTCCGTGTTGTCTCATAATATTTTCACAGTTGCTTTATTATAATCAGGAGGGTCCTCACAGTCTCAAGCATGAAACAAACAAACCTTCTCTTACTATTTGCTGCCTTACGCAGCCTAGCATGGATATGTAAATTGCAAACCCTCTCTTTACCAGGTGTGAGAATGGAAAAGGACAGAGGGATAAAGAGAACCCTATCTAGTCACAATTATTATCCCCGATCTGAAGGTAACAAAACTGAAGTGCATGAGAGATAAGTACTTGAGTAAGACCCACAGAAGGCCAGTGCCACAGCTGGAATTCTAATCCAAGACTTTTTGTGTTTTCTGTGACAGCATGAGAGATCCATGGGAGCTCTGAGGAAAGTTTTTTGTAAAAACTCTGGACAGTTTACAACCCGCAGGACTGGTGGGACTCAAATATTGCTGATGCAGCTTTGTGTGTTCTGGTACACCGACATCGAGAGGTAGTTGGGCCATAGACGAAAGGACATGGGACTTGGCTTTAAGGACACAGGATCTACCCTGATCCCATCATTTGCTAGTGGTGAACTTTGGGCAGGTCATTTAATCTTTTTGAAATTCTATATTTCATCTACACAGCAGGAATATGAGAGCCTATTTTATAGTTTTACTGGCTGGTGACACAAGATAATATTTGTGAAGCTGCCTAGCACATCACAGAAATGCTACTTCAACCAGAATGCTTGGTAAAGAGCAAAAAACAAATGCTGCAGAAAACGTTATTCGATGTTAGCAATGAGGCTGAAAATTTGAAGACTATTTTTTTTAATTAAAAAAATATTTTCAATAGATCTTTATTGGAGTATAATTGCTTCACAATACTGTGTTAGTTTCTGTTGCACAACAAAGTGAGTGAGCCATATGCGTACACATGTCCCCATATCTCCTCCCTCTTGAGCCTCCCTCCCATCCTCCCTATCCCACCACACTAGGTCATCGCAAAGCACCGAGCCAATTTCCCTGTGCTACGCTGCTGCTTCCCACCAGCCAACTGTTTTACATTCGGTAGTGTATATATGTCGATGCTACTCTCACTTTGCCCCAGCTTTGCCCTCCCACCCCACCCCATGTCCTCAGGTCCATTTTCTGTGTCTACCTCTTTATTCCTGCCCTGCCACTAGGTTCATCAGTACCGCTTTTTAAAATTCTATATATATGTGTTAGCATACAGTATTTGTTTTTCTCTTTCTGACTTACTTGATTTTGTATGACAGACATTAGGTCCATCCACCTCACTACAAATAACTCAATTTCATTTCTTTTTATGGCTGAGTAATATTCCATTGCGTATATGTGCCACATCTTCTTTATCCATTCATCTGTCGATGTACACTTAGGTTGCTTCCATGTCCTGGCTATTGTAAATACTGCTGCAATGAACATTGTGGTACGTGTCTTTTTTTTTTTTTTTTTTTTTTTTTTGTGGTACGCGGGCCTCTCACTGCTGTGGCTTCTCCCATTGCAGAGCACAGGCTCCGGACGCGCAGGCTCAGCGGCCATGGCTCATGGGCCTAGCCGCTCCACGGCATGTGGGATCTTCCCAGACCGGGGCACGAACCTGTGTCCCCTGCACCGGCAGGCGGACTCTCAACCACTGCACCACCAGGGAAGCCCACATGTCTCTTTTTGACTTATGGTTTTCTCAGGGTATATGCCCAGTAGTGGGATTGCTGGGTCATATGGTAGCTCTATTTTTAGTTTTTTAAAGAACCTCCATACTGTGTTCTGTAGTGGTTTTATCAATTTACGTTCCCACCAACAGCACAGAAGGATTCCCTTTTCACCACACACTTTCCAGCATTTATTGTTTCTAGATTTTGATAATGGCCATTCTGACCCGTGTGAGGTGATACCTTATTGTAGTTTTGATTTGCATTTCTCTAATAATTTGTGATGTTGAGAATCTTTTCATGTGCCTCTTGACCATCTGTATGTCTTCCTTGGTGAAATGTCTACTTAGGTCTTCTGCTCATTTTTGGATTGGGTTATTTGTTATTTTGATATTGAGCTCCATGAGCTGTTTGTGTATTTTGGAGATTAATCCTTTGTCTGTTGTTTCATTTGCAAATATTTTCTCCCATTCCGTGGGTTGTCTTTTTGTCTTGTTTATGGTTTCCTTTGCTGTGCAAAAGCTTTTAAGTTTAATTAAGTTCCATTTGTTTATTTTTGTTTTTATTTCCGTTACTCTAGGAGGTGGGTCAAAAAAGATCTTACTGTGGTTTATGTCATAGAGTGTTTCTCCTATGTTTTCCTCTAAGATTTTTATAGTGTCTGGTCCTGCATTTAAGTCTTTAAGCCATTTGGAGTTTATTTTTGTGTATGGTGTTAGGGAGTGTTCTAATTTCACTCTTTTACATATATCTGTCCAGTTTTCCCAGCACCACTTATTGAAGAGGCTGTCTTTTCTCCATTGTATGTTCTTGCATCCTTTGTTGTAAATTAGGTGCCCATATGTGCGTGACTTTATCTCTGGGCATTCTGTCATGTACTATTGATCTATATTTCTGTTTTTGTGCCTGTACTATACTATTTTGATTACTGTAGCTTTGTGGTATAGTCTGAAGTCAGGGAGCCTGATTCCTCCAACTCTGTTTTTCTTTCTCAAGATTGCTTTGGCTATTTGGGGTCTTTTGTGTTTCCATACAAATTGTAAAATTTTTTGTTCTAATTCTGTGAAGAATGCCATTGGTAGTTTGTTAGGAATTGCATTGAATCTGTAGATTGCTTTGGGTAGTATAGTCATTTTCACAGTATTGGTTCTTCCAATCCGAGAACATGGTATATTTCTCCATCGTATGTCATCTTTGATTTCTTTCATCAGTGTTTTATAGTTTTCTAAGTACAAGTCTTTCACCTCCTCAGGCAGGTTTATTCCTCGGTATTTTATTCTTTTTGTTGCAGTGGTAAATGGGAGTGTTTCCTTAATTTCTCTTTCTGATTTTTCATTGTTGGTGTATAGGAATGCCAGAGATTTCTGTGCATTAATTTTGTATCCTGCAACCTTACCAAATTCATTGATTAGTTCCAGTAGTTTTCTGGTGGCATCTTTAGGGTTTTCTATGTACAGTATCATGTCGTCTGCAAACAGTGACAGCTTTACTTCTTCTTTTCCAATTTGTATTCCTTTTTTTTCTTTATCTTCTCTGATTGCTGTGGCTAGGACTTCCAAAACTATGTTGAATAGGAGTGGCAAGAGTGGACATCCTTGTCTTGTTCCTGATCTTAGTGGAAATGCTTTCAGTTTTTCACCATTGAGTATGATGCTTGCTGTGGGTTTGTCTTATATGGCCTTTATTATGTTGAGGTAGGTTCCCTCTGTGTCCATTTTCTGGAGAGTTTTTATCATAAATCGGTGTTGAATTTTGTCAGAAGCTTTTTCTGCATCTATTGAGATGATCATATGGTTTTTGACTCCTTAATTTGTTAAGGAATGGTGTATCACATTGATTGATTTGTGTATATTGAAGAATCCTTGCATCCCTTGGATAAGTCCCACTTGATCATGGTGTGTGATCCTTTTAATGTGCTGTTGAATGCTGTTTTCTAGTATTTTGTTGAGGATTTTTGCATCTATGTTCATCAGTGGTATTGATCTATAATTTTCTATTTTTTTGTGATATCTTTTTCTGGGTTTGGTATCAGGGTGATTGTGGCTTCATAGAAGGAATTTGGGAGTGTTTCTACCTCTGCAGTTTTTTGGAAGAGTTTGAGAAGGATCGATGTTAGCTCTTCTCTAAATGTTTGTTAGAATTTGCCTGTGAAGCTGTCTGGTCCTGGACTTTTGTTTGTTGGAAGGTTTTTAATTACAGTTTCAATTTCATTACCTGTGATAGGTCTGTTTATATTTTCTAATTCTTCCTGGTTCAGTCTTGGAAAATTGTACCTTTCCAAGAATGTGTCCACTTCTTCGTGGTTGTCCATTTTATTGTCATATAGTTGTTTGTAGTAGTCTCTTTTATTCCTTGGTACTTCTGCGGTGTCAGTTCTGATTTCTCCTTTTTCATTTCTGATTTTATTGATTTGCATCCTCCTTTTTTTTTCTTGATGAGCCTGGCCAAGGGTTTATAAATTTTGTTTATCTTCTCAAAGAACCAGCTTTTAGTTTTATTGATCTTTGCTATTATTTTCTTCACTTCTGTTTCAATTTTTTCTGCTCTCATCTTTATGATTTCTTTCCTTCTACTGACTTTGGGTTTCCTTTGTTCTTCTTTCTCTAGTTGTTTTAAGTGTAGGGTTAGATTGTTTGAGATTTTTCTTGTTTCTTGAGGTGAGATTGTATTGCTATAAACTTCCCTCTTAGAACTGCTTTTGTTGTGTCCCATAGGTTTTGGGTTGTCGTGTTTTCATTGTCATTTGTTTCTGTGTATTTTTTAATTTCTTCTTTGATTTATTCCATGATCTCTGGCTTATTTAGTAGTGCACTGTTTATCCTCCATGTATGTGTATTTTTTACAGGTTTTTTTCCTGTAATTGATTTCCAGTCTCATAGTGTTGTGGTCAGCAAAGATGCTTGATATTATTTCAATTTTTTAAAATTTTCTGAGGCTTGCTTTGTGTCCCAAGATGTAATCTGTCCTGGAGAATGTTTCATGTGTACTTGAGAAGAAAGTGTATTCTGCCACTTTTGGGTGGAACCGTCTATAAATAACAATTAGATATATCTGGTCTGTTGTGTCATTTAACGCTTGTGTTTCCTTATTTATTTTCTGTTTGGATGATCTGTGCATTGGTGTAAGTGGGGAGTTAAAGTCCCCTCCTATTATTGTGTTACTGTCAATTTCTCCTTTCATGGTTGTTAGCATTTGCCTTATGTATTGAGGTGCTCCTATGTTATAGGGTGCATAAACATTTATAATTGTTATATCTTCTTCTTGGATTGACCCTTTGATCATTAGATAGTGTCTCTCCTTGTCTCTTGTAACAGTCTTTATTTTAAAGTCTATTTTATCAGATACGAGTATTGCTAGTCCAGCTTTCTTTTGATTTCTATTTGCATGGAATATTTTTTTCCATCCCTTCACTTTCAGTCTGTATGTGTCCCTAGGTCTGAAGTGGGTCTCTTGTAGACAGCATATATATGGGTCTTTCTTAGGTATCCATTCAGCCAGTCTGTACCTTTTGGTTGGGGCATTTAATCCATTTACATTCAAGGTTGTTATCGATATGTATGTTCCTATTACCGTTTTCTTAATTGTTTTGGGTTTGCTTTTGTGGGTCCTTTTCTTCTCTTGTGTTTCCTGCTTAGAGAAGTTTCTTTAGCATTTGTTGTAAAGCTGGTTTGGTGGTGCTGAATTCTCTTAGCTTTTGCTTGTCTGAAAAGCTTTTGATTTCTTTTGATTTCTCTGTTGAATCTGAATGAGATCCTTGCTGGGTAGAGTAATCTCGGTTGTAGGTTTTTCTCTTTCATCACTTTAAATATGTCCTGCCACTCCCTCCTGGCCTGCAGAATTTCCGCTGAAAAATCAGCTGATAACCTTATGGGGATTCCTTTGTATGTTATTTTTTGTTTTTCCCTTTTAATAGTTTTCTTTGAATTTAGTTTTTGTTAGTTTGATTAATACGTGTCTTGGTGTGTTTTTCCTAGGGTTTATCCTGTATGGGACTCTGTGCTCCCTGGACTTGGGTGACTATTTCCTTTCCCATGTTAGGGAAGTTTTCCACTGTAATGTCTTCAAATATTTTCTCAGACCCTTTCTTTTTCTCTTCTTCTTCTGGGACCCCTATAATTCGAATGTTGGTGCGTTTAGTGTTGTCCCAGCTCCTCAGCAGTTATTTCCACCATTTTGTCTTCCAGCTCACTTATTTGTTCTTCTGCATCAGTTATTCTGTTATTCATTCCTTCTGGTGTATTTTACATTTCAGTTACTGTGTTGTTCATCTCTGTTTGTTCTTTAGTTCTTCTAGATCTTTTTAAAATATCTCTTGTATTTTCTCAATCCGTGCCTCCATTCTATTTCTGAGATTTTAGATCATCTTTGCTATCATTACTCTGAATTCTTTTTCAGATAGAGTGCCTATTTCCTCTTCATTTATTTGGTCTTATAGGCTTTTACCTTGCTCCTTCATTTGTGACATATTTTTTTGCCATCTCTTTTTTTAATGAGTGAGATTGTGTTCCTGTCATACTGATTGTTTGGCCTGAGGCTTCTAACACTGGGGTTTGTAGGCTATTGGGTTGAACTGGGTCTTGGTGCTAAGATGAGGACCTCCATGAGAACTCTCTCTGATGAATATTCCCTGAGGTCTGAGGTTCTCTGTTAGTCCAGTGGTTTGGACTCAGAGCTCCCACTGCAGGAGCTTCGGCCTGACCCTGGGCTCATGAACCAAGATCCCACAAGCCGCCTGGGGTGACAAAACAAAACAAACACAACAATAAGGTAAAAAATAAAATTAGACTCGGAAACTAACAGGTATGTTAGGAAGAATATAAAAATAAAAATATAGATGAATCAACAACCGGAAGGTACATCAGTACCACAATAGTAAAAAAGAGGAGGAGGGAAAAGGAAAAAAAAAAAAAGTGGGGGGAGACCTTGGCTGTGGAGGGCGGGGCCTAAGCAAGGGCAAGGGTTGGGTGGTGGGTGGGGCCAATGCTCAGGACCCACAGGGCTGGAAAAGGCCCTGGGGGCTGTGGGGGTTGGGGCTTAGGCTCAAGGAACAGAAGGAGCCCAGGCGTGCCCCCCACCCCTGGTCTCAGAGAGCGGGCGACCTCACCTGGGAGCCCAGGAGGCTTCCTGGGCTGAAGTGGGCAGGGCAAATGCCTTCCTCTCCTCTCCTACTCCTCCGGTCTGGGAGGGCCCCTCCCACCTGCCTCTTCTGATCTCCCTGGCCTCAGGGACACCGATCCTGTCTGGTCTCCACTTCTTCTCCACCACCCTCATTCCCCCTACGTCCTACCAGTTCACTTTGGGGTTCCTCCCGTCTCCTTGGGCATCAGAGTCCCCCACCAGCGGCCAGCAGACGCCCTAGTTGTTGAAGACTTTTTTTTTTTTTAACTCCCCAGCATAGTTTAATTTTTCTCAAGGCAAGAGCAACGATTGACACAGTGCCCCTCTTTTGTAGAAGGATCATGATGAGGGGCTGGCATTCATCCCCCTCTTTCTTTGGCCCCATGTCCTTTACAGATTGGTGCTCACGCAAGCTCAGGAAACCAAGGCTGATCATCTGCTCCTAACAGGCCGTTTGTGATTTTAGCTAGACCCAGTTGAACATCAGTGGCCCCTTTGTGGACCATTTTGTTCTGTTTTTCTTAGGAGCAAAATGCCAGCCTGGTCAAGATCTAGAAACTTGCTGTTCCATTGTAATAGGATATGCATTTCAATGAGAGCTACGCAAGTTGAAGGATATTCCTGCTAGCATCAGATTCAGTAAGCCAGTGGGAAAATCTCCCAAGTCCTCTGGAATCACTGAGCCTGAAGGCCTAAGGGGCTGGCAGCTTGCTGCCTAAAAACAGTGCGCTTTTAATGCAGATATGTTGTTTCTGCTCCACCACTGGCAGTAAAACGTTGCCAATAAATCCTATTATTTGTTCCCTTCCTTTCTAACATGTTATTTCCGCACTTATGATTTTAGAAAGATGTTGTTTCCAAACTTTGGGTATAAAGTGAAAATTTCTTTCATGGCACCTGCCACAATGTTGTGTTTTTATTTCCTCATAAAGGAATAGTTCCTTTATCATGGAATTCAGAACTTTAAAACATTGATTGTTTCATTGTGTAATTCACTTCCTAAACGCATCTTCTTTTCTTTTTAGCCTCAAAATTTGGGATTTACAAAATGAGTGAAAGAGCGTAATTTTGGGTTAGGCTTTGGGAACTGTACTGAGGGTTTGGGAAAAGTTTTAAGATGCTGTTACATAAGATGTTAAAATCTTTTGGCAATATTAGGATGAGTCTCTAAAGGTTTTTCTAATTTAACTATTTCAATAAGTGCCAAAGATTTTCTGTGGAAACAGCATAGAAGCTCTTTAGACGAAGGCCCATTTCACATTTTAATGCAAATTAGTATAATTTGGAGAGTCCGCCTATATTTCTAAATATAACACTGCCTAAGATTTGTGGTATATTTTATATTATCCATTCACTTACACTGATCTCAATTCTGAAAAGCCCTACAGGGATGAATAGATTGCCTGTAGAAAGTAGGTTCATAAGCTTTCAAATATTTAAAGAAAAGATGAGACTGTAAAGGCATGGAAGATAGAGTATATAGAATTCTCAAGAAAACATTACCCAAGCTCTAGACAAGCTTCCATATCAACGGCATTGGAAGAATAAGACCCCTAAGTAATTACCACCTCCTGTAGTTCACTAAGATATGCCATCAGGTGGCCACGTCCTGGCCACGTAAGAGGAGCGCACTGCAGGCCGTTTCTGGAGCTGCTGGTAATTGCCTCATTTACAATAAAATGTTCCATAGTATATCACTCCCTTGCTTCATGCATGTATTTGTGCCTGATTTATGATTGTCTGCTCCTCAGTGAGTGACTCGAATGTAACAGATTTTGTTATTTCCCTGCTTTTGCAATTGGTTGGCCTAGAAGACTCAGCGCTGTTTCCTTTCCCTTATTGTTTTCTTCCAGTAGTTGAAGTGGAGACCAAAGGGAGGGAGGAGGAGGGGGAGGGGAGTGGGAGAGCAAGTCTTTCTCCCAGGACACAGTCAGCTTAATATCTCTAGTCTAGAAATTCTGCATAGGAATGATGATACAGGTAGTCAGCTAACTCAAATCCCTTTAAGCACTAAGAGTCCAGGAGAGAATCCAAAGGCAACTCTCTCTTCAGCCCAGATGGAATGTGCCCCACCACTGAATTAGGGAGCAAACAATCCACATCTTAAGAGCCTGGCAAGACTTTGACTGGAATACTAAACCTCTGATAAAAACAGGCATTTTCTGACCACCTCAGGAATGTAGAGTCGGTTATGAAAATGAAGGTTGATTTGGAAGGGAAAAGGCTCTGCTGTTTTTGATGCTGAAAAATAGATATCTGGAAGGGGAGAGACAGGAGAAAGGGTTATAAGAAGACCTGCCAGCCACTTAACAGCAGCCAGTGCAGGAGAGTGACTAGAAAGCTAAACATCCAGATGGAGGTTCCCAGGCCACTGGGATTATAACATTCCCTCTGCCAAGTGCTTGAGAAAGGCAGGCCAGCAAAATTAAAGCAGGAACAAAAACTAAGGCTGGTTCTGGAAGGCTGCAAATCATACCAGTGAACCCCAGAGAAAATGCATTTCTGGGAGCTGGGGTGCCCTGAGGGGGAGCAAGCAATATACTTTGTGCTCTAGTTATGGAGGCCTTGGGGTATGTAAGGGTCTGTTCAAAAGTCTGGATTGTACATTTCCATGGTGTAAAAGTCCAAGTAAGTTTGAAACTGGGAATGATAATGGGTCCAGTTACACACCATACATCCCACTAGCCTGCGTGCTCTTAGCCACTAGAAAGTTTTAATATAATTCAGTCTTCATAAACCGTAAAGAATCTTATTTTGGGGTTTTCCATACCACACAGCATCCAACATTAATATATCTTAACATCCAAAGTGAAATACAAATTTTATTATAGACAAGATTTTTATAATTGAAAATTATTTCATATCAAATAACTCATTTACTTTATGACCGACTGTGATTTTTTGGAAATCATTGTGCATTCAAAATTCTCACTAAGTGAGAAAATACAAGCTACTGATTGTTTTCAAGTTGGAGTGAAATTGTGCAAATATTAAATGTAATGATTGGTGAATAGGAGTATAAGATTTCTATAGGCATTTGGTTAAACATTTATTAATTTTGAATTCCCATCTTCTTTTCGTATTTTAGAGATAATAACCCTTTTTTAGGTCTCCAGCATTTTCATGGGTCCTTGAATAGCTCACAGGCTCTTGTCACTGTGTCTGTAGTGCCGGTTGGATAAGGCAGCTGTTTCCAGCTGAGCCCATCACAAGGAAGATAGTTGCTAAACCAGTTTATTTAGACAGTTGGGTGCAATTTGGAAGGAAAGTTTTTGAAAGATGTGAACAAGTGATCTTGTCTTCAGTTTTACAATGATACTTTGATTCTGTAATTTACTTAATTACAGGAAAAGGAAGGAGTTGAATGTCTTCTGATTACTGGACAGACAGATTTCTACCCTAAGAAGCACTTGGAAATTCTGGGCACTTACTTGTCAAGGAAAGAAAGGTGCTTATTTATTTGCACTCAGCCTTGTTCCACAAAGGAGGTTGTGTGCCACAAATATACCTGTGATGCTCTGGGGGAAGTGTTATTCTTTTATACCTCCTTAGAGGTAGGGAAGGTCTTTGTTTGGAAAGTTCTTTGAAAAGCCACTTGGGAATGAAGTGGGGATTCCAGGGCCTGAGTGTCCACTGATGCCCAGGTCTCAGAGATGGCGAGGGGTGGGGTGATTGTGTGCTCCTTTACCTAACAGAAGGGTGAGAGATAGGAGATTCCTATAGGAACATCCAAGTAGGAGGGAACAGGTTCCAAGAGAGCTGGATCGATCTGGTAAGGGTGACTTAACATGGTGGAGAGTTTAGAGAGCAGATGGGTTTAAATAGAACTGCCAAGCGGTTTGTGGTGTGTTCTTTTTGGTGAGCATGAAAAGAAGGACAAAGGGAATTTGAAATCTAAGTTACCCACATAACAGGGGTAATAAATCAGAAGAGGCATTCCCGAAAAGGGACACACAGAATGCTGAGGAATCTACCGAAAATTAAGCTGGGAATAGTCCTGGCATAAGTTTTATAAGATCCCCAAATGATTAATTGTAAGTTCTTTAAGAAGATGAGTAATGTGAGTTGCCTAGCTTAGTCTTAGGCACAGTGTAGGACCCAGGAGGTTAGTTCCCTTTTCTCCCCTCCTTGGAGGCATCTGTCAACCTCATTCGAAAGGTCTGATATACTGTTCTTCAAGGTTCTATTCTAAACTTTCTTTCCCTTTGAATTTCATTCTCTCTCACCATACTCTCCTCTGCCCAATTGTCCTTTCTCTTAGTGGTGAATTAATTTTATCAATGATTTTGCTAAGCCATTTTCAATTTTTCATTCTTCTTATTCTTCATATCCAGTCAGTTGATAAATACTATTAATACTACCTGGGAAATATGTCTGACATCATATCAGTTTCCTATAGCTGTAATAACAAATCACTACAAACTTCGTGGCTTAAATCACAAATTTATTATCTTACAGTTCTGGAGGTGAGAAGTCCAAAATGGGTCTCACTGGGCTAAACCAATGTGTCAGCAAGATTGCATTCCTTCTGGAGGCTGTAGAGAAGTGTCTGCTTCTTTGCCTTTCTAGCTTCTAGAGGCTGCACGAGTGTTTGGCTCATGGCCTCTTACTCCACGTTCAAAGACAGCAGGGCAGCATCTTCTCTCTGATCTCTGCTTCCATCCTTGCATTTTCTCTCCAGCTCTGATCCTCCTGGCTCCCTCATATAAGGAATCTTGTGTTTAGATTGGGCCCACCCTGATAATTCAGAGTAATCTACCCATCTCAAGATCTGTAATCACATCTGCAGAGTCCCAGTTTCCATATAAGGTAACACATACACAGATTCTGGGGATTTAGGGCATAGACATCTCTGGAAGGCCATTATTTAGCCTACCACACATATCCTTGACCATTTCCCTCTATCTTGTTACCATCAGATTTGCCTTACCTCATGCCTGGATTATTATAATGCTACCTCTAACTGTAGAACTTCACCCCTCCAATCCAGTATACCCACTGTTTCCCACTGTCGTCCTATAGCTGGGATCTGGCCACACCTTTCTCTTTCTCAGAGCCACTCAATGGCTCCTCACTGTATACAGAAGAAATCCCCCAATTCTTAGATGTTGAAGGTGGCCTTCCCTTTTGTATTTCCCACTTTCTGCTCCTCACACAATTCAAGCACGCATTCCGTATACTAGTTCTACTTACTATTCTTTCAGCATGTCCTGAACTTCCTCAAATACTTCCTTCTGCTTTTACTGTTCCTTCCAGGTTCAATTTTCTTCCATTTCCCTACCTTGTCAGCTAAAGCCCAAATAATCAATCAGTCAGTCAGGACTCAAATCAAATCTCTCCTCTTCTATGACACCTAGATCCTTTCAGTCTTCCCATATTTTTACCACCTCTTTTCCTTCCAAAGACCTCTGTATACATTATTATAATGATATGGCTGTCTGTCTCCCCAGACTGTGAGGCTGTCAAGGGCAGGCACTGTGACTTGGTGATTTTTTGAGACCTCATAGCACAATACAAAATGTTCATTGGAAAAAAGGAACAGATAATCTGTTTTATTAAATGTTGGAGAGTTTTCTTTAAGGGATAGCCAAAGGAGTTACAGCAATGCCCTTAAAAATCATTTTTAGAGGAATATTATGATTCAAATACAAAAGTTTTGCACATTTGATTTGCTCAGTTTGCTGGCTGGAGGAAATTTTCTCCGTTTTCTGAGCTGTACCCTCTCAGGGAGGTGTAGCATTCTCCAAAAGGTCCCTCGGGTCTTTCCCAATCCTTTCCCCCCAAGTAGAGTTTCACATCTGCTTTGTCATTTGTGAGCCTCAGATATGGTGCCAAGGGGTCCTGTTCTCCAACAGACACTTCTGTTCAACTCTGTCTGCAGTGAATGACCCCTCTCAGTTCCTTATCCAGTATTTAACTCCCTGTTTCTGAGCTGTATTGAAGGTGAGGAAGGCCTATCTGATCTCCCAAGGGGCTCAGTGCCAGCAGAGTAATTAGCTAGGCTTCCTGCCAGTTCTGAGCTTTGATCTGGAAACCCATAACCTCAGTTTCAATATGGCGGTAGAAGAAGGTGCTGGGCTGAAGAAGAATGCTCATGGCTCTTCTTTCAAAACTGTACAAACATTACCCCAGACAGGTTGAGAACTGGACTACACAAAGCGTTGTTGAAAAAAGAAGGGATTTATTGGTTCATTTTACTAATCGGACTCTGACAGTGTGTTAGTGGCTTCACAGAAAATTTAAACTAGGGAAGAGTAAGACGCGGAGATCACCTTCCTCCCCACGGATACACCAGAAATACAGCTACACGTGGAACAACTCCTACAGAACACCTACTGAACGCTGGCAGAAGACCCCAGACCTCCCAAAAGGCAAGAAACTCCCCACATACCTGGGTAGGGCAAAGCGGAGAGATTCCCGCACAGAGGATCGGTGCCGAGCGGCACTCTCCAGCCTGAGAGACTTGTCTGCTCGCCCGCCGGGACGGGTGGCGCTGGAAGCTGAGGCTCGGGCTTCGGTCAGAGTGCAGGGAGAGGACTGGGGCTGGCGGCGAGAACTCAGCCTGAAGGGGGCTAATGTGCCACAGCTAGCCGGGAGGGAGTCCGGGAAAACTCTGGAGCTGCCGAAGAGGCAAGAGACTTTTTCTTCCCTCTTGGTTTCCTGGTGCGCAAGGAGAGGGGATTAAGAGCGCTGCTTAAAGGAGCCCTACAGACGGGCGCGAGTCGCAGCTGAAGGCGCGGAGCCCAGTTACGGGTGTGGGACGCCGGGGCTGCTGCTGCCGCCGCCAAGAAGCCTGTGTGCGAGCGCAGGTCACTGTCCACACCGCCCTTCCGGGAGCCTGTGCAGCCCGCCACTGCCGGGGTCCCGGGATCCAGGGGCGGCTTCCCTGGGAGAACGCACGGCGCGCCTCGGGCTGGTGCAACGTCACGCCGGCCTCTGCCGCTGCAGGCTCTCCCCGCACTCCGTGCCCCTCCCTCCCGCCTGGCCTGAGTGAGCCAGAGTCCCCGAAGCGGCTGCTCCTTTAACCCTGTCCTGTCTGAGCAAAGAACAGACGCCCTCCGGCGACCTACACGCAGAGGCGGGGCCAAATCCAAAGCTGAGACCCGGGAGCTGTGAGAACAAAGAGAAAGGGAAACCTCTCCCAGCAGCCTCAGAAGCAGCGGATTAAAGCTCCACAATCAACTTGATGTACCCTGCATCTGTGGAATACATGAATAGACAACAAATCATCCCAAATTGAGGAGCCAGGAGTCAGTGCTGTGCCTCTGAGGTGGGAGAGCCAACTTCAGGACACTGGTCCACAAGAGACCTCCCAGCTCCACATAATATCAAACGGCGAAAATCTTCCAGAGATCTCCATCTCAACACCAGCACCCAGCTTCACTCAACGACCAGCAAGCTACAGTGCTGGACACCCTATGCCAAACAACTAGCAAGACAGGAATACAACGCCACCCGTTAGCAGAGAGGTGGCCTAAAATCATAAAAAGTCCGCAGACACCCCAAAACACACCACCAGACGTGGACCTGCCCACCAGAAAGACAAGATCCAGCCTCATCCACCAGAACACAGGCACTAGTCCCCTCCACCAGGAAGCCTACACAACCCACTAAACCAACCTTAGCCACTGGGGTCAGCCACCAAAAACAACGGGAACTACGAACCTGCAGCCTGCAAAAAGGAGACTCCAAACACAGTAACATAAGCAAAATGAGAAGACAGAAAAACACACAGCAGGAGAAAGAGCAAGATAAAACCCCACCAGACCTAACAAATGAAGAGGTAATAGGCAGTCTACCTGAAAAAGAATTCAGATTAATGATGGTAAAGATGATCCAAGATTCTATTTCCAAGATCCAAAATCTTGGAAATAGAATAGACAAAATGCAAGAAACAGTTAACAAGGACCTAGAAGAACTAAAGATGAATCAAGCATCGATTAAAAACACAATAAATGAAATAAAAAATACTCTAGATGGGATCAATAGCAGAATAACTGAGGCAGAAGAACGGATAAGTGAGGTGGAAGATAAAATAGTGGAAATAACTGCTGCAGAACAAAATAAAGAAAAAAGAATGAAAAGAACAGAGGACAGTCTCAGAGACCTCTGGGACAACATTAAACGCACCAACATTCGAATTATAGGGCTTCCAGAAGAAGAAGAGAAAAAGAAAGGGACTGAGAAAATATTTGAAGAGATTATAGTTGAAAACTTCCCTAATATGGGAAAGGAAATAGTTAATCAAGTCCAGGAGGCACAGAGAGTCCCATACAGAATAAATCCAAGGAGAAATACACCAAGACACATATTAATCAAACTGTCAAAAATTAAACACAAAGAAATCATATTAAAAGCAGCAAGGCAAAAACAACAAATAACACACAAGGGAATCCCCATCAGGATAACAGCTGATCTCTCAGCAGAAACTCTACAAGCCAGAAGGGAGTGGCAGGACATAATTAAAGTGATGAAGGAGAAAAACCTGCAACCAAGATTACTCTACCCAGCAAGGATCTCATTCAGATTTGATGGAGAAATTAAAACCTTTACAGACAAGCAAAAGCTGAGAGAGTTCAGCACCACCAAACCAGCTTTACAACAAATGCTAAAGGAACTTCTCTAGGCAAGAAACACAACAGAAGGAAACGACCTACAATAACGAACCCAAAACAATTAAGAAAATGGGAATAGGAACATACGTATCAATAATTACCTTAAATGTAAATGGACTAAATGCTCCCACCAAAAGACACAGATTGGCTGAATGGATACAAAAACAAGACCCATATATATGCTGTCTACAAGAGACCCACTTCAGACCTAGAGACACATACAGACTGAAAGTAAGGGGATGGAAAAAGATACTCCATGCAAATGGAAACCAAAAGAAAGCTGGAGTAGCAATTCTCATATCAGACAAAATAGACTTTAAAATAAAGACTACTAGAAGAGACAAAGAAGGACACTACATAATGATCAAGGGATCGATCCAAGAAGAAGATATAACAATTGTAAATATTTATGCACCCAACATAGGAGCACCTCAATACATAAGGCAAATACTAACAGCCATAAAAGGGGAAATCAACAGTAACACAATCATAGTAGGGGACTTTAACACGCCACTTTCACCAATGGACAGATCATCCAAATTGAAAATAAATAAGGAAACACAAGCTTTAAATGATACATTAAACAAGATGGACTTAATTGATATTTATAGGACATTCCATCCAAAAACAGCAGAATACACATTTTTCTCAAGTGCTCATGGAACATTCTCCAGGATAGATCATATCTTGGGTCACAAATCAAGCCTTGGTAAATTTAAGAAAATTGAAATTGTATCAAGTATCTTTTCCGACCACAATGCTATGAGACTACATATCAATTACAGGAAAAGAGCTGTAAAAAATACAAACACATGGAGGCTAAACAATACACTACTTAATAACGAAGTGATCACTGAAGAAATCAAAGAGGAAATTAAAAAATACCTAGAAACAAATGACAATGGAGACACGACGACCCAAAACCTATGGAATGCAGCAAAAGCAGTTCTAAGAGGGAAGTTTATAGCAATACAATCCCACCTTAAGAAACAGGAAACATCTCGAATAAACAACCTAACCTTGCACCTAAAGCAATTAGAGAAAGAAAAACAAAAACATCCCAAAGTTAGCAGAAGGAAAGAAATCATAAAAATCAGATCAGAAATAAATGAAAAAGAAATGAAGGAAACGATAGCAAAGATCAATAAAACTAAAAGCTGGTTCTTTGAGAAGATAAACAAAATTGATAAACCATTAGCCAGACTCATCAAGAAAAAAAGGGAGAAGACTCAAATCAATAGAATTAGAAATGAAAAAGGAGAAGTAACAACTGACACTGCAGAAATACAAAAGATCATGAGAGATTACTACAAGCGACTCTATGCCAATAAAATGGACAACCTGGAAGAAATGGACAAATTCTTAGAAAGGCACAACCTGCGAAGACTGAATCAGGAAGAAATAGAAAATATGAACAGACCAATCACAAGCACTGAAATTGAAACTGTGATAAAAAATCTTCCAACAAACAAAAGCCCAGGACCAGATGGCTTCACAGGCGAATTCTATCAAGCATTTAGAGAAGAGCTAACACCTATCCTTCTCAAACTCTTCCAAAATATACAGAGGGAGGAACACTCCCAAACTCATTCTACGAGGCCACCATCACCTTGATACCAAAACCAGGCAAGGATGTCACAAAGAAAGAAAACTACAGGCCAATATCACTGATGAACATAGATGCAAAAATCCTCAACAAAATACTAGCAAACAGAATCCAACAGTACATTAAAAGGATCATACACCATGATCAAGTGGGGTTTATTCCAGGAATGCAAGGATTCTTCAATATACGCAAATCAATCAATGTGATACACCATATTAACACATTGAAGGAGAAAAACCATATGATCATCTCAATAGATGCAGAGAAAGCTTTCAACAAAATTCAACACCCATTTATGATAAAAACCCTGCAGAAAGTAGGCATAGAGGGAACTTTCCTCAACATAATAAAGGCCATATATGACAAACCCACAGCCAGCATCATCCTCAATGGTGAAAAACTGAAACCATTTCCACTAAGATCAGGAACAAGACAAGGCTGCCCACTCTCACCACTCTTATTCAACCTAGTTTTGGAAGTTTTAGCCACAGCAATCAGAGAAGAAAAGGAAATAAAAGGAATCCAAATTGGAAAAGAAGAAGTAAAGCTGTCACTGTTTGCAGATGACATGATACTATACATAGAGAATCCTAAAGATGCTACCAGAAAACTACTAGAGCTAATCAATGAATTTGGTAAAGTTGCAGGATACAAAATTAATGCACAGAAATCTCTGGCATTCCTGTACACTAATGATGAAAAATCTGAAAGTGAAATCAAGGAAACACTCCCATTTACCATTGCAACAAAAAGAATAAAATATCTAGGAATAAACCTACCTAAGGAGACAAAAGACCTGTATGCAGAAAATTATAAGACACTGATGAAAGAAATTAAAGATGATACAAATAGATGGAGAGATGTACCATGTTCTTGGATTGGAAGAATCAACATTGTGAAAATGACTCTACTACCCAAAGCAATCTACAGATTCAATGCAATCCCTATCAAACTACCACTGGCATTTTTCACAGAACTAGAACAAAAAATTTCACAATTTGTATGGAAACACAAAAGACCCCGAATAGCCAAAGCAATCTTGAGAACAAAAAACGGAGCTGGAGGAATCAGGCTCCCTGACTTCAGACTATACTACAAAGCTACAGTAATCAAGACAGTATGGTACTGGCACAAAAACAGAAAAATAGATAAATGGAACAGGATAGAAAGCCCAGAGATAAACCCACGGACATATGGTCACCTTATCTTTGATAAAGGAGGCAGGAATGTACAGTGGAGAAAGGACAGCCTCTTCAATAAGTGGTGCTGGGAAAACTGGATAGGGACATGTAAAAGTATGAGATTAGATCACTCCCTAACACCATACACAAAAATAAGCTCAAAATGGATTAATGACCTAAATGTAAGGCCAGACACTATCAAACTCTTAGAGGAAAACATAGGCAGAACACTCTATGACATAAATCACAGCAAGATCCTTTTTGACCCACCTCCTAGAGAAATGGAAATAAAGACAAAAATAAACACATGGGACCTAATGAAACTTCAAAGCTTTTGCACAGCAAAGGAAACCATAAACAAGACCAAAAGACAACCCTCAGAATGGGAGAAAATATTTGCAAATGAAGCAACTGACAAAGGATTAATCTCCAAAATTTATAAGCAGCTCATGCAGCTCAGTAACAAAAAAACAAACAACCCAATCCAAAAATGGGCAGAAGATCTAAATAGACATTTCTCCACAGAAGATATACAGACTGCCAACAAACACATGAAAGGATGCTCAACATCTTTACTCATTAGAGAAATGCAAATCAAAACTACAATGAGATATCATCTCACACCAGTCAGAATGGCCATCATCAAAAAATCTAGAAACAATAAATGCTGGAGAGGGTGTGGAAAAAAGGGAACACTCTTGCACTGCTGGTGGGAATGTGAATTGGTACAGCCACTCTGGAGAACGGTATGGAGGTTCCTTAAAAAACTACAAATAGAACTACCATATGACCCAGCAATCCCACTACTGGGCATATACCCTGAGAAAACCATAATTCAAAAAGAGACATGTACCAAAATGTTCATAGCAGCCCTATTTACAATAGCCCAGAGATGGAAACAACCTAAGTGTCCATCATCGGATGAATGAGTAAAGAAGATGTGGCACATATATACAATGGAATATTACTCAGCCATAAAAAGAAATGAAATTGAACTATTTGTAATGAGGTGGATGGACCTAGAGTCTGTCATACAGAGTGAAGTAAGTCAGAAAGAGAAAGACAAATACTGTATGCTGACACATATATATGGAATTTAAGAAAAAAAAATGTCATGAAGAACATAGGGGTAAGACAGGAATAAAGACACAGACCTACTTGAGAATGGACTTGAGGATATGGGGAGGGGGAAGGGTAAGCTGTGACAAAGTGAAAGAGCGGCATGGACATATATACACTACCAAATGTAAGGTAGATAGCTAGTGGGAAGCAGCCGCATAGCACAGGGAGATCAACTCGGTGCTTTGTGACCGCCTGGAGGGGTGGGATAGGGAGGGTGGGAGGGAGACGCAAACGGGAGGGGATATGGGAACATATGTATATGTATAACTGATTAAATTTGTTATAAAGCAAAAAAAAAAAAAAAGAAAAGAAAATTTAAACTAAGGATGCCTGTATTCAAAGGCGATTAGGCAGATAAAGTTATTGAATTGTGAATGGCATTTCTCTGGGCACAGGAAGGCTCAATGTGAACAGATATGCTTCTGTTAGGATGTTTGTGACTGTAGGGAAAGTGGCATCAGGAAAAGCCAACTGCATTTTTTACATCCTAAAAAAAAATTCAGGGAGGAGAAGAAACATGGTATGACACGTAAAAGGCACATTACCAGAAGACACATTCTGGTTTTGTGGCCACTAGCTTAAATACAAAAGATTTCTGTTGGGGTGAGGTTTGAAAGCCTGACCAGAAAAAAAGCAGCCTCAGAAAGCTGTCTGCCTATGTGAAGTACTTTGCTGGCACCAGCATGGAATGTGGCCGCTTCATTTGGTATCCAACCGAGAGCTATAGATTTTTTACTAATACTCTTGGAGAAAGAGTTTGGCAAATACCTTTAAGAGGTATGCTCAGAAGATTGGCCTGGCTGCCAGAGAAGCATGTGGAACCCCAAAGGATGTCACCGCACTTCCTTAATGCTGTTGCTTCATGGAGATTTGACTATAGCTTTTCAACTTGAGAGTGAATCATAATGGAATTGCAAAGTGGTCTCATTATGTTAGATGGATTGAAACGACCTGTAATGTATGCCAATGTAGATGTTGGGAGGGGGTGTTAGTGGTGGCTGGCAGCAGGCTTGGCCCATGTTCAGTTAATGAAGGCAGCGGTCTCTCTGGGTGACTGACGGGGATTCTGGGGATTCTGACCCTGTCTTAAAAATACCTACCCTGCTGGCCTGTCATGATGCTTTTATCTCAGCCTTTAAATACCTGCTGGCTAAGGCTTAGAGGACTTTAACAACCAATAAAATCCAAGGCTGCTGGAATGCATCACACATTCAACTGTGTTGGCACCTGAGAGAATTCCCTTCAAACTTGTCTCTCTCCCAGGTTCCTTGTCTGTTCTTGACATGACCACCATCCATGATCTCTCTCATCTCCTCACCACACACATCTAATTAGGAAGGGAGTCTTGTCATTCCTAGCTCTGGGTTGATGTCTCTGCATCCAGTGTGCTGCCTTGATCATCTCTTGCTTGTATCTGTGCAGTGGGCTTGGGTCTTTTGCCAGGGCCACTGGATGAGCCTTCTTCACACTACCTCCACTTGCCTTTCTAAAATAAGGCTCTCATCTTGTCACCATCCCCCTTAAAACCATTCAACAACTCTTCAGTGATCACAGGATTGTCCAAGCTTGTATCTTGACAACAAAGACCCTTCACTGGACCCTTCCCACCACCTTTCTCTGCTCCCTGGATTCCCACCATGTGGGAAACACTCAGCTTTTACCTGATTATAAAAGCAGCATCTTTTAAAACTTTACTTTATTGTATGTGTTCTTGCCCCTCTACCTAGAATGAACTTTCCCTTCATCGTCTTATCTTTTCAAACTCAGAACGTATGTTAGTGCTGTTTCTGCAACTCTTCTAGACCAGACTTAGCTGGTCCCCTTTCTGCTCAAAATAATTTGTACACAACTTCACCAAAGCACTTTCCATACTGTTAGTAACTTTCTACCTACTTTCTCAAAGATATGAATAATGTAGCATTCATCTCTAGGTCTTCAGTGCCTGACAGTGTCTAGAACAAGAAATCTAAATTAAAAAGTTCACTACAGTAAATGGGCTGTTCTTGGGAATTTGTACGTATGATCAGTTGCCCATGTAAGGAGCTATGTTGGTAGAGTTCTATGACAAACTAAAAAGCAAGGGAAAAGAATCTTCATTTGTACAACTTTTTCTCCTTTTTTTAAAAAAAATACCATTCCCCTCATTTTCTCTTAGGAAAGGCTTATGCAGTCTGTTACCTCAATC
Organism: Mesoplodon bidens; assembly: GCF_964165515.1. Lineage (NCBI taxonomy): Eukaryota > Metazoa > Chordata > Mammalia > Artiodactyla > Ziphiidae > Mesoplodon > Mesoplodon bidens. Next base: position 88,491,012 of record NC_138162.1, read on the forward strand.
TTTAATGACAAAACAACTATTAATGGAGTACCTACTTTATCACAGACACTTTGGGGAATGCATGTGTCAGGAAATAACATGGGCAAGGTCTCTGCTTTCATGGGACTTGTAATCTAGGTTGGGCAAGATAGACATTAAATTCACAAATATGAGAATAAGATCATTTCAGATAGTGATAAGCGCTATATAGAGAATTAAAACAGGGCGACATCGGAGCAATTTACTGAAAGGCTCCTTTGGATTGGTGTTATCACATGTCTCAGAGAAGCTGTCATTAAGCAAAAAGTGAATGACAAGAAGGGAAGAAGATTGTAACCCTGTGAAGACATGTGGGTGAGGACAGGAGAGGTGGGGAACATCTAGAGCAAAGACAGCCGCAGCTAGTGCAGAAACCCCAAGAGAGAGGGAGCAAGATGTATACATTTAGGAAGAAAAGAGGGCCCCAGTGGCGGAAGAAAGACATGTAGGGGAAAAAGGTAGTGTATGAGCTTTTTTTTTTTTTTTTTTTTTTTTTTTGCGGTTCGCGGGCCTCTCACTGTTGTGGCCTCTCCCGTTGTGGAGCACAGGCTCCGGACACACAGGCTCAGCGGCCATGGCTCACAGGCCCAGCCGCTCCGCGGCATGTGGGATCTTCCCGGACCGGGGCACGAACCCATGTCCCCTGCATCGGCAGGCAGACTCTCAACCACTGTGCCACCAGGGAAGCCCAGTATATGAGCTTTGAGAGGTGCGCAAGCACAGATGGTGCAGAGCAGGCAGAGACGGTTTTCTTGTCAGCACAGGAAGCCTTTGATGGGCTTTCAGCAGGAGAGCAGCTCCGTTGTAAGGCTGGAGATCCAGGCCCCATGGAACTGGCATCCAGCATGGCTCTCAAAGGTTTCCTGATGGGATCTAGAGAGTGAATGTGCACCTCCCTGCTCCCCAGCTCACCTCCGTCTCTGTCCTGATTTCTCTTCTGTTCCCATTTGTCTCTTTCTTACTGCTCTTGAGGACTCTGGTACATAGTTCAAAGCACCAAGCACATGATGTCTCTTTTCCCTTGTTATATCTAAAATTTTATATTCTACCCTCTACTATATCCTATTTATCATCTGGTGGACTTTATGCTCCAGGAAAATGCAGTAGATTTTTCCTGTGGTTTTGCAGTCTCCTGGTATACCGTACACATACCCTAATTTGAGAAGCATTAGGATACAGAACAGATTGACTTAATTTGAGTGAGTTGGGTTAGGTCCAACGTGGAGTGGGCATGCTTGACTGTGAGCCTCCACTGAGGACCCAGCAGGGAATCCAGGTAGAGAGAAGTTTTGCCAGTGAGCAGGGTAAAGGAAGCAACACAGGACAAAAGAGCTGTTGAAATGGGGAGTGAGAAGGTTCCAGTGGCAAACTTTTCTTACTCCCTTCACTTATTTTATACATCCAGAGGGCACCTGTGTGCTCCTATCAGAAGGTAAGTCCCACAAGCAGGGACCTTGCCTGATCTCTTGATCTGTTCACTGCTCTATCCTCAGAGCCTAGAGCTCCATTCCTTATGGAGTGAATGAATGAATGATGAAATGATTGAATGAGCATGGAAATTAGCAAGGCCTGCAGCCATTGCACTGATCTGAGACTCCTCCAGAAGAAGATCAGGAAAAATGTGCCACCAATGAAGACGTCACCTAGAAATGATCTTGGAATTTTACTGACATTTAGAGAGGGTGTTTGAGAAGGAGGAGGTGGGAAAGAGAAAAAAGGGGAAAATCCATGGAATTAAAACTGCATAGGCAAAAAAAGAGAGAAAGAAAAAGAAAATCAGAAAAAGAGAAACAACAGGTATAGTTTTAAAATAAGTATAAAATTGAACAGGGATTATAACATATTTAATCAGACTATAAAAGTCTTTCATAATTACTGAGGTGACAAAGAAACCCCTTGAAAGGAAGTTTATGAAGTACCGCTCCAATCAGGTTCAGATCCTTTTGGGATCGCTTGAGTGATAACTGTGTGGGTGTTACTCCCTGTAGATTATCATTTTCTTTCTGAATTCATTTCCTTCAGTAGAAATGAGAGCCTGCGTCACTCACAGGGCATTCTTGTGTGATGTGTGGGTTTTCCTACCTGAGAGCTCATAGAACCATGGGGCTAGTAGTTAAAAGTCACAGGAGGCTCAGCCTGGCCCTAGGTAGGAAGGCTCCATCATCATCTAGAATGGGAGGCTGGAAGATGCCCAGGCAGGGAGTGCCCAGGGCACTCTTTTCAGCAGGTTGTATTGGTGTGTCATCATCATGTCCAAATAGTAGGACCTGTTCCTTTGCATTCTTCAAGTCTCAGCTCAAATGCTCTCTTCCCTCTCTACTTCCCCCAAGACTTCCTTCTCTTTTTTCCCACTGAGCTTAGTATGTATCTACAGTATATTAATTATATTTAATTATAATACAGATAGCTCAATTACCAAGCATGCATTATGTACCACACAGTTTATTCATATATTCACTTATCCCATCATTCATTCATGAGTTACTGAACATCTTTCAACCTAAGGCACTGTGCTGGGTAAATCCTTGGGACACCAAAACAGTGAAACACGGCAGCTGCTAGCTTAGCGTCTAGTGGGGAGAAAAAGGTTTAAATACCCTTGGATGAGTGGCTACTATGTTTTAGTTACGATGCTGGGTACTTTACCTGCATTGTCGAATTTCCTAACAGTTCTGTAAAATGAGAACTGGGAAGCAGACACTCAGAGAGTAAACTCATTTGATTGCCTCAAGGCCACATGATTAGGAAATGATAGAGCTGAGATTGTAACTCAGGTCTATTAGGTTCCCAACTAACTTTTTTTCCCCCTAAATTACATTCCTATTATTCTTTGCTTGTCAGTTATTCTTTGCTTCTCCCCATAAATGGCATCTGTAGCTCTCTGCCCCCTTCCCCTTATTATTACGCTGTAAGATCTACATGTTAGGGAGCATATCTCTTTATCGCTGTTTTCTGCCAGAGGGTTTAGGATTTTGTAGGTGCATAGTTGAGGATTTGTTGAAAGGATGCTTGCACACATGAATGAAATTGCTCCCCACACTAAGCTTCAGGTCCCATCCTTCAAAGTGATATGCCCTCACAGTCAGCTCAGCTCTCTTTCCTAGCTCCAGGCATCTATTACCGGTATCCATCAGGGTCCAGCCAGTTATTTGAAGCAGGAAATATCTTAACACAGAAATTGGAGGCTTGCACATCTATGAGAAAGTCTGGGAGCCAGGGCTAAGAGGGAACTGCTGGTGCTCCAGAAATCTAAACATGTAGGAAGCAGAGGAAAGCTATGGCAGCCTCAAAGTGATTTTTGATAGGACACTGAGACCTCAAGTCACTGGGGCCTCAGTTGCTGCTGGAGAGAGGAGGCTTCTCCTCTTTGCTTTCCAAACCCCGAGTGGGAACCTTTCCTTGGAAACGTCTAACCCCAAATCCTGGCGGTACAGAATTCTGGGAACTATAGTTCCCAGGGGAGAGAGCAAGAGGAGGCGAGGAGGCTTCTGAGTTCACAGTCTGACTCTTGTTAAACTCAGGTTCATTTTCTCTTCGCTGCTAGATGAAGTTTCTCACTGTGAGCCCTGGCACCACGGTCTCACTCACGCAACGCTCCCAGAAGTCAGCGTGGATTCCCATTGCCACGCTAACACTGGCAACATTTGAACTTTCGCCAGAAACAAAAGGAGATCCATCTCTAACCAGAGCAAGGGAATTCTTCTTTTTTTGTTTGTTCTTTTCTAACAGAGACTAAATTATGAGGTCTAAATCTGGGTAGAGCTTTCAAATAGAGCCCTGACCAGTGCTGAATCGACTTGAGGAATGATGAAGGGCTGGCTTCTCTCTCGAGGCAGCTGTGAGCTTGGTCAGCCCTTTGCAAAGTAGGAGGAAATTTAATGAACCCAAATAAGACATGATCCTTTGTGGCTATAAAAGTTACACTTTGAAAAAGCTCAGCTGGTCAAGAGCCACTTGAAAATGATGTTACTGCTGGGGAACTCTGTCAAAAGTCCACTCCTGTGGGTGAGTTTCCTTCTCTTTGAGGGAAAACAAAGAGAGGTTTTACAAGCTAGGGAAGGGTCATTTTGCCATTTGAAAGAGCACATTCAAAAACTGAGGCCCAGTGCGTTTGGGAGACATCCATAGTCAGTACCTGTTTATTTGTCCAGCTTTACACCATGTAAGTGATGCAGAATCCTTTCCGCCTCTAATAATACCTCCACCGTGGCCCTGAGTTAATGGAAAGCTGGAACGGCCAAGTGAGAGCCGGCGCTCAGATTAACCACTGTGGGTCAGACAAGTCCACAGCTGCGGTCGCGGAGGGAGGTGAGCGGGTGGAGGGAGGGAGAGCAGAGGAAGCCCTTCCTAAAATATTTTTGCCTAGTCAACGGATTGAATGCACGGTATTTTACCACCAAATTCATCAACTGGAGGATTTTCTAAAGGATCTGGGGAAACAACCACCTAATTCAAATTCTATAGCTTCTAATTGTACAAGCAGCACATTTTAGAACCCTTTTGTGCCAAGGAGTCTTCATGCATAGAGCACTTCGTTTGCTTATACAGTAGGCAGCGGGGCTTAAATAGCATAATTATTATGTGTTTCTAGTTTGCCTCAAATTTTGATTCAGTCAGAATCCCTGAATCTGACAGCCTATAATCAAACAAAGGGAGTGCTCTGGAAGCAAGGGATTAACAGAGGGGAATTAAACTGTCGTTTTGAAACAGCTTAGACCCATATGAAAGCCCGTTTAGGAGTTTCTCCATAAATATCCCTTTTGTTTTGTCTAATTGCAGGTTTGAATGTATCAGACTCATCAATGGGATTAGGGTTAATAGATGTTTGGTCACGCAGAACATGCAGAAGAGGAATCTGATACACACACACAAAAATTGCACTTAATGAGCTTAGCAAATGTTTGCCATATTTTTAATGAACCCTAGGGCTATCATTTAGAAATGCTTAGCAACTGCTTTTCCATCCTTGAAAATAGAGCAACTGAAGGACATTAACACTATGTACACCCGTAAATAAGAGGAGCTATTTAAAGACACCAGCCAGGAGGAGGGAATGATGACATTTTTCTGTCCCAGAGCCAATGATACTTAACACTCTGGGTGTGGGTTCCATGTGTGACAACATAGTTGGGAGGTTCAAGTTTCCCCAAAGGGCACCACAGAGTGTGAGGTTTTTGCAAAGAGTCATATAACCATTTTCTTTTTTTAAGCGAAACCTGTTTAGGATCAAATCTCCCAGCCTCCTCCCCCAGCCCTGCTTTTGTTTTTCACACCTTCCTGCTGCCCTTTCCAAGTATCTGTGGAGAGGCTTTTGAAATTGGAGGTTATATGTTGCTGCTGCTTCCCTAGGTCCAAGTCCGCCCAGGCCACGAGGCAGGCCTCTCCCCAGCTCAGCCGAGCAGGGCCAGATCGGCAGGCTCTCGGGATTGATTACTCAGAAGATTGAATGATCCATCTTGAGAGCCCATGGGATTTGGCTCCGAAAGCAATGCAGTCGGCAGTAATGAGGACTTATTGAAGTAGGCCGTGTGGCTTGTGCTCTCAGAGCACAGACTGGGCCTAAAAGAGTCAGGTTTTCCTTGGGGAAGGTTAGATTTGATAGAGCACAAAATGCAAGTCCAGTGGATTATGGTTAGAGCAAATGAAGGATGACTTAGATCCTTGGTTTTCATAGAGCCAATTGATTTCAAGGACTTCTTGCAATCTCCTCCAGCCCTGCCTCTAAAGGAGGCCAAAAGAGACACCGCCCCATCAAAAAACAACAGAAAAACTAAGCACAACCATTTTTCAGCTCTGCTTGAAAATGAACACTCCTGCAACAGCAGCTGACTTTGGTGTTGGACTGCGGGATCATAATTCTTCTTAGGCTAGAACTAAGAAAAGGCCCTTTCTCGTATTGTACAGGAGCTCTGTAAAGTGTACAAAATTATGAAGTTTTCTTTGGAGAGAGTAGAATAAAGGACCTCAGTGGCATGAGGGAAAAGGGTCTGTTTATTTTGTTCTTGTTGTTCTTGTGGTGGTGGTGGCCATGCATATGTCTGTGTGTTTATGTGTTTTGCTAGTCATTTGTCATCAAGTGCTCCTTGCCCTCAAGCGACTATTAGAATGCCTGGTTTGATGAATGAAGCTAGAGATATTACCAAAGGCTTTATGGCTTTGTGGCTTAAAAACATTGTCAGTAATAAGCAATTTTTCTTTTAGAAGTGTCTAAATTCTTGGCATCCAAGCCAGTGGATCAGATGAGTTCCAAAAATATCATTTGTTAAATGGCTCCCTTAGGTCATAGGTCCAAAACCCAAACACCTACTGAATCTAGATTGGAAATATAATTGAATGAATCTAGGTAGATGAATTATTAAGGAGTTGTAGGAACTGCAGAAAACTGAAAACCACACATGTCCCATCTGAAGTGAGTAGGGGCTGTTTGGCTGAATGGTCTCATCTTTAAACTCATGATCCAGCCCTGACTCATGCCTCTTCACTGCCTTCTGGGTTTCTGGACTTTTAGCTTGATTTTGACCTCGACAGCAGCGATTCACTGACTCTGTCTTATCTTTTGGCTTTAAGACACCAACTTGCACTTTCTCTCAAGTCCTCTGAGTGCCATCCTAGACCGAAGTCTCTCAGGTGAATAAGAGAGTGAGTGAATGAATGAATGAATGAATGGTCTACATTTGTTTGGCACTAGTATATGTGAGTCTTTTCCTCCTTCCCTCCTCCCTTCCTTCCTGGGTATATAAAGATAAGTGAGGAATAGACTCTCGGCCTTGTAGATACTACATAATCTAGAGGGAGTGGGGCACAGACGTTTGCACAAACAGTTGTCACACGATGAGAAGTGCTTTGGCTATGACATGCTCAGAGCTCATGGGGAGAATAAAGAAGAGATCCCCTGAGTCTCACCAGGCAGTCAGGGAAAGCGTCACAGACCACTATGTTTGTGTTAAATTGTGCGTAGGTGTGTTCCAGGTGGCAATGTTGAAAAGAATACTGTATATAAAAGGGCAGCATGTGCAAAGACACAAGGGTGTGAGCATATGGCTTGCTTGGAAAGTAACAAACACAGATGCAGATTGAGGGAACTGTAGGTAAGAGGCTAGAGAGGTGGACATGAATCAGAGCGTAAAGCTTGGACTTGATCTTACAGATACTGGAGGACCACTGAAGGATTTTCAATACTCATGTTGTATCCAGGAGTTACCTAGCTCTTCAGGAGAAATCCAGCTTCAAATGATTCTTTAACTTCCAAACTCCATATTAAAAGAAGCTCTTCTCAGAACATTTGTGTGCGTGCATTTCTCAATATTAAATTTTTAAAGGCATATTAGGGTGAAAACCCTAAACTGCTGAAAATAGTTTAGTCAGTATCCCAGGATCTAGTCTCCAAGGGAATAATCTGGGGTTCCTTCACTGAATAGTTGGGCACCTACAGATTTCTTCCAGTTCACTTGTAGAAGATAATGCTTAAGCTCTTTTTTTTTTTTTTTGTACCCATCTATTCTCTTTACAAAGAGGTGCTCAAGCATCTGACCAGGCAAAACCCTCTGGCCAACATTCTGGATGTTTCACTTTTCTGGGACAGTGTTTGACTACTAAATGGATACCAGTTCATCTAGGAGAATGCCTTTACTTTTGTCATTTCCCAAATTACTTTCTAGAAGTGTTCAGTTGTCCTGCCAATGCAAATAGATCCAATAAGCCTTTATGAACACCTGCTAGGGACATGGCAGCATGCTCTGGAAGGTGGTATTACAGTGGCTATCATCACCTTCTTTTCTTAAAAAGTTAATAATCTCTCAGAATCATTGATGGGACTACTTTAAAAAAAGGTAGGGTGAACTTTTGGGGGAAAAAGCCAAATTTTTACATAAAATAAAAGGAAATGCCTTGGTTATTTGTGATGTTTCGGTTTTAAAATCAGAGATTTTCTTAGCTCAGACACAAAAGGTCTAATGAGTATTTTCTCATTAAAAAAACAAAAACCAAAACCAAAAAAACAGCTAAAAGTTGCAAATGCAAAATATCGATCAAAAATCCTCTTTAGGAATGGAGTGAGGAAGGGCTGAGTAGAACTCTTAGTTTAATCTGTTTAGGCTTAGGTTAGCCTCTTCAAGGTCTAGAATTACCCATGCTTATAAACTTCATAAATTAAACTATCACTATGTATCGATAGCTTTGAGTGCCTCAGAGACTTAATAAACAATTTTAACACAAGGCCAGCATTATAGGGGGGGAATAAAGCTAGTTTAACCACTGTGCCTGTCTTCTAGAGGACTTAGGTCTGTTATAAACATGATACAATCAGGAAAGTCCAACATTTAAAAACCTGGCATTCTTACTAATTTGATCTATTCCAGAGTTTAAGACTGATTTTTTTTAATTTAAAAAATTTGTTTTAAATTGTGGTAAAATACACATAACATAAAATTTACTATTTTAACCATTTTTAAAATCAGTACATGATTGATTTGCCTTGAAATGAGGGAAGCAGCTTGTCCCAAACTGTCCTTTGGAGGAGGTACTGTTTAAATGTTTGTATTTAGGTTAGAAAATGGAAAAAATCCTTTTCCCAATAAAGTCGGGAGAGGGCAAGATTGGAACTTTATAGTAGAAAATAACACGTTAGCTTAAGAGGGTCACAACAAAAGCCCAGGGGCCAGAAGGCTTGGGTTCTAGAATGTGGGCCCATTGTGAACGGAGACTGCTGATGCCCGTGAAGGGAGTGGGAGCACAGGTTTACAGCTGACTGGTTTGGTATGCCTCTAGCTGATCTATGGCCGCTGATCTGTTTGGGTCTTTTCATGGGTGGGGGGGCAATATTTGGGTTATTTATTCTGACAGGAGGCTAGATGCTATTTCCATCTGCCTTGGAGTATTTGAGGAGATAAGTGTCTGCCACATCCTGATAAATGGCTTCTATGGTTCATTGCCAGAGAAACTGAGTTATGGCCCCTATATTTCATTTCAGAGAAAACTTCAGCCACCCGAAGTATGCTCTGCAGGCCTCCATTTGACCAGGACAGCAAAGTGTTTTTCTGTTTAAAGGACAAGGTTTGCTCAGTAGCACCTGAGGGTGACTGGAGGGTAGTGGATAAATGGAAAGACTTCGTAAGTTAGGCTAAGTAAATCAAGTGTGGTCAGTTCAAAATACAAAAAAGGATCCGGGGAACGAAACCGAACACGTCTATGTCCTGGCTGAGTTTAAAATCATCTTTACATCAGCACTCACATACTTAGTCAGTTATAATTGTTCTAGAGCATGTGATCTTTAAGAATAACAAAGCGGGGCGATACATTTCAATGTTATTCATAGTATCACAAGATATTTATTTTTATAAGAAATATGAAAGAGATACTTTTTTGGGGCACATATACCAATTATATGTATCAGTGGATTGAATGAAAATTTATTCTAGATACCAACTGAATTTCAGATACCAAATGGCAAGGAGATTATAATTGTAAATAGGCTTGTCATAATCTAGTATTATAGAGAGGCATATATATATAGTCTGTATTCATCACTTCCTGATATATGGATACCTACACATGTTGAATGGCTTATACTGGTGGGGTTCGGTCTCTGTTGCGTGGAAGGAGGGGAAATGTAGCCCAAGGAATGTGTGAAATCAGTACTTTCTGGGGGAAGATTTGGTGGTCACCAAGAGCTTTGGGGAAAGAGACGAAATAAGGAGAGAGGACCAGAGCTTTTTTGCATTCTTGTTAGCACAAAAGTAAGATGAGCCAAGAACTCACTTGGGATCTAATCACATTAAGCCAAGTCCATATGTGACAAATGGTATCTCTTCTGGAGAGGTACAGTTGCATCTTTGAACTGGATTTACATTGCCTGGATTGCAGCAACGATTCCTCAGGATTTAAATTTTTGGATTTTGAATACTGTAACTTGCAGCCAAAATACATTAAGAGTAATATCGCTTTATATCTTTCCTATGAATTAGTACGGATTTGAAAAAGAAACCCTAAGTATGCAGCGACAGTAGTTTAACAGAATGTGCTGTAACTTCTCCAGTTGCTGCTAGTTTCAGGAGCCAATTTGCAACATCCTTGCTATTCTTTTGGGTTCCATTATTTTGAAGTTCTTTTCTCATCTGCTCATGAGATCACAAGGAAAGACACCTGTAGTCATTTAGCTTTGTCTGTATTTGACAAGTTGTACATGTAAATGATCACATTACATCAAATACAAACGTATCTCACCATGGCCTTTCAGAAGCACAAACTTTAAAAAACGTTTTTTTCTTATTTTACATAGAGGTGAGTTTAGGAATATCCCTTCTCTAGTTCCTGTTTTGCCTACCATAAGGCCAGTGATGCATCAGAAATCACAATAAGTATTTATAAAGGGAGCAGATAGGATCCATTAGATTTTACACCACTGTTTTTTAAAAAGTGTACAGTTTCTCAACATCCATTTAAATGAGACTTTGATTTAATAACTCACCAGGGTTTGGATAAAATTTCAATTGAGTAATGCTACTATAGAAGCTGGAGCCAGGCCAACATGATTTGAGTGTCAGGGGACCACACCTAATTATTGTGACCTGACCAGAGATATGAAGCCTTGTCTTTTTAAACCAGCTAAACTGAAGGGGGAAACATGCCAAGGAGAGGGTATGCCAGTTTGGCCTTACATGCCCTAAACTTGTTGTCTAGGTTGATTCAGTGGAGAGAACATGGGCTTTGTAGACAAACCTCAGATTGAATTCTGGCTGTTGCATTTATAACCTTGAGGCCTTGAGCATTTTACTTAACCTCTCTGGGTCTGTTTCCCTTCCCATAAAACAGGGATTATATCTCCCCTGCATTGCTGTTTGTAAAAATGAAATGAAATAAAATAACTCATGTCTGATTGCTAGGCCAGCACATGGTGGCTACTCCAGAACCACCCATTCCTTTGCTCCTTTTTCTTTCTAAGCATGTCAAATTAATGGTGGGCAATGCTTTTTGCAAGCTATTGAGAATAGCTCCTTCTACATAATGATGCTGAAATTCACTAGATCTTTAATGCTGGGAATAAAAATGTTCATGAAAGTTACAGAGGAGGGGGGCATGAGTTAGAGCAGGATCTTTTCTTATAACATTCTTCTCATTTTTCTCCTTTTTAGACAAGAGAAGGAAATATCATTAGCCCATAGAAAAGAAATTTGTTCTGATTTCCCTCCCTCTCTCTTATTTTATTTTATTTATTTTAATCTAATCTAATTTAATCCAATTTAATTTTATTTTATTTTAATTTTTTGGCAGAATAGAGAACTTCAATCACAGCTTTAGAGAACACAACAAATTTGCCATCTTCGTTCTCTTCCCAGAGAATACCTCAAGGTTCATATGGGCAAATCTCCTCTCTGATGACGATCTTCTGTAAATCAGGGAGAGGGATGCAGTTGCGCTGGTCAGCATGTAAAATAACATGCCGTCCACATAGAACGCAGTGTGCAAAGTACCAGTGTAACTTGACATTCAAGGCACTTTAACACCTGTTTCCATAGCTACACTGTAATCCAGACATTTGAGAGGCAGGCCTGCCTCTGCCGGGCCTGTCATCTCAGGGAAATAAATTAAGAAAGCTGATGACAAGGCCTGGATTATACAATTTCTTTGAAGTACAAAGTAGACCTGAAATCTAACCAGGAACGAACAGAGTTCAGACAAAATGGATAAAATCCATTTCCGGTAACCTTTTTAAGAAAATTTGAATGCAGCCTCCTTTCTACATTTTGTTCCCCAACTCCCAGAAGCAGCATCATATGTTACACCTGGCAGTGGTATTTGTGGCACCATATTTTTCTTATTTTTAAGAGGTGATACCATATTTTTTTAAATGGAAGTTTGGAAAAAATAAACAGATGGGAAGATACTGGTGGAGCGGGGTATGGTGGAGAGAGAAAAAGAGAGAAAGATGGAGTTAGGCAAGTGCTAAAGGGCAAAGCTTTGGTACCAGACACTGAGATATTTGCATATTCACAATATGTTTCTGGCTGAGAGCACGTTTTTCTGGAGTTCTGTATGTATTTCTAGGTCTCTATATTTATCCATGTCTCTGGCTACATATGTAAGACTAAGTTTAGAGTTGGTGTGTTTGCTGGATGCTTTGCAGCGGTACTTTAAGAATTCCATGTTAAACAGGCACGAGCAGCAGACGTGAGCTGCTCTCACGTGGGAGGGGACATCGCAGAGGGAGGTGGAGGCTGGGGCTCAGTTCCTTGGCACAGTGGCCAGTGATAGGGCCTTTCAACGTTATTTTCATCAAGTGTTTCCGAGCCAGTTCATTTATTTTTGGATTCCTGTTCATTCCAAACAAAAGCAGTTTGATAATAAAATCAGATGATGCTGCATGGGAACAAACTACCCTCCTCTGAAAGACCCTTACCCAGCTTTTTTTTTTTTTTTTTTTTTTTTTACCTCATATGTTATTGAAATTCGGGGTTGGGTGATCCTAGTAGAAAATCAAGTAATGCCTGTTTGCCTGAGTCCTGTTTATTACCTTATTTATTTTGGTAAATAAGTGGGGGAGAAACTTGTTTCTGAGGGGATTCAGGTAAGGAGAGAGTGAGTCAGAAGAAGGGATGACATTGCCAAGAGAATAGATCTTAAATGTTCTCACTACACACACACACACACACACACAATGGTAATTACTTGATGTGATGCAGGTGTTAATTGATGCTTTGTGGTAATCATTTTACAATATATAGGTGTATCAAATCAATACGTTGTACACCTTAAACTTACAGAATATTCTATGTCAATTATATCTCAACAAAGCTGGGGAAAAAAAGAAGGGATTACTACAGGGCTACGTGCTCTCCCAGGGACGTGGCCACTAGCCATCATGGGAATGTGCTTGTCGTTAGTTGGTTTACTTTTGTGCCCTTTTCTTAGTGTTCATGCCACCCACACCATTCAGACTCCCTGGACCAGGTGACACTGATGACTTAGCCTGCTTATTATATCTAGCATCATCTAGAAAATTTACCTTTGGGACAGTAAAGTAAAACATTTTTATTAAATCATGTACAACATTAAGTATCCCCTTTTTGTGATGTTTTAAATCCAGTATTTAAAACTGCTTTACAAAGGAAAATGTGCCAGTGGGGTTGCTTCCTATTAGGTGAATTCATCTCTTTTTCCAAATTGAAAAACAAAAGATGAAAATTATGAAGTAAAATTACAAACACATGAAAAGTAAAGAAACTCATCGATATTATTGGCCTGTGTGTGTACTCAAGCGTGTGCCACCACATCAAAGTAATCATGGTGGCAGAGCATGTGCCTGGGGTCCCCAAGACCACCCCCAGTTTTGATGATTTGCTAGGAGGACTCATAGGACTCAGCATATGGTCATACTCTTGGTTGTGATTTATTACAGTGAAAGAATACAAGACAATATCAATAAAGAGAAAAGGCACCTAAGGCAAAGTCCGGAGGAGACCAGATGCAAGCTTCCAAGAGTCCTTTTCCAGTAGGTCACATGGATGTGCTTGATTCCCCCAGCAGCTGTGTAAAATGTTGTCTTCCAGGAAGCACATTAGAGACTCAGAACACTTAGAAGTGCCCCCGGTTTTTCTTGGGGACTGGTCATGAAGGCATCCTCCTCCCACACCTACCTAAATACCAGACTCCCGGAAGGAAAGCAGGTGTTAGCATAAACCATGTTGTTTGCACAAAGAGTTTAGAGACACTGGTTCATTCTGGTTAGTTAGTATGGTAGGAATTCTCCCTGAATCCAAGTTCACAGACACCAACCAAGGGCCAGCCTTGCAAGCAGGCCTTTAGGGTAGCAGTCTCAGGCCTGCTGTAACTCTTTTTTTTGTGCAGTTAGGCAGAGAGGCTCTAATGATAGACTTTCCTGGCAGCCTTCAGTTCTCAGGAAGAACGGGTGCTGCATTATAAGGCCGTGGACTGCCACGGGGTCAGCTGTGCAAGGAGGGCTGGATGATCCCATAGGAGAAGCTGGGGTGGGTGAGGTTCACTGGTCCGGAGAGGGAGGACTCAGCAGAGTCAGGGTCTGGAGCCAGCGGGAGTAAGGGGAGGCCACGTTGTCTGGGGAATTCCCATCCAGAGCATTTCTCACAGCCAAAGAATGGACCACAGACAAAACCAGAGGCCAGTAGGAGGCAAAATGACCAGGAAGAGAAGAGCTATCCCTCCAGCAGGCAAATAGCCAAGAACCAGCACAAGCCCAAAGAACTCCGTTCCCTCAACGTCAGGGGAACACATGAGGCACCCCGTCTCTCTCCATATACTCACATGCTCTTTGGAAGATAAACAGAGGAATGGAAAGAGACTGAACATTGCCTAGTGGATTGTTCAGGTCATGGGTCATTGCTTTAAGCCAGACTGCATGTTGAATACATTTTTTCCCTGCTCACCAGTGGGTAGGCATTTGGGGAACAAGCCAGATTAGAGACTGAATAATAAAATTACACTTTTGCCTACATCTGCATTGTAGTATGAGTTAAACTCTGTGCCTTTATTACTCTAGTAATTTTTCTTTAATTTATGAGAAAGGGTATTATTTTATAGTCTGAGGTCATTTACTGTTTCATTACCCCAAAACTTTTTTCTGCGTTTAGGTATCTTCTAAAAATAAGAATATGTTGCCTCTAGATAACAGTGTTTTCCAATGTGCTCAAGATTCTAAATCTAAGATGGATGCCAAATATAAAGCTCTTTTAAGGCCAGCTAAAGTACAATATGTGATAGTCTTTAAAGATGGCGGCCAACAGTCCCTTGTCTCCCTATGTGGGCAAGCTGATTCATCCATTAACAAGGGACGCCCATCTCCTTAAATTTGGGCTGATCCCTCTGATTCCTTTGATCATGCAGCAAAAATCACATAATACCAGTTCTGGGCTTATTAGCCTTTATGAAGCCTGACATTTTCCTCTTTTTCTTTATGGAAACCTGCTGCCATGTAAGAAATGCAACCACCCCCGTACCTCTACGCGGTGAATATATCCAGTTAGATACGTGGCGAGGCCACAGGGAGGAGCCCTGAGAAGCCCCACCAACAGTAATAAGCGAGGCCCCAGACCTAGAACCGCAGTTGTACCGTCCAGCTCATTCTCAGTCATTTATGTCACCCCCGCTAAGACCCCAGATATCATGAAGCTGAGACACTCTTGCTGTGCAAATTCCTGATCTACAGATTCAGCAACAAATGAAATAGTTGTTATTTTAAGTCACTAAATTTGGGGGCAGTTTGTTTTGCAGCAGTAGGTAACTGGAACACATTATAAGTTAGCATTTTATGTACTGCCAAAACTAAAAAGGTAATAATCTTCAAACAAATAAATACAAACATTCCTTGTTACCTACACGAAATAGTTCTAACTCGGACTTTTGTAGTCAAATGATCCTCCAAATAGCCTTCAAGTCATTTTGACATTAAAATCTTCTGTGTCTTTTGACAGTACAGATTTAGGTACATCCAAATTTACTGTCTGTTTCATCAGGTAGGAAGTAGAAAACAGAGTTAATTCTGTTATTCAGATATCATCACCAATAACATTACCCTTGCTTACAGCTTTTTGCCTAAGGAAACTTTTTTTACTTTTTATGATAGAATTTTTCAAAAATATCTCAAAGTAGGAAATTCAGACAGCACAGCCCCCATGTATCCTTCAGCTAATTTCAGCAATTATCAACATCCTGCCATTTTCTTCTGAAGAATCAATCTTATGACCATCTTTTCTCACAAGCAGCTTCCATTCCGGGCACTGTTATCTGACCCGTGTGACAGAGACTGGAGGACGTGGAAGAGAAGGTGAGGGGGGGAGTAGGTGAGAAGGAGGAAAGTGTCATTCCATTGAAAACTGGAGAATCTCTCCTTTTCACATCCTGTTTCCATTCTCTTTAATCAGAGGACTTATTTTCCACTTAGCACCTTAGTTAGTACATGGAGGAATACTGCCTCCAAAATTGAAATAAAGTGGTTTGCCTTACTAAATTCCTAGCAATGGCCATGGTTCAGACTTTAATAAGTGCCTCTGATATAAACACTTCCAGAAACCATTTTCTAAAAGGGCGTCCTCCTGCAGAAAGGTTTAAACAAAATTTAAACAAGATTTCAAACATAGATTTACAATAGTTTCATGACAAAACTACGCCTTAAAATGTTTCAGGAGTTGCTGTAGGTTTTCGACTGGGAACATGGTGTGTGTTATACATTAGCTGTTTAATGTGTTCAGTTGTTGAATCCAAAATTGCTTGGAACGTTTAAACGTTGACAGCCATGAAAACAAACACTAGTTCACGTTCCCAGGGCCTAAAAGAAATCAAAACAAACTTAATAGAAGTCAGGCTTAATCATTTTTCTTCATACGACTAATAAAGTTGTGAAAAACCAAGCTTCAGTTTTACATTTAAGCGGTCATCTTCATAATTACATCTGGGTTACAAATGTAATGCTGTGTTTCTTCTCCATAGTTGTAAAATGAAAACTGAACTTTTATATATTCTGTGGTCTGTATCATGTGACCACAGTGGGCTTAATGAGAATCAGGCAGTGGGCCAAAAGGAAATTTAATCCTGTCTGTCTCTCCCTTTCCTTTTTGGGAATCTGTGTTAGAGCTGTGTTTGTTTGTGGGTCAGAGTTTCCCCTGGAAGTTTATGGATGCTTGGAGATGTAGTGGGACAGAATGAAAGAGCAGAAAATTGGGTGACTATAAGTAGGTAAAATCAGAATTTGCTGACAGAAGGCTGGTCAGCATTTTGGCAGGTCTAATAGTTTTGGAAAGCTTTTGTAAGGCTGAGCTGATTTGGTTTGCTACTAAAACTGTGTTGGACCCTGAGTGTTTAGATGCAGATCATAACTATTTTATAGGTATTTCCTACTGAGGTAAAAGGCTTATATTTATCATATGTTGCTTTACAAAGGTTGTTCTTTGAAGGATTTGATTCTCCTGCGAACACAAACAGGGCCATGAGATACATCAGCACACTTAGGTGCCCCATTTCCTAACGATGGTGTGAAAGGGTACCACACTCAAAGGGGGAGATCTAGGTTTGTGACTAACTTTACTCTCGCAAGGCCTGTTGTTAAGTAGCTAAATATACTTATATTCATTCTGCCGTGTCCAATATCTTTCTTGCTTTATGTGCAAAATGGGGATAATAAAATCTTTACTTTCTACCTGATAAGATTGCTTTGTTGTTTGTTTGTTTTAATTTTTATTGAAGTATAGTTGATTTACAGTGTTGTGTTAGTTTCAGGTGTACAGCAAAGTGAATCAGTTATACATATATATATATCCACTCTTTATTTTTTGGATTCTTTTCCTGTATAGGCCATTACAGAATATTGAGTAGAGTTCCCTGTGCTATAGAGCAGGTTCTTATTAGTTATCTATTTTATATGTAGTAGTGTGTATACGTCAATCCCAGTCTCCCAATTTATCCCTCCCCCCTCCCTTTATCCCCTGGTAACCATAAGTTTGTTTTCTACATCCGTGACTCTCCTTCTGTTTTGACAATAAGTTCATTTGTACCCTTTTTTTTCCTACCCAATAAAAAATGAGAAGACATTAGTTAGTGGCTTGAAAGTAAAGTATGAAGGCTTAATCGTCGACATCAGTGTTACTTAGTGAGTGCCTACCTCATGCAGAGCGGAGCCTGCAGAAGAGAAGTTTCAGAAAAACATGCCAGGTATTGCTACTAATATAAACAAGATTGTAATCCTTAAGTAAATCATTTGTTCCTGAGACTAGGAAGTTAGACAAAAGTGTAATAAACACATGGACTTTATCATTATTTTTTTCCTTGCTATTGGCTTTCCCTGCTAGATCAACAGGTATTTGATCTTAATTCAAAGCATACATATGCCTCGTGCACAAACCTACACATGTACACACACATGCACACTGGATTTCTAGTGACTGGTGGATCTGCTATCACTAAACACACATGTAAATGGGCATTGCTGATATAAAGAGTTAGAGTTCTATAAAAGACTGAGATCTACCGGGGAAGTGCATCATTCTAAGAATTTACGCAAACCTTCTGCTTCTGTTTTCCATTACTGCATAATGAACCACCCCAAACTTGGATAGCCTAAAACAGTAAGCGTTTTTTGTTTGTTTGTTTGTTTTGTTTTTTTTGCAGTACGCTGGCCTCTCACTGTTGTGGCCTCTCCCGTTGCGGAGCACAGGCTCTGGACGTGCAGGCTCAGCGGCCATGGCTCACAGGCCTAGCCGCTACACGGCATGTGGGATCTTCCCAGACCGGGGCACGAACCCGTGTCCCCTGCATCAGCAGGCGGACTCTCAACCACCGCGCCACCAGGGAAGCCCCAACAGTAAGCATTTTATTGCTTATGATTCTGTGAGTGAGGAACTGTGGTGGGGTCAATGGGGACTGGCTCATTTCTGCTTCACATAGAGTCAACTGGGCAGCTCAGCTGGGCCTGAGGATCCAAGATAGCCTTACTCACATGTGTGGGATTTGGTGCTGGCTGTTGGCTGGGGCCTCTCAGTCTCCTCCATACTGATTCTGTCTCCACATGGTTTCTCATCCTCGGGACTCTCTCTTCATGCAGCCTGTCCTGCAGGAGGAGACAGGACTTCTTTACATGATGGCTAGCTTCCAAGGGGCAAAAGAGAAGCTGCAAGATCTCTTAAGGCCTAGGCCCAGAACCAACAGCAGCCGTGACCTTCCTCGTGACTTCTTGCTGTATGAGAAAAATAAACTCCTGAATGTTTGAACTATTCTGATGGGGTATTCTTTTCTGTGGTTGAGTAATTCCTTTTGGCTACAGTGCTAAATGCTGGCTTATCTGGGCCTTGAGCCTTCCACCCTTTCCTCCTTTGTTGTTAGCATCAAACACAAAAGCTTTCCTGAGGCAGCCAGGAACATCACTGTCTGGATTACTGTTTCAAATAAGAAGAGGGGGCATTTCACCATTTTGTTTGCTTTGTTTTGGGTTAACTCCTTGTTAATAAGAACATTTAATTAAACAACATCTCTGTTGCCCTGAGAATCACAATTCTTCTAGGCGAATTTGGTAAGAAGGGACTGCCCTGTGAATTTCAAAAAGGATGCTGCAGAGAAAGAAACAGTATAGAAGTAAGTGGTGACAACAGGCATTAATATTCCTGACAGTCTTCAAAAGAACCTTAAAGAAAATGGAGCCGGTCAAAGCTAATGGATTATTTTCATAAATCTTTACCTCAGTTGTAGAGAATTACTCCGGCATCAGTATGATCATACGATTCTAATCGCACAATCTTCCTCAAATATCAGAGCTGAGAACAGGAATAAACCATACCTTCTTGGTTGGATACTTGTTAGTTAAATCACATCTTAGTTGGACTGCCTGAAATCTGATAGACCACAAAGTAGCAGATGTGTGTATGGAAAATCAAAAGACAGAAATTAGCTACTTCACTGTAGTTTGGTCTCACTAACCCTCTTTCCAAGCTTCTGAACTTTGAAAGGGATGCTAATTAGTTGTTAGAAAATTGATTCAAGGACATGAGAACTTAAAAAACAACACGGTAAGAACAACAGATCACATGAAAATGTTTGGCCAGTATCTCCGGCTTCATGACAAAAAGGGTCCTTCGTCTGGCTTACTGGGTCTGGAAGGAATCAGCTTAAGAGAAACCATAGAGCAAGGCACAGGGGCTAAAGAAGCCCAATACCCTGAAAAAAAGACAGTCCAGGGAAGTACTCCAACCTTGAGTGTTAGGCTCTCTTCCTTTTCTCCCTCCCTCCCTCCGTCTTTTCCTCCTCCCCTTGTACTTTTGGTGTTTTTCCCCAGGTGAGCATAAGGATGTGTCCAAGTTGTCTGGTCTTGTTTAGATTGGTCCATGGGTTTCCATCCAGGAAGCTCTCTTTATTCCAGGGCTATGTAATAAGCTTAAATCCAAGATCATCTACTCAGAGAGGAACTGGAAAACTGCTTAGAGAAGACAAAGCCAATGTTGTGAACATTGCTAAAGTGGGTTTTTCTGTTGACTGGTCATGCTTTCCCTTCACAGGCACAGATGGGTGTACAATGCTCTCATTTATTTATTTTTTTAAGCCTTCGGTACTGGTTTCTCCGCATCTTCATGACTATTCAGATGTTTGGTGTTTTAGGGCTTGGTATAGAGCCCTCTTGCCTTGACCATTTCCTTGGGTGAATGTTTTTAGGTCTATGGCTTTAAATATCTATCTCAATGCTAATAACTTTCAAATTTGTATCTTCAAACCAGACTTCCCTGATAACTCCAGGATCCTGGATCTGAGTGCCACTTGACATCTTCTTTTAAATGTTGATAGGCATCTTAAACTTAACATATTAAAAAAATCACTTGAGGGAGTTCCCTGGTGGTGCAGTGGTTAAGAATCCGCCTGCCAATGCAGGGGACACTGGTTCAAGCCCTGGTCTGGGAAGTTCCCACATGCCGTGGAGCAACTAAGCCCATACACCACAACTACTGAACCTGCGCTCTAGAGCCTGCGAGCCACCACAACTACTGAACCTGCGCTCTAGAGCCCGCGAGCCACAACTACTGAGCCCGCGTGCCACAACTACTGAAGCCTGCATACCTAGAGCCCGTGCTCCACAACAAGAGAAGCCACCGCAATGAGAAGCCTGTGCACCACGATGAAGAGTAGCCCCCCACTCGCCACAACTAGAGGAAGCCTGTGCATAGCGACGAAGACCCAATGCAGCCATAAATAAATAAATAAATAAATAAATCAATCAATCAATAAATAAAAATTTAAAAAATCGCTTGATAAGCAACCACATCAACACACACACACACACACACACACACACATATACACACACACCCCTTCTTCTTCCAGGCCATCCTCTATCTGTAAAGGCTACCTCCAACCCTCATGCACTCAGCTGTTCAAACAAAATATCTAGGAGTTATTTCTAATTTTTCTCTTTTACTCACCCCCAGATTGATTCTATCAGTGTTCCAGGCAATTCTATTTCTAAAATATATTTGGAATCTATTTTCCTCTCCACAATTTTTACTACTAACACCTTAGTCTAAGTCTCGAAACTATCATTTCACATGAATTATGCCACTTGCTTAATAGCTGTTTTCCTTACTTCTTCTCTTGCTGTCTATTGTCAGTTCCCCATTGGTCTCTTTAAGAAGATAAATCTGATCATGGCATTCCTCTGCATAAAATCATCCAATACCTTCTTAGCGCACATAGAATAAAATCTTATTGCTTAAAACCTGCATAATCTGGCCCCACCTAGCTCGCCCACCTCATCCTGCACCTCCTTCTCGCCCTCTCATTGTACTTCCATCCGGTATCCTTTCCCCTGTACCTCAAGCACATCAAGTATGTTCCTGCCTTAGATCATTCACATCTGCCATCCCCTTTGTGTGGAATACTTTCCCTCCAAACCCCTTTATGGATGGACTCTTCTTGTGATTTGGTTGTCATTTCAGATGCCAACTCCTCAGACGGTCCTTTTCCAACCACCTTCTTTCATTTTCTTCAGAGCACTTCCCACTGTCTGAGATTGGTTATGGAATATCACTCCTAGTAGAATGTAAGCTCTTTTAGAATGGGGACCTCATCTGCTTGCTTCTCCACTGAATCTCCAACACCCAGAATATTGTCTGGTACATACTGTTCCCTCAGTAAATATTTGCTGAGTATAAGCTTTCCAAAAGAGCACCTAGAAGATGTTTGATGCATATTTGTTAGATAAATGAATACTGTGTACAAGTGATGCGTGACACTTGCCTGTGCTGTTCTCTGAAAGAATTATTCTCCATACCCCCCAATCTCACCTCACTGTGTTTGGCTGAGTCTGTCTGACTTTGGACTGTGGCCAATATATACATATGGTCTATATACAGATTCCAGAGCAAGGAATGAGTGGGGCATTTTGTTCAATCAAATATTTGCCTGAACATATCTCACTGGACCTTGGTAATTTACTTTAATGTAGAGTTCTAATAAGAATCTATACTTCTCTCCAATATTTTACACTAGACATCAAATGCTCTTTCCTCATTTTCTTCTAGGTCTAGGATTCTTTGAGTCTCTGTCTCTCATATTTTGTTTTCGTTACCTAATGTAGACGAGTTGCCAGCAGTATTCATGTAAACTCTCTCCCATACTCAGTGGAGTCAAAGGCTAAGAGGGTCTCTGACTTGACTTGTCCGCAAGATTTCTGCAGCCGTAGAGAAGCATGTCATTTTTGTGGCTAAATTCTTTGCCATTTCTCTTCAACTGTGCAGAAAGCTTTCCTTACTTATTAATATTGGCCTTCAAGCATTTTGCCATTGCAAAAAGAAAGTTGTTTCATTTCTTTTTAAGTTCCTGGCCATAAGCCATTGTGATTCCATTTTCTAAACATTCACATTTGGGAAATTTGATGCAAATTCAAGTTTGGAGTAGTAAGATGCCTCAAACCACATGCTATGGTTGAACTCAAAGTTTGGTCTGATATTATGTTTGTCTTTAAAGGATATTTTTAAAATCTGTAAATTAATTGGTTTATTCTGCACAGCATAGCAAAAAGTGAAAAACAAATATGTGAGAGATGAGAAAAATACCACAGATTCTTACTGCTTCTATAATTGACTATTTTAATTTGAAATTTAAAATCAAGAATTTATATCTTTTAAAAAATAGGAATGAGACAAATTCATAAACTTCATATATATATGCATATATACATACACACATACATACACAGAGTGTATGTATGTGTGTGTTTATATTGTATATAAAATGTTACTTAGAGTTTTTTTTTTCGCCAATGCTGTAAATCATTTGCCAGAAATCTTTGAGTTTTTAATTGAGCCTTTTTAAATTTTTTCAGGTAAGACGACTGACACTAGAAATGGGTCCAAATTTTTATAATATTATCTAGAAATGGTTCCTGTTATAGAGCATGTTTTGTTTGGGGTTATTGTGCTTTCCTCTAAAGTAGTATAAAATGTTGGAGAGTGGAACAGATTGTTATTAGAACCCATGCTATCATGGGAAGTGCATAGAATAGGGGGTCTAATTGTTCTGGGTTCTAATACTATCCTTGCTACTAACTAATCATATATGTTTATAGATAGGCTACAGTCTTCTGGGTCTCAGAATTTCCCAGCTTGTTCTTTAGAAAAATCTTCTGAAAGATATTAGTATGCATTTTATTAAGAAAGGTTTCTATAATCAAAAAGTCATGGAAATGCTGAATAATATCCCTGGTGTAGTCTTGGAAATTCACTAGGAATATTTTCATATTAAAGGTTCTGAGAAGTATAGTAAGAAAAATAAAACATTTTTAAAAACTCAGCATTTCCCAAATATTTTTGCTCACAGAACTTTCATTTCTTTCTTTTCTTTTCAAATCATTCAACATGTTTCTCAGAACACCTACCAAATCTTATAAATTAAGTGTTCTGCAATAATCCAGCTTAGGTAATGTCACACTTCAAGACTCCTAAGGGTTCTTTGAAACCCTAAGAGTTGATGATTCCTTATATCAAAATTATAAAAATAACATCTCAGAATAAAACAAGAGACTGAACTTTCAAAATTTCCCCAAATTTATTCTCATACTGTAATATAATCAGCCAATAAAACACAGAACTTTCTCTTATCACCCATCGCAACCAAAAATCTAAAGACCTAGAACTCACATCAATTTAAGGGTTTTTTAAAAATTCTGATTATACGGTACAGAAAAAACATGCAAAAAGATAGTAATGACAAGCTTGAGAATCTGTAACTATTTTTCCTGGTTTTATGGTGTGATTTCCTCCTTTGGTACTCCAAATAATGTACTTGTTATGATATTGCTTTGGAAAGAAGAGAAGAATAATCACCCCGAATCAAATGTCAGCAAAAGTTTCATGGGAGAAAAAGGGTCTTTCAGTCTGCTTTTTTTCATGTTATGGTAAAATTGCTGTGGGTCCATTTGAACTGAAAATGCCTGATAGACTCAATCATTTGTGATACCATAGCATTTACCCTCTTGGACTAGTTCCCTTAAACAAGAAATTAGTGCACCATCTCTATGTTTCCAGCACTGGACCAGGCACTAGCAATGTGAATATCAGTAAGACATAGTGCCTGCACCCTGTGATAAATATTATGATAAATGTGCAGGATGTTATAAGGGCCCAAACTCAGTATGAGTATGCACAGACTGGGAAGAGAAAATAGAAGAGAAATATAATAAAACAAGAAAACCAAAGTAAACCAAGAAAGACCCTGAAGTAGAAACTGAGAAAAATTGTTGGCATGGGAAGACAGTAGGCCCCAAAGATATGGGACATGGTTGCTATAGAAAGAAGAGGCAGAAAAGCAGATACCAGGAGTTAATGGATCCAGTTTTAAGAACCTATATCAGACAATCCTGGACTTTTAAGAGATAAGGGGTCCTTGAAGCTTATCAACCAGTCTTTGTACAGATAAGTACACTAAAGTTCAAGGTCACAAAGCTGATTTGTGGCAGAAACAAACCCAGAATCTAGAACTTCTGACTTTGAGCAAATCTTTTTCCATTGTGAAATTATTTGGGGATCCTGTGGCTTGTTTTTTTTTTTAAACTATCATACATAATTTGAAGTGAGTAGACCATTGTAGCTATAAAATGGGTTTCAGTGATACTTAACTCTAATAAGATTTGAGTTATAATCCATTAAATAGCAATTTAAAGAATGTCCATATTAGAGGAACCAGAGTTCCACTTGCATACAGAGAAAATGGCAAGTAATTCAAAACACATGAAGAAGGAAAAACTGACCTGGTCTCTGATGACATATGGAGGCGGCGGGTAGAAAGGAAGGAAGACATCAAAACTAATTCGATATTTCATTTACAAGTGACTGGAAGAATGTTGATGCCATTGCCAGCTGCAAGTGGCCTGTGGGGGTAGGGAAGCTATGCTGGTGTCTGCAAGAGCTAGGATGTGTCTGTAGATTAGAGAAGGAAAACTGGACGAGAGGGATCCTCTGAAGGGAGAATTGATGCCCCTGACCATACACTGTGCATGATGAATGAGGCGAGACAAATTTAAAGATCATGATAATGAGGGAAGGGCATTTGGCTTGTTACAGGGATGGAGGTCATGGAAGACCTTTGGAACAAACCTTGGACTTTGTTATATTTACAGAGTGCTATAAATAATCATAAAATGTTTGTCTAGAAGGAATATGGAAAGCAAGTTTTTTTCTGCCTCTAAAAAAAAATGACCTCTGAGGCTTTAACAATGGATAATATAGGGTTTATGGTTTTGTCATGTTATTAATGATTTTCCATGGTGAAATGAATATCTAATGATCATTTTGTTAGTAAATCATTGCACATGTATAACTCTGGCTGCTCTTTTCTGTTTGTTCCATTTTCTTTAATATATATTGAGAGTAGATCACGAATAAGCCCCGTTTCTCTCCCTAAAGGCAATTGGGAGATAACCTCCTTTTAGCCTTCTATTCTCAAATCTGAATTGTACAGTTCCATGAAGATTTCTTCATGGACATTATGTACCAACTACAGTGGTATTATTTTTCTGGTTCAGTTTCAATTTCTATCATATTTTAATTGAAGAGTCAATAACCAGTTGTAGTTCTCTTGTTTAAAAAAAGGCACTATTCAAATAATGGACACGTAGGCTGTACTTCCTACAAGTTCTGGCCTTATTTATGTAGTTAGAAAGAACCCTTTTGAACATCTTAAAGGAGTCCTCTCTATTTATTTTAGGTCAGTTCGATATTCAACATATAAAGCCTCCCATGAATCCCCCCAGAATAGAGAGAAATACTTCTTCCTTCCTTTGCCAGACACAGGCAGTTGCTTTGGAGAATACGTAAATAACTCTTTGAAACACATTTTCAAACTCCCCCCCTCCCCCCAGCACTGTTATTTTCTTTTGGATTTAAAGACTAACTCCAGCACCACAATTTCTTGGGACGAAGAAACACATTTCCCAGGTAGAAGATTCCCCGCAGTTGACAAAGCCCACTACTTAACATTATTTTTTTGAATCCACAGTAAAGAAATTGATCCATGGATAGTTTTAATAGGTATCTGAGAAAATAAAAACAGTGTGTCAAATTTCTGTCACTGGCAATATCCATATCTTTTCTTCTTTATATTGGCCATTTTCGGGGGAATCTCTCATTGTGGAGACATTACAGATGTTTGTAAGGGAAATGAGGGGGCAAAAGTTATTTTATTTATAGGCAATTCAAATTCTTCCTGCAAAGAATTCTAAATCACATGAAAAAGCTAAAATACCGGCAGTCTCACTTCGAATCCTGCACATCCTTGCAAGTCACTGTACCTAAAATTCTCATGTCCTCTCCACCGCTCCCCCCCCACCGCCCAAATGCTTCCTTCATTTCTTCCAATACATTCTGGTAAGCTTAGCTCTTTTCTGTCTGTAAAAAAGTAAGGTATGTACTTGTTTCCTGGACTCTTAGTAACTTGCACTTTGCCCTTATTTAAAGTGTGCAAATATTTCGTTTGTGAACAAAATAAATAATGTAACTCTTTATTTGCTGATTATATTCTATTGAAAAGGTACTATGTGATATGCCTATTTACTGTGGCTTGTTTCTAAAACAGCAGAATAAGCTATAAATACTGGTGTAAAACAATGGGGTGAAGAGACAGTTAATTGATTGTGACTATCTGAGGGAGCTAGATTCAACTGATTACTATTCATGGAGTTGATGAACTTTATTATACTGCTGGTATCATGTAGAAGAGAGTCCTCTTAGTCTGGGCTATTAATTTGATTGTTTATAGTGGCTTTTATTAAAGTGTGTTCAGAGGACCAGCCTCAGCAGAATCACCTAGGCTTTTGAAAATGACAGTTTCCTATGTTCCACCTGGGTCTGATTATATCAGGGTTTCTGAAGGAGGGCCCTCGGAATCTGCATTTTTTCTTCCAGTTTTCTTGTGATATAATTAACAGCACTGTGTAAGTTCAAGGTGTACAGCAATTATTTGACTTATATACATCATTAAATGATTATCACAGTAAGTTTAATGAATGTCTATCATCTCATATAGATACAAAATTAAAGAAATATATAATTTTTTGTGATGAGAATTCAAGATTTACTTTTATCAATTTTCATATATAACATACAGCACTGAGAATTTATCATGTACCTTACATCTCTAGTACTTATATCTCATAACTGAAACTTTGTACCTTCTGACTACCTTCCTCCAGTTCCTGCCCCCCGCATTCCACCTTTGGTAACCACAAATCTGATCTCCTTTTGTATGATTTTGTTTGTTTTTGAAGTATAATTGACCTACAAGACTATTTTAGCTCCTGTTACACGACATTGTGATCTGGTATTTCTGTACATTTCAAAAGGATCACGAGGATAAGTCTAGTTATAGGTCAGCATACAAAGATGTTACATAATTATTGACCGTATTCCCCATGCTGTACATTTCATGCCCATGACTCATTTATTTTGCAACAGGAAGTTTGTACCTCTTAATCTCCCTCACCCATTTCTTTCTTCCCTCCCCATCCCCTTTGGCAATCACCTGTTTGTTCTTATATCTATAACTCTGTTTCCATTTTGTTATGTTTGTTCATTTGTTTTTCAGATTCCACATATAGGTGAAATCCTACAGTATTTGTCTTTTTCTGTCTGACTTATTTCACTTAGCACAATACCTTCTAGGTCTGTCTTTGTTGTCACAAATGACAAGATTTCATTTTTTATGGCTGTGCAATATTCCTTTATAGATATTATATATATATATATGTATATATATATAGATGCCATATCTTCTTTATCCATTCATCTATTGATGGACACTTAGGTTACTTTCATATCTAGGCTATTATAAATCATGCTGCAATGAATATAGGGGTGCATATATCTTTTCTAATTAGTGTTTTCATTTTCTTTGGATAAATACCCAGGAGTGGAATTGCTGGGTCATATGATAGTTCTATTTTTAATTTTTTGAGGAATCTCCATACTGTTTTCCATAGTGGCTACACCAATTTACATTCCCACCAACAGTGCATGAGGCTTCCCTTTTCTCCTCATCCTCACCCACACTTGTTATTTGTGGTCTTTTTGATAATAGCCATTCTAACAGGTGTAAGGTGATATCTCATTGTATTTTTGATTAACATTTCCCTGATGATTATTGATGCTGACCATCTTTTCTGTGCCTGTTGGCCGTACGAATGTCTTCTTTGGAAAAATGTCTGTCTGTTCATATTCTCTGCTCATTTTTTAATCAAGTTGTTTGTTGTTTTAATGTTGAATTATATGTGTTCTTTGTACATTTTAGTTATTAACCCCTGTCAGATATCTCATTTTCAAATATATTTTCTCATTCAGTAAGTGGCCTTCTGTTTTGTTGATGGTTTCCTTTGCTGTGCAAAAGCTTTTTAGTTTGATATGGTCCCATTTGTTTATTTTTGCTTTTGTTTCCCTTGCCTGAGGAGACATATCCCCCCCAAATATTGCTAAGACTGATGTCAAAGTGCATGCTGCCTATGTTTTCTTGTAGAAGTTATAGTTTCAGTTCACACGTTTAATTCTTTAATCCATTTTTAATTTATTTTTGTGCATGGTGTGAGAGAGCAATCCAGTTTGATTCTTTTGCGTGTAACTGTCCCAACATTGAAGAGGCTGTCTTTTCCCATTGTATATTCTTGCCTCCTTTGTTATAAATTGCCCATATAAGTGTGGGTTTTCTTCTGTGCTCTCTGTTCTGTTCCATATATCTATGTGTCTGTTTCTGTGCCAGTACCATACTGTTTTGATTACTCTAGCTTTGTATTATAGTCTGAAGTCCAGGAGAATGATTCCTCCAGCTCTGTTCTTCCTTCTCAAGATTGTTTTGGCTATTTGGGGTTTTGTGTGTTCCTATAGAAATTTTAAAATTATTTGTTCTAGTTTTTTGAAAAATGCCCTTGGTGTTTTGATAGGGATTACATTGGCTCTGTAGATTGCCTTGGGTAGTATGGTCATTTTGACAATATTAGTTCTTCCAACCCATGAACACAATATATTTTCCCGTCTGTTTGTATTGTCTTTAAATAGGCATTCTGGTTATTCTTCTCACGTTAAAATGCCTGAGAATCACTGGTTTATAACATGCTAATAAAGCAAGATTGATATTCTAACCCAGATCACCTTGTTGAACTTTAGAATCTGTTTATAGAACTGGTGGTTAGTTCTTTAGTTTGAATGTTCTACAGGCATTTCATACTCATTCCACACTTCACCCACTGTGTCTTTCTTTCCCCACAAGTGGCACAACAAGGGTGAACAGTGGGAGTGGTCTGCCACACATGCAGGCAAGGAGTCTTTTTTGTTTTTGTTACTGTTTGTAGATAATGGAAAACAATAATGGAAAACTGCTTTAATTATTATGATTAAGCAGTGTTAATAATAATATTCTTCCCACCAATCTCCTTGGCACATTGTTGGCCCACATATACTTTGTACATGTTTTTGTTATCTTCATACATGCCACTTTCTATTATAATCGTCTGTTCAGGGACTTCCCTGGTGGTCCAGTGTCTAAGACTCCGCACTCCCAATGCAGGAGGCCCAGGTTCTATCCCTGGTCAGGGAACTAGATCCCACATGCTGCAACTAAGACTTCACATGCTGTGACTAAAGATCCCACATGCCACAACTAAAAATCCCACATGCCACAATTAAGATCCCACATGCCACAACTAAAAAAAAAACATCCTGCATGCTGCAGCTAAAGATCCCACACGTGGCAATGAAGATCCCATGTGCCACAACTAAGACCCAGCACAGCCAAATAAATAAATTAATTTAAAAAAAAGAAGTAGGGCTTCCCTGGTGGCGCAGTGGTTGAGAGTCCACCTGCCAATGCAGGGGACATGGGTTCGTGCCCCGGTCTGGGAGGATCCCACATGCCGTGGAGCGGCTGGGCCTGTGAGCCATGGCTGCTGAGCCTGCGCGTCCGGAGCCTGTGCTCCGCAATGGGAGAGGCCACAACAGTGAGAGGCCCGCATACCACAAAAAAAATTAAAATTAAAATTAAAAAATTAAAAAAAAAATTAAAAAGCAAAAATGCAGCATTAAAAAAATAATTATCTGTTTACACATTTTTCCATCTCCCTAAACTCTGAGTCCTTTATATATTTTCTATCTCCCAGCAACCAGCAAAAAACTCCCTAGGCATTATAGATGTAAATCTTGCATACTGGAACAGATGGATTATTACAACATATATACAAGGCATGGATCAAACGGGAAGACTAGGTATACATATCTGCATACTCATTTCTATAAAAATCTCTAGAAATTGTGAAAGAGAGATATCTCATAAATATAGTAGTAAATAAGGAAAACAAGATGTCATTAGTGGATTAGGTAATTTAAAGAATAATTGAACAAAGAACTCAAATAGGTGCGACTGTTTGAATAAACTACTTCTCTTGACACTGGCTGAAGAATACATTAAGTATATTATGCACACACAGATACACACAGCCCCCATCAACAGATGAACATGGAACATCAGATTCAAAATAAGAAAAGCCACACACACACACACACACACACACACATGAATTACTAATATTTAAGGAAAATTAACATCATTTTATAGAAGCACCAAACTCAATAGAAATGTTAATGACCAATGCAATGAAGGTAGTATAGAAAACATAAAAGATATATAACTAATACTTAAATATAACTAATGTAATACTCAGATGAAAGAATATTTAAATTTGTAAGAAAGAACAGTGTTTTATGAAAAAGGCACAATTAGAATCTAAACAATATCATCATGGGTATAAACAAAAACTCAATTGATGTATTCTATAGCAGAACTGACACAGCATAAGAGTGAATTGTTGAAAAGAAATATTGAGCCACAGAATTATCCCACATTTAGCTCAAAAGGTTAAAAGAATAAGAACTTAAAAATAGCTAAAAGGCAGAGAAAATAGATCTAGAATTTACAGTATTTTTTCATAATATAGCAGAATAAAATCTATCCACATGGAAATAAAAAACCAATCCTCCAAATAACTATTGGGTTAGAAAGGGTGCTATGTAATAATAGTTATGTGTTATGGCCCAAAGTATTATTCAAGGAAATTCTTTTCTTAGAAAGTAGGAAATTATTGTGTTAGAAAATGAGAAATCTTGGAGGAAATGTTTTAATCATTCAACTCAATAACTTAGGGACAAATAAGCCTAAAACTTGAGGAAACAATTGTTAAATGAAAATAGGAAATTAGTTAAATTTAAATAAAAAATTGATAAATAGAACTGAAAACTTCTAAAAGATGAAGGAAATATAGAAAACATTAACAAGTATGATACAAAGCAGAAGACACAAAAAGCAGTATTTAAGAAACAGAAAGGAGACACAATTATTTGTATAAAAGATATACCATAAAAATTATGTATATTTTTGCATAAAAAATTGAAAGTCTGGGGCTTTCCTGGTGGTGCAGTGGTTGAGAGTCTGCCTGCTGATGCAGGGGACACGGGTTCGTGCCCCGGTCCTGGAAGATCCCACGTGCTGTGGAGCGGCTGGGCCCGTGAGCCATGGCTGCTGAGCCCGCGCATCTGGAGCCTGTGCTCTGCAACGGGAGAAGCCACAACAGTGAGAGGCCCGTGTACCGCAAAAAAAAAAAAAAAAAAAAAAAAAAAAATTGAAAATCTGGATCCAATGGATAAATTATTAGGAAACTATTAAACAACAAATTTACTTCAACAATAAGCAGAACACCTGCATAGAACAACTATAAAATAAATTGAAAATGCAGAGATTATTCCTAAAATGGTAACAGACCTAGATGATTTTACTAAAATGTCTTCTGAATTCTTAAGAAATATATCATTTTCATGTTGCTAAACTTTTTCTGGAGCAGAGAAAGCATGGAGCTTTTTCTAATCCTTCTGCCACACCAGCATAACTGATACATTATATGGACCAGAATTGTACATATCACCTAGTCATAAGCCAGTCTTACTTAAAAGGTTGAAGGAAACATTCTAAATATAATATTAGTAAGTTGAAACCAACAATGTGTTAATTGAATGATATATTTTTATGTCAGGAATGCAAAGATGTTTGGACAGCATAAAAATTATGAGTAAAAAGTGGTTACTATATTAACAAATCATATGAGAAAAAAATTATTTGGCTACTTCCACTGATGGAAAACATTTGGTGAATTTTAATTCTCAATCTTTACCTTTTAATCAGAATTTGAAAATTTAACACTGATAACAATATTGTTATCTAATACAGAAGACATTTTGTGAAGTGTTGATTCATGTCCTTTTTAGCTTTTTTTTCTGATCCACAGTATAACCCACAAGTATGCATCACATTTATCTGTAATATATCTCTTTAATCTCCTTTAGCCTTAGATAATTCTAATTCCATCACTCTCTCCATATTTGTTGACAATTCACTGTAAGAAAGAACATTCCTTTTTTTCACTTTCTTATATATAAATTTTGATATATTTCATTCAGTTAGAAATACTTCTTAATTTAAAACATTTCTTTAACCCCTGGATGTGCTCTTAACTTCCACACATTAGGGCCTTTCTAGGTAGCTTGTCCTTTTGATTCTAGATTAATTCTGTTGTTGTCAAGGAATCTACTCTGTAAGTTTTCAGTATTTGGGAATTTATAGAATCTTGTTTATGGCCAAGCATATGCTTCATGTGTACTTGAAAAGAATGAATATTCTTTGGTTCCTGAAAGTCTTGTTTTGTAAATATCAGTTAGTTTAGGTGGCTGAGTGGCTGATAGTTTTGGTCAGATCTTTTATGTATCTTCTTTTTTTTTTTTTTCCATCTCATTTTATCAGCACTGAGAGACAGATGCTAACATCTCCAACTGTAATTGTGACTTTTCTATTTTCTTTTCAATTTTTGCTTAATATATTACAAAATTCTCTTATTAAACACATGCTCAGTTATGATTATTATGTTTTTCTCATGAATTTACTCTTTCAGTCAATGAAACATCACTCTGTATCTTTAGTGTTACTCTTTGTCTTAAAATCTACTTGATTTTATATTAATATTGCCACTTCAGCCTTTCAGTTTATTCTTTGCATGGTGTATCTTTTACCATCCATTTATTTTCAAGTTACCTATTTTTTTTAATATATAAAGTGTGTCTCTTGTAGGTAGAATATAGCTGGGTCATATTTATTTTATCTATTCTTCCAAACTTTGCTTTTTAATTTGAGTGTTTAGACAGTTTATATTTAACACGATTATTGCTATAGGTGGATAATGGTGTATTATTTTGCTATTTATTTCCTTCTTGCCCCACTTTTTGATTTTTTTGTTTATTTTGCCTTCTTTTTTCAGTGCTAAGAATTAAAATATGCATTCTTAACATCATAATTCACTTAGAGTTAATATTGTACCTCTTCTTCTAAAATGTAAGACCCTTATAACAATGTAGTCTCATTTTTCTTCTCCTCCTTTGTGTTATTGTCATCATACATTGTTTTAAAATATTAATAAAAGGAAATATGGCTTTTTATATCTACCTATACATTTACTATTTTCAGATCTCTTGATTTCTTCCTGTAGACTCTAGTTTCCATCTGGTACTGTTTTTCTTTAACCTAAAGAACTTCTCACGACATTTTTTTTTAAATTTATTTATTTATTTTTGGCTGTGTTGGGTCTTTGTTTCTGTGCAAGGGCTTTCTCCAGTTGCAGCGAGCAGGGGCCACTCTTCATCGTGGTGCGCGGGCCTGTCATTGTCATGGCCTCTCCCGTTGTGGAGCACAGGCTCCAGACGCGCAAGCTCAGTAGTTGTGGCTCACGGGCTTAGTTGCTCCGCGGCATGTGGGATCTTCCCAGACCAGGGCTTGAACCCGTGTCCCCTGCATTGGCAGGCAGATTCTTAACCACTGCACTACCAGGGAAGCCCTTACGACATTTCTTTTTTTTTTTTTTTTTTGCGGTATGTGGGCCTCGCGCTGTTGTGGCCTCTCCCGTTGCGGAGCACAGGCTCTGGACGCTCAGGCTCAACGGCCATGGCTCACGGGCCCAGCCGCTCCGCGGCATGTGGGATCTTCCCGGACCGGGGCACGAACCCGTGTCCCCTGCATCGGCAGGCGGGCTCTCAACCACTGTGCCACCAGGGAAGCCCGACATTTTTTGAATGGCAAATCTATTGATGATTCTCTTAAGTTTCATTTACCTAAAAACACCTTTATTTTACTTAAATTTTTAATTGATATTTTCACTGTATAAAGACTTATGGGTTGACACTTTGTGTTTTTAGAGCAGCTTTAGGTTCACAGCAAAATTGAATGAAAGGTACAGAGATTTCTGATATATCCCCTGCCTCGCATACATACAGCCTTCCCCACTATCAATACCCTGCAGTTGAGTGGTACCTTTGTTATAACTGATGAACCTACGTTGCCACATCATTATCATCCACAGTCCATAGTTTACACCAGGGTTCACTCTTGCTATTGTATATTCTATGTTTTTGACAAATGTATAATGACATGTATCCACCATTGTGTTATCATACACAACAGTTCCACTGCCCTAAAAGTCCTCTTCTCTCTGCCTGTTCACCTCCTCATACTACCAACACCTAGTAAACACTGATCCTTTTACTGTCTCCATAGTTTTGTCTTTTATAGAATGTCATGTAGTTGGAATCATACAGTTGTCATTTTCTTTGTTACTCTTACTCAACAGGTTTTTCATTTTAGTATTACATATTTCAGCTCCAGATTTCATTTGGCTCTTTTTAACTTTTCCTAATTCTCTGCTGATATTCTCCATCAGTTCATTCATTAAAAGTTTTTTAGGGACTTCCCTGGTGGTGCAGTGGATAAGAATCCACCTGCCAATGCAGGGGACATGGGTTTGATCCCTGGTCTGGGAAGATCCCACATGCCACGGAGCAACTAAGCCCGTGCACCACAACTACTGAGCCTGTGCTCTAGAGCCCGCAAGCCACAACTACTATGCCTGCACCACAACTCCTGAAGCCTGCACGCCTAGAGGCCATGCTCTGCAACAAGAGAAGCCACTACAAGGAGAAGCCCATGCACCACAGCGAAGAGTAGCCCCCACTCGCCACAACTAGAGAAAGCCCGTGTGCAGCAACAAAGACCCAACGCAGCCAAAAATAAGAATAAAATTAAATCTTTAAAGAAAAATTTAGGGCTTCCCCGGTGGTGCAGTGGTTAAGAATCCGCCTGCCAATGCAGGGGACACGGGTTTGATCCCTGGTCTGGGAAGATCCCATATGCCATGGAGCAACTAAGCCCGTGTGCCACAGCTACTGAGCCTGTGCTCTAGAGCCCGCGAACCACAGCTACTGAAGCCCGCGGGCCTAGAGCCCATGCTCCGCAACAAGAGTAACCACCGCGATGAGAAGCCCGCGCACCGCAACAAAGAGTAGCCCCCACTCGCCACAACTAGAGACAACCCGCATGCAACAATGAACACCCAGTGCAGCCAAAAAATAAATTAATTAAATAAATAAATTAAAAAAATTTTTTTTGAAGTTTTAAAATTTCTTAAACATATAATAATTTCTTTCAATTCTTTTTCTGTTATGTAATTGGTGGTCATTGTGATGTTGTTAAAAAAAAAAGGATAATCTATATTTACCCTAGAATTGATGTTAAAACTATTAAAAACCAGTAAGAAAAATCTAGAGTTCGATATGTAATCAACATGTAATAATCAATACATTCATGTATAAATATACTCAGAGTGTTCAAAACTTGTTTTAAATTGCAAAATTTTATCAACACAAATTTATATAATTTAACAAGATGCCTCACTAATGTAAAGATGTATGTTCTCCCCAAATTAAGCAAATTCAAGGTAATTCTAATTAAGACCAGATATGATATTTTGTGTGTAAAATATTCTGACTCCTAAGTTCATTTGGAAGAAAAATGCATCAACATAAATCTAGAAATGATTAAGAGTAAGAATAGATAGCAGATATCATAATACACTAAAAAAGCTCTAGTCATTATACAATATGAATATTGGTTTTAACATTTTCCCTGTTAGTACCTTATTCTAAACTATCATCATATTTTATCTCTGTTAGTGTATTACCTTGTAAGCTGGTATTTCTGCTTCTACTATTTTCCCCTGTCATTTATCCTTAGCACAACTGCTAGAATAACCTTGTTAAACTATATGATGTCATGTCTATGGACAGAACTGCCAATGGCCTCCCGTCTCACCCAAAATAAAAGCTAAAATCTATATGGTTACTACAAAGCCTTATAAGATCTGGCTCTTATCTGTTGCTCTTTTTTTCATCTCCTATTGTCTGTCCTGACTACTTGGCCTCCTTGATGCTCAACAAATACACTGAGCATGCTCCTGCCTTGGGAAGAAGCAGCTATATAACTGGCAGAGGAACCTGAGTCACCCCTGGCAGGTGGCAGGGTCTCTGCTGGCTGAGTGTAGCTGTGTGTGCATCAAGGAGAAGGGTCGGCTGGCTGCACTTTTCTATGTCATGAAGCTGAGGCTTGGTGAGTTGGCGCTGTCCATGGTGGAGCTGGTCCGTGAAGGTTGGTTGTCACAGTGCCATGTCTGGAGTTAACGCCTCTCTTCTAGTCAGTGCTACGAGTAGCTTCTTCTAGTGGATTTGAACTGTTCTAGTTGCAGCTGTGATCAGAGAGAAGGCCACTGGTACCATGTTTCTCAATACACAAAACTTACAGAGTGGCTTTATTTTGAAGTTGTCATTCCTTTCCACTAGATATTTGTTGAGCTGTGGCAGTCCTCTCCTATCTCCTTAACTCTAAATCTTAGGGAGAACAAATTTGCTGCATATAACTCTCTTCTCTCCTGGAAATACTCCTGACTTCCTTTGATAAATTTTTCCTTCATTTTCCCAAAGGCCTTCATTCCACAATGAATACTTTTGTTTGTTAACCCAAATGAATGTTGCTTTTTCCCAGGCCAGGCCCTATTCTGTGTACCTCCTCTTTATCAAATGGTACTACTTACATAACACTACAATATGACTTTTTATTTCTATCTACACAAAAAGCCACTGGCAGTTATTTTCACTGAGGGAAAAACAGAAGATATAGTATAGGGCCCCTGACTTCAGTATCATAAATGTGTTCTTTCTGAAGTACAGATGTCTAATTTCAGATCATTTCAGAGAGCATGGAGGATAGAAGAAGAAGGAAGACTCTAGATATCTGATGTGAAGGCAAATACCATGGAAGAAATAGTCTGAGGAAGCAGTTTGCTGTGCCCACTTAACAAATTTTATTTAATACTCATTTTCAATATCAACAAGTAGAACGTCAAGTGAAAAGCAGAGCCTTTCATAATGTGGTGATATTCCACTTTAATGGAAAAACTTGCACTCGGTATTTTGAAGTTTGTTTTATTTTACCTGGACAAATTTCAGAGCCCCTCTTCTCTTATTTTTAGAATAGTCTAACTAGGAGGAGCTATGGATTGTAAAGTGTAAAATGATTCAGGTTCCCTTTGCAGTGCTGCCATCAAGGTTATTTAGGAAACATTTAACCTTAGGAACCTATAGTTAAAGTCTCTATCTGCACCAACCAATTTTTATTTTGTCTCTGTCTAGTCAATAATATCTTTAATTTCTTTAACTTGCTCTTCTAAGCCTGTGACATATTTAGCTACTGTCACTGACAAGCACAGTGTAAATAATGACACAAATAAGCAAAGTGATTTAGGTGATGGTGTGTTGGCTTTGGCACAACAAACAGAAGAGCTGGTTGGTAGCCAGTTACCAGCAGAGTGGTTTTAGGTAAGAAACAGTGAGAATAAGTTGTGTTATGATCTAGTATTACAGCAATTTTCCCAAAATTAATTCTGTACTTTACGTATGTAAATTTTGTAATATTTCCTACTGTCTGTCTTGAGCTCATCAAATCTCTTTATTTATTTAATTAATTAATCTTATTTTTGGCTCTGTTGGGTCTTTGTTGCAGTGAGCAGGCTTCTCATTGCAGCGGCTTCTCTTATTGCGGAGCACGGGCTCTAGGCATGCGGGCTTCAGTAGTTGTGGCTGGCGGGCTCAGTCATTGTGGCTTGTGGGCTCTAGAGCACAGGCTCAGTGGTTATGGTGCATGGGCTTAGTTGCTCCACGGCATGTGGGATCTTCCCAGACCAGGGCTCGAACCCGTGTCCCCTGCATAGGCAGGTGGATTCTTAACCACTGCGCCACCAGGGAAGTCCTCAAATCTCTTTTTAATTGTGATCAATTTGCTTTTATAACCGTGTGTTGAGTTCCTAATTGCTGTTGTACTATTTTTTTTTCTTTAGCATCCACTCAATTCTTTTTCATACATTAAAATTTTCTTTTGAGGTTATCCACATTATTTTCTATTTTCTGAAACATATGAGTTAGTTATTTTGAAGTATCTGTCAACATCTAGGTTTCCATTGGGTTTATTTTAATTGTCTATGTCTTCATCTCTGAGTCTTATTTCTTGGTATGCCTGGTAATTTTCATTAACTGTTAGACATTGTGATGAAAAATCATAGAGGCTTTGAATAATGTAGTCTTCCTCCAGAGAGGATTTATCCTATCCTCTGGCATGCAGCAGAAGGTTGGATCAACTCAATCTTGTTTCAGAACATGCTGACCATCTTTGTAAGGATCATTCTACTTTTGGTTTTATTCCACTCATCCACCTTCAGTGGAGCTTCTAAGCCCTGTCCAACTTTCTCCAACTTTTGCTTCCTAGCACAAAGGAGTGACTAAAAATATCTCATGATTTTCAACCATTTTAATCTTAGGCTTTGTAGCCTTTCGCCTTCCTCAGATTAATCAACAAATGACTCAAGAAGAAAATAAGTTCCAAATGTCAGGCTTTTAATTCTCTGTTCCTCACTTCTCTGCTGGATTTTGTTTCCTCAATACCTGGCTTCCTTGGCATCCTTAAACTCCAAGTTTTGTCTTCCCCTGACTTACGAGATTGCCTGAAGTACTTTCCACCACATATCAGCTACCCTTTGCCTTCCTATCCAACCCATCTCCCCATACTTGGGCTCAGCAAATGTCCTAGGATATATCAGCAGGCAGAAATTTGAGTTATCTTCAATGATCTTTCCTTCTCTCTGCATTCTGGGCTCTTCAAACTTTCTGTCACAGTAACACTCTAATGCCTACAAACAGATGTTTTGTATTTTATGGGACTTTTAAATTTTTTCTTTAGAAACGCTGGTATGCTATAAACTATAGCATCAAGGAAAAAGTAGAAGTTCCTGGTCAACCTTTTTACATATGATTTATTATCAAAGATTGCTTTGTTAATATTGATTTCCATTTTGGTATTCTTTCAAATATGGTTGTTTCTAAATTTTATCTATTTAGTTTATTTGAAAAGAGGAAATCCTCTTAAGAAATCTGTACTTCCAAATGTGTCATAACTTCATAATTTTAGAATTTGCTTTTCTTGGATGAAATTCTCCATCTTTGATTACAGGTGAAAGAGGAGTATTTTGGAAGAAAAAATAAACTCTGTCAATTTGTCTTGTTTTTCGTGTGTTCCAATGATTTATAGATATGATGAGTGTGTATGTATGCATACATATATAAAGCTGAGATATCAATACAGAATTAATTTTTTTCAAATAAAGATAACACAGAAACAACTGCTCTTCTCCAAATAGAAGAAACAATAAGCTTGATTTTTTTTTTTTTTTTTTTTTTTTGCGGTACGCGGGCCTCTCACTGTTGTGGCCTCTCCCGTTGCGGAGCACAGGCTCTGGACGCGCAGGCTCAGCGGTCATGGCTCACGGGCCTAGCCGCTCCATGGCATGTAGGATCCTCCCGGACCAGGGCACGAACCCGTGTCCCCTGCATCGGCAGGCAAACTTTCAACCACTGCGCCACCAGGGAAGCCCCCAATAAGCTTGATTTTAATTTTTAATTTATATTCATGTAATTT
The DNA here is from genome assembly GCF_964165515.1 of Mesoplodon bidens. Taxonomy (NCBI): domain Eukaryota; kingdom Metazoa; phylum Chordata; class Mammalia; order Artiodactyla; family Ziphiidae; genus Mesoplodon; species Mesoplodon bidens. The sequence goes on from NC_138162.1 coordinate 88,530,948, forward strand.
TATGCCTTTTCAATAATTGCTTATTGTCATTAAGTTCTCAGTTTTTATAGTTTAATAGTATATTCTCTGTAGTACATATATAACTCTTCTGTAGCTACTCATTTACATTCATAATACTTCTAATTAGGAAAGTGTTAGAAGGCTTTTTCAGTAAGAAGGGGACCAAGTTGAAAAATGTGTGGGAATAAGAAGGGAGATACTGATGATTAGTGAAATGAGTCACATATCAAGAAGAGTAAAGCTTTTTTTCCACAATATAAAGTGATCATAAAGAACCATAATGTTTGGAAGATATGAAATTAGTATTGTTAATAAAATTCTGGGTTCTCCAAATGTAAAAATGTCTGAGAAAGGAGATACTGTGATAAAAGCATTATAAGGGTCATTAAGTTTGGGTTAATTGGTTTCCTAGTTATTGACATGATTATTTCAAAGGATTTTGAAAGTCATACAAGATTATGTAATATAAAAGAAAGTAATTTATTTTACAGAGAATTATTTTTGCTAAACAGTTTTCAGTTCTCCACTGAAATTCTAAGTCTTTAGACATATTTGAACATATTGAGCTCAACAAAATTTGTGTCTGACATCATCTTGTTGGTGGGTTTCGATAGTTTCTCTGTTTCTCTTGATTTTCCATCACACCGTCCTGTCTTCTCATGTACTATTTAGTTTTGATTGAGTGCTAGACATTGTATATGAAAAATTAAAGAGATAAATTGAGTTCTAGTTAATGGTATCTTAGTCCTGAGAAGAATTACATCTGTGTCTAGATGTTGGCTGGCTAGGGGTACTAGCCATCCCAGTTCACTTTCACTGAATCAAGAATTGAGATAATCTCAAGATAAGTTTGGACCTTGCCAAGATTAGTTTATTTCTGGTTTACCCTTGCTGATAGGGAGTGCATGGTCTTCCAAATCCTAATTGAAAGCTAGGAAGGTCTTCCAGGAATCTGCTTCCCCCACCCCATTGCCAAGCCCCAAATTTTAATTCATATCTCCCTAGACCTGTGAGAGTTTGGTCACTCAGCTCAACAGCTTAGCTTTTTTTTTTTTTTTTTTTTTTTTTTTTTTGCGGTATGTGAGCCTCTCACTCTTGTGGCCTGTCCCGTTGCGGAGCACAGGCTCCGGAACCGCAGGCTCAGTGGCCATGGCTCACGGGCCTAGCCGCTCCGCGGCACGTGGGATCTTCCCAGACCGGGGCACCAACCCATGTCCCCTGCATCGGCAGGCGGACTCTCAACCACTGCACCACCAGGGAAGCCCCCAGCTTAGCTTTTTAGTCATCTTTTCTGAAATTGGAGGATACTCCTAGAAGAAAAGCAATCTCAAATGCTGAGTTCAACTTCTAAGATTTTCTTCTTCTCAGATCATGCCACCATAATTTTTCACTGAAATGTTAGTTCTCCATTGCATTCAAATAGTTTTAAAATATTTTATCCAGATTTTCAAGTTGTTCTCAGTGGGAGATTTGATGTGAAATGCCCAGGGTATCATTACTTCAATAGAACACCCTAAGAATTTTTAAAATATGAGTAAAAGCTATTTTCTCCTGCAACCCCAAGATACCAAACTAGACTTTGCCCAAGTCTATCACTGTGTAGAAATATCTGGATTGTATTCTATTCATTTTGTTACATTGAATTTTTAAAATTAAACTAGGATTATATGTGTAATATGTTAAATAATGCAGAAATATATTGATAAAAGCTAATAATTTCCATCATCCTCACTTCTTCACATCCTTGACCAATGTCTGCACCTTCGAATAGCCAGTGTTCAGCATGTATATCTCTACACTTACATACACACACACACACACACACAAACTTATACACACATGTATTTTAAAATTTTAGTACTTATGTCTCTTTCATTGGTTTCTTTCATTAGTTTCAAGAGGTAAGAGTCCTTATGAGACTCTGACTTGACTGACTTCTAAGTTTTCTGTGTATCTCATTCTGAAGGCAGAAGCTTTTGTGAACAAGTAGCATGCAGTGCTCTTATAAGGACTGCATCATCTTATAAATTATATTCTATATTAAATTAGAATTTTACATCATCTTTATTATATTTGTATATGTACACACACACAAGCACACACTATGAAGACAAACATTATATAATATGTATATATATATGTACTTATATAAGAGATTTGCTACTCAAACTCTGTTCTTTGAGCTCTCACCTGTCCACTCAATTACACTGTATTACAATTTCTTCAGTTTTACTATATTCACATTTTCTTTCTGATCTTTGAATTTTCTCAAATTTTGTATTTTGTTACTTGTTTGTATTTTTGTACACAGTTCTGCTCTACAATGTGTTGGAACAAGGTTGGGTAAAGCTGTCCTTTTCCGTGCTACTTCCATTGTTTCCTTTAAATTGGGAACAAATGTCACTTGAGTTACACAAATTGTTTTAGGTCTCAAAAATTTCTTGAATTTCTATCAATTTTAGGCTGGTAGTTAAAGAGGGTACATTATTATCCTGTAGAAGTCTTCTTATTATAAATAATTGCCTTCAGTATTTGACCAGCTAAGAAGTACCAATTAAAGTGTGTAATCTTACAATATTATTCATACATTAATATAAGTATATATACACATCTTATTATACAGTGTACACACATATCTTACGCATTTTATTTTAATGTAAGTTTTGGCAAATACATTTCAAGTTCTTATTTGGCATTAATCAAACATCTTCTATTGCCATGATTGAAATTTGGCATCATCAGTTAGAATGTTATATTTGTTAGGTAAATCATGCCTATAATCCATTACATACATTTTCCACATTTGACTTATTTAAAGATTAATGAGAACTTAAAGATACTTGCAAAGCAATTTAAGAGAGGAAACCTTACAAATTTTCTTCCTCATACTTAATGTGATAACATTTTTTAGTAGCTCATTTTATTGAGTTTTTACTAAGGATTCAACTTAGTTTTCAGAGAAATGACAATTCTGTGATTGTCCTCATATTTCATCTTTTTAAAGCTAGCTGAAATAGGTTTGGGTACAAGCACTACTGGTTCTTATTAAACATGCAGATCAACAGATGATAGCAGATGTGGGTAGGTGTGCTACAGGGACCTGCTGGCTACCAGTACCAAGCCCACCATGGACCACATGTTACCCAAAGAGTAGAATCTCCTTATAAATAAACAGAGAGGCAGTTAAATGGAGTTTCCTTTTGCTGCAAGTGAATATCTTTTTTCCATTCATTAAATCTCCAAAACTAGGACTTGGAGAGATATCTGGAGTTAGGAAATGCATTCTCTTCTTGGCCCTGTGCTGTGGAGTACTATTTTAATCAAGGACTGCTACAAAATAGTTTCTAGATTTTACCTAGATAATTTTCATAAGTCTTTTCATTTAGTTTGCCTCTCTAGAAATTACTGAACTTGTTGGTGCTATTCCTGGAAATTGCTAGGCATTTTATGTTTTCTGTTTCTGAGCTGTGTCTGCATTGTATGCAATTCTCTGGCTATCCAAGAAATGTATTATTTTATTACTGTTTTTCTATTTAGAAATTTCATATTTCAAAGGCTGTGTCTGAAAAAAAAATCTTTTTGACCAAATTGGCCAGCTAAATTTAGCAATGAATTGATATATATATTTTTTTCAAGGTCTTGTCTGGTAATTGAAATTTTTGAATCAACCAGTTGTTTTGGCCTCACCTAGACATCGCCTAAGCAGGTTTATTTCACAGTCTGGTTACCATGGTGTCTGGCTCACATAAACACATCTGGAGCTTATTTGCAGATTCTCACACTAAATACTAAATTAAAGTATGCTTTTGATCAGTGAAGTCTTATCAACACATAAATCTCCTGCATGACTCTAATAAGAGCTAGATTTCTTTAAAACTGTGGTCATATAATCGTGAACTTGACTACTTTCTCCCAGCCCATGCCATGTCTGCAGGCAAAAATATAAATACATTAAAACATGATTCCCCAAAATTCCTTTACTTCTTTAGGCTCCAGAGTTATCAAAAGAGTGAGGTATGATTGAAGTGAGCCCTGGGTGATTTGTTGTTAATGTCTTTTTAAGAAACCCATGAAAATCACAGTGACTTAAAAATGAAACTCATGAATCTGTTTTAAGCTCACATAAATCTGAAACTTGAAGTTAAACTTGAAGGTCACATGAAACACAAGAACCAGAAACCCTGGGGTTTCTTCGTGTGTTAGTTATTTTGGTTCTGTCAGTTGTGCATGACCCGGCCAACTTCCGTTGGAAGTTGCATTATGAAAGGACATCTAGTTCTGTCAGTCATCGGCTGCATACATTAGTATAATCTCAAAATGCTCTCTGAAATGATGGTGAACATTTTGTGGCTTCTTATCTCTGATTTGTGACTTTTTCTTTTTTGGTTTCTGAATGCTGACTGTATTATGCATTAAGGGTTTGAAAGAATATTTTTATTACACAGAGACTTCTTACAGGACAGTGCCCCCTTCTGCCATGGTCAAGGTACACTTCCCAGCACTCCACTCCTCTTCCAGGCCCTGGAGGCTCCCGCAGGGCACCACCTTCTTGGTCCTGGGCCCCCGTTGAGCATCTACCCACTAGGTGTCTTTATGCTGGTTCTAGGAGTCCTTGTGATGCTGAAGCTACATGGCAGTCCATGGCAAAGTGGGATAAAATCTTTCTCCTTTGTGGGTTGCACAGTGTTGAAAATATCATAAAGCATGGTTGCTTTACCATGTTTCGCCAGATATAGGATAGGGCTTTTAAATAAATTGTTATTTTGGTTTCTAATCCCTCCCACCACCCCTCTTGTTAAGTCAGGAGGCACTCTGAATATCAGGCATCGTTCGGAAGACAGGACTTGTTAGTGAGTCAGTTCATAGTCCTTTGCTTCATTGCTAATTAAGGTAACTTTTCCCCCAGGAAGCTCTTAATTGCTGCTACAAATAGATTTTGGGGGCCCCCATCTCATTCCTCCATTCCATGAATTGAGGGTTTTTTCCTTGTTTTATCTCTCTCTCTATCTATCTATTCAGCTTTATTGAGATTTAATTGACATGTAACATTGTATAAATTGAGTGGTTATGAGGGGCTGGGAGATGGTGGATATAAGAAGATGTTGGTCAAAGGGTACAAGTTTCTAGGTTTAAGGTGAATAAGTTCTGGGGATGAAATGTACAGCATGGTGACTATAGTTAACCATACTGCATTATATACTTGAAAGTTGCTAAGAGAACAGATCTTAAATGTTCTCACACAGAAAATACACAAAAACATTGGTGATTATGTGAGGTGACGGATGTATTAACTATCTTTTTTTATTTATTTATTTGTTTGTTTTTTTTATTGTTTGGTGTTTTGTGTCTTGGCTCCATTCCCATTTAGCATGAGTCTTTCATTCCAAGAAATAGTCTTGGCTTCTCTGGAAAGAGATTTTGTTTGTACGAGCTTCCCCAGCTCACCAAGTGTGTCCTTGTGTATCTGAACCTAGTGGTGAACTGAGCTTGGGTTCTTCCACGGGAAGCTCCTTAGCCTCTACTCCAGGGTGCTTATGGAAGGCTTGGCCAACTGTTTACTAGACAAGACAAGCTATATATGAATACTACTAAGGCTCAAATCTGGACACTTCTCTTGCTTTGCCATGCTTATATTAGGCCTACAGGTTATGGATTATTGCCTGATGTTTATAGTTGAGCTAACATGGCCTTAACCTAAAGGAACTTGCTTAGAGCCTCACACCCAGTGAGCAGCATTGCAAATTCCAAAGCCAAGCCCTATCTATTTCATCTCACTATGCCTTTGAAACTGACATATGGCATACAAATCATAGCATATCCTAGGAAAAACTATCCTAGAGGAAGGTGGGGGAGATGATCTCCATTTTCTTCATTTACTCTCTTATCCATCAGAAGGGACTGGCATTCAAGTTCTCCAGATTGAAGAACTACTAGGAAACTTGACTTCTTCTTTTAGCTTCTCACAGAGAAATTTTTGTTTTGTTTCACTGTTAAGAAAATAGCTGTTTGACATTACTTTTTAGTTTGAAACCTGTGTGGCTTCCCATTTTAAAGTGACATCTAGCATTTCTCAGTCATAACAAGAGAGAAACGTTTCTTAGAATTATAGAATATGGGGTCTAAGAAACACATAGTCTACTTCCCCATTTGATGCTTCCGTTCCGCCAGTCAAAAGACTGCCATGCTTATGCACATCAGACCACTAACCATAACCTGAAACAAACCATACATTTTTCAGAGCAGCCTTGTCACACCAAGTTTGTTCCATTGTTGGTCTTAGAGCTTCTGGTCTTACCTATGCCTTCTAAGAGGATGTGAACATGTCTTACGTCTCTTCCATGGGAGATCTTTCAGAAACTCTCATGACCCTCTCCTAGAACAATGAAAATACCAACTTACAAGTCTTTTTCATTTTATAGAGAACTTTAAAAAAGTCTTGCTTGAAATGCCTTCTGAGGTTAAAGACTGTAAGTATTTACAGATGAGAAAATGAAGTTTAGCAAAGATAAAGGAGCCAAACCAGGATCCTTCTGGCCCACTTATTAGAACTCCTTTCTCCAAACCTCCCTCCTTTCCTTGGTGAATTGTTCCCATTTTTCTTTAATCCTGTGCTAAGTCCTCTTAGCACCTCAGGCACTGTCCTGGTTCTTGATGATGTTCATGTTCTCGAGACTAAAATGACCACAGCTCTTTCTGATCCGTGCAGATGGATTAGATTCTCCTAGAAAGACAATGCTGATAAACTGATAAATATTTAGATAGCATCAGTGCAGAGACAATAGGAGCTGAAAAAAAAGAATTATCAAAAGATGGTAATGGGCTGCCCAAAGGTGATTCTCTGAGGATAGAATGATTTTATAACTTAAAAATATTAATTAAAGCTTTTCCTCTTATGTACTTTATGTCCCATCTTACCAGCTGGTTATGCTCATTATATTTGCTTCCCAAAGTTCTAAAACCAATCAGAAGGCACAATCGCAGGTATCTCTTATATCCATCCCTATCACCACTGCATGCCCTAATTGAGTCCTTCATGACAGTTTTTTTTTAAAATATTTATTTGTTTATTTCATTTTTGGCTGCGTTGGGTCTTACTTGTGGTATGCAGGATCTTTTTTTTTTTTGGCTGCGTTGGGTCTTCGTTGCTGTGTGCTGGCCTTCTCTAGTTGTGGTGAGCGGGAGCTACTCTTCAGTGTGGTGCACGGGCTTCTCGTTGCGGTGGCTTCTCTTGTTGCGGAGCATGGGCTCTAAGCCAGTGGGCTTCAGTAGTTGTGGCTCGCGGGTTCTAGAGCGCAGGCTCAGTAGTTGTGGCGCATGGACTTAGTTGCTCCATGGCATGTGGGATCTTCCCAGACCAGGGCTCGAACCCGTGTCCCCTGCATTGGTAGGCGGACTCCCAACCACTGCACCATCAGGGAAGTCCGGGTACACGGGGTCTTCATTGCGGCATGTGGGATCCTCCGCTGCGTGGGCTCCTCGTTGTGGCTTGCGGGGCTCCTCATTGTGGGGCGCGGGCTTCTCTCTAGTTGTGGCTTGGTAGTTGTGGCCCACGTACTCAGTAGTTGTGACATGTGGGATCTTAGTTCCCTAATCAGGGATCGAACTCTCGTCCCTAGATTTGGAAGGCAGATTCTTAACCACTGGACCACCAGGGAAGTCCCATTCATGATGTTTTTACTAGGTGTTTGAAACATCTTCCTTTTTCTTCTACCTAACTCCAATCAGCCCTCTTGCAAATGCATAGTCTACGTTGCTTCCAACGTTATTGTCTCCAGACTTAATGCTAACCAAGTCTATTTTGTCTTCAGAAGCCTTCAATCATTTCCCATTAAATGGAAAATAATACACAGTCCCTCAGACTTCTGACTTGACTTTTACAATTTTCCCCAAACTCCCAAAAGGCTATCACTAATACATTCTCGATTCTACAGGACTAAGAACTGTATTTTGGTGTTCTCCAACTACAGCTTGCATTTTTCCTGCTTCTGTATTCTTAAGCTGGTTTGCGTCCTCTTTTTGGAATTCTAATTGTTTTTTTAGCTACCTACCAGACTTCATTTTTCAAAGGTCTGCTGAAATCTAACCTCTCCCCAAAAGCCTTCCTGTATTTCCCATTTGTTTTCATTGTTTGTCAACTCTATTGCATATTTATCACAGTCAGCCACTACAGTTATTTATATATTTGACTTTCCTGCTGTGCTACCATTCCTGGAAAAGGATATTCACAGCACATCATAGACACTTAAAAGGTTTTATGGATTGAATTGAAACCTGGTTGATGTTAGCATATTTGTGTACTTATTCACCATGCATTTCTTCAGTATATGTTTGCTGAATGACTACTACATGACAAAAGAATTTCAAGACTCTCAGGAAGAGCTGCACAAGTGTATTTAAGTGTAATTCATCGTAGGAGAATCACTGAGATAAAACAAAAGCTGGTGGACCTGTGATAACTTTGTTTTCTGTTGTGTTTCTTCAGTGCCCTTTTCAGTGCTTCCCTTTTTTCTTAATCATTTAAGCTTTGGTCTCTTGTAGACTGTTCCTGGATTGTTGTTGAAAAGCCATGTAAAACAATGAAATCCAGTGCTTCTTCTTTCTTTTCATAGTACTCTGGCCTTAGTTTTCCTTTCCTTCTTGGCCATAATAGCAACTATCAATTCCTTCAGCATTTTCTACCTCTTTCTTTCTTGCTTCAGTGTTGAAAACAGTCTTTTATTTTCTTTCCTCTTAAAGATCAGCACATAAGACATTAGAGTTTTAGGGGTTTTCTGTTAATAAATGTAGCTAAAGAGAAAAAGTGTTAACCCAAGGTCATCGAATTCTAGTCTTTGTGATTCTTCTAGGATAACGGCATTTGGCTGCACCATTATGCTTCTGCTCTCATGGATATCTCTTTGTTTTTATTATGATAAAATACACATAACCCCAAATTTATCATTTTAACCATTTAAATGTATAGTTTTGTGGCATTAAGTGTATTCATACTATTGTGCAACCGTCATCACCATCCATCTCCAGAGCCTTTTCTTCTTCCCTAAAGGAAGCTCTGTACCCATTAAACATGATCTCACCATTCTCACAAATCCCCAGTCCCTGGAAACAACTATTCTACTGTTTGTCTTTATGAATTTGACTACCCTAGGTACTTTACGTAATAAGGTAATCATACAGTATTTGTCCTTTTGTGGTTGGCTTATTCCACTCATGTAGCATGTCTCAGAATTTCTTTCCCTTTTTAAAGATGAATAATATTCCATTGCATGTACATACCACATTTTATTTATCTATTTATGTATTGATGAACACTTGGGTTGCGTCCATCTTTTGGCTATTGTGAATAATACTGCTATACCCAGAAGTAGAATTGCTGGATCAAATGGTAATTCTATGTTTCATTTTTTTGAGGAATCACCATACCTTTTTCTATGGTAACTACACCATTTTATATTCCTAACATCAATGTACAAGGGTTCAAAGTTCTCCACATCCCTGCCAATGCTTGTTATTTTCTGGGGTTTTTTTTGTTTTGTTTAATTAAAAACTAGTCATCCTAATGGGTATGGAGTAGTATCTCATTGTGGTCTCATAGATATTTCTGATAGAAACACTTGCCAAATCTCACCCTTCCTCAGACTTCCACCTCTTCTTCCACTTTGCTTCATGAGGCTTCTTTTCCCAGGATGTCATTCTAGAGACCTGTAGGGGAGCAGTAGTTAGCATTGTGAGTAGAAATTTATTTAGATTTGTGAGACCTCCATCCTGATGTTCTCCATCACAGTTGGGCTTCTTCCCCCGCAGCAAGGTCTTTGTAGGAAGTTTCCTCACACCTCTTTCTGTCTGTGACCTCATTTGACATTAACACAGACATGGATCCACCCAGCAGCAAGAATCCATTTATTTTCATTCAATCATTTATTAATTCATCCCTCCATTCATCTACTCAGCAATTAGTTATTGCACACCTGTATTCCTTTAAAACTTCTAGAAATTCTTATTATTCTCTTTATTGCTTATGGTATTTAAGGAAATATACTAATGAAATACTTGGACAGTTTCCCAGAGGGGAGATGTCAAGATGGTGGAATAGGAGGATGTGCAGTTTGTCACTCCTCACAAGTACCTCAAAAATACATCTACAAATGGAAAAAGTCTCATAGAGTACCTGCTGAACATTAGCAGAAGACTTCGGACTCCTAAAAGGACAAGAAAAAAAATGGGTAGGATGAAAGAAAGAAAAAGAAAAGAAAAGAGGAATCAAAAAATGGACCAGCAACCCTGGTGGGAAGCTGAAGGGAAGGGAAGGTCCCCACACTCAGAAAAACTCCCTCATGGTGGGGAAATCAGCTGGGACAGAAAGGGACTTTCAGGGGATCAAAGGAGAGTGCAGTAGATGGTCTGTGGAAGGCAGGACAAAATAAGAACTGCACGCATGGTCTACACTGCAGCCTCCACATTCCATCCTGAGTCGTGAGTTGCCTGTTGTGAAGGGGGGCTGGGTGCTGGAAAGTGGGGTTTGGAACACAGACCCAGGGAGGAGACAGCTGTTGGCTGTGAAAAGGGACACCCTGAAGGGACAGGAATAAGGAGCTCCACAGCTGGGAGAGTCTGCGGAAAAAGCCAGGACACCATAGAAGCAGGGTGTCATTGTTGAGTGGCGTGCAAGGGGCGTAGCCACCATTACAACCCCTTTCCCCACCTGCCAGCTTCTTCGACCTCTGTAGGTACTGGGAGGGGCTCCCATCTGAGCGGGCCCGCCCACCCCTTGAGCCGGGGTCTCCTCCGCCTGTGTGGGCTCCAGAAGCCTGAGCACCGCCCATCCCAAAGGCTCCTTGGGAATCGGCCATGGGCACCCCTGCCTGGGACAAGAGTCCACCGATGCTGGTAGGGGCTGACTGCTAAAGCATGGGGTTGGGAGAACAGATCTGGGGAGAGGAGCGCTGTTGGCTGAGCAGATACAGCAGAGGGGACGGGAGTAAGGGAATGTGTGGCCAGGAATGCCCCTACAGGAAGCATGGTCTACCTGGAAAGCGAGGCACCATTGTTGAGAGGTGCATGGGGGACGGGGCCACCACTGCCCCCACACACCTGTTCCTGCCTCCACAGGCACTGGGAGGGACTCCCACCAGAGTGAGCTCGCCACAGTTTGTTTCAGCTGCCTGCTGGTCCCCACTGCTGCAGGCAACTCACAGACACCTTCATTGTGGCCGCCGTACCCCTCCCCAACCTGAGTGAGTAAGTGTGCCCCAAACAGCTACTGCTCTCGCTCCCTCTTGCCTGGACAAGGAACAGACGCCTGAGGGTGGGGCATACGCAGAGGTGGGGTCAAAACCAAAGCTGAGCCCTAGGGGCGGTGTGACTAAGGAGAAGGAATGGAAATCTTTCTGTGCAGTTGCACAAGCCGTGGTTTAAATCCTGGAGATCGGCTTGGTAAATCCTACGTCTGTGGAATACCTGAATAGACAATGATTGTTCCCACCATTGAGACTGGTCTAGGCTTCACAGCAGTGCACTTTGTGGGCAAGTACACACGGGAGTCAGGCCAGATCAGCGTCTGAGCTGGCCCCACAGTGCACACAGTAGGTCCAGAGACCTGCCTAGAGGTACTGGAAGGCATCATGGGGAGGTGGGGATTGTCTGTGACTCACTGCAGGAGCAAGGCCACTGAGAGAGGAGGTCCCAGGAAAATATTACTATTATTCTTTTTTGTTTCATTTTGTTGTTGTTGTTCAGTTGTTGGTGTTGTTGCTTTTATTGTTTTTTATCTTTTGTTTTTATTTTAAATTTTTCTATTTTTACTTTACTTTTTGCTGTTTTGTGTTTTTTTTCTTCTTTTTGTTCTTTGTTTTTTATTTTATTTTATTTTTATTTTTTGATTGTTTTTATGTGCACATTTTATGTTTTCTTTGCCTTTTTGTGGTTTGTTTTTGTTTTATTTTTCACTTTTTGTTTTTGTTAGTTTAGTTCTTATTAACTATTCTCATTTTTGAATTCTTTTGTTCTCATGTTTTTCTTATTTTTTATTTTATTTTTTTATTTTGTGTGTGTGTGTGTTGTGTTATTGCTTCTGTTCGTTTGCTGTTGTTTTCGCTCTTTGTCATGGGTTTCTTTTCTTTTCTTTCTTTTTACTCTGGCCACACTATGTAGCTTGAGGGCTCTTGGTTCCCTGGCAGGGGTCTGGCCTGGGCCTCTGGGGTGGGAGCACGGAGTCCAGGAAGCTGGACCACCAGAGAATTCCCAGGCCCAGGGAATATTAATCAGCATGTGCACTCTCAGAGGTATCCATGTAAACATCAAGACCCAGCTGCACACAACTGCCTGCAGGCTCAAGTGCTGGACACCTCACGCCAAACAACCAGCAAGACAGGAACACAGCCCCACCCATCAGCAGACAGGCTGCCTAAAGTTGTACTAAGCTCACAGATACCCCAAAACACACCACCTGACACGGCCCTGCCCTTCAGAAGGAAAAGACTCAACTCCACCCACCAGAGCACAGACACCAGTCCCTCCCACCAGGAAGCCTACACAAGCCCCTGGACCAGCCTCATTCACCAGGGGGCAGAAAACAGAAGCAAGAGGAACTACGACCCTGCAGACTGCAGAAGGGAGACTGTAAACACAGTAGGTTAGACAAAATGAGACAACAGAGAAATACGTTGAAGATGGAGGAGCAAGGTAAAATCCCACAAGACCAAATAAATGAAGAGGAAATAGGCAATCTACACTACCCAAAAAAGAATTCAGAGGAATGATAGTACAGATGTTCCAAGATCTCAGAAATAAAATGGAGGCACAGATCTAGAAGATACAAGAAATGTTTAAAAAGGACCTAGAAGAAGTAAAGAACAAACAATCAATGATGAACAACACAATAACTGGAATGAAAAATACACTAGAAGGAATCAATAGCAGAATAAGTGAGGCAGAAGAACGGATAAGTGAGCTGGAAGATACAGTGGTGGAAATAACTGCCGAGGAGCAGAATAAAGGAAAAAGAATGAAAAGAAATGAGGACAGTCACGGAGACCTCTGGGACAACATTAAATGCACCAACATTTGAATTATAGGGGTCCCATAAGAAGAAGAGAAAGGGACAGGGCCTGAGAAATTAGTTGAAGCGATTATAGTCAAAAACTTCCCTAACATGGGAAACAAAATAGTCAATCAAGTCCAGGAAGCACAGAGAGTCCCATGCCGGATAAACCCAAGGAGAAACCAAGATGTTAATCAAACTAACAAAAATTAAATACAAAGAAAAAGGCACAGAAAAAATATTAAAAGTAGCAAGGGAAAAGCAACAAATAACCTGCATGGGGATCCCCATAAGGTTATCAACTGATTTTTCAGCAGAAACACTGCAGGCCAGAAGGGAGTGGCAGGACATATTTATAAAGTGATGAAAGGGAAGAACCTACAACTAAGATTATTCTACCCAGCAAGGATCTCATTCAGATTTGACAGAGAAATCAGAGGCTCTACAGACAAGCAAAAGCCAAGAGAATAAAGCACCACCAAACCAGCTCTACAACAAATGCTAAAGGAACTTCTCTAGGCAGGAAACACAACAGAAGAAAAAGACCTACAATAACAAACCCAAAACAATTAAGAAAATGGTAATAGGAACATACATATCAATAATTACCTCAAACATAAATGGATTAAGTGTTCCAACCAAAAGACACTGACTAGCTGAATGGATACAAAAACAAGACCTGTATATATGCTTTCTCCAAGAGACCCACTTCAGACCTAGAGACACATACAGACTGAAAGTGAGAGGATGGAGAAAGATATTCCATGCAAATAGGAATCAAAAGAAAGCTGGAGTAGCAGTACTCATATCAGACAAGATAAACTTTAACGTAAAGACTATTACAAGAGACAAGGAAGGACACTACATAATGATCAAGGGATCGATCCAAGAAGAAGATATAACGATTGTAAATATTTATGTGCCCAGCATAGGAGCACCTCAATACATAAGGCAGATGCTAACAGCCATAAAAGGGGAAATTGACAGTAACACAATAACAGTGGGGGATTTAACACCCCACTTACACCAATGGACAGATCATCCAGACAGAAAATTAATAAGGAAACACAAGCTTTAAATGATGCAATAGACTAAATAGACTTAATTGATACTTATAAGACATTCCACCTGAGAGTGGAAGAATACATTTTCTTCTCAAGTGCTTATGTAACATTCTCCAGAATAGATCACATCTTGGCTCACAAATCAAGCCTCAGTAAATTTAAGAAAATTGAAATCATATCAAGCATCTTTTCCAACCACAATGCTATGAGATTAGAAATCAGTTATAGGAAAAACACTAAAAAATACAAACACATGGAGGCTAAACAATATGCTGCTAAATAACCAAGAGATCACTGAAGAAATCACAAAATACCTTGAACAACTGACAGTGAAAACATGAAGATACAAAACCTATGGGATGCAGCAAAAGCATTTCTAAGAGGGAAGTGTATAGCAATACAATCCTACCTCAAGAAACCAGAAACATCTCAAATAATTTTCACCTAAAGCAGCTAGAGAGAGAAGAACAAACAAAACCCAAAGTTTGTAGAAGGTAAGAAATCATAAAGATCAGAGCAGAAATAGATGAAGTAGAAATGAAGAAAACAATAGCAAAGATCAATAAAACTAAAAGCTGGTTCTTTGAAAAGATAAACAAAATTGATAAACCATTAGCCAGACTCAGGAAGAATAAAAGGGAGAGGAATCAAATCAGTAAAATTAGAAATGAAAAAGAAGTTACAATGAACCCACAGAAATACAAAGAATCATAAGAGACTACTACAAGAAACTATATGCCAATAAAATGGACAACCTAGAAGAAATGGACAAATTCTTAGAAACGTACAACCTTCCAAGACTGAACCAGGAATAAATAGAAAATATGAACAGACCAATCACAAGTAATGAAATTGAAACTGTGATTAAAAGTCCTCCAACAGGGCTTCCCTGGTGGCGCAGTGGTTGAGAGTCCGCCTGCCGATGCAGGGGACACGGGTTCGTGCCCCGGTCCGGGAAGATCCCACATGCCGCGGAGCTGCTGGGCCCGTGGGCCATGGCTGCTGAGCCTGCACGTCCGGAGCCTGTGCTCCGCAACGGGAGAGGCCACAGCACTGAGAGGCCCGCGTACCGCAAAAAAAAAAAAAAAAAAAAAAGTCCTCCAACAAACAAAAGTCCAGGACAAGGTGGCTTCACAAGTGAATTCTATCTATTTGGAGAAGAGCTAACACCCATCCTTCTCAAACTCTTCCAAAAAATTGCAGAGGGTGGAACACTCCCAGACACATTCTATGAGACCAATATCACCCTGACAGCAAAGCCAGACAAAGATATTACAAAAAAAGAAAATTACAGGCCAATATCACTGATGAACATAGATGCAAAAATCCTCAACACAATATTAGCAAAATGAAGCCAACAACACATTAAAGGGATCAAGTGGGATTTATCCCAGGGATGTAAGGATTCTTCAGTATACACAGACCAATCAATGTGATACACCATATTAACAAATTGAAGAATAAAACTGTATGATAATCTCAATAGATGCAGAAAAAGCCTTTGACAAAATTCAACACCCATTTATGATAAAAACTATCCAGAAAATGGGCATAGAGGGAACCTACCTCAATATAATAAAGGCCATATATGACAAACCCACAGCAAGCATCATACTCAATGGTGAAAAACTGAAAGCATTTACACTAAGATCAGGAACCAGACAAGGATGTCCGCTCTCACCACTCTCATTCAACATGGTTTTGGAAGTCCTAGCCATGGCAATCAGAGAAGAAAAAGAAATAAAAGCAATCCAAATTGGAAAATAAGAAATAAAGCTGTCACTGTTTGCAGATGACATGATACTATACGTAGAAAATCCTAAAGATGCCACCAGAAAACTACTAGAGCTAATCAATGAATTTAGTAAAGTTGAAGGATACAAAATTAATGCACAGAAATCTTTTGCATTTGTATACACTAACAATGAAAGATCAGAAAGAGAAATTAAAGAAACACTCCCATTTACCATTGCAACAAAAAGAATAAAATACCTAGGAGTAAACCTGCCTAAGGAGGCAAAAGACCTGTATGCAGAAAACTATAAAATACTGATGAAAGAATTCAAAGACGACATAAGCAGGTGGAGAGATATACCATGTTCTTGGATTGGAAGAATTAATATTGTGAAAATGACTGTTTTACCCAAAGCAATCTACAGATTCAATGCAATTCCTGTCAAATTACCGACGACATTTTTCACAGAACTAGAACAAAAAATTTTACAATTTGTGTGGAAACACAAAAGACCTCGAATAGCCAAAGCAATCTTGAGGAAGAAAAACAGAGCTGGAGGAATCAGGCTCCCTGGCTTCAGACTATACTACAAAGCTACAGTAATCAAAACAGTATGGTACTGGCACAAAAGCAGAAATATAGATCAATGGAACAGGGTAGAAATCCCAGAGATAAACCCACACACCTAATCTATGACAAAGGAGGCAAAAATATACAATGGAGAAAAGACAGCCTTTTCAATAAGTGGTGCTGGGAACAATGGACAGCTACATGTAAAAGAATGGAATTAGAACACTCCCTAACACCATACACAAAAATAAACTCAAAATGGATTAAAGACCTAAATGTAAGGCCAGACACTGTAAAACTCTTAGGGGAAAACATAGAACACTCTATGACATAAATCGCAGCAAGATCCTTTTTGACCCACCTGCTAGAGAAACGGAAACAAAAATAAACAAATGGGACCTAATGAAACTTAAAGGCTTTTGCACAGCAAAGGAAACCATAAACAAGACAAAAAGACAACCGTCTGAATGGGAGAAAATATTTGCAAATGAAGCAACTGGCAAAGGATTAATCTCCAGTATATACAAACAGCTCATGCAGCTCAATATCAAAAAACAACCCAATCAAAAAATGTGTGGGGGGCTTCCCTGGTGGCGCGGTGGTTGAGAGTCCGCCTGCCGATGCAGGGGACACGGGTTCGTGCCCCGGTCCGGGAGGATCCCACATGCCGCGGAGCGGCTGGGCCCGTGGGCCGTGGCCGCTGAGCCTGCGTGTCTGGAGCCTGTGCTCCGCAATGGGAGATGCCACAACAGTGAGAGGCCCAGGTACTGCAAAAAAAAAAAAAAAAAAAAAAAAAAAAAAAAATGTGTGGAAGACCCAAATGGACATTTCTCAACAGAAAACAAACAGATGGCCAACAAACACATGAAAAGATGCTCAACATCACTAATTATTAGAGAAATTCAAATCAAAACCACAATGAGATATCACCTCACACTGGTCAGAATGGCCATCATCAAAAAATCTACAAGCAATAAATGCTGGAGAGGGTGTGGAGAAAAGGAAACCCTCATGTACTGTTGGTGGGAATGTAAATCGTTACAGCCACTATGGAAAACAGTATGGAGGTTCCTTAAAAAACTAAAAATAGAACTACCATATGACCCAGTAGTCCCACTACTAGGCATTTACCCAGAGAAAACCATAATTCAAAAAGACACATGCACCCCAGTGTTCTTAGCAGTGTTATTTACAATAGCCAGGATATAGAAGCAACCTAAATGGCCCTCAACAGAGGAATGGATAAAGAAGATGGGGTACATATATACAATGGAATATTAGCCATAAAAAGGAATGAAATTGGGTCATTTGTAGAGGCATGGATGGACCTAGAGAGTTTCATACAGAGTAAAGTAAGTCAGAAAGAGAAAAACAAATATTGTATATCAACGCATATATGTGGAATCTAGAAAATGGTATAGATGATCTTATTTGCAAAGCAGAAAGAGAGACACGGACATAGAGAACAAATGTATGGATACCAAGCGGGGCTGTTGGAAGGAATTAGGAGATTGGGATTGACACATATACACTTTTGATACTCTGTATAAAATAGATAACTATTGAGAACATACTATATAGCACAGGGAACTCTAATGCACTGTGGTGACCTAAATGGGAAGGAAATCCAATAAAGAGTTGATATATGTCTACGTAGAACTGATTCTATTTGCTGTACAGAAGAAACTAACACAACATTGTAAAGCAACTATACTCCAATAAGAATTAATTAAAAAAAAATACTTGGACATTTTCTCACTGATTCAGTGTCCTGGCTGGTTCTCTGATCATCTTTTCTGGGAGGGCCAACTTTTGTGGGATACACTGCATTGTCTCTTTATCTTAGAAATTAATGTTTACCTCATATATGGCTCAAATCAGCATTTCAATGTAGGACCCAATACTTTTAGAAGTGTATTTATACAGCATAAAGTAGGTACTTACATTACACTTAGATGTGGAAAGTATTCATATCTTTCTTATATTGTAAATAACATCTTGTGAGTTAAGGATGCTTAATAAGTGACAATATAATAGAAAAGAACTGTGATTGGCAATTCACAAATTCCCTGGGTCTTATAACAATTTTTAAATTTGACCTTTATATCATTACTGTAGTTATTTTTTTTTATTCCCCGCCCCCCCTTCCTTCCACAAAACAAGATTGACACTGAGAATGACCACATGCATTGTTTTGTTGTTGTTAGATTTCAGGGTTGTAACCAAGTAAAAGGTGGCATAATTTTGTATCACATGTCTCCCCAAATAAATCTATGATTTTCCACCAAGCTTTGTTCTCAGGAAATCATCACCATATCTCATTATAGAAATATTTCCATGTGTAATTAATTTAAAAAATAGCATAAAAGAAACAGACTTAAGATGAAAAAGGCAATAATCTTCCCCCCAAACCTATTCAACCACAAACCAAATGCATATTTTGGGTTTGGTCCTTGTTTTGATGATCACAAGATTTATCTTTATTTGTGTTTTAGTTGGGCTATTTTCAGTGCCTGGGGAGACATGATATATGTTGTAAAATAATGCAATAAAATAATTGAACATATTTCCCTTTTTTCTGGGTGTATTTATACTTCTACACACAGTCACATTAAAAGAGCTGGGGATGCAACAACCTCAACTGTAAATTATTATCATGACAGCGCTGGCGTGCCATGGCTGTTCTCACACTGAGAAGCAGGCTGGGTGTTCCAATGGGCTGGGTTGCCCTAGAGTCAGCTGAGAAGTAATACAGCTCAGAGAGAGAAAGTCTGGTGGGCTTAAAAGAAAAAGGCCTGTGGCACAAAACAAACTAACATCTAATCCTTTGCCAGCAGATTTTATAGAAAACACAAAATGAGTGACAGACTGAGAGACATTTTTCTGAGTCCAAAATCAGGGAACAAACACTGCCATGGTCATTTTACTGGTTCTCAGCAAAACAAACTTGTTTGCTTAAATTTGTTCTGACTTCTTACATGAGAAAAGTTATTCAAAAGCTGATAATTTCAACTCAAAACTTGGTTAAATGAAATGAAATAGGTTTAGAATCAGAATGTTAGTCAGAAGCAAGTTCAGTATGATATGAGAGTCAGAGTTTGGAATTCGGAGCCTCAGATCAGAGCAGATGATTTTGAAGACAGCATTGGAAACTTTACAGTGTACATCTGTTTCAGAAGTAGGGCCTTATCCACTTTTAGCAGGATGCAGAAAACTCCCAACTTCTTAGTTTCTCTATTCAAATTACAAATAGACCATGAGATCAAATAGGGGTGCTCTCTACTATATCTGCCAATGACAAACAAGGTTGACCTGATTTTGTTCTCCATGAGAAGTGGCTATAAGACGTTACATCAAGAGTGCAAAGGGTAACATTGGTTTGGGGGAAAGTACACCCTAACCCTAACCCTAACTCTAACCCAGGTCTGAATGCTAGCTCCTTCCTTCATCATTTTGGATGTCATGTTGCTTATTTTGGAAATGTCACTTTGCCTCCTTTGGCCTTAGTTTTCTTTTATCTGGAAAATGGGAACATTGTCAACCCTACCTGAGGACAGTGTGAAGATGATCTGTAAATTTTTGCCAAGGATACCTTTATTTTAAAGCTGAACTCTTTTCTCAATAATAATCCTTAAAATCCTCTTTTTTTTTTTGCAGTTGAATTGGAAGTATGTTTTTGGGGATTCAGTGTCTAGTGAATGTAACTGGTTTGTTTCCAACCTGTGATTTATTCCTAAGATAGATTTATATGTTAGGGCAGAACTAGCCAATATACCAGATAAACCTAAAATTGCAGTGCCTTAACACAATAGAAGTTTATTTCTTGTGCATATAAAATAGGTATTCCTTATGGGTGGGTTGTTCTCCTCCAAGGGATAATTCAAGGACGTGGTTTCTTCTATGCTCTGGCTTCATCATCTTTAACACATGGCTTCCAACATTGCTACATACGAAGCCACTGGAAAGGGAAAGAACATACAGGATACGGCATGGGAGGTTTTTATGAGCCAGCCCTGGACATGGTATATATCCCTTCTGCTCAGTTTCCATCAGGTAGAACTCAGGCTTATAGCCATACTTCTTTGCAAGTATGGTTGGGAATGCAGTTGATTTTTGTGCCTGGGGAGAAGATGAAATGGAGTTGGGGAAACAGCTAGCTAATGTCTGCAAATGAGAGTCTGAAAAACAGCTCACACTATATCTAGTCTATAATACAGTTGTATTGATCATTTTGATTAAATTATCAGTTAATGAGGATAGAAAGACCAAAATTTTCAGAAATACCCTGAGGGCATTAAGAAAAGCTTGTGTTGGGCAGTGGTGGGCCTGTGTGTGCTTGTGAGAAGCACAAGCAGGGGCTGGCGTGGATTCAGAGACACTCTCTTTCCTTTTCGTCTACTCACAGGGGCCGGCTGAGTTGGCTGGGCTCCATGTGGGAGGGAGAGCCCTGATACCCAGTGGTCACTTGAGTTTGTTTTGGCCAGCCATACTTTCTGGAAAATTGCTGCTCCAGGAATATGGTGAAAAGGTCTATAAGAAAGCACAGCCTCCGCTGATTTCCCTGTCTTGGTTAACTTTCCTAGTTCCTCTGGGAGAAATGTGAACCATAAGACCATTTTTATGTGGAGAGTAATCTCATGGTCTAACTTTCAGGAAAGAGAGATTTCATGTTCACAGGTTAGCCTCAGAAAATGTCTTGTTAATGAATAAATGATTCTGTGGTTCCTGAAGGTATGTGGATGTCAGGACTGATGATGCGAGAGGACCATGAACTAAGGAAAATTGGCCTGTTGGGTTGTGCTGGGCGCAAGAATGAAAGGCATCCTACCTCCGAGTTATAAGCACCTCCAAGTACCACATAAGTGCATTTCAACCCAGATTTTTTATAAACAAATATACAGTGTTCACTATAGTCTTGCTAGCTGTAGGCTCCCATATTTTTATTTATTTATTTATTTATTTTATTTATTTATTTTTTTGCGGTACAGTGGGCCTCTCACTGTTGTGGCCTCTCCCGTTGCGGAGCACAGGCTCCGGATGCACAGGCTCAGCGGCCATGGTTCACAAGCACAGACGCTCCGCGGCATGTGGGATCGTCCCGGACCGGGGCACGAACCTGTGTCCCCTGCATCGGCAGGCGGACTCCCAACCACTGCGCCACCAGGGAAGCCCTTAATATAACTTTTTTTTTTTTTTTTTTTTTTTTTTTTGCTTTACGCGGGCCTCTCACTGTTGTGGCCTCTCCCATTGCGGAGCACAGGCTCTGGACGCACAGGCTCAGCGGCCATGGCTCACGGGCCCAGCTGCTCCGCAGCATGTGGGATCTTCCCAGACCGGGGCACGAACCCGTGTCCCCTGCATCAGCAGGCGGACTCTCAACCACTGCGCCACCAGGGAAGCCCAATATAACTTTTTTACATGAAAAAAACCCATACATGTGGTCAGAGAATAATTTTGTGCACTGAGAACCTTTCCAGTTAAATTCACTTCTCACTCTTGGTGACCTTCACTTAGCAGCAGGTCATAAACTTCAGTGAAAATTAAAACCCATGGAAAATTGTGTTATAATGAATAACAGGAAGAACAGCAAACCTGTAAGTGCTTTACCCATTTTATAGATGCGGAGTCTGAGGATCAGTGCATTTAAAGTACCGACTGATCCATGTAATTAGTTAACAAAAGAATTGGGATTACAATCCAAGTCTGTTTCATCTCAGAGCCCACTCTTTCCAATTTAAGTACTCTTTCCCTAATAGAATCCAAACCAGTGTTTTCCACTGGTTTTTCATCTTCTGAGATGAACAGAAGATAAGATTAGAGAATACCCTCAATAAATTTTGGTGTTGGCAGTAGATTAGAGGTAAAAATCAGAAAAGATCATGTAATTGAGTACGTGAACAAACAGGGATTTTTGCTAATAGGCTTTATACTAGGGAAGGAAAAGGAAAGAGGAAATAATGAAGGCAAAGAAATGAATGAGGCAAGGACAAGTAACAAGGGAAACCAAAGCAAAGTGAAGGGAGAAATAGAGACAATTTGTGATTTTTTTTTTTTTTTGCTTTATTAACACTACCTTTCTTGTACACCAGAAGATTTAAAAAATCATGGCAGTAAAATTTTGGGAGGGATAGTGATAAAACTCATTTCCAAATATATATATTTTTGTAATAAAAGCACAATCACCATTCAGTGATCCTTTCTTATGTCCTAAGTAGTGCAAAGTTAACAAACAAGATGGTAGGGCACCCATCCATAACTGTGTGTGGGGGGTGGTGGTGAGGATCTTTGTAGGGTTATATCTTCCTATTATTAGGAATACAGACAGTAAACTCTGAATTGAGAAAATCATCATATTAAAGTTGTGTCTTATTTATAGACTTAATAATGGGGACCTAGAGTTGTATTTATTCTATTCCATGAGGAGCTAGAAAAGCATCCCTTTATTATGAAATAATTACTTTCTCAATGTAGGAAGATAATAGTAATTGATGTCTGAATGACTTCCTGATATTCAGAAGTCAAATCCGAGGGAATTTCCAAAACCAAATATAGATTATTTTTGGCTTTCATACCACTTTGAATGGTCTGTAACCATATTGTCTAATTAGAGTTAAAAAATCAAAAGTTGATTATAAGAGGATCTCCAGAGGCAGGATTAAGTGTGATTTTTTTCCCTGCGCATCTTTATTTTCTGCTTGTTCTACAATTAACACAGATTAGTAAACAAATTAAAAGAGATAATTGTTGCTGAACAAATACAGCCAATTCTCAAATCCTGAACAAGACTGATTCATAGGGCTTCCCTGGTGGTGCAGTGGTTGAGAGTCCGCCTGCTGATGCAGGGGACACGGGTTCGTGCCCTGGTCCGGGAAGATCCCACATGCCGCGGAGCGGCTGGGCTGTGAGCCATGGCTGCAGAGCCAGCGCGTCCGGAGCCTGTGCTCCGCAAGGGGAGAGGCCACAGCAGTGAGAGGCCTGTGTACCACAAAAAAAAAAAAAAAAAAAAAAAAGACTGATTCATAGGCAAATATGTTGATTATAAATTAGACCAGGTTTTTAGATAAAGATGACAAGTTAAATTCTATTTTGATTTGAGTTCAGCTCACAAAGACCTCTGTAACTTTCATTAAGTTAACTTCAGCACTGACAAGGCAAATTGAAATTTACTATCTTTGCTCCTATTATGTGATGTCTGAGACTGGAGGAGGCTGGGAGGAATGGGGCTTCTTAACTCTTCTTGGACTTAAAAAAATAGCTTTATTGAACTTTGACATATGATGAATTCTACAAGTTAGAAATGTATAATTTAACAAATTTTGACCAAAGAGTAATTTCTTTTTAAAAATATTTATTTATTTATTTAGACTGCGCTGGGTCTTACTTGTGGCGTGAGGGATCTTCATTGCGGCCTGCGGGCTCTTAGTTGCGGCATGCAGGCCCTTAGCTGTGGCATGCACACTCTTACTTGCGGCATGTGAACTTCTTGGTTGTGGCATGGGAACTCTTAGTTGCGGCATGCATGCAGGATCTAGTTTCCTGACCAGGGGTTGAACCCGGGCCCCCTGCACTGGGAGCACAGGGTCTTACCCACTGGACCACCAGGGAAGTCTCTTGACTTAGAGTAATTTCTAACAAAACATTTGAATTAAGCCAGACCTATCCTTATATCCTAGTTCCTTGTACTGTTCCCTGTACTGTGTACATTGCAAAAGAATGTTAGATTGTGGGTAAAATAGATCTTTGGAGGTAAGTCTCAAAAACTACCATTATTCATGATCTTGTTTCTGTAAGAAAAAATATTCTTAATTCTGAAACACTGATTTACAGAGATATAAAAATATCTTGTTTGTGAGATGAAAAGTAAATATCTACCATTTGTCTCTGTTGACCATTATCCCAACGGATACATTTGGTCTTCTCACTTATTCTGAATATGATGTATATTGTTATATACCTCCCTAATATCAGACTCCCAATAAAGCCAGATTACCCAATGCCATATGAAGCAGCTTATTGAAGGTGAGACTGTTGGAGATGGTGTGACCCTGTGAGGAAGTGGCCCTAGAAAGTGCCACATTTCTTATCCATTGAGATCCAGTGGGAGCTGATGCCTGAGTGGTAGAAGTAACCTTAACGCTGAGGTTTCTACTTCTCCGCCCAACCATTTGTTCCTTGGAGCTTTGCTGCTTCTCTACTTTACCTCCCTACTGCTACCTCCTGCCTGGGGTCATCCTCTCTTTTTTTTCTGACTCAGGATATAAAAATCCCCCTAAGAGTGAATTTTTCTAGGCAGAGCTACAACAGGGCTTACCTCTTTGAAGTCTACTGTGTATTATCTCTGTTGCAAGGAAGGAGAAACCTGAAGGGACATAGAAAGGTTGGAGTGAGAAATATACACATGTGTGTTCAGGTACGGACATGTGGGCACACACATTCACATCTTATGGCTTTATACAGTGGGACTGTCACCCGTCTGCCTTAAGATTAAAATTAAATAATAATTATAGCTATTAACTACAATTTAAAGATTTTTAAACCAACAAGTGTTTTAAAGTAAGAAATGGCATTTCTCAAAACCAACAAGAAATTTAAAAATGTCTGAAAATTGATTCCATAACTGTGTCTCAAATAAGAGGGTTGATGACTCAATCTGATACTGACCTTGAAATATGACTGCTCCTCTTTTCATAAAAGATGCATTTTATATGTAAGCAACAAAAATGACCTTATAATTTTATATCCCATTCTTATAATTCTTATAATTTTAATCCCATTATAGCATAATGTGGTTATTATTATGTCAGTAGAATTATCTTTATTCTCAGTAAGTATTAAATGTAACTGTAAGATTAGCGTTGATGCATCTGATAGTCGGGTCACTTGATCTTGAATTCCTGTGTCCCTTTTACTCTGGCAAGATTTTGGTGAAAGCACATGAGAATTGACACTGCCAAACCTTGTGTTCCCGGTGCTTTATAGAAATTTCCATGTTTGATCTTTGCAGCAAGCTCGTGAACTAAGTACCATCGTTCTAAATCTACAGATGGGAACACATGCTTAGGGAGCTCAACGATTTGTTGAACAGCACATAGTGAAAGTCTGAGCTTTGTTCATACCTAGGTCTGCGTGTCCCCCTTCTCCTTGCTCTATGCTGGCTATCTAGTCACACTGTGCCCCAATTTGGCCACCCAAGGACCCAGACTTTAGGCAATCACTAATTATTATCACTAATTGTTATCTGAGCTAAGGCTCCTTGGTTTCCATTCAAGTGGGATTTAAATCATCACCCTAGAAATAACTCTTTCAAATAAGAAGTTGTCTCCCCCAATTCAAAAATCATAATCCTTTAAAAGAGTATTTCCTCCATATTTCATGGCCACTAGTCTCTTTTTGCTGTCCTGTTTCCACTTTTACTTCCAGACCTGAAGTATCTGATATGCTGATTGCTGGACACTGGAAAGTTTCACTATTTTCCTGTTCAAGTGAGAGAAACAGAGAAGTCGGTATTGTTCTTTTAGTGTCAGATTCTATTCCATTTCCTTCCCTAATGCAACAAGGTAGAGATGAATGCAAGAGCATATGAAGAGAGGATTGAAATTACAGTCAAAGGCCTGATATGCTATCGGGGTATATGTCCATTTAACTTACTTGACTTCAACCATCCACATCAGCAAAGGGAAAAATGAGAAATAGAAAAGTAATAATTTAAATGATGCTGGAGGGTGACGATATGCTTCAGAAGGAGGGTGCTCTATGAAATGTAAATCTCCTGCCACTTCAGCCAGACTCAGTTCCTGTAATCTCTCATGGTGTCAGCGTCTTAGCATTTTAAAGAGTGTTCTTTGGGTTTGCAGATATCTTTTGTATATAGCATGGTGCTAAAAGGCCAACCAGCTACTTCACCTGGTTTTCTACCACGGAGGCGGCAGTCAGTTCCAGTATTGGGCGAAATGATAGTAGCAGCCGCATGTAAGCCAACACCAGCAATAGACCATGTTGGACTTGCTGGGACATAGTATGTCTGTATACTATGTTTTATGAATGTCATGGTTAGCTCAGGCTGTAATAATAGTATACCATAGACTGTGGTTGCTTAAACAACAGATATTTATATCTCACAGTTCTGGAAGCTGGCAGTGCAAGATCAAGGTGCTAGCAGATTCAGTTCTTGGTTAAGGCCTCCTTCCTGGCTTATTGATACCTGCCTTCTCACTGTGTGCTCATATGGCCCTTCCTCAGTGCCTGAGTATATGGAGAAAGCTCTGGTGTCTCTTCCTCGTCTGATAAGGGCACTATTCCCATCATTGGAGCTCTACCCTCATAACCTCATTTGAACCTAATTACCTCCCAAAGGCCCCACCTCCAGATAACATCATGTTGGGGGTTAGGACTTCAATATATGAATTTGGGGGGTGGGGGGAACACAACCATTTGGCCCATAACAATGGATGACATCAAAGAGATTTCAGTGGTAATTTTAATTATTTATGATTTTGTTGTACATGTTACCTTTAGAACCTAAACCCTTTTAAGATGAAACAGTCTTATTTCTCCATTTACTAGAGGAAATTGGGCAGGTCACTTCAATTCTCTGAGCTACAATGTCTTCATCTGAAGCTGTCACAGTTAGTAGTAATGTCCACTTTTCTGTGTCTCTCAGGGTTATTTGAATAACCAGTACGATCAAATAATTGTGCACGTAGTTTCTAAGTACTTATACATTTAAGTTACATAAAAATAACTTCTGAAATAGGGTAAAGCGTGGGTGTCTCTTTGCCAAGTCCCATGCTGAGTTTAAAAACTTAGTGAGTTTTTGAATTTTTAAAAACTTATTTCAGACACTTTATAGGTTCAGTCATATATATTTGTGTGTGTGTGTTTGTGTGTGTGTGTGTTTTAACACTGCAGGAGAAAAAGGTTAAAAATGACTTCTGTGGCAGATTGCTTAAGGTTTGGGTTAATTTCATTTTGCCTGATAAGTTTACTTATCCCTATTGCAAATTGGCTTCAGAATTGTCATCCTGCAGCGGTATTCCACAATCTGAAACCCTCTTCAGTTGTCTGTGTGTATATGAGTGCAGAGACATTCAAGAGCACTCATAAGTGTAACTGCAAGTTTGCCTCTGAGTGCATAGTCCTGAAATCTCAATATGCTACTATTTTTTCCCTTCATAAACAATACAAAGAAGTTGACAGGTCTGAAAGGGGCTTACGTGAAAAGATAATTAAGAGCTTTAGAGAGTGTCAAGAGTCAATAGCTCAGCACTGTCAGCACTCCTGAGTGTTACAGGCTATAATTAGATGGCATGGAGGTATAAGGCACGTTTGGCAGTTGATTCCCGCATGATCTCCAATGGAAAAACAAAGAGCAGCCTCCATGAGATATCAAGCAAAGTGGTCAACAGACATACTGGAGTCAAACATTTCAAGTGTCTCTGTTTTCCCGGGGTGCATCATTTGGTGAAGAGCTTCTTTGCCTTTCAATTGGCATCTGCACGGGACATTTGGCTCACGTTCATTATTCCCACAATCCTCTTGGCTTTGCGCTGAAGACCTCCCTTCAGCTCCATGAATTAGAGGCCGTTCCTGCAGTGCCTGTGGGCACAGCCCGCTCCACATTCCTTTGCTGAGTTTGGACTCTGATATAAGACAGAGATAGTTGATTCCTAACAAGAGGACATTTTCCAGAGATATCTGGAAAAGTCCAGAAGAGTCTCTCCCTAAGTAGAGCTGAAAAGTCAAAAGGCATTGTAGGGCTTCCCTGGTGGCGCAGTGGTTGAGAGTCCGCCTGCCGATGCAGGGGACACGGGTTCGTGCCCCGGTCCGGGAGGGTCCCACATGCTGCGGAGCGGCTGGGCCCGTGAGCCATGGCCGCTGAGCCTGCGTGTCCGGAGCCGGTGCTCCGCAACGGGAGAGGCCACAACAGTGAGAGGCCCGCGTACTGCAAAAAAAAAAAAAAAAAAAAAAAAAAAAGTCATTGTAGGACTGGATTAAGATGTCCCAAACACTGAAAAGATTATGGGAGAAGACAACAAACCATATGAAGTTCAAAATTAAAAAACTACGTGTAAACTATATGCTTGGGAATACAATGTTCTGATTTTCTCCATTACAGTGATTTCAAAGAAAAAATATAATTATATATCTATGTATATACACACATACATATATAATTATTCACAGATGTTAGTGCTTTGGTGCTTTTATTTGGCTGATGCTTTAGGTGTACTCAGCCGATTTGCCCTCTAGGTGTATTTTTCAGTTGAGAGCAAAATATAACTTGACTGTACTGGCAAAACTCCACTTCCACAGGGTTAAAAGAAAAACCGAGGCATATGAAAATTTTTACAAGTTTGAGGAACAATTGATTCGAATTGGACAGCAGCCAATCTAGCAGATAGAAAGGAGCTCTGAGGAGCTGTACAAAATGAAAGACTTTTATAGGCAGAAGGGATCAGGAACAAGGAAATTATACTAGGTAAAAAAGTGGGTTGGTTGTTGTGGTTTCTTTCCTTTAGGGGAAGCAGGGGTTTATCAGGCAGATGACCTAACTAATGCTGATCAGGTGATTCCTGATTGATTTAAGATTCCATTTCTGGGAAAGCAGAAACTATAATTAAGTTAAATTTCGGTTTGGTGATATAGGGTTTAGCATAAATGACTCCATTTGGGGCCCGTGGCTGCTGCTTCTTCTCCTTCTTCTTTTTTTTTAATTTGTTTATTTTAATTTGTTTATTTTTGGCCACGTTGACTCTTCGTTGCTGCCGCAGGCTTTCTCTAGTTGCTGTAAGCGGGGGCTACTCTTCCTTGCGGTGCACGGGCTTCTCATTGCAGTGGCTTCTCTTGTGGTGAAGCATGGGCTCTGGGCGCGTGGGCTTCAGTAGTTGTGGTGCATGGGCTCAGTAGTTATGGTGCATGGGCTTAGTTGCTTCGGGGCATGTGGGATCTTCCCGGACCAGGGCTCGAACCCGTGTCCCCTTCATTGGCAGGCAGATTCTTAACCACTGCTCTGTGGCTTCTTTTTAACAATAGATTTGAAAGCACTGTCCATGTTATTGAGCCAAACTGCAAATTTCTAGGTAAATAGTCCTGGTCAAAAATTGATCTTAAACGTTTTTTATTTTACAGAAGTTTTAACTGAACAATGTTTAATCAAAATACTATTTTAATAAATAATATTTAAATAAAATATGTAAATACAATGACATAAATTGAATAAATACAAATTTAGAGAATATATTACACAAAGCTGGCTTGAAATCAGCTTGTACACTCTTAAAACGTAATTATTTTTTAACGGTTGAAAATGTTTTTCTTGCCGCTAAGAACTCTGTGATCAAAGAATAATCCCACATAGATCTGCTCATTTTTTAGCATTTCCTTCAAATCTCATTGGAATAAAAAGTTACAAAATACTGCAGATAAAGTTGGAGTCATCCTCAAGCTTGTTCCCTTCTGTTGTCCCAAAGGAAATTACTTTCATAAATTTTAAATAATTTGCAGACACTTTCATCTATATGTCTGGATAATAATAGAATACTATCATTGTGCTTTGAAAGTTATATAAATGGTGTCAAATATGGCATTCTGTAATTTGTCTTCATTTTATTTAATGCTATGTTTTTCTGAGATCTATCCATGTTGATAGATACCTGGCTCATGTCTTTTAAGTATTGTATATTATTCCATTTTATAACTAATGACAGTGAACCTGGAAAGTTAGTTTGTACTGGATTGTGGAAGTCCTCAAATGCCACATTAAAGACTTTGGGCTTTATCTGTGGTGACTGGTGTGGGAAAAAGTGGAGGCTCACAGGATGTTGTTAAGCATTAAATGGCACAAGATCTGAGTATCAGAAGGTGAGTGTAAGGATAGTAGGAAAGTAGGTTGGAAGAGGAATGCTTTGTGGGACTAGGGTTAAGACCACAATTCAGAGCAAAGTATAATAGCCCTGTAAGATATAATGATGGCCCCACTGATTAAAATTTAGGTAGTTCCCAATTTTTCTCTTTAAAAAACAAAACTTGTATGAACATTGGTTATATGTATCTACATGGGAAGGAGTTTCACCATATATTTGTAGAGTACGAATTATACCCATTTTGGCCAATTTTCCACGTTAATATAACACTTTGGGCTTTTTGACTCCCAGAGAACAAAGAGAAGAAATAAAAATAATCTGATGATATGAATAGATGTAATCAAACAACAGTACCTGAATACAAATCTGTTGAAATTGAATATTGTATCACTTTCTTATATGGTTTTCCATGGTTTATCATCAGTTGGGTTACTTTTCTGTAGGATAAATTTTATCATTGATTGTCAGCCATCTCTATCATACTTCCAGAGCTCAACAGCCACGCAAGCCTGCAGAATTTTAAAGATTACACTGTCTACAAGTCTAGGTGCCAGATTCCTTTCTGAAGCTAACCTCAAGATCCAATGATCCCAGATCATGCAGATTTCTCCTCAGTTGGCAAGAGTATCCAATTGGTTTTTCACTTGGTTTTTGTGGAAAGGGGGTGAAGATGCACTCTGGCATTTAGGAATGAAGGAAATATTAAAAATGGATGGCACATACTAGTTTTTGGGACCCTCTTTCTTGTTCCCAATCAGACTTGGAAACAGGTGTGTTAAGTTTTGCATCTATCTTTAAGGGCTGTTTGCCATCACTTACTCTTTATTCATTTTCTCTCATTTAAATCTAACAATGAATATGTTATGACAGCTGAACTCAACTGTGAGCATTAGACAGACTGTGATCAGATCATGCTCTGTTGCTTTAGGCCGAGATTTTTCTCAAAGAAGCCCCTAAAAGCCATCTCTTTCTTCATATCCCTGGACAGAGAGCTGGTTCAGGTCCTCACTGTATCTTATAGGGTTATTATATTACAGTCTGAGTAGAGGTCTTAACCTTAGTCCCACAAAGCCCTCATCCTCCAGTCTGCTTTCCATTCTGTCCCCACACTCATTCTTTAGACCCTCAGATCTTATTGTGCCATTTAACACATAAAACATATTATGATTCTCTACTTTCTTCCATACCAGTCAGCACAGATAAAGCCCAGAGTCTTTAATATGGTACTTAAGGACGTTGACAGTCCAGTCCAAGCTCCCTTTCCAGGCTCATTGTCATTAATTCTTACTTCTATAATTAGTGTTCTCCTTGAAAGCTCATTGGGTCTCAACCATGCTCTCATCGTTCATGGTTCTTTGCCTGATGTAACTATTGCTGAAGGTCTTCAGATGACACCATCTTGACGAAGTCTTGCTCCACGGTTTATATCTTTCTTCCTTCTACTCTCCTAACACTCTGTATGCACACTAACTCCTTTACAGAACTCTAATCTTCCAGAAGGCAAGGAAAATAATTCATTCCCTGTTATATCCACCAGCATACTGCTGTGCATGTAGTAGATTTTCTTTAAGAGCATGGAAGCTGGATGAGAAAAGGAGTCTTCTCTCTCTTATTCATCGCTCTACCCCTTGTACTTAGAAGAGCACTTGGCATAAAAGTGCTCATAAATATTTTTTATTTTATCAGAAGTTGGTAAATTATGGTCTGTGGGCCAAATCCAGGTCAACACCTGTTTTTTTTTATTAGTTTCTGCTTTATAACAAAGTGAATCAGTCATACATATACATCTGTTCCCACATGCATCTCCCTCCCTCCCACACTCCCCATCCCACCCCTCCAGGCAGTCACAAAGCACCGAGCTGATCTCCCTGTGCTCTGCGGCTGCTTCCCACTATCTATCTACCTTACGTTTGGTAGTGTATATATGTCCATGCCTCTCTTTTGCTTTGCCACAGCTTACCCTTCCCCCTCCCCATATCCTCAAGTCCATTCTCAAGTAGGTCTGTGTCTTTATTCCTGTTTTACCCCTAGGTTCTTCATGACATTTTTTTTAATTCCATATATATGTGTTAGCATATGGTATTTGTCTTTCTCTTTCTGACTTACTTCACTCTGTATGACAGACTCTAGGTCTATCCACCTCATTACAAATAGCTCAGTTTCGTTTCTTTTTATGGCTAAATAATACTCCATTGTATATATGTGCCACATCTTCTTTATCCATTCATCCAATGAAGGACACTTAGGTTGTTTCCAGCTCCGGGCTATTGTGAATAGAGCTGCAATGAACATTTTGGTACATGTCTCTTTTTGAATTATGGTTTTCTCAGGGTATATGCCTAGTAGTGGGATTGCTGGATCATATGGTAGTTCTATTTTTAGTTTTTTAAGGAACCTCCATACTGTTCTCCATAGTGGCTGTACCAATTCACATTCCCACCAGCAGTGCAAGAGTGTTCCCTTTTCTCCACACCCTCTCCAGCATTTATTGTTTCTAGATTTCTTGATGATGGCCATTCTGACTGGTGTGAGGTGATATCTCATTGTAGTTTTGAGTTGCATTTCTCTAATGATTAATGATGTTGAGCATTCTTTCATGTGTTTGTTGGCAATCTGTATATCTTCTTTGGAGAAATGCCTATTTAAGTCTTCTGCCCATTTTTGGATTGGGTTGTTTGTTTGTTTGCTATTGAGCTGCATGAGCTATTTATAAATTTTGGAGATTAATCCTTTGTCAGTTGCTTCATTTGCAAATATTTTCTCCCATTCTGAGGGTTGTCTTTTGGTCTTCTTTATGGTTTCCTTTGCTGTGCAAAAGCTTTGAAGTTTCATTAGGTCCCATTTGTTTATCTTTGTTTTTATTTCCATTTCTCTAGGAGGTGGGTCCAAAAGGATCTTGCTGTGATTTATGTCATAGAGTGTTCTGCCTATGTTTTCCTCTAAGAGTTTGATAGTTTCTGGCCTTACATTTAGGTCTTTAATCCATTTTGAGCTTATTTTTGTGTATGGTGTTAGGGAATGATCTAATCTCATACTTTTACATGTCCCTGTCCAGTTTTCCCAGCACCACTTATTGAAGAGGCTGTCCTTTCTCCACTGTACATTCCTGCCTCCTTTATCAAAGATAAGTTGACCATATGTGCGTGGGTTTATCTCTGGGCTTTCTATCCTGTTCCATTGATCTATCTTTCTGTTTTTGTGCCAGTACCACACTGTCTTGATTACTGTAGCTTTGTAGTATAGTCTGAAGTCAGGGAGCCTGATTCCTCCAGCTCCGTTTTTCGTTCTCAAGATTGCTTTGGCTATTCGGGGTCTTTTGTTTCTCCAAACAAATTGTGAAATTTTTTGTTCTAGTTCTGTGAAAAATGCCAGTGGTAGTTTGATAGGGATTGCATTGAATCTGTAGATTGCTTTGGGTAGTAGAGTCATTTTCACAATATTGATTCTTCCAATCCAGGAGCATGGTATATCTCTCCATCTATTTGTATCATCTTTAATTTCTTTCATCAGTGTCTTATAATTTTCTGCATACAGGTCTTTTGTCTCCTTAGGTAGGTTTATTCCTAGATATTTTATTCTTTTTGTTGCACTGGTAAATGAGAGTGTTTTCTTGATTTCATTTTCAGATTTTTCATCATTAGTGTACAGGAATGCCAGAGATTTCTGTGCATTAATTTTGTATCCTGCTACTTTACCAAATTCATTGATTAGCTCTAGTAGTTTTCTGGTAGCATCTTTAGGATTCTCTATGTATAGTATCATGTCATCTGCAAACAGTGACAGCTTTACTTCTTCTTTTCCAATTTGGATTCCTTTTATTTCCTTTTCTTCTCTGATTGCTGTGGCTAAAACTTCCAAAACTAGGTTGAATAAGAGTGGTGAGAGTGGGCAGCCTTGTCTTGTTCCTGATCTTAGTGGAAATGGTTTCAGTTTTTCACCATTGAGGACAATGTTGGCTGTGGGTTTGTCATATATGGCCTTTATTATGTTGAGGAAAGTTCCCTCTATGCCTACTTTCTGCAGGGTTTTTATCATAAATGGGTGTTGAATTTTGTCGAGAGCTTTCTCTGCATCTATTGAGATGATCATATGGTTTTTCTCCTTCAACTTGTTAATATGGTGTATCACATTGATTGATTTGTGTATATTGAAGAATCCTTGCATTCCTGGAATAAACCCCACTTGATCATGGTGTATGATCCTTTTAATGTGCTGTTGGATTCTGTTTGCTAGTATTTTGTTGAGGATTTTTGCATCTATGTTCATCAGTGATATTGGCCTGTAGTTTTCTTTCTTTGTGACATCCTTGCCTGGTTTGGTATCAAGGTGACGGTGGCCTCATAGAATGAGTTTGGGAGTGTTCCTTCCTCTGAAATTGTTTGGAAGAGTTTGAGAAGGATGGGTGTTAGCTCTTCTCTAAGTGTTTGATAGAATTCGCCTGTGAAGCCATCTGGTCCTGGGCTTTTGTTTGTTGGAAGCTTTTCAATCACAGTTTCAATTTCAGTGCTTGTGATTGGTCTGTTTATACTTTCTATTTCTTCCTGATTCAGTCTTGGCAGGTTGTGCATTTCTAAGAATTTGTCCATTTCTTCCAGGTTGTCCATTTTATTGGCATAGAGTTGCTTGTAGTAATCTCTCATGATCTTTTGTATTTCTGCAGTGTCAGTTGTTCCTTCTTTTTCATTTCTAATTTTATTGATTTGAGTCTTCTCCCTTTTTTTCTTGATGAGTCTGGCTAATGGTTTATCAATTTTGTTTATCTTCTCAAAGAACCAGCTTTTAGTTTTATTGATCTTTGCTATCGTTTCCTTCATTTCTTTTTCATTTATTTCTGATCTGATCTTTATGATTTCTTTCCTTCTGCTAGCTTTGGGGTTTTTTTGTTCTTCTTTCTCTAATTGCTTTAGGTGCAGGGTCAGGTTGTTTGCTCGAGATGTTTCCTGTTTCTTAAGGTGGGATTGTATTGCTATAAACTTCCCCCTTAGAACTGCTTTTGCTGCGTCCCATAGGTTTTGGGTCGTTGTGTTTCCATTGTCATTTGTTTCTAGGTATTTTTAAATTTCCTCTTTGATTTCTTCAGTGATCACTTCGTTATTGAGTAGTGTATTGTTTAGCCTCCATGTGTTTGTATTTTTTACAGATCTTTTCCTGTAATTGATGTCTAGTCTCATAGCGTTGTGGTCGGAAAAGATACAACACCTGTTTTTATAAAGATTTATTGGAACAGAGCCACACCCACTCCTTTATATACTTTTATGGATGCTTTTTCTACAACAGCAGAGTTGAGTAGTTGCAATAGAGACTGCATGGTCCACAAAGCCTAAAATACTAACTGGCCCTTTATAGAAAAATTTTCTGACCGAATAAATGAGAAAATGCTGTGTAGCAGGGAGATGCAAGATGAGAGATCAGCACAAAATGTTTCTAAAAATATTGAATTTTGTTATTACTCAGGTTTGGCATTTCAAGAGATTGTCCTGCCCTCTGTTCCCATCTACATGAAGATAGGCATATAAGCATTTATTGTCAGCTTTCTTGCTGTTAGTTGATGGTGAGTGATTAAAGATAGCTTGAACTGATATTTGGGATACACACATGCATATATGTATATAGTGTATATATTTGTTAATTGTAGACATCATTTTGGAAAATGCTAAGAATTATAAATAAAAATTATCACACCATAGTCACACAACCCAAAGTTTTAAAAATCACATGGAAAGATTGGTTTAAGATGGCGGAGTAGAAGGATGTGCTCTCACTCCCTCTTGCAAGAGCATCAGAATCACAACTAACTGCTGAACAGTCATTGACAGGAAGACACTAGAACTCACCAAAAAAGACACCCCACATCCAAAGACAAAGGACAAGCCACAGTGAGATGGTATCAGGGGCACAGTCACAATAAAATCAAATCTCATAACTGCTGGGTGGTTGACTCACAAACTGGTGAACACTTATACCACAGAAGTCTACCCACTGGAGTGGAGGTTCTGAGCCCCACGTCAGGCTTCCCAACCTGGGGGTCCAGCAATGGGAGGAGGAATTCCTAGAGAATCAGACTTTGAAGCCTAGTGGGATTTGATTGTAGGACTGTGGGAAACAGAGACTCCACTCTTGGAGGACACACACAAAGTAGTGTGCACATCAGGACCCAGGGGAAGGAGCAGTGACCCCACAGGAGACTGAACCAGACCTACCTACTAGTGTTGGAGGGTCTCCTGCAGAGGCGGGGGGGGGTGGCTGTGTCTCACCGTGAGGACAAGGACACTGGCAGCAGAAGTTCTGGGAAGTACTCCTTGGCATGAGCTCTCGCAGAGTCCGCCATTGGCCCCACAAAAGAGCCTGGGTAAGCTCCAGTGTTGGGTCGCCTCAGGCCAAACGACCAACAGGGAGGGAACCCAGCCCCACCCATCAGCAGACAAGCAGATTAAAGTTTTACTGAGCTCTGCCCACCAGTGCAAGAGCCAGCTCTACCCACTACCAGTCCCTCCCATCCGGAAACTTGCACAAGCCTCTTAAATAGCCTCATCCACCAGAGGGCAGACAGCAGAAGCAAGAAGAACTACAGTCCTGCAGCCTGTGGAACAAAAACCACATTCACAGAAAGACAAGATGAAAAGGCAGAGTGCTATGTACCAGATGAAGGAACAAGATAAAACCTGAGAAAAACAACTAAATGAAGTGGAGATGGGCAACGTTCCAGAAAAAGAATTCATAATAATGATAGTGAAGATGATCCAGGACCTTGGAAAAAGAATGGAGGCAAAGATCGAGAAGATGCAAGAAATGTTTAACAAGGACCTAGAAGAATTAAAGAACAAACAGAGATGAACAGTACAATAACTGAAATGAAAAATACACTAGAAGGAATGAATAGCACAATAACTGAGGCAGAAGAACGGATAAGTGAGCTGGAAGACAGAATGGTGGAATTCACTGCTGTGGAACAGAATAAAGAAAAAGAATGAAAAGAAATGAAGACAGCCTAAGAGACCTCTGGGACAACATTAAACACAACAACATTCGCATTATAGGGGTCCCAGAAGGAGAAGAGAGAGAGAGAAAGGACCCGAGAAGATATTTGAAGAGATTATAGCTGAAAACTTCCCTAACATGGGAAGGCAAATAGCCACCCAAGTCCAGGAAGTGCAGAGAGTCCCAGGCAGGGTAAACCCAAGGAGGAACACACCAAGACACATAGTAACCAAATTGGCAAAAATCAAAGACAAAGAAAAATTATTGAAAGCAACAAGAGAAAAATGACAAATAACATACAAGGGAACTCTCATAAGGTTAACAGCTGATTTCTCAGCAGAAACTCTACAAGCCAGAAGGGAGTGGCAGGATATACTTAAAGTGATGAAAGGGAAGAACCTACAACCAAGATTACTCTACCCAGCAAGGATCTCATTCAGATTTGATGGAGAAAATAAAAGCTTTACAGACAAGCAAAAGCTAAGAGAATTCAGCACCAACAAAGCAGCTCTACGACAAATGCTAAAGGAACTTCTCTAAGTCGGAAAGACAGAAGAAAAGGACCTACAAAAACAAACCCATAACAATAAGAAAATGATAATAGGAACATACATGTCAATAATTACCTTAAACGTGAATGGATTAAATGCTCCAACCAAGAGACACAGGCACGCTGAATGGATACCAAAAAAAGACCCATATATATGCTATCTACAAGAGACCCACTTCAGACCTAGGGACCCATACAGACTGAAAGAGAAGGGATGGAAAAAGACATTCCATGCAAATGGAAATCAAAAGAAAGCTGGAGTAGCAATAATCATATCAGATAAAATAGACTTTAAAGAATGTTACAAGAGACAAGGAAGGACACTACATAATGATCAAGGGATCAATCCAAGGAGAAGATATAACAATTATAAATATATATGCACCCAACATAGGAGCACCTCAATACATAAGGCAAATGCTAACAGCTCTAAAAGAGGAAATCAACAGTAACACAATAGTGGGGGACTTTAACACCTCACTTACACCAATGGACAGATCATCCAAACAGAAAATTAATAAGGAAACACAAGCTATAAATAACACAATAGACCAGATAGATTTAATTGATATTTATAGGACATTCCATCCAAAAATGGCAGATTACACTTTCTTCTCAAACACGCACGGAACATTCTCCAGGATAGATCACATCTTGGGTCACAAATCAAGCCTCAGTAAATTTAAGAAAATTGAAATCATATCAAGCATCTTTTCTCACTACAGCGCTATGAGATTAGAAATCAGTTACAGGGGAAAAAACGTAAAAAGCACAAACACATGGAGGCTAAACAATACGTTACTAAATAACCAAGAGATCACTGAAGAAATCAAAGAGGAAATAAAAAAATACCTAGAGACAAATGACAACGAAAACACGACCATCCAAAATCTATGGATTGCGGCAAAAGCAGTTCTAAGAGGGAAGTTTATAGCAATACAAGCCTACCTCAAGAAACAAGAAACATCTCAAATAAACAATCTAACCTTACACCTAAAGGAACTAGAGAAAGAAGAACAAACAAAACCCAAAGTTAGCAGAAGGAAAGAGATCATAAAGATCAGAGCAGAAATAAATAGAAACAAAGAAAACAATAGTAAAGATCAATTAAACTAAAACCTGGTTCTTTGAGAAGATAAACAAAATTGATAAACCATTAGCCAGACTCATGAAGAAAAATAGGGAGAGGACACAAATCAATAAAATTAGAAATGAAAAAGGAGAAGCTACAACGGACACTACAGAAACACAAAGCATCCTAAGAGACTTCTACAAGCAACTCTATACCAATAAAATGGACAACCTGGAAGAAATGGGCAAATTCTTAGAAAGGTATAACCTTCCAGGGCTGAACCAGGAAGAAATAGAAAATATGAACAGACCAATCACAAGTAATGAAATTGAAACTGTGATTGAAAAGCTTCCAACAAACAAAAGTCCAGGACCAGATGGCTTCACAGGTGAATTCTATCAAACATTTAGAGAAGCGCTAACACCCATCCTTCTCAAACGCTTCCAAAAAATTGCAGAGGAAGGAACACTCCCAAACTCATTCTATGAGGCCACCATCACTCTGATACGAAAACCAGACAAAGATAACTACAAAAAAAGAAAACTACAGGCCAATATCACTAAGGAACATAGATGCAGAAATCCTCAACAAAATACTAGCAAACAGAATCCACCAACAGATTAAAAGGGTCATACACCATGATCAAGTGGGATTTATCCCAGGGATGCAAGGATTCTTCAATATATGCTAATCAATCAATGTGATACACCATATTCACAAACTGAAGGATAAAAACCACATGATCATCTCAATAGATGCGGAAAAAGCTTTTGATAAAACTGAACACTTATTTATGATAAAAACTCTTCAGAAAGTGGGCATAGAGGGAACCTACCTGAACATAATAAAGGCCATATATGACAAACCCACAGCAAGCATCATTCTCAATGGTGAAAAACTTAAAGCATTTCCTCTAAGATCTGGAACAAGACAAGGATGTCCACTCTCACCACTATTATTCAACATAGTTTTGGAAGTCCTAGCCACGGCAATCAGAGAAGAAAAAGAAATAAAAGGAATACAAATTGGAAAAGAAGAAGTAAAATGGTCATTATTTGCAGATGACATGATACTATACATAGAGAATCCTAAAGATGCCACCAGAAAAGTATTAGAGCTAATCAATCAATTTGGTAAAGTAGCAGGATACAAAATTAATGCACAGAAATCTCTTGCATTCTTCTACACTAGTGATAAAAAATCTGAAAGAGAAATTAAGGAAACACTCCCATTTACCATTGCAACAAAAAGAATAAAATACCTAGGAATAAACCTACCTAGGGAGACAAAAGAGCTGTATGCAGAAAACTATAAGACACTGATGAAAGAAATTAAAGATGATACCAACAGATGGAGAGATATACCATGTTCTTGGATTGGAAGAATCAATATTGTGAAAATAACTATACTACCTAAAGCAATCTACAGATTCAATGCAATCCCTATCAAATTACCAATGGCATTTTTTACAGAACTGGAACAGAAAATCTTAAAATTTGTATGGAGACACAAAAGACCCTGAATAGCCAAAGCAGTCTTGAGGGAAAAAAACAGAGCTGGAGGAATCAGACTCCCTGACTTCAAAGCTAACAGTAATCAAGACAGTATGGTACTGGCACAAAAACAGAAATATATTTCAATGGAACAGGATAGAAAGCCCAGAGGTAAACCTACGTACCTATGGTCAACTAATCTATGACAAAGGAGGCAAGGATATACAGTGGGGAAAAGACAGTCTTTTCAATAAGTGGTGCTGGGAAAACTGGACAGCTACATGTAGAAGAATGACATTAGAACACTCCCTAACACCATACACAAAAATAAACTCAAAATGGATTAGAGATGTAAATGTTAAGACCGGACACTATAAAACTCTTAGAGGAAAACATAGGAAGAACACTCTTTGACATAAATCACAGCAAGATCTTTTTTGATCCACCTCCTAGAGTAATGGAAATAAAAACAAAAATAAACAAATGGGACCTAATGAAACTTAAAAGCTTTTGCACAGCAAAGGAAACCGTAAACAAGATGAAAAGGCAACCCTCAGAATGGGAGAAAGTATTTGCAAATGAATCAACAGACAAAGGATTAATCTCTAAAATATATAAACAGCTCATGCAGCTCAATATTAAAAAAACAACCCAATCCAAAAATGGGCAGAAGACCTAAATAGACATTTCTCCAAAGAAGACATACAGATGGCCAAGAAGCACATGAAAAGCTGCTTAACATCACTAATTATTAGAGAAATGCAAATCAAAACTACAGTGAGGTATCACCTCACACCAGCTAGAATGGGCATCATCAGAAAATCTACAAAAAACTGATGCTGGAGAGGGTGTGGAGAAAAGGGAACCCTCTTGCACTGTTGGTGAGAATGTAAATTGATACAGCCACTATGGAGAACAGTATGGAGTTTCCTTAAAAAACTAAAAATAGAATTACCGTATGATCTAGCAATCCCACTACTGGGCATATACCCAGAGAAAACCATAAGTCAAAGAGAGTCATGTACCACAATGTTCATTGTGGCACTATTTACAATAGCCAGGTCATGGAAGCAACCTAAATGCCCATTGACAGAGGAATGGATAAAGAAAATGTGGTATATATACAGAATGGAATAGTACTCAGCCATAGAAAGGAACAAAATTGGGTCAATTGTAGAGACGTGGATGGATCTAGAGACTGTCATACAGAGTAAAGTAAGGCAGAAAGAGAAAAACAAATATTGTATATTAACGCATATATGTGGAACCTAGAAAATGGTACAGATGAACTGGTTTGCAGGGCAGAAATGGAGACCCCGATGTAGAGAACAAACGTATGGACACCAAGGGGGGAAAGTGGTGGGGGGCGGGCGGGGTGGTGGTGGTGGGATGAATTGGGAAATTGGGATTGACATATATACACTAATATGTATAAAATGGGTAACTAATAAGAACCTGCTGTATAAAAAAAGATCACATGGATAATTTTGTCTGATTTTCAGAGTTCAGTCAAGAAATTTCAGGTTTATATACATATATTTATTACTAGCTGAACATCCAAGAATGACCTGCATATAATTGCAAGGTAACAATATTATAATTCCATTAGAAACAGTGGTCCTTATTACATGCTAACTTGTGTTTATCATGAAACTCTGTCACCTGATGCATATGCAGTTAACCTACTTATTACTGCAGAAAACATCCACATAATTTTTAATCTGATCTTCAAAGGCTTTCTGTGAGAGAAAATAATTTTTTCCCAGTAAGATATATTATTGGAAACACAACTGTATGTAGCCAATTTGCTACATCATCTGATTTATTTTAATTAGAGGTTAGCTGCTGAATGTGATTACAGTTCTAATTATTACAATACCAGTCATCTGCATTTCCATTAGCATTCTACTTGATAGTTAGCAATAAGCAGACATAAAATATTAGGACTTTTAAGAGAAGAGATTACCAATTAGTACAATTCTCCACTGGCACAAGATAATTATTAATTATGATCATCATGGTAATTTTTCACCAAGCTAAATTTCACTGGACTACCTGTGTGCAGATTCTCTCTGCACTGTATTCTAACATCAGCAGCGTCCTTATCTGCCCTGGAAATCCTGAAGCAATATTTGTACTAAATATACAGTTGACTGCACACCAAATGGAAAGACAGCTGTGAAGGCATAGAGTGGATCTCCATTTCATTAAAGGATCCCTTATCTCTGTAGGGCATTGCAAGGGGAGTCTGTAAAAACATATACCTAGGAAAGGTACTCTATTCACATATATATGTTTTCTGATTACACAGGGTAAAATTGAACCAAAACTAGCCCTCTCAGTGACACCTCTCTCATTCTCCTCCTGAAACTGCCATTCGTATCCACACCAACACTATTTATTGTAAAGAGAGGAAAGCAAACAAATGCAATTTGAAGATTGTTGATCACTGAAGGACAATTAATATGCAGATAAGGTAGAAAAATATCTACAGGCATTATGGTACCAAAGTATAAGGTCATTGTTTAGCAATATGTACATTCTTCTACATAAATGCTTTTTTTTTTTTTTTTTTTTCTTTGCGGTACGCGGGCCTCTCACTGTTGTGGCCTCTCCCGTTGCGGAGCACAGGCTCCAGACGCACAGGCTCAGCATCCATGGCTCACGGGCCCAGCCGCTCCACGGCATGTGGGATCTTCCCGGACCGGGGCACGAACCTGTGTTCCCTGCATCGGCAGGCAGACTCTCAACCACTGCGCCACCAGGGAAGCCCTACATAAATGCTTTTATATAAAGCCACCATATTCTGCTCCAGGTTTTCTATTCAAAGTGAAAGAAGTTTGAGAAAGTTCAAAGAAAATGAATACCACATGGGACTTAGGAAGGAAGACAATTTGCTGGTGTAGATGGCCTGGGATTTAGTTAATAGCCAATACTAGTCTTGACTGAGAACTCAGGTGGTTACTTTCTTAAGGCAAGTCACTGAACTTCTCAAAGCCTCAGGTTCTTTATTTACACCTGGGGACGATATCTCTTCTGCCTTACTTGAGAGGCTGTTAGTAGAGTTAAATGAAATTGTATATGAAGTAATATTTATGTTACAAAGTACTATACAAATATAAGGCAACTTTAAAGAATTCAAAGGAACCACATTTAACTAGACTTTCTTTTTTTTTTAATTTTTTGTATTTCACCAAGTTTGTGTTTTTATTCAGCAGACAGAGGGAAAAGGCTGGAACTGACAAAAATGGGATTTAAATAATAGAGTTTCTTCAATCTCTGGATGGGGAAATGTTGCAATAAATTATAAAGCAAGGTTTCACTCCCCCGTTTTTTGGTATATTTAAAAGGAAAAGGCAGCCAGCTGATGTTCTGGAAATGAAGAGTAGATTGGCCACCCTACACCAAGGCACAGGGGAAAGAGCAGAACAACTTCTGAGAATCCCTTTCCGACACAAAATGATGTGCATGTGCCATCAGGATGCACTTCCTTGCTGTGATTGCCTCCATAGTGGCTGCACCAATCAATGTCTTGCTGATTCTAAATGTGAGAAAAATAAATTCCAAATGACTTTTTTTCATTGCTGTTCATGTTTGCTGCCAGCGTTTGCCTCCATCCTTGAAAACATGAGCAAAGACTTGTCTTTTGGAAGGACTCTATTTTTCATGTTTAAATAGCTGCTGCCCTAAAGGGGATTGAGAAGAGGTAGGGGATGGCCAGGATGCAATCCAGGAAGGGACACATTTGCTCAACAAAGAAAAAAATGTTTAGAATAAAAAGAAAGCAACTTGTAACTTGTCATTTGTTATTGCTTACTTATATTTCGTGAGTTGGATTAGAAACAAAGACAGATATGGCTCAAATTGTCTTT
Source organism: Mesoplodon bidens (assembly GCF_964165515.1). NCBI lineage: Eukaryota > Metazoa > Chordata > Mammalia > Artiodactyla > Ziphiidae > Mesoplodon > Mesoplodon bidens. Next base: position 88,575,180 of record NC_138162.1, read on the forward strand.
GGGCATTTATCATTTTAAGTGTTTGGAAAGCCCTACTTTATGTAAATATAGCACTTTAAAGATTTACGGCTGTAATAGTCATTTTCTTGGTAATTTAATTCTATTATAACTTAAAAATACACATCTATTCTAGGCCAAATTTCTGAAATACGTGTCAGGAAGAAAATGCTATAGTATATGAAATTTTTGCCCTATGAACTGATTGTTTTTAGCAGCCTTTATGAGCATAATAACAGTGATTTTAGCAGCTAATTTACCTAAAATCATTTTATTCCAAAACCTGAAAGCCCCCAAATCAAAGGGTTCTCTTTGTCTAAAAAGTTAAATCAAAATAAATGTTTCTAGTTAGTTTTAAGAGGAAAAATTAGGGTTTCTTAGTGCTCAAATATTTAGTAAGCTCTCAAGGAGGTATAGGGGGAAGCAATGTGCCTGTCATAGGAGAGGAAAAAAAAAGATCAGGATTTTTAAATTGTACCTCTTGACACCAATAAATAACAAGAGAGAGCTAGTACCATTTTTTAACATGCGTACTTACAATACAATAAGCAAATCTGACTCATCTGCCAGCCTGATTGCTTTGTTTAGAATTCCACTGTCAGAGGTATGGTGGGAGGTGAGGGGATTTATGTAAATTAGGCTCCTCCAAGCTGGAAGAAAGTTGGATTATTTTTAAAAAAAAAGAAAAAAACTTTTCCAAGTTTAGAAAAGTGATTTTGTTCCCACATCAGTTCTGAATAAGTGACTTAAAGTTCTCAGAATCAGGTTAAAAATATGATCTAGAAATCATGGCTATGAATTTTCACAGATTTTTCAAAGCTTTGAAGGCAACTGTGATTTATACTTTGCTGCTTTCCTGTATTACTATGTGTGCAGGAAGTGGGGTGGAAGGGAGTGGATTTTTGGATGAGATATTTAGTTCCTGGTTTCGATATGGGATGACTGTAATCAATCAGACTAATCTAAGAAATAGCTGTTTGTCTGAAGGTTTATAAGGTGATGGCTGCTCCAATGTGTTTATATTCAATCAGAATTCATAGGAAGGCACAATATAAATCTCTGACCCCTGGAAACTTGTGTCTAGTACCCTAACATAGTGGGCACTTTGGGGTTTGTTTTAGAGGGTAGCAAGGGGTGTAGTCTGATTCTTTACCCTCTGATTCCTTACCCTGATTCTTTTACACTCCAGTGATCTGTGCTGGAATGCTGAATTCAAGTCGGGTGCTCTATAACAATTTTGCAGAGAGGGCAATGTCTCACAATTGACCAAAAATAGGAAGGTATAAGTTCGAATCCACACCAATAGTTGGGGAATGGAAAACATGCTCTTCTAGGCAGAATTTTGGTTTTTAGGGTGACTGGGGGGATGGTGGTCCACTCATGCACGGCTGGAGTCTTCCCTTCCCAACTCCCATCCAATCCCCAACTAGTCTTGAGCTGCGCAGCTGCTGGGGCCTGAGAGTTTTGTGAGGACGCTTCAGCACTCATAGTGAGGGAGGGAGAGGGCGGGCAAGGGAGGTGACTGGGCCTGCGGAATTCCATTCCTTTCTGGAATAGCGGTCAGCCTAGATGCAAGCAACAGAGCTCTGGGAATGTGGTTCTCAAAATACATGGAGTACAAGCTGCTGTCCCCTTGTGGCTCCAGGAATACCTGCTGATGCCTCTCACCCTGTAGAAGTTCAGGGACAGGGAGTTCCTCATCTCCCTCTGTCTGAGGAAGAATGTATCAGTCTTTGCCCCTAAGGAGACCAAGAATCAGACAGGTTTGCAGTCTCCATGACTTACCAGCTGGTACTTTATGGGCCTCCAGGGAGGTAAACATCTCCTGGCACTCACACACTTGCCACTACTTAAAATACTAACAGCCCACGGGCTTCCCTGGTGGCGCAGTGGTTGAGAGTCCACCTGCTGATGCAGGGGACACGGGTTCGTGCCCTGGTCCGGGAGGATCCCACATGCCGCAGAGCGGCTGGACCCGTGAGGCTGGGCCCGTGAGCCATGGCCGCTAAGCCTGCGCGTCCGGAGCCTGTGCTCCGCAACGGGAGAGGCCACAACAGTGAGAGGCCCGCGTACAGCAAAAAAAAAAAAACAAAAAACCAAAAAAACTAAGAGCCCAAGTGAATTTATATAATAATAAAATACCAAATTATTAAACATTTTCTTTACTATTTTAACATGACTTATTATTTTTCAAATGAGGGAATGGAATTCAGCCTGGCTAAGCACAGAATGCCCTGTCTAGATGGCTAATCGAACATTGGTTAACATTTTTATCTGGAGCTCTACATGAGTTAGCTTTGAGCAGAAAATTGGAGGAGGTGGAGAGTTAAGACAAATACACCTTCCCAGAAGAATGTTAAGGTGGGGACAATAGTTGTTTACCTGGCTACAAAAGATTGATGTGTCACTGGTGCCATGATTGTGGAGGTGAGGACAAAAATGAAATTCATTTTGAAATGGAAAACGTATCTGTAATTAAATGAACTAAAAAGCACCTTCAACCAACTTAAACAGTGCCCCAGCGATTATTCTGTATAATTATTTAAATCATTGTATGTTTTCTCTAATTTTTGAATAGTACTGGGATTAAGTACAGGTTCTACAATTTACAGCTTTGCGTTTGCTCATTAGTTTTAATAAACCTAAATATATTTAGAGCAAAATTTAAAAAAAAGATTTTAAGCCAATTATGAAAATTATAAAACAGATTTCTTCCCAATCATTTTTACTTGTTTCATGAGCGTGAAACATCATTTGATGAACATTTTAAAAGTATTAAACAACATTATTCAACAGCTTTGAAAAGATTTCAAGAAGCAATGTTTATGAGTCAGAATGTTTCAAAAATCTCTGCTCTATAAAGGTTCAAGTTAGCCTTATTTGAGGTAAACGTGACTCAAAAGATACCCCATTCTTATTCTTGTCATCTTCCAATTTATTCACTAAAACTGTCATGTTAGTCACTAAATCTCAAAACATGTCCTTTCCAAAGAATCCTCCCAGGAGCAGGTGTGGCCCTGAAGTATGTTAAGCCTTAGGAGTGCAGTCTGCTTTTAATGATGATAAAGAATTGCCACAAAAATGAATGATCAATTATGTGGAACATCCTAGTACCAGTCTATGAGAAAAGTACTTTCTATCCTTTTTATTCATTATCAGAGACCTTATTAGAGACAATGAATAATATTACAATAAGACTTATGCAATAAATTGAAAGTTTGAGGGAGATAATGATCAGGTATAAGAAAAAAAAATTTTTTTTAAGCTATTTGGTCCATTGTGTTTCCCATTATGTGTAAGTTGCCAGAATGCCCCAAATAAGATTTAATTCTCCCTTTTGAACAGTATATGAGTTAATATTTTTAATATGCCTATCTTCCCCTCTCTCTCCAGATTTTCAATATTTTGGTAATCTGTTCCACTTTTAATGATATTTCTATAAATGTATCATTTATTATAATCATCATATCACTTTTGATAACAGACTGGGTGTAAACTGTAAATAAGCTGTATACCAAAGTCGCCATGTACTTTATGAAATTCATGCTGATGAGAAGAACACTAAAGAAGTAAATTTATGTGTTATTTTTCTTTTTTCTTTTTGTAATTTAAATGCTCTGTGCAAAGATTATTGACATGCAAGCTCCCAAATTTTATGACAACAAAACACTAATTATATAGAAATTAATAGGGCTTCCCTGGTGGCGCAGTGGTTGAGAGTCCGCCTGCCGATGCAGGGGACACGGGTTCGTGCCCCGGTCTGGGAAGATCCCACATGCCGCAGAGCGGCTAGGCCCGTGAGCCATGGCTGCTGAGCCTGCGCATCCGGAGCCTGTGCTCTGCAAGGGGAGAGGCCACAACAGTGAGAGGCCCGCCTACCGCAAAAAAAAAAAAAAAAAAAAAAAAAAAAAAAAGAAATTAATAGATAACTTTCATATTAAGCCTATGATAAAGCAGTTCAGAATGATGGATGAAAGAATGAAAGGTCTTCACTTTTGGGATAAATACCTTGGCCTAGCAATAATAGGTAAAATAGCCTTTAAGCTACGGAGAAAATTCCAACCAGACTAGATTTCAGGAACTAGAGTTAGAGTCATCAGTAGACCATTGCCTATCTAAAAATGCCTTTTGAAAACATGTGAAATCCTTATATTATCATAATATATTTTGCATGTACCATCATTAATGTCCTATTGGTAAATACTCTAACTTTGCAATATACCACCTTTTTTCTCGACTTTGTATCTTATCGATTTTATTCATCCAAACGCATGCTCGAAGACTTGTGAATCTATTGGCAACACACAACAAGAAGAAACAAACAGCAGACGCCTAAGTTCATCTGGAGGTGAGTAAACTATAAAACTGGAAAATGAATGACTTGTGTGAGAAAGATGTCGCTTCCTAGAGGTATGGGCGTGTCTCTGTGGGAGATGCTCTGAAGCAGGGCAGCCTCCTCCCCTTTGTGCATCTCAGAGAGCTCAGGGAGGTCACCGAGCCAGGCCCTGATGGGAGGACTGTTCAGTCTTTCCCTTCACAACTACTTAACCAGTTCGTATCTGAGCTCTAGTATCATTATTGAAACTTGACCTCAGACAAATATTAAACTAATACACTTCAGCTCCCCGCAATTATTTAAATCCTATCACTTTTATTGTTGCAATGTGGGAAGGAAAAATTCACTGACAGAAATTCTCATCTCTTCCTCCTACAGATGTGGCCAAAAATATTGCGGATCTTCACTGCTGACACATTCCTCAGCTTTACTGCCTAGACTAATGTTTCTCAACCTTTAATTTGCATGTGAATTGCCTGGATCTTGTTCGGATGGAGATTTTCATTGGGGATGTCTGGGTGGGGCCTGGGGTTCTGCATTTCTAGCAAGCTCCTAGGTAATGCTGATGATGCTGTGGACAATCTAGCAATTGTCTAGATTATAGTCCATTATAAGTGTTGCCAGTGGTCACTTTGAGATTTTCAATATAAATTATTTTGGAGCGGGTCTAAGGCTTACAGTAAATTTAATTCCATGTGATAATGTAATGATATTAAAATATAAAACATGACTAGTGGTGGAAGTACTTCAATTATACTAGAACTTGGCTTCCCTGGTGGCACAGTGGTTAAGAATCCGCCTGCCAGTGCAGGGGACACGGGTTTGAGCCCTGGTCCGGGAAGATCCCACATGCCACGGAGCAACTAAGACCGTGCGCCACAACTACTGAGCCTGCGCTCTAGAGCCCGTGAACGACAACTACTGAAGCCCATGCGCCTAGACCCTGTGCTCAGCAACAAAGAGAAGCCACCACAATGAGAAGCCCGCGCATTGCAACAAAGAGTAGCCCCCGCTCACCGCAACTAGAGAAAGCCCGCCCACAGCAACGAAGAGCCTACGCAGCCAAAAATAAACAAATAAATAAATCTATTTAAAAAAACAAAAGTGTTTAAAATTATACTAGAACTCACCTGTGATGTGAGAAGCCTGTACAAGAATGAATAAACTTCAAAATAAGTTAAATCTATCACACTGTCCCCGTGTGCTATAGATATAAAAATAAATAATTTGTCTTCCCCCCATCAAATTTTAGCTCCTGGCTCACTGTCAGTCTCCCCAGAATACCTTTGTCAGAAGTCCTGCTGATTTTCCTAATTCACCTAAAGGTGAATTCCAGCTCCTTGACTTCTCCAAGGATTCTCTCTTCCATTCTACCTCAGCCTCATCCCTCCATAATGTTTCAGTCATCTCATTCTCTCACCATCATCTCCTGTTTTCCATTCAACCACACTAGTCCACTGATTCCCAAAATCCTGCAGTCTAGGAGAACCTGCCCTGCATTTTCCTATCCCTCACATTTTCTTGATCTCACTTCTCTCTTTATCAGGTTTAATTCAATGTTTTATCATATAATCACCCCCTTGCTCCTCACTCATTCATTACAGCAGCTTGGCAGAACCACAGTGTTGCTTATGGAAGGCTGAGTAAGGGTCGCCAAAGATAACCAAGTTCTAATTCCAGGAGTCTGTAAATGTCACAGATTATTAGTGTCATATAAAAACCTTCATTGTGGGCTTCCCTGGTGGCGCAGTGGTTGAGAGCCTGCCTGCCGATGCGGGGGACACGGGTTCGTGCCCCGGTCCGGGAAGATCCCACATGCCGCGGAGCGGCTGGGCCCGTGAGCCATGGCCGCTGAGCCTGCGCATCCGGAGCCTGTGCTCCGCAACAGGAGAGGCCACAACAGTGAGAGGCCCGCGTACCACAAAAAAAAAAAAAAAAAAAAAAAACCTTCATTGTTTTTCATTGTGTGTGTGTCTTGGTGGTTAGAAATGGTAGGCAGTACTTAGAAGGGAAAGCATGTAGCATACATAGCACCTTGGATATTCGCTCTTTTCCCTCTACATTTTTATAGTGAAAAATTTCAAAACTACAGAAAAGTTGACAGAATAGTACAATCAGCAGTCCCTTTCCCTTATGTAGGTTCATCAACTGTTAATATTTTGCTACATTTGCTTATGTATACATTTATCTCTATATACACATCTGTCTCTCTGGATGTTTTGTTCCCTGAACCATAGTAAAGTCATGTTAAACATAACATTTCATGCCTACATATTTCAAAATATGTCTGCTAGGAATAAAGACATTAACCACAATACTATTTTCATACACAAAAATTACTGATTCAGTAATATTATCCAATATACAGCCTTGCATAATTTCCATTTGCCTGAAGAAAAATGTCACTTATAGCTACTTATTTCTAATCTAGGAATGAATCCATTTTACCCATTGCATTGATTATTATTTGCCTTTAGTCAGTTTTAATCTGGAACACCATTCACCTCACCATTTTTATTTATTTGTTTTTTATGTCATTAACTAAAAGAGTCCAAGTAAGTTGCATCGTGAAGTGTCCCGCATGTTGTATTTGTTTCTTCATGTTTAGATTCATGTAAATGCTTTTGGTGAGAACACTCTTCAGGTTCCATATGTACTTCTTGCTGCTTCACAACAGAGACATGATTTCAAGTTGTCCCATTATTGGTGTTGCTAAGCTTTATCACTTGGTTAAGGTGGTGATCGCCACATCTCTTTATTGTAATGGTACATGTTTACCTTTGTAATTAATAAATAGTCTTTATTTATTTAATTTATTTATTTTTGGCTGCGTTGGGTCTTCGTTGCTGTGCATGGGCTTTCTCTAGTTGTGGCGAGCAGGGGCTACTCTTCATTTCGGTGCACGGGCTTCTCGTTGTCATGGCTTCTCTTGTTGTGGAGAGCGGGCTCTAGGCACACGGGCTTCAGTAGCTGTGGCTCGTGGGCTCAGTAGTTGTGGCTCATGGGCTCTAGAGCACAGGCTTAGTAGTTGTGGCGCTCGGGCTTAGCTGCTTCACGGCATGTGGGATCTTCCCATACCAGGGCTCGAACCCATGTCGCCTGCATTGGCAGGGGGATTCTTAACCGCTGCGCCATGAGGGAAGCCCCATAAATAATCTTTGAGATGAGAGTATCCTTGCAAAAATTGCTTCTGGAAAACCCTTTTCTCTATGCTATTAAAAGCAACTCTAAAATCCTGCAGTCTATAAAATAGTATAATGGTTATGTGAGTTGAGGAATGGAGACATTTCCTAATGTTGTATGTACCATTTGTGTCCTGAGTTGTTTGACCATTTTATTATTTTAAGAATCTTTATGTCCTAGCCAATCTTGTGGGAATCCAGTGTCTGGGAATACAATTAGGGAAATCTGAGAGGCAAGACATGATGGTATCCCCCTGACTCTCAGAGACATCTGTGCTAGACCTCTTGAGTTTAGAATAAAACTATAACTCATCCATGCCCCTGTCATCCTGGGCCAACGAGTAGCTTGTGATGAGGTGTTATAAAAAGTTGCACTTTAACCAATGCCAGCACTACCAGTGAATTTAGTGTACAGAAGAAAATGATTTGGTTTATCTTTTTCCATAGAGATTAGAAAAGTGGATTTTAGAAATTACTCTTTTTAGAAAATAATACAACAACTTTATAGGAAGCAAAATAAATCATTTATAATTATATTATCTACTTGCAAAAGCACTAATGTGCTCAGTGTCCTCACCATTAAGAAGGAACGTTTGGAGTCAGAAGATCTGACTGTGAGATAGTGAGCAATTTCTGTTTTTCTTTTAATTACTTTTTATTGTCCAGAAAACAGAAATAATGATGGTTATATCACAGGATTGTTATTAGAATTAAATGAGACAATTAAATGTGCTTGACAAGCAAAGCACAGTGCTTGGGTATGTGCTGGTAAGTATTCAATGAATATGTTTCACTAATATTACAGTTTGTATGATGTAAAAGTATACTCATTTTTACAAAACTGGAAAAATAGTAGAGCTATAGTACTGAGGAGATCTGAACCTTTTTCTTGTTTCAAATGTAGGCTTATGTTTGGTTGTCAGAGCAGTAAATTTGGCATTTTTCTTGCCTTAATTTGGCCTATTAAAGAGATAATGATTATTTTGAGGCTGAATTTCAGAACGAACCTCCATTATAATGTTTCTAATTTACACATGGCCACACGTATCATTCTATGTTCTCATCTTTACAGTGAGATTACCAATGGCTATTTTTTTTATACCTGTGGAACTATCAAGAGGGCTAATTCTGTTTTAGAAAAAAGTAACCTGTTAAGAGTTCCTAATTTTCTAAACAAATAGGAAAATGATATTTATTTCTTAGAGCATGCAAGAAGGAATCCAAACAAAGTTGGACTGTACAGTTTAATATCTGTGTTCAGAAGAGATTGGTATTTTGGATGCTCTAAATAATGATTAGCTTTCCAAGCAAAACAGTGTTTAGAGACTTTTGACAGTTTCAGAAATTTGTATTCTAAATGACTCGTAGTAAAAATATGAATGCAGGGTGTAGTTTATCTGAGTTGGTCTTTTGGAAGTGATTGCACGCTATGCAGATGAGGGAAAAGATACAGGCAGAGGCCTGTGGGGCAGTGTTGCTGCAGCTGTGGATTTAGAGATAAGGGAAACGGGTCTTCTTCCACTGGACTCACAGGACTGGGTGGAACAAAGAAACAAGAATTTTTTTTTACCTCCACATCCCGTTCCATGCTCTCCTTTTCTGACCCATGCTTAAGGACATCAATGCTTAAGCATATTAAGATACAGACATCAAGACTGACATCTCAGCATCGTTATCTCCAGCAGTAGGCAGAAACCAGATGACATCAGTGGGGTAGCGACACGCAGAGCAAGCTCAGCCTATCTCCTGATGTCATCAGAAAGTGTCAGAAACTCTGTTGTAGTTATTTATTGAAGTAGGTATATTAGGGAAGAAGCATATGAGTTACGAGTCGATTGCTTATGAAGGCATTGATGGTGTAATCTACATGTGTACCTGAATGATGCCGAGAAGGCTATTGGTTGAGAGCTCCAGAAACATCCTCTGACTGCTACTGAGATATCCAAATGATTATGGGTGGCATCTTAACATGATTGATAAGGATAATAATTTTTTTTCAATCAGTGTTTTCCTATCACACATACGTGGGATTAATGGAGGAAATTTCATTTGGAGGAAGTGATAGGACTTCAGATTTTATAGCAATCAGGATTGTTATTGTGAATATCTTGGGATATATAGAAATGTGTATGATAATCATATTCAGAGGTAGTTGAGAAATTGTTGAAGGCAGTGATATAATGACCCCAAAGTGGGGAGTAACGTGGAAATTTTGGGTCTACCTTTGGAAATCTGGTTTTGTTAGTGTTGGGTGATTTGGGGCCTTGCTTTATACAGAAAATTCCCAGGAGGCCAACTAGTAAAATCTGTGACATTGTATCACGTAGCTTTTGCTGGATAACGGATCACCCCAAAACTTAAATGCTTAAGGCAACAGTATCCAATTATTTGGCTCATGATTTGTGGGTCAGCAATTTGGACTGGGATCCACTGGGCGATTCTTCTGCTTTTGGGACTGGGGCTCTCTCATTATATCTATGGTCAGCTGCTGGCTTAGCTGAGGCTGGCTGCCTGGGATGGCCTTTAGCTGTGACAGTTAACTTCTCTACACGGTTTCCCATCCTCTAGCAGAGTCACTCAGATTTGTTCACGAGGCATGTGGGCAAGTGTCCAGGAGAAGAACAGAAATGTGCAAGGCATCTTAAGGCCTGGCCTCAGAACTGGCACAACTGTACTTCTGCCATGTGTTTTTCATCAAAGAAGATCACAAGGTCAGCCCAGATTCAAGGGGTGTGAAACTAGACTCCACCTCAAGCCACATTGTAAAGATCATGACATAGGGAAGGCATTATTGTGCCTATTCCCGTGAATAGCCTACCAAAGGCTCCTTCAGGTGACTGAAGTTTAGTTTGGTTGGGGATACCTGGGCTCTTTCCAGGTGTATTAAAAAGGCTACACCCCTTTAGCTAACTTTCTTCCAGTGATCTTCCAGGAATGAGGAAATACCAATGGTCCAACATTGATCTCTTACAAATACCAAAAATGGCTGTGGAAGCCTAGTCCTTTAAGGTAGTTTGAAACAGTTCCATGGGTTAGTTATTTGGAACAATCAAGAGTTTTAAGGTAGGTCAGGAAGTTGGAAGGGTTAAAAACAGTAGTTAAATTGTAGCTGAAGGTACCTAGTGTTCTTGGCCACTGGAGGTGAGTTGGGCAAGTTGGAATATATTTAGAAGTGAATTAGGCTGGATATTGCCCTGTATGATTCTCTCTTGAATTTGTACAAAATGTTTCATGCTCATTTTTTTATATTTAATTTTGCCTGTAAGATAACTAAAATAAATAGCAGTGAAGTGTAATGTTTTGAAATAATCCCATAGTTTTCAAGTGTTCTTGAAGTAGAAAGCCACAGGGTTCTATGTGCTTTTCTCCACTGACTTAACACTTACTGTTTATGCTGCCTAGAATAGCTCTCTTTAATTGATACTTGGCTTGATATCCTTTTAAATTATTAAAGATTGGAGGCATTCATTAAATGAGAGATTAAAAGACATGGTAGACACAGCTAATTATTAAAGGCCCAAGAAGGAACATGAAATGCATTTTATCTAAGGCTTTAGTGGATTGTAAAAGTAAATGAATGGTTTAGTGATAAACCAGTCAGAGTTAATCAGTTGAACAAAACTATAGGGTAGCTATTTGAGTCTAGACTTGAAGGGTTTATAAGTAATCATAGTTAGAGACTTACAGCTGTTCCCTATTTCTTTACTTTTAGACCCTTGAGCTGCTAATTGGTCAGGAAATTGGGCCAAGCTCATCATCCAAGCTAATGATGACTAGAGGAAGGCAGCTTATGTGTCTTTGTGGGGAAGGTCTGCATGGCTAAACATTAGCAGGTCAGAAGTCGGAGTGAATTCTTTTGTGGCACATCGTGATTTAAAGGCTGTCGTGAATCATTCTGGAGGAGAAGCTCTGAGGAGGCGTGTTTTCGACTTCCTCACTTCCTGAACTTTTCACCCTCCCAGCTGCTCCTTTAACTTCCAAATCATGGGCAGTGTATTATTTTTGCCTGCTTACTAAGAGGGAACTTTGGTTGCTGACACAACCACTGCTGGCCAGTGAGATTAGTAACATGATACGGAGATTTTCACCACTTAAAAGTCACTGGTTGAACATGGCTCAGCTAGGTAATGACTTAAAGTTATTCTGACCTGACAGCTGTTTAGAGGCCCATTTGAAGTGAACTATTTCTCGGTTCGCCTCCAGACAGGGGACATGTTGCTGCTGGGGATTGCAAAATGTCATCTCTTTTGGAATCTTACTGAGCAGCAAGGCTCAATGTTGAGTCATCATCACGAAGGCTAAAATAACATGTTCCCTAGAATTAGGAACATTTGGCTGGCTTTTGTGCAAAGGTTTTGAGTCCTGTGGAAAAATATCGAGTGAGTTTCTCCCCAGAGCCATTCTACTTACAAGGCTAATACCATCAACTAGTTGGAGACAGCAGGGCAACATCGAATGCGTTACTAACAATCGATGAAAGTTTCAGTTAAGATGTGTTTAATGTCCCTTTCTTGGCCCTTCAACAATTAGCCACATCTACCATATGCTTTCTAATCACTTATTTAATGAACACCTCTGATTGGAAATAAGTGTCTGCCAGCCACTTAAGGAATGATTTGGGCGCCAGAGAAGATAGGGTTTAGAGGGTTTTAAATCATTGAGGACCCAGTCATTGCCACCTTCACAAGATCCATGTTGACAAGGCCCATAGTTCAAAGACAATAAGCAAAGCAGAAGGCAGAGGGAAGTGTGAGAGTAGAATGGGATGGCAGTTAGGGAAACGGAATATGGCACATTGGTTCATAATAAAACTTTGTTTAAAAACCACATGCATTGCAAGTGATTGTGACAGGAGGACATGCTGCAACTGCAGGGTTTCAAGCTGTTGAGCGTAGCTCTTCTTCTAACTGTGTGCCTGCATCTATACCAAGGACGCTAATAATACTTTCTCTGACATAACCTTTCTTTTCACTCTTCAGTGATTGTCATTATATCCAGTGTGTGCCTATTGTGAGAGATGTAATGACTTATTTCCGATTTTACATTAAACTTTGTGCAGTGTTAGTGCGTAGGCAAAGACTTTCATCTGTGGTGTCCATTTCTTATGTCTGGTCTTTCCAAATTATAACGGTCCAATCTGTTATCATGAATCCTCTTTCGTATCTTCGTGTCTTACCTTCACAGCTAATCTGCACTTCCTTTGAAGGCGGCGCTCATTTCTTTTGTTCCCTTTTACCTCCTCAAACTGCTGAAGAATCGTGCTGAGTATGTGGTTGGTGGCTGATGAATGAATTTTTTAAGTCATTTTTGAGCTCCTTGAGTGTAACACCAAGTTGTATTACTATTATTGTTGTTTGTCACAGAGTCCAAAGTTTAAGGCAGGAGGAAGACACTATGATTCTTCTCACTCCCCACCCATCCTGTGGACACAAGGTATGAGTATAGGAAGGAAGCGCATGCCGTGGCGGTTCCCAACGTGCCATATTTTGGCAGGCCAGTCTTTATGGCGATTATGAAACTTTACAAACTGACTTGGACATTCTGCGTGCTAAGCATTGTGCAACATGAGTGCTTTAAACAGAGACTCATGGTGAAGCCAAAGGAGCAAGGAGATAGAGGCCTAAATCTACAGACCACATTACTGTTCCCTAGGGAGCCAAGCAGAGGAAATGAAGCAGAATTTGTTTATCTATTTTGTCCCTTCTTTACTGAAAACCTGTGTTGCAGCAGGGATTCTGTGCTGGACTGAAATATGCAGCCTGATACACTTCGAAGCCACCCTGATCTTCTTACCCAATGTTGGTTGATGCATTTTTGTGTTTTCTATATTAACAGAATGTGCTTTCAATTTTCGTTTCCCTGGACTTCTTTTCTGTTCATCCTTCAAAACTTTTCAATACCTTTCTCTTGCTCTACTCAACAATTATTTATTTACTTGTTTGTGTTCTGATTAGACTTTGGTTTCACCTTTATTATTGCATATATGACATTGATTTATAAATGTGTGTTTCTCTGTTTCTCCTACTAGTACAAGAACTGTTGGGATGGCAAAGATGAGGTCTGCATTTGCTATAGCATTGTCTCCTTCTCTACCCTCCTCCTTCCAGTGCCATATTATATATATATATATGGCTAAGTAACATCTAATACGCATTGTTAAATGGACCAAATTTGGGAGAAAAATTAGGTTTTATTTAAAAATTTCAGAGGGAATAAGGTTCAGTATCGATATCAGAATTAAAGTTTATTTACTGTTGAAAATAATCCAGCAGTTCATGGGAATATTTAGTGTGTGTCTTGCAGATCAAACTGGCATAATATACAAAATGACTCTAAATGCAGTAGTACTCTAACAACTTCACTTGAAAATGATAGCATCAGTGTTGTCAGTTTTTAAGATGGTCGAGGAATAAAAATTATAATGCACTTGTAATTAATTAAGATGATGGTTTAGAAGCTATTCAAATGATAAATCTATCATAACATCATTTTGGAGGGTGAATAACTAAACCAATTAAGAATATGCCTGGTAGAATGGACAAGAGATTGATATTTAGGAAAAAGGCCAAGAAATGGGGTGTTTTGATTATCATCAAATTCACTCTTAAGTTGATAATATCATACTTCGCTAGAAGAGCAATGTGTGGAGTCGGCATGTGTGATTTCCTCAAGTCTGAGTGACACATCATTCATTAAGTGGCTTTGATATCTTAATGAGTTGCTACTCAAAGTGTGGTCTCCTGGACCATCACCATTTCTGTTACCTGGGAGCTTGTTGGAATTGCAGACTCTAGGCCTCTACCTCAGACTTTTGCAACAGCAACTCCATTTTAGCAATAATCTCAGGTGATTCCCAAGCACATTAAAACTGAGTAGCACTTATCTTAACATACAGTAAGTCCCCTACATACGAACGAGTTCCATTCTGAGAGCACGTTTGTAAGTCCAATTTGTTCATAAGTCCATCAAATTTAGCCTAGATACCCAACTAACACAATTGGCTCTATAGTACTGTACTATAATAGGTTTATAATACTTCTCACACAAATAATACGTAAAAAACAAACAAAAAATAAAGAAAACATTTTAAATCTTATAGTACAGTACCTTGCTAAGTACAGTAGTACAGTACAACAGCTGGCATCCAGGGGCTGGCACTGAGTGAACAGACAAGAAGAGTTACTGACTGGAGGAGGGAGAGGAGGTGGGAGATGGTAGAGCTGAAGGATCGTCAGTAATAGGAGACGGAGGGCAAGCTGCAGTTTCACTCATGCCTGACATTGATGGCACAGGTTCTGCTCCTTGCTGGATTCAATTCTATCTACCCTCTTGAAAAACCCATCCAGTGATGTCTGGGTAGTAGCACGTTCACATCTTTGAAAGTTTGCAACGTGAAAGTTCATATGTAGGGGACTTACTGTATGTCATTGAAAAATGCATAATGATTATGGAAGATTAAGTCCATTTGAAAAAATTATCAATCGCTGTTTTCTTCCAAGAAAGGAGAAAATGTACATGTTTAACACAACAGCTTTCTTGATGCCTTTCACAGGAAGAGCAGTTTTTTCTGAAAATTAGTTTATAGCCTCTGAATTTATTGTGCAGTTGACAGAGAAGCAATGAAAAAAAAAAAAGGAATGCCAAATAGTCCAGTTCAAATAATAATTTATTTCATTCTGTCAAGAAGTGACTTTTTCAATCAAAAGTTTAAAAAATATGAATGTTTATGGAAGTTTGCTAGCATCTTTAGTTTAGGTAGTTTAGTCTGTCCAAGTAGTATTTACAGAGCAGGCACATTAGACTTTTGATGTTCATAGAAAGTCCTGGTCAATCTAGTTGTACTGGACCATCTGGGAAACTGAAGGAGTTTGACACCTGAGTTGTTTTTTTTTTTTTTTTTTTTTTGCGGTACGCGGGCCTCTCACTGTTGTGTCCTCTCCCATTGCGGAGCACAGGCTCCGGACGCGCAGGCTTAGTGGCCATAGCTCACGGGCCCATCCTCTCCACGGCATGTGGGATCTTCCCGGACTGGGGCATGAACCCATATCCCCTGCATCGGCAGGTGGACTCTCAACCACTGCGCCACCAGGGAAGCCCAACACCTGGGTATTTTTGACTCGGAATATTGGAATCTGAGTGAATGCTCCATAGTTACCTCATGCTTTTCTTCAGTTGTCATAACTGTTTGATTCAGATTTTATTTGAATCCTGGGTGGAAGTATCCAAGTAGTTTCCTAGAAACAAACTATGTCAGGCATAATAAAAACCAAAGAATGGACTCAATGAAGGACCTGGTATGGTCTCCCTTTTTCCTTTTTCTCTTTCATTTTGCAATTAAAAGAAAGACTGGGATTCCTGTTTGTTGGAGAAACTACCCATGCAGTTAGTTTGTCCTCATTGTGAAGTGGGGAGTGATATTAGGCAGTATGATTCTAGGGCCTGTTAATGAAGGTTAATACCAACTGCTCAGACCAAATATAAAGATATTTGGCTTTAGAATTTTCAAAGAATCAGACCCATGCTGGTAAGCCTGCTCTATTCTGATTGTTGTAAAACGACTTCCATTCCCTGCTGGTGGCTCCAACAGCTTTCTCTGGGAAGTCCTCCCTATACATAGTTGTTTTTTCCCCCCTCCATCCTCTCTAAGTCAATCAAACACGTGAAACTCCTGAGGTTCACCCCCCCACACTAATGTCCACATCCAGCCCCATTTAATTGCAATAATGGGGATTTACATTCCAGCTCTTCTGAGGGATGGTTTTATCTGCTGGGAAGCAGAGACCCTTTCATGTGGCAGCAAAATGTAAATACCTCACTATGCCCTATTCCTTCTCCTTTCCTCCCAGGACCTGGAACATAAGATCAGATCAACTCAAATATCTTAGAAATAGTGCTTTCTACTGGCAGTTATTATTTTGTTCATTTTTTTAAGTGACCTTAATTTTTTTCCCTTCCCCCTTTTTGCACTAACAGCCTGAGGCATAGAGAAATACAAACCCATCCCAACACACATCTGGCCATTTACTTGCCACGCCTTATGTTTGTATGTTTGACTGTTTGGATATTAATTAAGAGATGTTGATTTCAAAGTGCTTTTTTTCTCAGTTGCTCAAATATTTAAACAATTTTTACACATTAAAAATTTTTTTTCTTTCTCTTTGTTTGTAATAAGATTAATTATGTGAGGTGCACCGCTGCTTATCCCCATGAAAGAAAATCTAAAACGAGGGATTTCAGCTTCAAGAAGGCTATTTTGTCCTGTTTCCGATGTTCTAAAGGGATTAATTTACCATATCGTATAGCCCTGGAAGACTGTGATAATTGAAAACATCCATATTCATTGCATGTTCAAAGGGATCTGTCTGACTTTGTAATGTAAAAAGTGCATTTTTAACCTGAACGGGGACCTGCATCTGCTATTGCTTAATCCTATTAGTCCAACAGTTCCAAAGCTTTAGTGTATAATCATTAGCTCGTGTTAATCCTGAGACATGCCTCCAGCTTCAGCCTGTCAGAAGGAATCCCTGCAGGGAAAATGTGGAGGTGCTGATAGCACAACACCAACTAATCTTATCTTAAATGCTAGCAGCAGCCTCCATCTGTGATAGCCAGGGAATTAAAAACAAATTTTTTATGGGTATTGGATAGCAGGGTGTTCCTCATGTCCCCTCCCCATCTCTCTCTCTCTCTCTCCCCCCCACACTGTCCCTCTCTCCCCCTCTCCACCTTTCCCTCTCTTCTTCTCTCCCTCTCTCCCTCTCTCCCCCTCTCTGTTAGTGCTTCTCCCTTGCCCTACTTTCCTTAGACTCTTTGTTAGGGTGATGCTACTGATGACAGAACAAGGATGAATGGAAAGAGAGTGGTGAAAGAAACATTTAAGATACTGTTTCAGCAGTGGAAGCTCCTTGCTAAGTTGCTTAGGGTACTTGCCAAGTCTTGTATCATTTGTATTCCTTGACATCAGAAAGCCAAGCCAATCCTGTGTTTTCTGCTGTCCTGGATTATAATGTAAGATGACAAAATGTGTTTTACAGTCGTTACCCCCTCCCATGGCATGGCCTCCTGAGAGTCTGAGATCTGGGTCTCCAGGTGCTCACAGAAGCTTGCCTGAGTAGAGAAGTAAATTGCCATACTGGTAATGCAACACCAAACCTAGCCGGTGAGGATTTTATAGGTGGGGAAGAAGGTGGCCATGGGGAGTTGGGAGCTGGTGACAGTATGAGTTTGGTATTGCTGTAAGAGATGTATAAAAATGTACCTGAGTAGAGTTGAAAGTTATATATTTCAGATCAGACTAGAATGTGAGTAAAGAAGACATTAACTTTAGGGGCTTCCCTGGTGGCTCAGTGGTTGAGAGTCCGCCTGCCCATGCAGGAGACGCGGGTTCGTGCCCCGGTCCGGGAAGATCCCACATGCCGCGGAGCAGCTGGGCCCGTGAGCCATGGCCGCTGAGCCTGTGCGTCCGGAGCCTGTGCTCCGCAACGGGAGAGGCCGCGACGGTGAGAGGCCCGTGTACCGCAAAAAAAAAAAAAAAAAAGACATTCACTTTGGAAGTGGAGATTTTTAGAGAGTGAAAGAGAATATTTAGTCATTTATGTAATAAACATTACTTTAGCAATTACTATGTACCTACCAGTGGAACTCCAATGCTGAATGTGGTCCCTGCTCTCATAGAACTTAGAGGTGGTCTAGGAATTGTTAGTAAACCAGTGAACAAAATAAAACTAGGTGTGTAAATAAATGATTACAATCTGTGATAAATGCTAAAATGCTCATATTCTGATATCTGCCTGGATGTTATAAATTCAGCTTGGTCATCAGTAAAATGCCTCCAAAGGAGCATGTTGGGAGTTCTGTGGTCTTCCTTTTCATAGAATTTATTAAAATTTAATTACTTACCTCTTCAAGAGTCTGGAAATAGGCAGGGGCTTACACTTCTCATCTACCCATCTAAGTTTACCCAGTATTTTTTTTTTTTTTTTTTTTTTTGTGGTACGCGGGCCTCTCACTGTTGTGGCCTCTCCCGTTGCGGAGCACAGGCTCTGGACGCGGAGGCCCAGCGGCCATGGCTCACGGGCCCAGCCGTTCCGCGGCATGTGGGATCTTCCCGGACCGGGGCACGAACCCGTGTCCCCTGCATCGACAGGCGGACTCTCAACCACTGCGCCACCAGGGAAGCCCCTACCCAGTATTAATTAAAATTTAGAGGCATTTCTAAATTCAGGTATTTTTGCAATGGTATGAATCTTGGCATAGGATGCAATTGATACTTAATGTAATTTTACTTATGCTGGTATTTCCCATTGTGTGATGGTTCTTATACTATTGGTGGTACACAAGATGAACAACCATTTAATTTTAATATTTATGTATCTCCTATTAGAAACACCTTCAATTTATGACAGCAATTTGAAGTTTTCTTCTGAAATCCATTTAACTAAAAAAAGTGAATTGTCTTAAAAATATAAACGAGTTATAAGTAGTATAGAGATTGTGAATATATGGCAAAATTCTTGAATATGGTGCTTGGATAACTTAGTGTTTGAACGACTATCCTACAAAACTACTGTTGTTGATAACGCAGTAAGGATTGGTAACTCTTCAGCCATAAGTCTGTAGGAGAGTAGTTGCCCCTGCTGCAGGAACATACAGCTGCCTTGGTTGAGGAACTGGTTCATTAGGTTGGTGTTCATTTGGTTAGGGTTACCAGTTGTGAGCTGTGTTACAAGGAAGTTGCCTGAACAAGATGGAAGGTGGTAAAAAACAGAGCAGATTCTTGGATGTGTAAATTGAAGGGTAACTGAGAAATAAACATTACTTTCATTTTGGTCAATTTTGATCCATTTATTTATTATTTTTAGTTTACAATAGCAAAATACAACTATATATTAAACACTTTTTTATTATAGTTTCTGAAGGAAAAAAATGATTTTATCTAGCTCCTAAATACCTCCTTTCCATTCATTGATATTATTGCTTTAAGGACAACTGTAAAGTTGCTATACAGAATGTCTTCGAAGAAAACCATTATAGCATTTGTTTCTTTATCTCCAAGAACATGTCAGAAAAATCACCTGCAATTAAATTTCAGGTGTTATCTGGACAAGAGTCACCAAATTACTAATCTTAATTTTTCACTTTTCATTTCCTCATGGATCATTACTTTCCTACTCCACTGAAAGAGGATCCCTAGAGTCTATGAAATTAAAAATCTGGAATTAGATTTATGCAGATGATCAGATAGTATTGCCACTCAGTCATCTAATACTTATTCAGCATGGCGCCTGCCAGTGCCTTACTAGAAACCAGGGGAATGGATTCCACCCTCCAGAAACTTACTCTTTAAGAGAGGTGAAGCGATATGCACACATCTGCTTTTTAGAAAGGGGAGAAAGTATAAAAACAGGAAGTTTGGAGAATGTAATATTGCTGCAGCCTGGAGAGATAAGAAGCGTTCTGTGGCAGTGGCTGCCAAACCTGATTGCAAGTTAGAATCACTGGGGGAAGCACTGAAAAATATCAGTGTCTGGACTTCCCTCCCAGAGACTCTGACTCAAGTGGGTTAGGCAGGACTCAATCAGCACTAAATTTTAAAAGCTCCCTCAGTGATTTTAATGTGCAGCCAGGGATGAGAACCACTGTTATCAATAAGAACTAGGTGGTTTTGAACATGTTATGTGTGTAAAGCATCCTATTTCTGACTAAAAAGAAAAGGTTTGATGGAATAGCTTACCTAGATTTTGTATATGCTCAGTGTTGCTATGGATTGATTTTTTTAAAATAGTTTACCAAATTATTAATGTTTTCCTGTGTGAGATTGTTTCAAAGTATATCTTAATAAATTATAGTAATCAAAGACTTAGTTCCTACAAGGCACTGCATGCAACAACATCATTAGCATGCTGACACAGAATTTTTTAAATATCTTGCTTATTTGCAGAGATACAGATTTTGTTACCTTTAAGTATGAATTGATAAGAAAACAAAGTCTTACTCTTTCTTCAAAACTAAAAGTTGATCAGTGTCATTTGAATTTTTTCCAACTCTATTTTTCTCTTCCATATGGAATTCTCAACCCTTAACAAAGGTCTTGGGCCTAATTTTCATGGTGAGAAAACTGCCATGAATAGCTTTGGAAGAGGATCTGTCCTCAGACTTGCTCATTGTAATGGTAGGGTATTTCAGAAACCATCTCGAAGTTATCAAATTGGCTTACTTGCTTTCTGTTGGCCCACTTACTTCTATGAAGAGAAACTTGGATGCTGGGAACAAGTGTTGCCAAAAGGAAAGACTATGGAAAAGATCTCTTATTTTCTCCTAAGGGTATCTCATTAAGCAGAGAGCTTCCTGAGAATGCAGCCTCCAGCATTCTAGGGAAAGTAATGTAATGCTCTTTTCAAAATTCTCTAGTTTATTCTTTGTTATACATTTTCTTCAACTTTGCAAAACCTGGCTCATTAAAAAAAATCTTCTAATTCCAGTTCTTTAGTGGAATCAGAAGGGCACTCCAGAGGCTACCAAATCTAGGCATGACTGTACATAAGTCATGAAATGCAAGCCCATTTATTAAATTCTAGGGGAAATTCCATGAGGAATGAATGAATAAATGAATAAACAAATAGACATGAAAGGCACCAGGGCCACTGTGTAGTCACCTTTTCCAATAGGATAGGTATTTCATCACTTAGTCTATTCTTAGTGGGTAGAAATCAACAGTGGTCCTCTCATCACCTCTTCTACGACTCCCCTCTTAAGGATAAGTGACTGGGGAGGGACTTGCTCCCCCTTCTAAAAAAGGCAGAAAAGTTCTCCTTTTGAGGTGTCCTAGGGAGCCAACCCAGACTCATGTGGGCTGCACAAAAGATTTAATTCCTGCTTTTCATGAAAACTTAATAGCATATTCATTAAGGTATTTTTTCCCTTTTCAACTTTGAAACATGTTTTTAATAAAACAGTACAACTGGCCCTCCATGGCCACAGGTTTCACATCCCAGGATTCAACCAATCATGGATTGAAAATATTTTTTTCAAAAATTCCAGGAAGTTCCAAAAAGCAAAACTTGAACTTTCTGCCAGCAACTATTTACATAGCATTTACATTCTATTCGTTCTTAAAAGTAATCTAGAGATAATTTAAAGTATAGGAGAGGATGTGTGTAGGTTATATGCAAATACCACACTACTTTATATACAGGGACTTGAGCACCCACCGATTGTAGTTTCTGTGGCGGTCCTGGAACCAATCCCCTGTAGATACTGAGGGACAAAGGATGACCATATATGTGTGTCAATTACAGAGTGAAGGAGTGAAAAGTCTATGAATAATTTCTAGTCTATTACTCTTTTCCCCTAACATGGCGACCAAGAAGGCTGCACTTTCCAGATGGCCAATCACAAGAAGGTGGCCCTCTGCATGACAGGATGACCGGAGCAGAGCCCCTGCCCCTGCTCCCTCACCACCCAACAGGGACCACATAATGTGCCTGAGAAATATTAAGCCATTTAGAAGTTTGTGTTGTTGCTACTGCTGCATAGCCTAGCTATGTTGACTAATCCGATCAACAGTGTTCTACTATTCATCTTGACTCTCTTGGCTCTTCTCTGCATGAACGAACTCTAACTCGGCATATCCTTTTCACTTTCTGGAAAAGTCATATAAAAACCACTACCACCATCATTAGTAGTCACCACCTCACTCTCTCTTGAGCCAAGCTTCAGTTTGTTGGGGGAGAGAATGCAAAGAGGCTGAGAGGGAGGTCTGCCTGCTTCGTGTCCAAGGGAAGCATGTTGGTAATGCCCTTCCTGGGCTTGAAGGATATAATTGGACTCATTAAGTTGCTTTTCAGTGTTCTTTTCTTTAGTCTAAATAACCCTTAGGTTAATTAGACATGGTTTCTCGCCTCAGGAAATTTTTCTATGTGTGGTTAGTCATAGAGGGAATGATCATAAACTTAGTAATTAAATCTTCAGTCTTACAAATGCTAGAGAACAGCAAACTACCCGTAAGGTGCCTTGAAAAATCAATAACCCTTGTGAAACTAATGTCTTATATCAATAATTCTGCAAATATTAGTTTATAATTGAGATGCTTCTGTTAGAGTGACAAAATGGTAGGTCCCAGTTTATGCCTGGGCAAGTGTGCTGATCATTAACAGACAGAATCATAACGGGGTCATTCCCCAGTCCCGGCTGCACAAATATCTGGGTTTGTTTCAAAAATACTGTTGCCTGGGCTTGATCCCAGACCAATTAAATAAGAATCTTTGAATCATCCTAATACCCAGCCAGGATTGGGAGCCATTCCTGTTCTGTTCCCAATGTGAACAGAACAGTAAACTAGAATCAGGATCTGAACTTTGACCCTTTATTTTTTTATTAGCCATGTAACTTCAAATGAATCATGTAATCTCTCCCTCTCTCTGGACTTTGGTTTTCTTACCCATATGATAGGGATAATAATACTCTCCATGCCTATAGTTTTAATGGTAAAAATTAAAATACATGTGGAAGTTCTTTGTAAGTTATAAAGACTGAAAATATAATATTTTCATCATAATCATTACGGACTCATAAACATGACTCAATCCTATTGCTAATCATTTTGTAGAAGTAGTGAGAAATAAGTTGCTTAAGTGAATATGTTAATAATTATCTGAGTGTTCCTGCTCAAGAGAAAACCAAAACTCCAAAAGGAGTGACTTTGCCAGCCAACAGCTTCCCCTTCTCTTCAGATTTCCCATGTTTAGAGAAAGAAGAAGAATTACAACCTTTGGATAAGTTACAATTCTTTGGCTCCGTTCTGGGTACAGTAGAAGTACTGATATTGTCAGAATTGCTGTTATCTTTGTGAGCTCACTCCTTCTCACTTTTCTGGAGGTCTTCTTCAAGGACTGGGCACCTAAGTCAGGGTGGCCTGTTGGAGCCCACACAGGGCAGAGGCAGGATAAGGGTGAAGTGCAGGTGGGTAGTTTCCACTTTGCTTTTCTATAACCTAGGTTTGAATCTTGACCCTGCTATTTGCTACTTGTGTGAACGTGGGTATCTTTGTGGCCCTCTCAAGCTTATTGAATCTTTATGGAGTTCCTCCTCCTACTAGACACTCTGATAAAAAAAAAAAAAGAAAAAAAAAAGAATACTCCCTCCTCAAAGAGTTTACCGTCCAGACAGGAAAAACCAACAACAAAGGTAAAATAATTTTTACCATGACTGTTGTTTGTAATTAAGCTAGCCCAGTGCCTGGCAGAGAAGCTGTTCAGTAATTGTAATAAATATTGTCATTATTTATTGTCTTGAGTGTGCCAGAGCCACAAGCCAAGGGGCATGAACTCAAGCCCTTCACCTAAGCAGGTCAGGCAGTGGCAGAATGTCACTTATCTACACCTTCCTGCTCCTGGCCAGGCTCTGTCTGGGCTGAAGGAGAGCAGGGAGTTCCTCCGAGGGCAAAAAGACCTCGAAAATCCTGCCCTTGAACTCAGCTCTCTCTGCTGGCAGAAGATCAGACTCATTCTAAAGCAGATCTATGGCTTTGGGTTTTCTCCAGGACTGACAGGCATGAGTCCAGATCACGATTTCAGAACTCATCCTGGCCAGCAGTGAGCTGCCTGGGTTATCCTCAGGAACACCCTGGCCTCCTGAGAATTGCCCAACCAAAATGCCTGGGAGCTGGGCCAGACTCCCTCAGGCCTTTTCAGGTCTTGCTGGGGAATCGGTTTTGAGCCAGAACCTATTCCAAGATGAGAGGTGAGGAAAGGATCACCCAAACATTAACCAGCTCTCTCAACCATGGCTTTCTTTAGTGGGTTCTTAGATCAAAATTAATGGAACTTTTTTTTTGGTAATCCCAGAGATTTGTTCATGTAATAAGAAAATCGCAATGTTTGATCATTCATTTTAAAAGGACATAAACATTCTTAGATGAGTGAAATTAATTAAAGGCATTTTACCATGTCATCTGAGGATAGAAGATTCTGCCAAACTAGAGCTTGAATCTGCTTGTTTTCTAAAACCTACAGGTGT
Organism: Mesoplodon bidens; assembly: GCF_964165515.1. Taxonomy (NCBI): domain Eukaryota; kingdom Metazoa; phylum Chordata; class Mammalia; order Artiodactyla; family Ziphiidae; genus Mesoplodon; species Mesoplodon bidens. The sequence goes on from NC_138162.1 coordinate 88,599,711, forward strand.
TCAGAGTTTAAACAAAACAAAAGTAAAAGGGGAAAAAAACCCTCTCTAATAAAAGAAAATAATTGAGACACAACTTAAAGTGGAAGAAGCGTTTTTTGTTTTTGTTTTTGTTTTTGTTTTTTGCGGTACGTGGGCCTCTCACTGTTGTGGCCTCTCCCGTTGCGGAGCACAGGCTCCGGACGCGCAGGCTCAGCGGCCATGGCTCACGGGCCCAGCCGCTCCACGGCATGTGGGATCCTCCCGGACCGGGGCACGAACCCGCACCCCCTGCATCGGCAGGCGGACTCTCAACCACTGTGCCACCAGGGAAGCCCGGAAGAAGCGTTTTTTTACGTGTTTTTTTTTTTTTTTTTTCCATTTTCAAGTGTGACCTCAAGCATGTCATTTGTTATCTAAAGACAATTAACTACATCACTAAAAAGCTCAACATTGGTGATCTAGAGATATACTGAGTGGAAAGATTTCCTTTCACTGTAGCTAATTAAGTATGCATCAAGGGTCAAAACCCTGTTGTAAGTTCTAAGCAGTTTAAAGAGAATGGTTGCCTGTATGGAATCACCTACTGAAACGTTTACTTGCTTCTCATAGACATCCCTTCTGGAAAATACACCAACTTGAGCTATGTAGGGCTGTGACATACATGTGGTGAGATCATCTCAATAATCTGCTTCTGTGTCACAAAAGCTGTAAAAGTGTTCAAATCAAAATAGTGGCATTTGGTTGAAGAGGTTTCCCCCTTTCTCTCCCTGCTCATCTTTCATCCTCCCAGGGGCCCCCATCTCCCTCCTCTGCTGTTCTTTACTCCTCTCGCTTGTATCCCTTTGTGACAAGAAGGAGTTCCTTCTCCGGGTCAGTGCACCAAGCGGTGACACCGGCAGACTCATTCCCTCCGACAGACGCCAATTTAAAAAGCAAGAGAAGATTTCGAGGCAGGGGTGAGGGACGTGAACAGAATTAGTCATCATTACCCTGAAGCTATGTGGGCTCGCTGTAGCTGTTCCTTCGTCAGGCTTCTCATGACTATGCCCGGAGCATCACCCCCATCACTCTAAATAGTCATGACACAGCCGATGTATGGGTTAAGATGATGAGCAGGAAAGACGGGCCTCTCCCAAAGTAAATAGACTGAATTAGAGGTATTACAACAGTTAATATGTCAGGTCCCTGTTGGGAGGCCATAGATCCTGTGTGGTCTATTTCCCCTGCATATTAAAATTGATTGTGCCTTGGGCCATGGCGGGGTTGGTGGGGGAGGGGAGCTGACGGTCCATCCTTCCAGTCACACGGATCAAAGAAAGCAGACAGTGTTATGTGGAATGATTTGCTCTGAAGGTGCAGGGAACAGAATTTAATAGAGCAGTGGGGTAGAATGAAAGAAGCCGTGAGCCTTAGGCAATGTCTCTCCAGGCCATGCCATCCGAGGAGTATAAATAAGATCATGCTTTTACCCAAATCATATTTCTCTGGCTCAACCCTATCTAAAACTGCAGGAACTATACCCTCTTTTTTCTCCTTCCCCACCTGGCCAACTGTTTCTAGGAGACCTAAGGGGATGTTTCTTGTATATTTGAACACAGTTCTCTTGGCCACCATATCTGAGGGTCTCCTCCTCTCCTGCTCACTCTGGTGATGTCTATCAGGGGAGGCTGCCAGCTTCTGAACCAGTCCTTGAGGAAAATAAGAAGGGAATTGTTGCCACTGGGATGCTGCCAGCTTGGCCCTGTTGCCTGTAATGCCACAGAGAGCCTCAACTTACTACTCAAGTGCCTGGCACCAAGGCTCATAATCCAGTTGGTTCCTTCTTAAACTCAGAGCAAATTCAACGCCACAGAGACTTTGATGGAACTGATCTTTTTTTTTTTTTTTTTTTTTTGCGGTACGCGGGCCTCTCACTGCTGTGGCCTCTCCTGTTGTGGAGCACAGGCTCCGGACACGCAGGCTCAGCGGCCATGGCTCATGGGCCCAGCCGCTCCGCGGCATGTGGGATTTTCCCAGACCGGGGCACGAACCCGTGTCCCCTGCATCGGCAGGCGGACTCTCAACCACTGCGCCACCAGGGAAGCCCTGGAACTGATCTTTTTGTTTCTACTCCCTCATGACTGCTATTCCCACTTCTAAGCTATCCTAATCTAGTCTTCTCATTTTTACAGGCAAACACACTGAGGCCCAGAGTGATCAAATGACTTGTCCAAGGTCACACAGCTAGTTTTAGGTCAAATTGAGATTAGGGTCCTTCTGAGTCTTTCTTCATTCGGCAGATATTTACTGAGCATCTACTATATGTCAGGCAAAAATACCTGCCTCATAGAGCCTACATTCTTTTTGAAGGGAAAGAGACAATAAAAAACATTAAAAATGAATTATATGGCAAGTTAGAAATCAATAAATGTTTTGGAGAAAAATAAATCAAGGATAGAGAATAGAGAGTATAGGGGAGATGGGCATTACCATTTTATATAAGTTGGTTGAAAAAGAACTCGTTGAGAAGGTAACATCTGAACAATGACTTAAGGAGATGAAGGGGGCAGCACATAGATACCTAAGGGAAGAGCCTTCCAGACACAGGAAACAACAGCAAAGGCCCTGTGTTGGGAGCACGACTAGTGTGTTCAGGGTACAATAAGGCAGGCCTGTGGCTGGGAGCAGAGTGAAAGCAAAGCAAATGTGTTTTCCCAGTGGATGGAAGTGGGGTGTAACACAAAGAGAGAAATGAAGGATGAAGATGATGTCAAGTGATGTGGGGGAAAACGCAGGAGCAATGTTAGGAGTAATGGCCATGAGTTTAAATGTTGACAGGATAAATTTGAGATGCCAGTTAGACATCCACTGGGAAATGTTGTGTAGGCAGCTGTACACGCAAGTCTTGAGTTCACTGGAAAGGTGTGGGTTGGGATTCTAAATTTGCAGATACACAGTGTACAGATGGCATTTTAGGTCATGAGATTAGAACAGATGATCAAAGAAATGGTTGTAATTAAAGAAGAGGCCTAAGGACTGAGCACTACAACACTCCAACTTAAGAACTCAAAGAGATGACGAAGGACCAGCAAAGATCACTGTATCCTGCTTTCCCTCTTATGATAAGGCCACACCCAAGGAGCATCTCCTTGGTGATGAGTGAGTGGCTCCTGAGACCCTCAACCAGCACCATCCTCTCTTCTGATGATAATTGTCAGCTATTCCAGCTTTCTGATTCTTTCATCTGGGCTTGTTTTTCCACTTTATTCCTACAAGATGCTGGGCACTAGATTTTTTAAATGTGTGAGTTCCTGGGAGTAAAGAATGGCTAATTTTATGTATCTGAAGATGGCTTTCCTGGTACAAATGAACTATTTTGTTTTGAGTATGTTTCACAATAGAAAGGGGAAAAGGGCACCAGAGCTATTTTCTGTTGACAGAGTCCATCAAACTACTGATTTCATTTGAATTAACAAAAAATAAAAAGCAAATTGACACAGATAGGAAACCCTTTAATTCCAGGCTGGAAGAAACTTGTTTAGGAGCATTCAGTCTGAGGATGGCACTGGGAAAGAAACAGGCAGGATGGATATTGAAACTACATGCTAACCTCTGCTGTAGAACATGTTTGTACCCTGTTCTGTTCCACATTGCCAGGCCATTTGATGGAACTGTCTGCAATATGTCCTCTTTGGGGAAAAATTAAGGCAAGGACTGCAGCTTTATATGCACCCTATTTTAAAGAATGGCTAGGTCCAATTGCAGGGTGGGGGAGTTTAAGTAAATGAGATATGAAGCCATAGGACCAGTGATTCTAGGGTAGGCATGAAAATCTTAATTTTTATGTGAAATTTTCTGAATTTTAGTGTTTATAACTATTTCAAATACTCTTCAAACACAGTGAGAGCCAAAACATACATTCACACTCATACACACACATCTGTGGATGACAACTCTCTCAGCGGACGGCATATTCTACAAATAATACAGAATTGTTTAGCTAACAATCACGATAAACTGCCAGAGAAATCTATTTCTTGGTGATAAGATTTCCTGCTTAAAAACAGCAATAACAAAACAATTATGAAACATATTAGTGCTGTGATGTTTTAATGATAGAATGTTAAGAATCAACCTACTGATTCAGGAAAAACTTTTATGGCATGGGAATCTTCTTGTCACTGAACCAGCAAGTCAGTAGTTAACTTCTTTTACCTCCAAGTGAGGCTCATCTTAAAACTATACCAAATTACAAATAAAATAATGTAAACTAGTGATGAAACCCTAAAGTCCTCAAAAACAGAGATTCTGGAATATTTTTGTATTTGTCTCCAGATAGAGAGCGATAGGAATTGACATAAGCCAATTTGGCCCTTCAGGAGTTTTCAAGCATTTTGGTAGATATCAGAAAGAGACTGGAAATATATGGAAGCTCTGAGGTCTCTTCAGCAGGTGGTATTTTACATTGGAAACAAATCTTAGACCCAACTACAATAACCTACTAATGAGAAGGCACAACCTATTTTAGTTAAGCGTGGGGAAAACTTTCTCTGTTTTCAAGTAATCCCATAAGCACCTATGAAGGATGCATTCTGAGGTAGAAACCACAATACTGGGACTCAGTCTCAGCCAATATCTATTTGGGTCAGTCGTAGCATTCTCTAGAAAGTTCCATATAGAGCATAGGCCTGCAACATTCCTATACCTTTCTTATGTAATGGTCTCAGGGGCTGAATAGTCCTTCTCACCAACCATATATTTTGAACACTCATTTCACCAGTGAAAAGTGATTTCTTATGCTAATAAAAAGGATGAGAATTCCAGACAGAATTCAAGTGTTAACAGGTCCTAGAGTATATATTAAAATGAATTTACTGTGTCTACTAAAGCAAAATACGTGGACAGTATAACAGAAGTCCTAACTACCTTCCATTTATCGGCAAAGCACAAATACCCCCTCATTCTGGATTCCTAAGACCTGCAGAGCTGTAATTCAGGACACTCATGTCACTGAAGATAGTGACAACATTGGCTTAGAAAATTATCTTTATTACAGACAAGGAAATTTCCTTTTGAAATTGGTGTGAATCTTTTCCAAGCCCTGATTCTTTTCCCTCTTTGGGCTACTATGTTCTTTATGGCTAGATCAAAGATACATATCATATATATATATATATATATATATATATATATATATATATATATATATATATATAATATGTATATACTGTATATATAAAAACTAAAAAGCAATCAATAGTTACATATGTAAGGAGCTGGAGTCACCACTCCATCACAACAACAAGTCAAAAGCTGAACAGAATGAAAATCAACAAAACGTGACAATACAAGGAAAGGTGCAAACATTTCGGATGATACATGGGAGAGAGTAAAAGCAGCAACATGAAGAATGGAGAGTTCTTTAGTGAGAATTCATATTCTGTTGAGATTAGAAAGTATACGAAAAATTGGAATATTTATAGTAGCTTCTAGACCTGATTGAATAAAGAAAATCTACTAGGTTATGAGGTAGTATGAAACAGGATACTGACATAGAACTTGCTCAGCATGACTAGCAGGTAGGAGAAACACTGAATTTTTTTCCACTATGAGTTAAATAGACCCATGACCTAATTCTTATTCTTCACTAACAGCCATCTGTGTGAAGTTCTTCATGTAACTTAATTTCCCAAATCTCATGCCTGACTTTTAAAAGTAAGAATGGTATAAAAATGGAGGACATTATTTTTCTTTCATAAAATATGTTGCACATTTTGTTTTCATGGAATCTTTAATTATAAGAAGAGTAAACCAGAGTAAAGACAATTTGGAGAAAACCATAGCAAAAAGTCTTATTTGCTTGATATCAAAACCCTTTTCATTTTGTTTTCTTCCTGGTTTTATCCACAATGACACATATTTTTATGTAGATTGATTATGATACATAAACAAATTTTGTTTTGCTTATTTTACTAACTTTGTATTAAAATTTAAATCCATTTACTTGTAGATTTCATTATTGCTTTTGGTTTCTTTCCATATTATAAAATGATGTGAACATTTAGAATTAAATGAAGTAATATCTTCTAGTGAAAGTTAAGACCATGGGAGTCTGATATTTTAATTAATAACATGCAGATTTTAAAATTTTTGCACACTTTTCAGGACATAAATTGTCCCCAAATTATATGAATGTATTCTCAGTATGAAAGAGAATATTATAGAAGAATACAGGGACATGAAAGAGACGTGGAGATGCAATAACAGAGTAAACTATACAGCAGCCTGTCCTATATTTCATCCCTCTTCAAGAACCATAGCCATTTGTTTGTGCTTCTTTAATTTCTTTTATCAGTATCTTCTTGTTTTCTATGTTTTTAAGGTCTATAGTTTCCAGTGTACAGGTCTTTCATCTCCTTGGTTAAATTTATTCCTAGGTATTTTATTGTTTTTGATATTATTATAAAGGGGATTGTTTTCTCAATTTCTCTTTCTAATCGTTTGTTGTTAGTTAGTGTATAGAATCACACCTGGTTTTTTAATACTGATTTTTGGATCTTGCAACTTTACTGAATTCACTTATTTGTTCTAACAGCTTTTTTTGGTGGAGTTCTTAGAATTTTCTCTATATAAGATAATGTCGGGCTTCCCTGGTGGCGCAGTGGTTGGGAGTCCACCTGCCGATGCAGGTGACGCGGGTTCGTGCCCTGGTCTGGGAGGATCCCATATGCCGCGGAGCGGCTGGGCCCATGAGCTACGGCCGCTGAGCCTGCGCTCCGCAACGGGAGAGGCCACAACAGAGAGAGGCCCACGTACCGCAAAAAAAAAAAAAAAAAAAAAGATAATGTCATCTGCAAACAGACAATTTTACTTCTACCTTCTGATTTGGATGCTTTTTTCTTTCCCTTGCCCAGTTGGGCTAACTAGGATTTCTGGTACTATGTTGAATAAAAGTGGCAAGAGTGGGCATCCTTGTCTTGTTCCTGATCTTAGAGAAAAAGCTTTCAGCTTTTCACCATTGAGTATGATGTTAGCTGTGGGCTTGTCATACATGGCATCTATTTTGTTGAGATACATTCCTTCCATACCTAATTTGTTGAGGGTTTCTAATGTGACATGATTTTGAATTTTGTCAAATGCTTTTTCTGCATCCATTGAGATGATAATATTTTTATCCTTTATTCTATTGATGTGGTTGGTACCTCCCATTTAGTGATTTTTATATGTTGAATTATCCTTGCATCCTAGGGATAAATCCCACTTGACCATGGTATATGATCCTTTTAATGTGCTGTTGAATTCTACTTGCTAGTATTTTGTGGAAGATTTTTGTGCATATGTACATCAGGGATATTTTCTTTTCTTGTAGTAGTGTCCTTGTCTGGCTTTGGTATTCTACTTGATTACTCCAATCAGTTCTTGGGTTAAATATCACCTTTAAACAATTTTTTTAATGAGGTATCATTGACATGCAGCATTATATTGGTTTCAGGTGTACAAATAATGATTTAATATTTGTATATATTATAAAATGATTGCCACAATAAGTCTAGTTAACATTACTTACCATACATAGTTACATTTTTTTCTTGTGATGAGAACCTTTAAGATCTTTCAGCAACTTTCAAATACACAATACAGTATTCTTAACTGTAGTCACCATGCTGTACATTACATCCTCATGACTTATTTATTTTTTAACTGGAAGTTTGTACTTTTTGACCCCCTTCATCCATTTTGCCCACCCCCCAGCCCCCTGCCTCTGGCAACCAATCTCTGTATCTATGAGTTTATTTTTTTTGTTTTGTTTTTGCTTTTGGATTTCACATGTGAGATCACATGGTATTTATCTTTCTCTGTCTGACTTACTTCACTTGGCACAATGACCTCAATTATATTTCAAAAATGGCAGGATTTCCTTCTTTTTATGGCAGAATAATATTCCATTATATATCTATATCTATATCACGTTTTCTTTATCCATTCATTCATCAATTGACACTTAGGTTGTTTCCATATCTTGGCTATTGTAAATAGTACTGAAATAAACAGAGGGGTGCAGATATCTTTCTAAGTTAGTGTTTTTGTTTTCTTCAGGTAAATACCCAGAACTGGAATTGCCAGATCATATGGTAGTTCTATTTTTAATTTTTTGAGGGCCCTCCATACTGTTTTCCATAGTGGCTGCACCAATTTACATTTCCACCAACAGTGCACAAGGGTTCTCTTTTCTCCACATCCTTGCCTACACCTCTCTTCTCTTGTCTTTTTGTTAACAGCCATCCTAACAGGTATGCAGTGATATCTCATTGTGGTCCTGATTGGCGTTTCCCTTTGCCTGTTTTTCTTCCCCCACAATGCTAAATATTGTATATGAAAAACTAGAAATAATCTGATGCTTGGGATGATTTTAAAAAAATCTTTATTGGAGTATAATTGCTTTACAATGCTGTGTTAGTTTCTGCTGTACAACAAAGTGAATCGGCTGTATGTATACCTATATCCCTGTATCCCCTCCCTCTTGAGCCTCCCTCCCACCCTCCCTATCCCACCCCTTTTCTTTCTCCAGTGAGCCTTCCCTTTGCTTCTATTGGCTGTTATTCTAAGGGCACTAACAGTTCCAGGTCACCTCAACCCCAAAGGGTTTAGAATTGTTTGAACCTGGAATTTGTTTCCTGTTAGGGCCAGGCTGTTTCTGGTTTAACATTGCTTGCTGTGCCCCTCAAAAGTTTGGGTATTTACAAGGACCCTCCTGCTTGGCAGGCCCTGGGTGCCATTTTTGGGTCTTAGCTCTGTGAGTCTATTGAAGGCTCTGCTCAGCTTCTCAATCGTACAGCCACTGCCTTTGGAATTGAGGATCATATTGAGAAAAGTTGTTGCAAGTGCTAATTGCTGTCCCCTTATCAAGTCATATAGTAGTATTTCATAATACTTATTCAGCATCACTTATTATTAATACATTGGTGGATAGTGAAGTTACTTATAACTTTTCAAAATAGATAAAAATCAATTATATTTAAAATGGAGTTTTTTTATTAGAAATTTGCCATTTTTTTGTTTTATTGTCTTTAAGTATGCATTGTGGTCAAGGAGAAGGCTGATGTTCATATGATTCTTTTTCTTTTGTAGGGAAGCTGTTCTTTCTCTTTGGAATAATTTAGGAGTGTTATTTTTTAGCCTTGGCTTGTGGAATTTGATGTGTTTAGTTGTAGATTTGTGCTCATTCTCCAGATTGATACCTTTGGGTCTTTTCTTCTGCTCTGTAAAATCTTTATTATTTCATTGATTATATATTTTTCTCGATTATCTAGCTTTCCTTTTCCCAATGATTCTATTGAATAGATTTTGGGTCTAATAGATCTTTTCTCTGCAACTCTTTATTTTATTGCATCTTCCATCATTTTTTCCTTTCACACCATGTTCTGTGAGTCCTTTGGCGTGATTGTCTAAGCTCATTAATTTACTCTTCAGCCTAATTCATTTTGCTATTCATCTCACCTTTTGAACCTACTTTTCTTAACAACTTCTCCAGATTTTTTCATAAATATTCTTCTAGTTTTATAGAAATGGTAAACAAATCCACATAATCTCATTATAGTCTTAACTTGCTCCATTAAATATTTTTCCATATGTTAGTTTTCTACTTACTGAATTGGAGTTCATTCTTTAATAGTTTTGGTTTTCCTCAGATATCTTCTGGTTCTTAGTTTATCTGCTCATATTTTCAGAACTGTTTCCTGCTTACTTGCTTATGGATGCATGTTTTGACTAAAGAAGCTTGTCTTTGGAGAGATATGAATACTGAAGAACATGGTGTGACAGCAACCTATAATTTGGTTCTGAAAGCACCCCCTTCATCTCTCTCTGTGCCTTCAAGCTACCTGGAAGTCTCTGGTTTTAGTGCTCTGTTCGCTGATACCTTTTGGAAGCAAACTCAGTTACTGTATCCTCTCAAGATATTTGTACAAGGTGACAGCTGGAGTTGATAGTTACCTAAAGTTCCATTATCATTCCTTATATCCTTTGACCCTCAGTGTCCTCCTAACCTACTCTGATCTCAACACCATTTATTTACTCTCTGTATTTTCATTACAATTGTATGTAGTTTTCAGTTCCTCTTTCATTCCTATTGGTTTTCTGTTCTTCAGAAATTCACCAAATTTTTTTGTTTTTCAATAACATAAAATATTTTAGACAGCTTTGGTTTCATTTCAAATGATTTTGGACTAGGGTGGAAGTGGTTGCTTGTGATCAGTCCACTCTGCTTTGCAATGAAAATCATACTGTTGAAGGGGTATAAACTGTAGAATAAAAACGTCAGAAGTAGTTTATACAGAAACACATGGTGATGGTTTGTGTCTACTTCTGGTGTTGCTATTATAGTGAGAGGACAGGTGTAGGAAGGTAAGCATGAGATTTCCAGAAATTGATTTGTATTCCAAGTTGAGTATTGAATGTTTGGTCCTTGGTTAGCCAAAAAGAGAGAGAGAGAGAGAGAGAGAGAGAGAGAGAGAGAGAGAGAGAGAGCCAACTGTATAATAAAGAATGAGCTAGGGGCTTCCCTGGTGGCGCAGTGGTTGAGAGTCCGCCTGCCGATGCAGGGGACACGGGTTCGTGCCCCGGTCTGGGAAGATCCCACGTGCTGCTGAGCAGCTGGGCCTGTGAGCCATGGCCGCTGAGCCTGCGGGTCCGGAGCCTGTGCTCCGCAACAGGAGAGGCCACAACAGTGAGAGGCCTGCATACCACAAAAAAAAAAAAAAAAAAAAAAAAAAAAAAAGAATGAGCTAGAATACAAATCAGAGAAATTCTTCAGAATGAGTCAAGCAGTTCTTCTTACACAAAACCTTTTCCAAAAAACACAGGACACAGATGAGTATTTGATTCCAGGAAAGAAGTTTGAAGAAAATAACCATGTTGAAGAACAGGATTTTGGTTGATTTCAGGATACTGATTATTGACAATGATTGAGGTTCCATTGGAGCCTTCACCAGAGAAGATTGCAAGTAGCTCTGAAGTAAAGCACTAGACCAGAAATTTCCAGTGGTATGTAACTAATAATCATTTTATTTCTTAAGCCATCTCAGTGTATCCACCCTGAGTCTAGGTACTCAGAGAATGTCAGAAACCACTTAAAATATATTCATAATGAAAAACCAAAACTTAACACAGTTAAAATCATGTATTATATGTTATTTTAAAAAGCCCATTACCAAAAGTGCACACTGGCAATGTACAACATGGAAAAAATCCATTGAGGTCAAGTCAATTCTAGGAATTGACTTTATGCATTTAAATTTGAAACTGAGTAACAAGAGTAATAGAATGATGTAAGTGGAAGGACCTGGAAACTCATTAAACTAACATCACCAGCATTTTAATTATCTGGAATTTTAAAATAAACATGGTTTGGACCTTAAATTATATCTATGGTGATTGCCAAAGATAGCTGCATGTCAGAATCACAGAGAGGACATTTTCTTTTAAATGCAAAACCCCAGGTCTTACTCAGAGATTTCATTTCAGTTGGTTTTCAGGGGCCCTTGGGAATTTACAATGTTAAAAGTCTCCCTAGGGCTTCCCTGGTGGCGCCAGTGGTTGAGAGTCTGCCTGCCGATGCAGGGGACACAGGTTCGTGCCCCGGTCCGGGAAGATCCCACATGCCGTGGAGCGGCTGGGCCCGTGAGCCATGGCCGCTGAGCCTGCGCGTCCAGAGCCTGTGCTCCGCAACGGGAGAGGCCACAACAGTGAGAGGCCCGCGTACTGCAAAAAAAAAAAAAAAAAAATCTCCCTAGATGATAGAGGACACATAGCAAGATATCTGATTTAGAAAACTTACTGGATTCTTCATGGTTCCTTCATTTATAGAATATGCATGCTATATATTCTTTCTTTCTTTCTCTTTCTTCCTTCTTTCTTTCCTTCTTTCTTTCCTTCTTTCTATCTTTTTTACTAAAAGGTCTAGAGTTTTCCTCAAAATGCTTTTAGATCCCAATTGTTTTAGGGAAATAAGGCACAAAAATTAACTATAGCAGGAAATCAACCTATATCCATGGAATGGTTTTAAAGAGTTTTAAAGAGTCCACCTCTTTTTTTGCTTTCAACACTACCCAATGAAGAAAAATAAAACTGCCCCCAAAGAATAGCTTTTGTAACTCTTATTGCAAGTGCACAAAAACAGGAAACATCTGAGCTCTAGCAAATCCTTTGATGAAAACTTGCAATACTAACTCCTCAGAAAAAGAGAACATAAATGAAATCTCTCATCTTCAGCATGATCTTTCACTGAGTTCATTGCCATTCTCTAAGTAAGTCCTATGAATCACCCACAGATTTTCATAGTGTCAACTTGTGGCTGTTCCTGGAGTATCCAAATTTGCCTTTAGTTTTGATAGTCTTTTCCTATTTGTTCTTAAACTTGTAACAAACCTGAAACATCTCACACTTCTTTCTTCCTTTCTCCCTCCCTCTCTTTCCCTCCCCTCCCCCCCTCTGTCTTTTTGCCTAGCGATTATCAATATGGAAGAAAATGTGCATTTGAATGCTGTTTCACAAAACCTATAACAGAAAAGACCCAAGCTGTCAATTTCACCACTTCACTCCCTAGATTAAAAATTTTCAAAGGCTTCCCATTTTTCTTAGGATGAAATAAAAAGTCCGGTATGCTGCTTATTCTCTGTTTGCCATCTTTTCCTCCCCTAATTTCTCTATGTCCCAAGAAAGACACTGGATGGGATACACTGGCAGAGCATTAGGAGAGTCGGAGGGTTTGGAGGTATTTCCTGCTGCTTCCCTGTTTCTGCCTTTCTTCTCTGCCAGCAGGTGTGGGTAGCCTCACCTCCACAGCTCCAGCTCCCACCAGACTCCAATACTTCTCTTCCTCCTTCTTGTCCTAGGGATGGTGAGAGCTTCCTGTTATGCTTTCTCTGGGTGCTGACTCCTGAAATACTGCCTACACATCTGAAAGTATCCCTATTGTTAAAATCTCATTATTAAACCATCTGAATAAGTTGTGTTTCCTCCTAGGACCTTGAGGTCCTGCATGATCTAACCTCTGCCTACCTCACCCACCCTTCACTCTATTCCAGCCACGGTTTCTCCTTCCCACGGGCATGTGCTACTTCCTTTTCCTGAAATGTTCCTCCTCACCCTTTTTCCTGGCTAAAGTCCCTTCCTCCCATCCTTCAGGTATCCATGTATTTGAAATGATTTGTAGATAGTCAGTACCAAGAAGTTCCCAGCGAATATCTGACACTTACTGAATGTTTTCTGGTTGAGGCTAGTAATGTTCATGCAAATTGCTTTGCCAACAAGTTAGCCCAGGGAAACAGCTATTGAAAATGCAGATGAAATTGCTGCTTTGTACATCTTTTTCATTATTTGGTTTAATAGATTGGACATACAAAAATTATTTTAACCTAGTGGAAAATCAAGTATGTTTGACCCCAAGCCTTTAAAAAAGACATTTGCTAGACATGTTTCATCCTTTCAAAACTTTATAGGAGATTTATTGGGGGCTTAGGGAGGAGAGTGCTTATATATACTGTACAACAAACTTACATTCTCTTCCTTACCCCAATGTATTTCCTATAAAACTTCAAAAGGATACAAAGTTTGTTTCTATATGATATTGTACAATGAAAGAAATAGAATGGTCTAGAATATTAATTGTTGCTTCAAGTTAGTTTTAAACCTGCTTGGTTCTGAAGAAAACCTTATGCAGCCAGGACCAGAAACAACTTTAACTATTGATGATCGTCATTTGCTGCAGGATATACACAGCTGTGCCTTTTTAACTCAGTAACCTTTTGGTTTGATCTCTATGAGCATTGCAAGTGTTTGTGAGGATCTTCAATATTTCACTTCTATTGACCTCCTGGTTAGAGTAAGAGTCTTCCTACTTTATACAGCATCTCACCTCTCTCTGAGCTCCTTCACGTGCAGTGTCTAATCTTGACCCAGTGAGGTGCCTCTAGGCTCAGAACGTTCAATGCCTTGGAGAAGGCCAGAGGTATTGAAAGGGGAAGAGTTTTTTAATAACCTTGGATTTTCTCTCACAAAGTATGGTCTTTCTTCTACTGTTTTATATTTCTTTTACACATATCCCTGACTATCAAAAATTTGGGCCATCATCTTTTCCTCTGCTTCTGAAAATAGATTTATTTAAAAGGGAAAGGGAAGAGCTGACATTATACTTGGGCCAAGACAAAGAAAGCTGTATGTGGTTGTTTAACGTGCCGAGCATTAATGTCTGGCAAATAGTAGATGTTCCACAAATATTAGTTCTCTTGGAAGAGAACTCTGGAAAAGTGTTCTTCTGGAAACAAACAAACACAGAAACAATTGAGAACACTGTGTCTTAGTAAAAAGTTGCCATTGGTATATGAGCAAAGAGCAAAAGCCGCTGGTGCCCCCAGATCAGGGGGTTGAGTTAAACTGGTCTTGGATCTGACGTCTTTCCTGAATTAGAACATAAAGAAGTTTGACTATTAATTTTAAGGTCATTTATTTAGAGAGTATCTGGACCATCTTATTTTTTGTCAGAGTTCATCTGCTTAATGAAGGCCATCAAGCACATTTTGAACTCAGTTAAACCCAGGAAATGCCTCTGTATGTCATTGCAATACTTGTCTCCTCGTGTGGTCTGCAGAAGCCGGGGCCAGAGCATGGTAACCAGGCTGAGTCCTTGTCCTATGGCTCCTTTGGTGCCAACTCCATAAATTGGTCGGTTCTCCTTTGTTTAGACATACTGTCTCCCATTTCAAGAGCAGTCATTTGCAATAACCTGATAAGATTAGCGGGCTTTGGTCAGGGCCTTTGGTCTACCTGCTGATGCAATCACTGAGGCAAATGGATGAGCCAGGAGTACACCTTGATGGCGGCTCAGAGGTGAAACTCCAGTTTAGCCCCTCACTTCCACAGTGGGATCCTTGTGTTTAAAACCCTGATCCCTCAGTGCCTAGTGGTCCAAGGAAAAAAGAATTATTTTAAGTGTAGGATGATGATTTTTTTCCTCCTCTCAAGCCATTTGAAACATTTAGCCCATTTGGATTCTTGAAGAAGTGGAGGGAAAGAATCATGGGTGGGGGAAGAGGGACAATCCTCTTGAATAAAAAAGCCAATCATCAGGTGACACCCCCGGCACTAACATTTAGTAACTGATAATTGCTGTAACTAGGGCCATTGAGCTTTGCAAATATTATCCAGTAAATTTTAATTAGCACCTGGGGGATTGAAGAGTTTCAGAATAAGCTCTTGGGAGAAGCTTCCCCAGCCAGGGGCTGTGTGCTGAGTAATTTTAGATCAGCTGGCCTGTCAGAGTGGATCAGTGTCATCACACCACTTATCCTGAGGAAAATGCACCTGCTTCTATATGGAAATAAGGGGCATTATTTGGTAATTTGTGCTGCTTATTTCCCCTGCTCCCCTGGTTTGACGAGTGGGGAGTATAAGGACTAAATCATGAGGCTTTGGAGGAGAAAGGAAGGAGAGTTCTATTGCCCTTCAAGGGCACATGCTCTCACCGGCCCTGAGGGCTTCCTCTTCCTCTTTTGGTTGCCTTGGGACCTCTCTTAGAACTGTATCAACATGGGATGCATTTTACTATGAGAACTGATGGTGCTATTTTGCAATAAAGATATTTCTTATTATTTTTTTGTATGGGGAATTTATAATTGTATTTTGAAGGGGAGGGTGAGAAATTAGGTAAGGCGGAACATTGATCCATGACAGGGAATCTATTAAAGGCTAAACCAAAATGTGGGCTAGAAATATTTAGAAACAAGTATGTGCAAAGATAAAATGTAAACCTCATTGATTTTTTAAAATTGCGCAGTACATGAAATGCCTCCTAATTGTAAAAGAGTCAATGAATACAGAAATATTGAGCTAATATTTATAAATCAACTATCTAGAAGCACTATGCTAAGCAAATTATGTATGCTGTTTTTATTGTCCCTACTTATAGATAGGAAAAATGAGCTTAGAGCAATTAATCAACTTACTCCAGGTCATTCAGGTACTATGTAGCAGTGCCTGGATTTGACCTCAAACAATTTAACTTGAGAGCCCACACTTTCATAGTTCTGAGACATACATGTTTACATGTAAATAAATGTATGCATGCAAGAGGTACACACATGTGCATATGTATATGCGCACACATTCTTATCAGCTTACATTCACTCCTTTTTCTCATTGATTTTTGAATTGCTTTAAGAGCAAGGATTTTAACACTGAATTGAATAACTGTAACAAATATTTTAAGATGCACTTCAAAGAAAGCCTAGGATTAGCCATCAGGGAAATGCAAATAGAAACCAAAATGAGATACTGTTTCATACCTACTAAGATGGCTATCATCAAAAAGTCAGATAATAACAAGTGTAGGTGAGGAAGTGGAGAAATTGGAACTCTCCTACACTGCTGGTGGGAATGAAAAATGATTCAGCCACTTTAGAAAACTGGCAGTTTTCAAAAGCTTAACCATAGTGTTACCATAGAATCCAGCATTTTCACTTCTGGGTATAGAACGAAGAGAAATGAAACCATATGTCTACACAAAATCTTGTACATGAACATTCATAGTAGCATTCTTCATAGCAGCCAAAAGGTGGAAACAGACCAATGTCCACTAACTGATGAATGGATAGACAGAATGGGACATATCTGTACAATAAAATGGTTTTTTTTTTTTTTTTTTTTTTGTGGTATGCGGGCCTCCCACTGTTGTGGCCTCTCCCATTGTGGAGCACAGGCTCCGGACACGCAGGCTCAGCGGCCATGGCTCACGGGCCCAGCCGCTCCGCGGCATGTGGGATCCTCCCAGACCAGAGCTCGAACCCGTGTCCCCTGCACCGGCAGGCAGACTCTCAACCACTGCGCCACCAGGGAAGCCCTAAAATGTTATTCTGCCATGAAAATAAATGAGGTATTGATACATGCTACAACATGAATGAACCTTAAAAATCTTACACTGATTGAAGGAAATAGTCACAAATGCCACATACTGTATGCTTCCATTATATGAAATGTTCAAAACAGACAAATATATGGAGACAGAGAGCAGATTAATGGTTGCCTAGAGCTGGAGGGATGGAGGAATTGGGAGCTGGCAGCCAAGGGGTACAGGGTTTCTTTTTGGGGTGGTAAAAATATTCTAAAGCTGACTGTGGTGATGATTGCACAACTGTAAATACAGCAAAAGCCACAGAATCATACACTTTTTAAAAAATTGGAGTATAGTTGCTTTACAATGTTGTGTTAGTTTCTACTGTACAGCAAAGTGAATCAGCTATACATATACATATAACCACTCTTTCTTTAGATTCTATTCCCATATAGGTCATTACGGAGTATTGAGTAGAGTTCCCTGTGCTATACAGTAGGTTCTCATTAGTTAGCTATTTTATACATAGTATCAATAGTGTATACATGTCAATCCCAATCTCCTAATTCATCCCATTACCCCCTTCCCCCATGGTATCCATACATTTGTTCTCTACATCTATGTCTCTACTTCTGCTTTGTAAATAAGATTATCCATACCAGTTTTTTCAGATTCCACATATATGCATTAATATACGGTACTTGTTTTTCTCTTTCTGACTTACTTCACTCTGTATGACAATCTCTAGGTTCATCCATGTCTCTACAAGTCACCCAGTTCCGTTCCTTTTTATGGTTGAGTAATATTCCATTGTATATATGTGCCACATCTTCTTTATCCATTCATCTGTTGATGGACACTTAGGTTGCTTCCATGTCCTGGTGATTGTAAATAGTGCTGCAGTGAACATTGTGGTACATGACCCTCTTTGAATTATGGTTTTCTCGGGGTATATGCCCAGCAGTGGGATTGCTGGGTCGTATGGTAGTTCTATTTTTAGTTTTTTAAGGAACTTCCATACTGTTCTCTATAGTGGCTGTAAATGAGTGACTTGGATGGTGTGTGAATTACATCTCAAAAAACTGTTAAAAAAAAGAGAAAAACCTAGGTGCACATGGTGACTGAACATTTTAGTTGAATGACTTTGGTGGGATGAGTTACTTCATCATCGTTGTCGCGGCTGCACCGGTGGGAATGGGGCGCGGGGCTCAGAGTGCCAACTGGGGGGCGGATAGGTGGCAGGGGACGCAGGCATTGTCGGTTGGGTGCGAGTGTGAGTCCGCCGAGCGGCTTCTCACCCCTTCTCTTGCCCGTCGAAGCCCCGTTCAGCCGGCGTCACCATGACCAAGACCAGTAGCCAGGGCGGGAACCTCCACGAGCTGGACAGCAACAAGCTGGCCCTGAGCCTCAGCGACCTGAATGAGGTACCGGTCAAGGAGTTGACTGCCCCCCAAAGGCCACCATACTGGATCTGTCCTGCAGTAAACTGAGTACCCTTCTGTCGGATTTCCGTGGCCTCACACACCTGGTGAAGCTGGACCTGAGTAAGAACAAACTGCAGCAGCAGCCAGCGGGTTTCGGCCTCCTGGTCAACCTCCAGCACCTGGACCTCAACAGCAGGCTGGTCACCCTGCCGGTCAGCTTTGCTCAGCTCAGGAGTCTGAAGTGGCTGGCCTGAAGGATAACCCCCTGGATCCTGTCTTGCTTGGACAAGAAGCAGCGTAAGCAGTGCGCCAACAGGGTGTTAGAGCACACGAAGGTGGTGCAGCTCGATCAGGAGCGAGAGAGGCAGCGGCAGCTGGAAATAGACCGAGAGGCCGAGAAGACGTGGGAGGCCAAGCAGCGAGCTAAGGAGGCTCCGGAGCGGAACTGAGGAAGCGGGAGAAGACGGAAGAGAAGGAGCGCCGGAGAAAGGAGTAGGACGCCCTCAAAGCAGACAAGTGGGAGCAGAAGGAACCTAAGAAGGAAACAGATCAGGCCCCGAAATCTAAGTCCGGCTCTCGGCCCCGGAAGCCACCACCTGGGAACCACACTCGATCCTGGGCTGTGCTGGGGCTGTTGCTGCCGCTGCTGTTGCGTGTGGCTGGCGGGTTCGTTGCTTGTCGGGTGACGGAGCTGCAGCAGCAGCCCGTCTGCACCAGTGTGAACACCATCTACGACAACGCGCTCCGGTGCTGCGCAGCCGCGGCATCCTCCGGTGGGTCCTGCAGACTGATTCTCAGCAGGGAGCTTGTCCTCCACGCCTGCTGCCCCGCAGTCTTGGAGCTGGGACTCCTATGGAATTGGGTTCTGCTGGACACAACCTCTTTTTAGTGTCAGACCTACCTGCCGTCATCACGTGGCTGCCGTTTGGTACTTGAGACACCTCCTCTTTGTAAGACTCCTTTGTTTCTTCGTCAGGGTCCCCTGGTGGAATAAGGAGAAATAGGAGGTGGGGATACGTCCTGCATGCTTAAAAGAGTAGGCTTGGGGTGGGGAGAGGAAAAAGCATAGCCATTCCTAGTTGTTATACAAAGCTGTGTAAAGGCAAGACTCATTTCTACTAAAGGTCAGCTGTCACTACATTTATATTTTTGTATGTCACAAAGCCTTTCTTTCATTCCTCCCTGGGGAGCCAGGGCAGATCAGGAGGCAGTGTGTTATTGGGGACTAGAGGAACACCACACTCAGCAAATCTAGTCTAAATTGGGGGAGGGGGCATACCTATTTTTTAAGGACCTCAGACATTCAGATATTTTAACAGTCATACAAAATCTCAGGCTGTGACAGGACTTCCAGCCCATCCAGTCCAATGTAACACTTGTAGACAGGGAAACAGGCCTTCCAGGACTTGCCTCCGGTCTCCTGGCTAGTTTGAGGCAGAACTGGATTCCCACCCTGGTATCCTTTCTTTCCATCATTTTGCCTCCTTTATAATGTCCTGAGAGAACAAAACTTACACCAGGATTGAGTGTCTCTTGGCTGGAATATAGAATCTTTCATGGGAAACAGATTCGTGACCCACAGATAGAAATCTCATAGCCATGAGGTTCTTGGGCAGCTCTTGTAGAGTCCTGAGGCAATTTATGTGGCTTCTATAAAATGGGGACAGTCCAGGCTCCTTGCGTCAATTTGAGAGCATTAATTCCCTGATTGCCAATAAACAAGAAGGTGGACCCTTGCAAAGCCACATTGTCTATGACAGCTCTGTTACATAATTGGTGTGACTAAATACCTCATAGGCAACCTGAAGACTAAAGCTTCATAAGAGACTTTGGTTTAGAATTGATTCTAGACGCAACTACAAGTGCACAGTGAAGGGAAATAAGTAGCATCTTGGAGTTTAAAAGTGGTACATTAACGACTAGCACAAATGAGGGCAGAACTGTCCATTCTCTTGTCTGCCAGACTCAGCATTTTCTTGCTCTGTGGCCTCCTTTGCCTCTTTTCACAACAGCTGGATGAAGGGATCAGAAATGGCCGTCATGGTGCTCCTTCACAGAAGACTCCTGACTGAAAGCTCCTTGCCTCTCCCCAGGGAGAGCAAGAACCTGTCATGCTCAGAGACAGAATGGGTTCCAGCCTTTTAGCACTAGTGGCCCACGGATAGGACTGACACTCGTGACTCTCCTGGTAGTGGAAGAAAAGACCTACTCTTTTCCTCCTCAGGGAGAGCTCTGCTGTGTAGGCCCACACGTTACTCAGAATCACTTAGTCTTCCTCCAAGCTCCAGAGCCATTGGTACAAGTGCTTTATCGAAACTAAACACATAATACATAAAATGAGATTAAGAGAATACAGAAGTCAGCATAGTGATCAGACCCCTGTTCCTTGGCTGGTTGAGGCAGCTTCAGTGGATGGCAGGAAGGCAGGAGCACGTCCAGCTTTGTCAAGCAACCCTCCAAGGGCAGTTGACCTGTGACCTCGAGATTAGACACTGAGGTTCTTTTGGATTTTTACAATTATTAAATATGTGTCTGAGTGGTAAAAAACAAACAAACAAAACAAAAACATTTTAGTTGAATGACTCTGGTGGGACGAGCTACTTCATTTTTCCAGCCATTCAGAGGCAGAGTATTAATGGCCAAATGCTCATTTGCCCTGGTTATGAGCTAGGGGGTGCAAAATGGAATAGTGATCAAAAAACAGACTTTGCAATCAAATAGATCTCTGTGGTCTTCGGTCAATTATTTACCTTCCCTAAGCCTGTTTCCCAAGGTCTGTTGTGGCTACTTTGAAGGGGTGTTGTGACTTTAAAAGGTAAAAAATGTAAATTGACAGCATAGTCCTTGATTCAGAGTAATTTCTTAAGCGCTTATTTTGGTTTAACATCTTTTTTCTTTAACTGTTTATAACTCTGCACATTTAGGAATTAACACTTTACCAAACAGAAATAATATAATCTGTGCTTCAGAGCAGGCAAGAATGAAAAGATTAGTACAAATCAAGACTGAAGCTGAAAGTAAAGTAAGTTTTTCTGGTATTGGAAAAAAAATTCTTAATATAAATAGTGATGTAGCTCCCTGCATTTGGCAGATATTTGTGTGGGTATATAAATAATTGCTCTCTTTCCTCTGAAGTGCTGATACAAAAACAGAAGTTCGAAAATATCGCATGGTATTTCCACTCTTACTGGAAGCACCGAGGGTCTCAGAGGCTCCCATGTCACCTCAGTTGCCTGTGCTCATTTATATTAGCTATTTATCCAACCTATATATTTTTTGAGCACCTTAGCATTTTCTGTAGAATTTATGAAATCTGCTACAGAAATGAATTTACCTTGAGGGTTCTCAGCCTAGGTTCATGTCACACTTTGATTTGAATTAAGGCAAATGAACATACTCTTATTGTCATCTGTGGACTTAACCATCTGTTGTGCATTGCAAGGGCCACAGAAGAAATAGAAAGATCAGCTTGCATCTCAAAATTTTAATTGGAGAGACAAAAAAACAGATGTGTAAAATAGCTGGAAAACTGTAAGTTACGTATATGGCAGTTTTAACATTTTGGAAAGAAAACATCTTAGATATGCTAAGGCAGGAGGGAGGCTATATGGCAAGATCTGAGTAGATGTTTGAGAAGTGAAAACGAGCTGGTAACCATACACCATGAGAAGGGGCTTTTGTGTTGCCACAATGAACATTTTCTAGTGTTGTTGTTTCTTTTCCTTTCTTTAATAATTCTTCTCCTTCCCTCCATCTTCCTCCCTTCTTTATCCTCCCCCTCCTTCTTCTTGTGTATCAATTTGAAAACATTTTCGTGTCATCTAAGAGTTTAGGTTGAGGGTTGGGGTATGTGATGCTCTTTATAAGCCTCAGACTGTATTCAGGTGTGTATCTTTATCTATATTACCTACTGGAAGATGCTTTGTAAGCCTGAATTACTTTAATACCTGCCTTTCATTTCCACTTTACTCAGGTTATATTTACCATACTAACTAATCTTTGAATAGCACTAAAAAGTTTACCTAGAATTCTCATAGGTTATATCATTTAATCTCATAATTATCATGTCAGGTAATTTCTTGTTAGCTCATTTTACGTATAATATACTGAGACTTAGAGAGAATAAGTATTTTCCTTAGATTGCTCAATGATAAAATGAGTAATTCTAAGGTCCCAAGTATCCTTTAAGCATTTCTAAAAAAATACATGCAAGAGAAAAGCTTGTAAAATGTAGTCAAATGGGCATGTCACTTTTTTTTTACCTTGGAATTTCAGCAAAAGTTCTAAAGCTGTGAAAGGTACAAGGGGTGAAAAAGTTTTCCAGCATACTAAAGAAAAGGGCTGAACGTAAAACCCCATGGGCTTTGCTGGAGGTGGCAGCCCAGTTCAGCTACCATCACTCCAATAGCCCAGGTAAGAGAAGACAGGCATTCAAAAGCAACTTTGGTGAAGGAAACTTCCTTTGAAGGAGACTGACAGCTCTCTTTTCTCTTCCTTAGGAAGGGGAGAGGGTAATTCCCCCTTCTATGCCAAGTGAATATGGTCCCACCCCTAAATATTATGTCATCTGCAAGAGACAGACTGGCATCTCCCTCTGGTTTGAAGAGTGATGAGACTTTTAGGTGCCCCCATACACAATCAGTCTTGAGTTTGATTTATGTCCCTCGAAGCTTGGGGAGGGGCACAGGGCCTGGTGTCTGCCTCTCACTTGGGAAAGTCTGAAGGCCCAAGGCTGGATGGTGGTGACTGCAAAAACAGAGAGGACAGATCAGTAGTGCTTGAAGTTGCATTTCCCCAAATTGGAGGAGCCAGTGTATGTGCTTTCCCATAGGGCACTGTGAAAGGTAGCCAGGCTTCAGACATCTTGAAAGGATCTTAACTAAGAAGGGCATGTGCATTGGCATCTCGAAAAGCCAGTTCATGTGCTGTACAGCAGAGCTGTCATTTGGATATTTACTGGGACAGGCAGAAGACATTTGCTATCTAAGAAAGTACTAAAAGCTCTGGCTGGCAGCAGCAGAGGAGTTGGGAGACAAAGGAGAGTGAAAAAGCCAGGTGTGATATTCAGAGTATTTCACCATTGGTGGGGCACACATGCTGACCAGCCAGCAAGGATGCCCGGCAGGGCTGGTGTGGGCTGGCAGAATACCAGCCTAAGGAAAGTTCGTCTTGTTTCTCCTTTCTCACTGCTACCTTCCAAACGCCAGGTCAGACTTGAGCTTAGGGAACAGGAAAGAAGCTCTACTACATTGGATATGATATTAAAATTTAGATTTAGATTAAAGTATCTAACACAGACGTTTTAATGCAGAAAACGCACCTTTCCCGACTTCTTGAGCCTGTTGGAGATGATGTGTAGAGGAGGAAGAGTTCTATCCTACAGAGAGTCTCACAGTGCTGGTGAGAGACAAGTTCATGCTGACTGTACCCTACCCAGTTCAGCAAGCTCACTCAGTGATTTACATGTACTGAATATATTTCCATAAAATGACCATGAACTCTATATAGAGAAAAAAGTTTGACATGACCTTGGCTAGCATTTCATGAGTGAGATGTAGAACTGGGGTCCATTCAGGTGAAGGTGTCTGGCCAAAGTCCTACACACAGCTCAGTGGGTGAAACACTCGTGAAAACGCTGACTCTGATGCCAGGTTTCTGGAGCAAGGTCAGATGCTCCCTTTACTAACGGAATGACATGTTGAACTGCTTAAAGTTACACAACGCACATATGTGGTTTCTCCTGTAAACAACCGGGAAAGGATAATTTGTTGTAGCCCCCAGGAGTAAACAAGATTCTTGGTAAGACTCTAAAGAAAGTAAAGATAAAAGGAGGAAAAGCTTTATCTTATATTGTTACAAGTTCACTTAGTTTTGGAGGAAACGCCGAAGGCTAGCAAACAGCCGGCAGAATCCAATTATTAAAGAGAGGAACCAGAGCCATACCAGAGAATTAGAGACCAGTCAGAGTAATGGTGACCTCCAAGGGATGGCCAGAGAAAAATGTTTTGGAGGATCCAGCAGAATTGGAAACAAGCATTTTAATCAAACTAAGGCAAAATGTAGGAGAAAAGGCTTCATGTGTGGAAAATGCTATTATTGAGGAAAGCATTTTTTTTTCTTTTTTAAATGATTGTTTCAAAACACTTTACTTTCCTCTAGTTTGTGTTTTTCCTATTGTGCCATAATGTCTTTTTTATTTTTTAAAAAAGGTGTTGCCTTGGGAGGTAGGTCTCTTGTTTTGGAGAAGTTTAGGAAGAAAATTCAACAGTGTAAGAACTAACTGGGATGCTAAACCTTCTCTCGTGAAATTTAGGTTCTAATGCAAATATATAGTAAAAAAAGAAATCAGTAATCTATTATGCACAAAACAGAGCAAGTAAAGGGATGTAGGGAGTGCTAAGTGTGGCTGGAAGAAAGGACCTGTAGTCATTTTAAAGAGTAGCTATCATTGACATGGAAAGAAATATGCCATGTCATATGCCATGTCATTAGGCTTGATTCTGACCTGGAAAAACTGATACCCAGAGCATGCTCGTTTGTTATATGTCTTTTCTGCTTTTAAAACACAAGTTCCTTTCCTCCTACTTCCCTTCTTACCCTTCCCTTAAAATGTCACTTCCACCTTATCAGAGGCTGATAATATGGCTGGTGGCATCCCAGCAGGGTAGCAAAGGCAGTTCTCGTTTCTTGAATCAAAAATGTACGAGGAGCACATATGCCACCACAGACAAATTAGTGCTCGGTTTGTTTGCTTGTGGATCCTCACAACTTCATTGGTGTTTTATCAATAAAAATGTCAGTGTTTTAATAGCTAGCTGGAAGATAGGATAGGCCCTGGTCCAGAGTTAGTCCAGGGTTCTTAACTGTAGCTGCACATGAGAATCATCCAGGGAGCTTTGAAAAGTGCATATGCTAAGGTCTAGGGCCAGAGATGCTGATTCAGTTGGCCTCCATGGGGCCAGATGTTGATATTTTTAGATGCTGTCCAGTGATGCTGGAGATGGCCATGGCTGGGGTCTCAAAGGTGTGCCAGGCAGCCGGCAGGTACTTTCAAAGGAATGTGCCACATGATTTAATCTCACAACAGTACAACAAAGGCATTGGGCATTCTCATGTGCAGAGGAGACTATTTCTGAGAGCTGCCATGATTTTCCCAGAGCCACACCACTAGGTTGTAGAAGGGTGTATTTCATTTCTGACTTCGTATTTGGAAATTGTGGGTTGAAAAAGCTAATTCAGTTCCACTCAAATAAAATGGATTACTCGTGAAACGTTTTCCCACCATCTGCGCCTCTGAAAATGGAGTAGCAAGTTCCATTATGGAACTGTAGAAAGTTTGACCCCAAATGAACAACTGATAAAAAGTGAAATTAAATAACATACCTGGTTTTGGAGAGGGGATCCCAAAATAGGTATCTTAATATTATTTCTGTTGTTTGCCTTTGTATTTATCCATTTCAAAGGAGAGAAGTCAGCGAAGCTTTTTTCTTTTTTAACATTTGAAACAGCACTTTTTTCATTGTTTTGAAGCAAGTTAAACCCAGGCAGCACTAGAAATTTCATGCAATAGGTTTTTCTTCCTGATGATAACACTTGAGTGGTGTAAAATAAAACAAAAACTCACTTTTGTTAAGAGATTTTGATTTATTGCTTTAGTTATAAATTCCAAATATAGAGGGTATTTTTACAGTGACTTAGACAAACACGTGCTTCCCTGTATTATGACCATGTTACAGCCCTGTATATATATGAATCTTAGTATACAAACGACTTTTTTCAATTGAAAGAGGATTTTTGCTATGATATAAAATATAGAAGGTTAAAAAAAAAGGATGATAGTGAAAAGAAAGTGCACCTGACAGCCTAGAACCATTGTTCCATTACTCCCGGGAGTTAACTATTTTTACACCTTTTCCTTTATGTAGCTATCCTTCTAGCAATACTTCATACCTCTCCAAACATACAATACATATATTTATCTTTTATATGAATAGAAGCATACCAAGAATTCATACATTCTGCATCTTATTTCACTGAATAGTATTTCTTGGAGGTCATCCTCTTTCAGCACGTACAGATCTACTTCATTATTTTTAATGACTATGTAGTGTTAGATTGTATGGATCGCCATAGTTCACTTAATTAATTCCCACTGATGGACATTGATGAGTTTCGAGTGTTTTAGGATTATAAACAATACTACCACATGCGCTATGAATTGTTTGAACCATTTTGCACTTCAGCCAATATTGTATAAGTGTCTTCTCCCCTAACCTTTGGTGAACTGTATATTATCACATTTTAAAATTTTTATCTAAATCCAATAGGTGCAAAATGCTTACTAATGGTTTTAATTTATATTTTGTACATTGAGTAATATTGGCTATGCATTCACATTTAAAAAGCAACTTCTGTTTCTTTTTCTGTGAACTGCCCAAACCTACTCTCATGTTTGGAAAGGGTATAAAGATAAATAATGTTGCAATTACCTGTGTACCCACAACCTAGCTGCACATGTAGAGCACTACCCATGCGCCCCAAAACCTTGGGGATCCTATCTCCATCTCATCACTCAAAGGCAATGACCATCCTGCATTGCAACTACCATTCTCTTGCTTCTCTCAATAGTTTTATCATCTCTGACTGAATTCTTAAACATTAGATCATCTAGTTTTGTATGTTTTGAAAGTTTATATACATGAAATCAAACTATACAAATTTGTTTGTGGCTTTATTTTTTTCTTTCACTCAAAAACATTGTCATAATATTCACTTATATCCACACCCAAGTATTGGTGTCTTTTAAGTGCCCCTAAGACTTCTTGGGTATTACCTCTTCAGAAGTTATTGTCCCCATTCTACAGTTCCTTATCCTGACTCCGTGTCTTTTCATTTCTTCGTAACACTTTTATCACTCTATTTCTTTATGTTACATTTTAGAAGTAGACTTATATTCATCTTCTAGTACACTAAATCTCTCTTTGTCTATTTAGTCTTATCTTTATCTTTTAAATTTTTATATCCATTTTAAAATTTCTGGAATACACATTTGTTTCTTTTTCATTCTCCTTAGTCTTTTGTTGAAGTCTGCTTTCCTTGCTTATATTTTAAGGCTTTTTAGTCTCTTAAATATAGAAATAGTTATTTCATAGTCTTCAGTTGATAATTCTGATATCTGAAGTGCTCTTAAATTTGATTCTGCTCTTTTCTATTTATTCTTTTTTTATTTGAAGTTTTATATTTTTATTTTATTTTTATTTATTTTTGGTTGCGTTGGGTCTTTGTTGCTGCATGCGGGCTTTCTCTAGTTGCAGCGAGCAGGGGCTACTCTTCGTTGTGGTGCGCAGGCTTCTCATTGAGGTGGCTTCTCTTGTTGTGGAGCACAGGCTCTAGGCACGCAGGCTTCAGTAGTTGTGGCTCGCGGGTTTCAGTAGTTGTGGCTCGCGGGCTCTAGAGCTCAGGCTCAGTAGTTGCAGTGCACGGGCTTAGCTGCTCCGCGGCATGTGGAATCTTCCCAGACCAGGGATCAAACCTGTGTCGCCTGCATTGGCAGGTGGATTCTTAACTACTGTGCCACCAGGGAAGTCCCTCTGCTATTTATTCTTCCTGTCACACATGGTACCTTGAACTCTTTGCTACTATAAACAGTATCTTTTTTACAATTCATCTTCTAATTGTTAGTCACTAGTATACAGAAATATAATTAATGCTTATTATAAACTGATTTTTATCCAGTGTTCTTGCTAAATTCATGAATTAATTCTAACTCTTTAACTAGATATTCTTGGATTTTTCTATATACACGATCATTTGTAAATAATGACAGCTTTCCAGTCTTTCTTCATTTATACCTTTATATCTTTTATTTCTTTTCTTTTTAAATTTCGTTAGCTACAATCTGTAGAGCAATATTAATAGAAATTAATACCAGGTATTTTCATCTCATTTCTAATTTCAGGTGCTTAGCTTTCAATATTTCACCATTAAGCACCATGTTTGCTATAAGTTATTTATAGATAACCTTTAATGAATTAAGGAAACTTTCTTTTATTATTAGTTTGCTAAGAGGTCTTTCTTCCTTTATCATGAAAAAATGTTACATTTTATTTATTTATTTTTTTGCATTCTCAGAAACATGGGATGATTTTCAGTTTTTACTCAACCTAAGCCCATCTAGATTGTAATATATTATTATCTTATATAATGCTGGAGTCAATTTGCTGATTTTTTGGTTTAGGAAGTTTGTATCCATGTTCATGGAGAAGATGGGCCTATATTTTTCCCTTCTTGTTATGCGATTTTCAGTTTTGGTATAAAAGTTCTGCTGACCTATAAAAATTATTTGAGAAGTAGTTCCTATGTTTCTGTTCTTTGTAAGAGTTTTTATAATATTGGTGATGTTTCTTTCTCAGATTATTGGTAGAATTCACAGCGAAGCCATCTGGACCTACAGTTTTCTTTGTGGAAACATTTTTTTAAACAGCTTTATTGATGTGTAATTTACATGCCATAAAATTCACTCATTTTAAGTGTAAACCTCAATGATTTTTAGTACATTTACAGAGTTTTGCAGCTATCATCAAAATCCAATTTTAGAATATTTTCATCACCTCAAAAATATTCCTCATGCCAATTTATAGTTATTTTTGCTCCCATCCCCCAGTTCTAGGCAACCACTAGTCTACTTTCTGTCTATATAGATTTGCCTTTTCTGCACATATGATATAAGTGGAATTATACAATATATGACCTTTGTCCCTAGGCTCTTTTACTTAATATAATATTTTTGAGGTTCATCTATGTTGCAGTTATCTGACCAGTAGTTTGCTGAATAGTATTCTATAATATGAATATACCTTATTTTGTTTATCCAATCACCAGTTGAGGGAGATTGGGTGTTTCCACATTTTGGCTATTTCTAATAATGCTGTTATGAACATTTATGTGCAAGTTTTCATTTCTAGGAGTAGAACTTCTGGGTTGTATGGTATAATTATGTTTAATAATTTAACAAACTGCTAAACTGTTTTTCAAAGTGGTTGTACCATTTTACATACCTACAAGCAATGTTCCTACATCCTGCTGCGGTTATCTGCAGTTGTGATGCTGCAGTCTCAGGCTTTATCAACCAGAGATTGGTCCCATGGACCACCCAACTGCAACCCAGCTGATAGACATGTTCCCTAGTGGGCTTCACCAGAACCGTGCCCTGCCACTTTTGCCCTGATGCAAATCTGAAGGACGGAAATAAAGCACAATATCTACAGTTATGGTGGACTTACTCTGTACCAGGCGTTTTTCTAAACATATTAAAGGGATGATCTCATTTAATCATCACTCTGATCACCCCATTTAGTAGATTAGGAACCTGAGACTCAGAGGTGAAGCACCTTGTCCAGGGTCTTCCTGCTGATCAGAGGCTTGGGCCCAGCCAGTGGTTTGTGAGGCCCCTGCTCTTAGTCTCCTCGTGGGACAGCTGATGGCCACATTCTTGGCCCACATCCCTGGACCAGGATCTGCACATGATCTGGGGAACAGAATGGAACAGGAGGGGTAATAAGGGTTCAGTGACCCAGACAAGGAGTCTGGCTTCTAGAGGGTTAAATCTTCATGTACACAAAAGTCCAGATATCCAGAAAATCCATCTAGCCTGCAGATTAAGGCAGCAATTCCAAGAAGGCCTTCAAAGTGGAGGCAAAACTTAGCCTCAGCCAGAGAGATTTACATGCTTTCAGGAAAAATCTCCAAAAATAACTAGCCTGTAGCTGCAAGCTTGGAGAATATAAATGGAGTTATTTGCCTGGATCAGGGTGCACACACACACACATATGTGTGTATGTGTGTGATACATACAAGCATACACACAGAAAGCAGTACAGGTTCTAATATTTCCTTTGAACTGTGATGAAGATGACATTCACATTTTCTCATTTCTGCTGGAGAGCTACGTATATTACTCTACGCAGAGAAGAAACTCATTTGAACTAGTCAAATAGAGGGAGATGAATCTTGCCATTTCTGCTTCCTGTTGTGCCTATTGATAGTAAGTTGTACAGCGGTTTATCCCACATGCTGCTTAGGAATTCCGCTAATGCTTGCGGTTTACATTTCCAGGACCAGGAAGGAAGCCCTGGTAACATCTTTGGACCTGAAGATAAGAATGATTAATTTTTCCAAACTTATGCTGTACTTTTGTCCTGTCACTCTGAGAAACCTTTCAAAGCTTTTGTTGAAATGATGGGTCTCTAGATGGCAGTCATGTGAACAAGTATTTAGTTCAAGTACAACTAATCAATGATGCTGAGATCTGTTTATCCCGCAGTTCACTAGACACAATGGGAAGATAAAGTTCATAACATGACCCCTCCTTTAAGGCTGTCACAGTATCCTTGGAGCTGAAGTAGCACCTATGATATAAGCAGAGAAGTGTTGGGTGCAAATTAGTATGCTACTGACTGTAAAGGCAGTCTGAGTTTAGAAAAAGAAATCAGACAATACAAGTTCACTCTTTAGTGTTTGCAGAGGTTTTCATTTTAAACAGCAAACATTTATGGAGAAAAGGCAACTTAGGGAACAGGAATGTGCATCAAATTTGGCAAGTGGTAGTGGGATATCTGTTATTATAGTCATGAATCACATACATTTTCCCCAAATGACAATGAAAGTTTGCTATGTCTTCCACTACTGATTTTGTCAGCTGTCACTGGCATTTCATTGGCTCAAGTTACGTTTTCTTCTGGTAGTGGAATCTCCTCATATTATTGTTTTACAATTATGTATTTTCTATTTAGATACTTTTAGAAAGATGAATTCCAGCACAGGCTGGGGTGTTAATTAAGCAGTCTATGTTAGAGACAAAGCCATGAACCTCCAGGGGTATACAATTCAGTCAAGTTGTCAGAGATGAACAGAAAGCTGTTAGACAACTTAAGATGCAACAAGCAATTTAAGCCTTAAAAAGACCTTTGAGAGAGGCTGCCTTGTGATCTACTACATTGCAGGCCCTATTGATTCTGGCAGAACCCCATAGCTGGGCAAACTGGAATCCATGGGGCTCTTAGATAAAAGACCCTCTGTCTTGCTTAGTCTCCCTTCTGTACCAGGTACCCCAAAGATTCTTGAGGTGACTGCTACTTTTCAATCTAGAAGGAAACCAGTGGGAACAAATTTCCCATTTCGGACTGCAGGGAATTAATTAACACTCTCAAAAATAAGAACTAAGGTTTGCTTACATATTACAGATAAAAATAATTACAATCTGATATTTAAAAATAAAAACCCTCGGGCCTCCCTGGTGGCGCAGTGGTTGAGAGTCCGCCTGCCGATGCAGGGGATACGGGTTCGTGCCCCGGTCTGGGAGGATCCCATATGCCGCGGAGCGGCTGGGCCCGTGAGCCATGGCCGCTGGGCCTGCGCATCCGGAGCCTGTGCTCCGCAACGGGAGAGGCCACAACAGTGAGAGGCCCGCATACCGCAAAAAAAAAAAATAAATAAATAAAAAAAAATAAAATAAAAATAAAAACCCTCTAAAATGTATTTATTCTTGAAAGGCAACTAAAACTTTGTTTTGTGTTTTAATTACGTAAAATAATGTAGTCATTCATTTCTCTGTCTTTTGATAAAAAGCAATTAAACACTGATCCAGGGGGAATGTTGATAAACTTCCCTACCTAAACATTTTTTCGGGCCAAAAATATCCTGATTTCAAAAAAAGAAAAGATTTTCAACACATATGATTGTGTTTAGGTTGATATTTTTTTATCATTTAAAAACTGTTCTAAAAGTAAATAGGACGTCCCTGGTGGTGCAGTGGTTAAGAATCCGCCTGCCAATGCGGGGGACACGGGTTCGAGCCCTGGTCCGGGAAGATCTCACATGCTGCACAGCAGCTAAGCCCATGCGCCACAACTACTGAGCCTGCACTCTAGAGCCTGCGAGCCACAGCTACTGAGCCCGCATGCCACAACTACTGAAGCCTGCGCACCTAGAGCCCGTGCTCTGCAACAAGAGAAGCCACCGCAATGAGAAACCCGTGCACCGCAATAAAGAGTAGCCCCCCCTCACCAACCACAACCAGTGAAAGCCCGCGTGCAGCAACGAAGACCCAATGCAGCCAAAAATAAATTAATTAATTTTAACAAAAGTAAATAGGCAAAAAATTAAATAAACCTATAGAAAAAAGGGAAAGGACATGAATAAATTGTTTGAAAAAATAAAACATAAATAGCTTAGGAACATATGAATAAATGCTCAATTTCTCTTATAACTTAATATAAAAATTTAAAACAATTGTGAAATACCATTTTAACTTTCATTTTGCAAAAAAAATGGTAATGCACATCACTGGCAAAAATGTGGGGAAATGAGCAATTTCAAACCATATTAATGAGAATATACATTGGTACACTCTCTTTGAAGCACAGTTTAGAAATATCTTTCAAATTTTTAAATTCAGGTATTATTTGACCTGGCAATTGCATTTCTAGGAATCTACCCTGTGGATATGACTAACATGTGTATGAAAGATACGTGTCCATTGCTGTTAGTAATGAGTCTAGCAATATTCTAAAATGCCCATTAACAGGAAACTGATTCAGTAAATCATGGTATATTCATATAAGGGATTGCCTTGCAGCCATTTTTGTAAATGAGGCATCTCCCTATATACTGACATAGAACTCTAAGGTATATCATTAAGAGAAAAAAAGAAATCTGTTGAAGAGGGTAACAGGGCACAATAATCTGCATAGAAAATTCCAGAAAATGTACTTAAGAACCTTTAAATAGTAGCTCCCTGTGGGACGATGTGGAATGGGAGGGATAATTATTTTCACTGTTTACCTGTTCTGCTATTTTGTATGTATATTTCCTACTTTAATTATAATACTAAAATCTAGTTAAGATTGAGTAAAGTGTACCATGCCCGCATGGATATAGTCTGAGTTCTATAGGCCTTTTAAGTTAATTTACCTCTAAGAAAAGTAGGAAAAAACACTTAGCTTAAATATGCAACAAGGAAATTACGTGAAAGATGAATAGAGAGATGAGCATTCAGGATGTGCATCTATTTCAAATCCAGAAAGAGCATTTCACAATTACCTTTAGGCAGACAATGTGTTTACCAGTCCCACTAGCTAGCTTACTTTTCATGTGAGTCATACCAGCCCCTCACATTGGATTAAAAGAACACAATTATGGCTAAAGGATTAATAGAAACACTCCTAAAAATGTTGTGACTCTAAAAGGAAGAGGGATGCAATTCTCTCCTGTATTGCCAAGTTGTTTTTTAGGTCTGGTTTATATAGGTGTTTTAATCATTTGCCCAGCTGCCATCAATTGCAATGTGTTTTCTTTTCTTCACTAATAATACACGTAGCTATTTGTTAACATTTTCATAACTCAGGCTTAGCGTGTGGTGGGTACTTGATTCACTTGACATTTTGCTTGAGCTGTTTAAAGGTTGGTGGTTGTTTTTCTGAAGTAGCACTAATTCATGGGAGTTGTAACATCCCTGTGGCTTCGTGGTTTCTGCTTTCCTCCCCACTGAGGTTTTCACTGAAAGAACCAGCTGTTTATTGAGAGCTCACAACTATACACAAAAATATTCATTGCTGGTGGACTTCTGGAGAGTCCTCTTTTAAATGAGATACATTTTAAATGCACACAGAGAAATATATGCAGGTTGCACACCTCCCAGTTGTTTCCCTGTCAATGTCCACTTGTAAATGAACTTCAGTTGGTTTTCAGTCTATAAACTGAAAATATACTGAGTCCAAATTCTGCTTTCTTTTCTGTTTTCAGTGAGGACAGTAAGAGCCAGTGCATTTGGATTTTATGCTCGAAAGTCTTCTTGTCCTGTCAAATAAAGTCGAATTGAATAGTCCCAGGCCACAGAACACCTCTCACTCTAACTGGAAGTTACACACCCAAGATGGGCATCACGAACAGAAAATCATGTACATAATAAATATTTTTAAAACTCTTTCTGGCTACAACAGGGCCTTTTGATGTTATGGTTGTGTTCATATTTTCTCTTCCTTTTGGAATTCAGTATCAGAATCAATAAGGGATCATATCTACTTAACATTCTTTGTCCAGAAACCTAACATACATAATTTGGTACCAATTTTCACAAAGTAAAACCACTGTCCTTGTGAAAGTCAACTAAAAACTAATATGCTGATTTTAAATAGAGTTCTGGTTCCAACCCAAACTGTGAAAAGTAAAGCAATACATTGAAAGCAAAAAGGGCTTCATTGTTAGAACACACCTTGGAAGATGTGAGACTATTTTTTTTCTCTTTTTTAAGTGGTTATTTTTAAGAGTGTAAGATCCATGCATAGTTTTGTGTTTGCAGTGGTATTGAATGAGATACAGGGTGTTGGGCTGTGCAATGAGCATGGATCAAATAAACAGCATTTGGTTTTTCACAATTAGGTCCTTTGCTGGCTGTCTGAACAAAGAAGCCAAGTACTGAATATTCTTTGGATAGATATGTCTCTCATCACAAAAAGTAGCCAGGTAATTAATCAGCCACAAAACACAGTACTAACAGCATCAGAAAAGCTGTGTGGCCAGTGTCTCCAGTGTTCTCAATCTGCTGGTGTTTCATGAGTTCCCAAACTGAAAAGTAAAGTTAAATTAAATTAAATTAAAATAACATGAAATAAAAACCCAAACAGGATCTGCTATGGGAAAAGCAGTTTGAATGTATGGGCCACACAATAAGAATTGCTTACTTAAACAGAGGTAGTTTCAAAATCACTTTCTATAGGCTTAGGAAATACCTGAATTTTACTTTTTCAGGTTTCCAATCCCTTATCTAAAATTAATTTGGTCAGTTGAGTTTTGGAATTCAGATTTTTTTCAGACTTTATAGAGGTAACACAGTGCATCTACACATATAATATGTAGTGACCCTCAGTGGGATCTAGGGCAGCTCCCCCTAATCAAACATACTAAGATTTCTACAACAAAAAGCAGAGATATTCACATTAAGTGAGGTAAATAGACTCCAAATAGTGTCATATCAGTTCAAGTCAGGTTATGCCACTAAATAAATATACTGCTAATTAAAAAAAAAAAAACTTTTGATTTTCAGAGTTTCTGTATTTAATAACTGTGGTAAGGGATAATGGAGTTGTATTAAACTGGCACTACACAGCAGGCAGATTATGTAAAAGCCTTTTCCATTGTCACCAAAAAAACTGTGTACCTCTTCTTTTCTCTTAACGTGGAAATAAACAATTGGTAAAGAGCTACAGTTCAGGAAGAACACAGTGAATCAGAGGCACTGGCACCAAAAATTTAAGCACACCCCTCAAGCAGGATTCTCTCTTCTAGAAGCTGGGAAAACACATGGCGTTGGAAAGCTGCATTGGCTGATTTGAACTGGGTACTGTATCTGTGAAAAAGTTAAGCCCCGTGCCTCTCATTCAGTTTGTGAGCTTTAATTGATGTAATTGAACTTCAACCTTGAGGGTTAAAGTGTGGGGGACACTCAGGGTGTTTCGTTGCCATTAGTGATTGTTATCCTGGTTGCTGCTTGTCTGACATTTTTAGAAACTATCAGTGGTTTAGAATGGTGACAATTTTAATCACGATGTTAGATTCAATGTTTCTGATGATCTCATTGATTAAATGGAATCAGCTACATGGCAGAAACTCATTTTTTTTTTACAGTTGAAAAAAAATTTATTCAAGTATAACATGCACATATACACAAATTATAGTCATTTAGGCCGATGAATTTTCACAAATTGAACATTTTCAAGAAAACCAAAATTCGGATCATGAAAGAACACTGCCAGCATCCCAGAATTCCACTTTGTCTACTTCTAGTCACTGTTCCAAAAATAAAACCCACTTTCCTGTCTTCTACCAGTATATGAGTTTACCTGTGTTGTAAATATATATACACATACACACATACATATGATCAAACAATATAAACTCTTTGCTATACATTTTCTTTAGCATTTATTTAATATAAATTTATTTATCCATATTTTTGTGTATAGTTACATTGTTCTCTTTGCATAGAATTACATTGTGAGAAAATACTGCAATTTATTTCACCATTCCACTATTTTTCAGCTTACTTGTAGTTTCTGAATAGTACTACTATGAATGTATAGCATTTCTTTTTCATGAACATATGCATGCATTTCTATGGATTATGTGCTTAGGAATAGAATTGCTAGATTATAGGATATGCTTATGTTCAGCTACAGTAAATCTATCAATAGCATTTTAAACTGCTTGCACAGATTTGTACTCCCATCAGTAGGAAAAGAGTTCTGACTCTGCCGTCCTTACAACACTTCCTATTTTCGGACTTTTTTGTTTTTGTGTAATAGTAACACATCATGGTTAAATTTGCATTTCTCAGAATAATGTTAAGTATCTTTTCGTATATTTATTAGCCACTTGGATACACTTTTTTGTGCTTGTCCAAGTATTTTGCCCATTTTTTTCCTACTGGTTTGTTAATCATTTTCCTGTTGACTTACAGTGCTCTAGGGCTTCCCTGGTGGCGCAGTGGTTGAGAATCCGCCTGCCGATGCAGGGGACGCGGGTTCGTGCCCCGGTCCGGGAGGATCCCACATGCCGCGGAGCGGCTGGGCCTGTGAGCCATGGCCGCTGGGCCTGCGCGTCCGGAGCCTGTGCTCTGCAGCGGGAGAGGCCACAACAGTGAGAGGCCTGCGTACCGCAAAAAAAAAAAAAAAAATACAGTGCTCTATATATTCAGGACATAAGCCCTTTGTCAGATATGTGTTGCAAATATTTTGTCTCACTCTGTGGGTTACCTTTTCATCCTTTTCGGGTCATTCTTGAATGAATTAAAGCTCTTAATTTTCAAATTATCTAATCTGTTATTTTTCTTTACAATTAGCTCCCTGTTTTAGAAATCTCTGTTTACTCAAGGGTCAGAAAGATGTTTTTCTATGTTTCTTCTTTAAATGTTACTGTTTTACTTTTTACTTTTTTGTTTCGTGTAAATTTTAAAATTTTATCTTACTTTTTATAAAATTTTGTTTAGATTGCAATCCATGTGGAATTGATTTTTGTATATGGCATGGAATAGGGGTCAAGATAATGTTTTCATACGAAAATTTAATCCAACAACATTTATTTTAAAGATCATTGTTTCCACTGCCCTGTAGTATTTGCTTTGTTACAAGCTACTTGATTCTGACTTGGAGAATTGTTTTCTATTTCATTGTCCTATGTGTCTTCTATTGTTGTGTCAATCCTATACTTTTTTACTAGTACAGCTTTTTAAAGGAACTCATTACTAATTGGCCAAAATTTTTAAAAAGAAATGCTGGCTTAAGAAACTGCGAACATAATAAAAGTTATATGTAGAAAAAGTCTACTTGAGGACAGGAGAAAGAAGAAGAACTCACACGTCCAGACAGTTCTGTTAAAAAAAAAAAACCCTGCTTATTTTCTCTTTGATGGTTTGAATGTATCAATTGTTGCCTTCTGATAGTGAGACAAAAATATTGGACCAGAGTGGAAAGCCCTGTTCAGAGCACAGGGTACTTTTAAGACCCAGAGGAAGTGGAAAACTTCCCAGGTAAATGTGTTTGGGAAGTCCCCACATGCCCACATGACAGAGATCAGTGAACCTTGTTAATGAAACTCACCTTCTCCCCCCAACAACCTTCATCCCTTATGTATCTGCACCTGACATGCAAAGCTATTGTCCTAAGACCTTCTTTTAGACTCTCCTGACAAACAACCATCACTTCCTTATATTCAGCCCTCTGCTTTGTTTCTGTATGAGTGTCCAACCCCTGTCTTCCCCGCCCTCCTCAGCCACATCAACTTGATCTGGTTATAGAGCATTTAATGTCTTCATGCTTATTTCTGCTTAAGCCAAAGTTTTAGTTCCTGTTGGTCATCAAAGTTTCCCCCATCCTTTCCAAATGTCCCATAATAAAGCAAAAGAAGCTAGGCCCCAAGTAGATTCCATTATCATCTGGATTCGCCTTGAAAAGAGGCAGTTGGGAGAACAGTAGAAAGAATTCGTAATGGAAAGCAGAATCTCTTGGTACAAAGCCTGGCTTTCTCCCTCACCAGTCGTCTAATCCTCAGCAAGCCACGTCATTTCTCAGACTTGAACTCTCTCTCTGTTAAAATGGGAGATCATTGAATTTATTGACCACCAGGTTTTCCTTCAACTTGACAAGCTTATTAGACTTCGATTCTTCTGTTTTTGGCAGACCTGCCATCCTACCCTCATTGGCCTCTCTCACTGTGAAGTAACAAAGTAGAATTTCCTGAATCGATTCCGATCCCCCCCTATCACGTTATTATCTACTTGCTCTTCCATGCTAGCTACCAACCTTTCCTTCCTTGGCTTCTCCCCGACACTAATTAAGTGAAGACCATTTGTACATGTGCTCAACATGGAATGAGAATAGACATGAGATTATATGTATGTTTCTCCTAAGCCAGAAACTTGAACAATACTGTTTGCTTGTTTCAGGCTTACACTTGAGGATTGGTCAAAGGAGTCATTTACCTGGCAAAACCATAACTTGATAGGAAACCTTATTCATTTAAGTGTTTTCTAAAAAACATTTCTTGCTTCTCAGCTCTTAATAGCATGATTTTGTTTCTCTGATTCTTCCTACGAAACAACATGGTGGGCTTACCTTTAAAAAAAGAAAGGCTAAGAGAGAAAGAAACATTTGTAAAAATATATACTCGTCTCTGGTACTATCATTATAAAACTGTGTAGCAACTGACAGTTTAATATTTGATGTTTATGATTAGTTTTCTTTTTTTTTTTCTTCCTGCCTGAGCCTACCCCCTGCATTGGACTTGGAAGGAAACTAGATAAGTCAATTAAAAACAAAAACATTGATATTTTAATCATATTTCCTAGTATAAATTTCATGTCAAACATGAAATTTAAGCAAAATGGATAGATGGTATTTATGTAAATGAGCCCCCAATGGCACTAACATCTGTGATTTTGTTAAAAAATTTTATTATAAAATATGTTACCCATGTTATAAAGAGGCAGTTGGGAGAATAGTAGAAAGAATGTTGTTTTTAAATATAATGCAACTAAGCATTTATTATACTGTTTAAGAAGAGCAGCAATTGCTGTGATATTTCAGAAATTATATCTTTTTTAATGTAATATATGCTCATAGACTCTAAAGAGTATTTTAAAATATACGATCTCTGCAAAAGACAATATTCAACTAAAGATAGATAATTTTTAATATAAGTAAAGTGTTACAAGATTTTAAATTAAAGTCATCACTGGATTCTTCACAGAACAATGTACAGAAGTTTGCAAACTTCCTGTACCAGAGCAGTACAATCTTTACTTGAGTGACGTGTTCAATAACATGTTGGTAATCTTCCACATCTGCATTTAAAGTGTTTAAATACTTTACTACCCCTAAAGTATTTGTTGACCAAAAAATGCTCCCACTCAGGGAATTTAGGAAAAGAGAGATTCCATTTGATGGATGTCCTCAAGAAAGAAGTAACTGAACACGAGGTGTAGAGAAGCCTTTAAGGCAGAAGAAGGCAAATAATCACTGTCAACTGCATTTTAACTGAAATAACGCCAGATGCCATTTTAATATCTGAATAATTAGTCTAAAATCAGCTGGTGCAGCCCTTACAAATTTAGAATCCAGGACAAAAGCAGAAATTTTAATTTGGCTGGCTTAACGTGTGGAGATAGGGCATTTGTGCTTAGGGAAAAATTACCCACAGGATTTAGTGTTTAAAATTTTGACCTTTAGAAGGTTCATTAATCTCTCCAGAACTCCATTTTTCAGTCAATGAAACAGGATATTTGCCAACTACCCTACATGAGATTTGTAACGTAAATGTAAGTAAATCTTTTAGAAATACAGAGAAAAAGTATAAGTGCCAAAAACACGGTCATTTCCTTTTAATGTCTTTTTTTTGTTCATAATAAAAGTGGTTCACACTTTTTAAAGGCAATTTAGAAAATAAATGTGATAGATATATCCCAGGGCTTTCTTATAAATGTATGTCTATTTCAGGTCTAAATGGGCCTGAGTGTTTTACCCTTTTGATGAGAGGAAATCCAGTTTTCCTCAGGACTCTTTTCTTAAAGAATTCCCTCTGGGAATCTCTGATATGGATAGAAGGGTAGAAAGGGAGTTTTATCCTATTGCTGCCTGTCCCCTCTGCTCTGGGGGCTGGCAATCTGTTTTGCTGTTTTGCTCCTGGGACTGCCAGCGCTCAGCTGCTCACAGCCCCTTGTCTCCCTCTGTGATCTTCTTCCTCCTTTTATTCATCATTAAAATGACAGGTGCTCACCTGGAGAATCCAGGGTGTTGCAGGATTGAGGCTTGGGGGATGGTAGCTCCAAGTTTGGCAGCCTCACCCTGTGGCATCACTCACGTTGAATTTCTCTCCAGAACTCCATTTTCTTTCCTTCCAGTGCAACCTCTTGGGTGGCAGCCTGGCCCATCTAACAGGAGCTTGAGTCCTGTGATGGTCAGTGAGGGCTGCTGCCCTGTGACAGGACTGGGAAGAAGGCAGCCAGAGTTTGGGGTTTCCCCTCAGCCTCCTGAGACTGGAGCCAGACTGGTGAGGGCCTGACTCTTTTCCTTTTGTTCCACAGAAAAAAACCACATGGCCTGCCCCTGCTGACTCTGGGGTAATAGATGGGGCTGAAGCCCTTTCTGTGGATAAGGCTCAAGTCCTCTCTCACCGTAATCCCAGGCCCAAGCACTATTTGTATGACTGGAAGTTTCTGTAACAACCTAGAGGAAGGTTAAGCAGCTGCTCCCCACCCAGCACATACCCAGCTTTGCCCCCAATGTTAATCTAACGTGGTCTCACCTCTAACAAAGCAAGAGCTTTCCTTCTAACTTTCTCAGTTTCCACCCTTCTATATCTGAGCTCCCAATGTTAAAGTTCCTTGCAGCTTTTTCTTGGGTTATATTCTTTTCTCTCTCCTCGTTCTCTCTCTAGGTGATCTCATCCATCCTTAAGTCTCTCAGATCTATCAACTTGCTGGTGACTCCCTAATATGTAACTCTAGTTAGAGCTCTCTTCAGACTTCCAAAGTGATGGTGGTTGTGAGGAACAGGGGTGACGTAAGTGATCAGGTGAGTCTGGATTCTTGATCTATTTGGAAGGTAGAGACAATGGAATGTCTTGGTTGCGGTGAGAAAAGAAGAGACTTTGGGCTTCAGCAAATGGTTGCGTGGTGATCCCATTAGAGTTGGGGAAGTTTGTGAGAAGAAGAGGTTTGGCAGGGAACATCAGTAGTTTAGCATTGAGACGTCTATCAGTCATGCAAGAGATGTTGAGAAGGTAGGTCTCTATCAGAATTAAGGGTTAGAAAAGAGGTCAGGGGGCTGTCAGCATAGAATTCATAGAATAGGACAAGGTCACCAGTAGAATAGTATAAAAATACATCAGGTATTTACACATTCATAGTACATATTTGTATTACATTTGTGCATTTTAAATATTTTCTATTATTTATAATACTCATATAAATATGTATATAAGTATACCATAAAGGGATATGTTATTAACATTTCCAAGTCTTTTGATTGATCACGTTGTACCATTGCATTTCAGAATGGCTGTACAATTTATACTCCCTTCATCTGTCTACATATGTATCCATTTCCCTCTAGAATGTCATTTACTTAGGCATCACTTCCCAACAGGGTATAAAATAACCAGGAATGGGTGAAGAGCTATATTTATCTGCAGGCTAAAAGATGACACTTCTCCAAGATTATGAGCAGTTCAGAGACTTTATTCTCGTAAACACAAGATGAGCAAGGGGATTTTGGCTTTCAGTTTAAAAGATTAACTCCAAGGGAACTGTTCTGGTTCAGATAGCGAGTTACTGTGAAAATCTGATGGCCATCAAGATGACTGATACTTCTTGAGGAGTAAAGAAGAGTATCAGTCTCCCTGATGTTGTCACGTTCCAAATGGGGTTGGGTCGTTGCAGCACCAGAATATGGGACAAATTTCTTTAAGAAGATGTTATTCCATTTATTAATAGATAATGGAGTTTTGTGAGCCTGTGTTTTTGCTGGTTTTACACCAACTGTTGGTAAGGCTGTACTTATAACTGATATTGATTTAAAAAATAGATTATTGTAGGGATTCCCTGGTGGCGCAGTGGTTGAGAGTCCGCCTGCCGATGCAGGGGACATGGGTTCGTGCCCCGGTCTGGGAAGATCCCACATGCCGCGGAGCGGCTGGGCCCGTGAGCCATGGCCGCTGAGCCTGCGCGTCCGGAGCCTGTGCTCCGCAGTGGGAGAGGCCACAACAGTGAGAGGCCCGCGTACCACAAAAGAAAAAAAAAAAAAGATTATTGTCACTTTTGTTAGCTATTTTCCCTGCCCTTTCTCCCAGCGACCCCATTCCTTCACTTTCACCATGGCTGGGAGTTAGGTCGGTTTCCTACTAGCTTAGGAAATGAGCCAATGACTGTTAAGTGAACATTCTCACCAGGACAGCATTTTCAGGCTGGTGGAAGTGGTTCAAATTTATAGTAATAGTATATCTTTAGAGGACATCTTTCTTTTAGGAGCTTGTTGTATTTTATAGGCATTCAGCTTGATTCTCCCCAGGACCCAGGAGAAACCAGTAACGGTAATGACATACACAAGTACTTATAAACCTTAATGATAGATGCCCATGTTGTCTTAGGAAGGAAATGTCTACCTTGACTGTAGCCTTTCTGCTTAATGCAAAACTCTGCTGAGAGACTTCACTGCCCCTGCCTGACTGCCTCTCCCAAGCCCTAAATGTTGAGCAGCATCTTGGGGCTGAGTGGACTTCCCCTTCCAATACAGTGGAGGAAAAACTGTGCTCATCATTATTCTAATGTGGGAAATATCACTATAGAGATTGATGGCTCAAATATCACTCAGAGACTGTTGAATTCAGTTCAACAACAATTTGTTGAGTGGCTACTATGTGCCAGACCTTTTGTGACAGACGCGGTCCTGACCAAGTACTTAGAATCTAAGGTGCAGTTTCCAGGCATGTGCCAACAAAGCGGAGCCAGGCAGGATGCATCAGAGCGGACTGGGGAGGTGTTTTAACAGAGATTCTAGAATCCTGCCTCTGGACAGCCAGTAGGTCTCTGGTGAGTTCCAGGTTTCCTCCTTTTTAAAATAGAATCTATTTTGACAAAAAAGGTGATTTTCCTGAGCTATCAAATCCAGGAATCATTGTTCTCATTCATTAGCTACACTGTGATAGCATTATATATATATATATGTTTGTTTTTTTTTTTTCGGTACGCGGGTCTCTCACTGTTGTGGCCTCTCCCATTGTGGAGCACAGGCTCCGGACGCGCAGGCTCAGCGACCATGGCTCATGGGCCCAGCCGCTCCACGGCATGTGGTATCTTCCCGGACCGGGGCACGAACCCGTGTCCCCTGCATTGGCAGGCGGACTCTCAACCACTGCTCCACCAGGGAAGCCCCGATAGCATTATGTTTTAAACAACTTGGGAAAACTAAGCTACAGAAGTAGAATATTGTTGAACTGGCGCATGACAGTGGTATTGTATGGTGATGAAAGTTGGAGTTTGGAAGCAGACCAAATCTCTCCTTTACCTCCTCTAACTGTGTGATATCAGGCAACTGCTTGAGAGCTTTAGCATTTTGCTTTGGCACACAGCTCTCTTCTATAAAATAGAGGTAATACTTCCTTATTTTATAGGTTGTTTTGCTGATTAAAATGAGATGTTGCATGCCAAGTGTGACGCCTTGCATACTCTGTTAGTGGTAGTTATCATTGTTGCTGTCATCATTGGTAAAACTCAGGAGAAAAGTCAAACCATCTGTATTCACCCCCTTCATTAGAATATCGGGCCTCTCTGTCATCAGCTCTGTAGTGACAGATATCAAAGGCACATGCATGCACACAGAGTTCATGTGCATAGTGTCCATAAGTGGAAGATATGACCAGTCATGTGTCTCGAATAACATTCCCCGTTAGTCTTAATCTAATTTCTTTTGTTTTAAGGAGTAAGTTAAAAGAAAACAGTCTTATTCTTATAGGGGTTCCTAGGTTATTTTCCCTCCAAGCCAATGTTAGCATCATTAGTTTTGAGTTCTTCTGGCAAGGGCATAGGCTCTCTTGGGTATGTTCCCAATCCATAAGTATAGTCAATGTTGGAATGGAAGGACTGACCAGATCATACATTCTGTGCTAGGACTCTAGATTCTCCTCCCGAGGAAGACAGAAAAAGTGCTGGGGCACTTCCTGAAAAATCAATGGACGTCACATAGAAACTGCGGGAGAAAAATCCCTTAAGGCTTTTATGGTCTGTGGCTGGCTGCCTAGCAGTTTTAGTCATCTCCAGTTAAGACAAGACATGCCCCCTAGGGGAGAAAAGGAATGTAAATTCCAGGACAAGATGGGATGCTGAACAGAGCCCCTGCCAAGCCAGGAAGGAGAGGGTTAACAGAGCCTAGGTTAACTAGTTACCAGTTAACATTTGTGAGGATGTTTTATAGACACAGCATGTAAAACAGGCCGGATTCCAGATGTCACAGCGGAGGTTACTAGCCTCTGGAGG
The DNA here is from genome assembly GCF_964165515.1 of Mesoplodon bidens. Lineage (NCBI taxonomy): Eukaryota > Metazoa > Chordata > Mammalia > Artiodactyla > Ziphiidae > Mesoplodon > Mesoplodon bidens. Next base: position 88,644,559 of record NC_138162.1, read on the forward strand.
GATCTACAAAAAATCCCTCTTGAGCTTCCCTGGTCGCACAGTGGTTGAGAGTCCGCCTGCCGATGCAGGGTCACGGGTTCGTGCCCCGGTCCGGGAGGATCCCACATGCCACGGAGCGGCTGGGCCCATGAGCCATGGCCGCTGAGCCTCCGCGTCCGGAGCCTGTGCTCCGCAACAGCAGAGGCCACAGCAGTGAGAGGCCCGCATACCGCAAAAAATAAAAAAATAAAAAAAATCCCTCTTAATTCTACTTTCTTCAGAAGGTGGAAAGAAGAGGGAAAGAGTTGGAGAAAGCAACCAGGGAGGCAGGGTGGACAGGGAATATGTGCATGCAAATAGCGAGAAAGATGCTCTTATTATTTATCAACATGTTTCTAAAAATGCTTCTACAGATGTTTGATTAAAGGTACACAGCAGGCATTCTCTGGTGTTCCTGTTACAATTTTAGTGCTTTTTTAATGTCTGTGGTATTGTTTCTCAACATATTCCATACTTCATTCATTTGCTTGCTCATTCATTCGTTCATTTATTTCCCAAAAACTCCTTGAGGCATTTTCTCTAAGCCTAACAAAAAGACATTAAGGTATACTCGTGCCCTTAGAGCTCATGGAGATAGAGACGCAACCAGTAATTATCTTACGAGGAGATAAGTGTGAAAGCAACTGTGTGTGCGTGGTCTGTGGGAGCATGGAGGTGGGACCGAGGGCTCTGATGGAGGGCTGGGAAGAATTCAGAGGAGGTGTATTATATGTCGCTGTACCTTAAAGGAGGACTACAATGTTTGCAGCTGCACATAAGAGAATGGACAACTCAGGTAGGGAGCAGGAACTGCTGGGCCTGGAGGCTGAAGAGCCATGAAATTATTCAAGAAAAATGAAGACTATTTCGATGTAGATAGTCCACTGGGCACACTGGGTAGATGCGGCAGGGGCAGCCAATTAGGATCATGCTGGGGAGAGTGGACTTTATCTCATGAACATAGGGAAACATTGAATGTTGTTAGGCAGGAAAAATGGTACGCTCATTCAGTATTTTATACAAACAGACCTTGTACTGTGATATTGTGCTTTGCTTTATTGTGGTTTCTTTTTTTTTTTTTTTTTTTTAACAAATTGAAGGTTTGTGGCAACCTTGCCTAGAGCAAGTCTGTTGGTGCCATTCTTCCAATAGCATTTGCTCACTTTTTGTCTCTGTGTCACATTTGGGTAATGCTTGCAGTATTTCAAACTTTTCATTATTATTATATTTGTTATGGTGATCAGTGATGAGTGATCTTTGATGTTACTATTGTAATTGGTTTTGGGTGGGCAGTGAGCCACGCCCGTATAAGATGGTGAACTTGATAGATGAATGCCGTGTGTGTTCTGACTGCTCCACTGACCGGCCATTCCCTGTCTCTCTCCCTTTCCTCGGGCCTCCCTATTCCTTGAGACACAACGATATTGAAATTACGCCACTTAGTAATCCTACAATGGCCTCTGAGCATTCAAGTGAAAGGAAGAGTCTATCAATGTGGCAGACTTCACGTGGTCTTATTTTAAGAAGCTTCCACAGCCACCTCACCTTCAGCAATCACCATCCTCCTCAGTCAGCAGCCATCAACACTGAGGCAAGACCCTCCACCAGCAAAAAGATTAGGACTCGCTGAAGGCTCAGATGATGGCTAGCATTTTTTGGCAATACAGTACTTTTTAATTAAGGTGTGTACATTCTTTAAAGATATAATACTATTGCACACTTAATAGACTGCATACTAGTGTAAACAAAGCTTTTATATGTACTGGGAAACCAAAAAAATTGTGTGACTTGCTTTATTGCAGTATTTGCTTTGTTGCCTTGGTCTGGAACCAAACCGACAATATCTCCAAAATATGCCTGTATATGTTCAACAGAGTAGAGAAAGGAAAAAGAGGTAATGGAGACAGTGGGGAAGAAGGAATTAATTTAAAGGACATGACCATTAACTAAAAACCAGCCATCCTCCAGGCATAGTCCTGGGGGGCTCCCATAAAATATTTCCTTGTAGAATCCATACATCCACACACACAATCTATGTTGTAGCAACGATCGCTTCCAGATAAGGGAATTGAGGCTCATCAAGGTTATGTAACTCACCCCAGCTGCCAAGTTCATCAATGGCTGATATCAAATGCAAACCCAAGGGCCTCTGAGGTGAAAGGCCACGCTCTCTCCTCTCTAAACATTGAGATGCCCCAGGAGAACATTACCCTAGGTCAGGATTTTGCCTGGGCTTGAGGGGATGGTGATGGGAATCTTTTGGTAACTTAAAAGAAGGCTTGAAAGAACCGAATGAAATAGAGTCTAGCTGCAACAACTGAATAAGACCTCGAATCTTACTCTTGCTGTCACAAAAGACAAAGAAAGATGATCAGGATTAACACGGTTGGCAATCTCAGCAGCCCACCATCAGCGGTGCACTCTGAGCACACCCTGAACAGCACTTAGCCCTTCCCCAGCCATCGTGACTGACAAGAGAAGTGCTGTGTCTTCCAAACATGCAGAACACGGACGATTTTTCCAAATGAATTATTCATTCAAAGCTTCCAACAAAAAGCACGTTGCTTTTCATTCAGTGAGGGGGCTGTGAGGAGGGGGATTAGAAGTGCTGAGGTGACAGGAGGGATGTTGACATTATTAAACAGATGGAGGTGCAGTAATAATAAGCTTTAAGGTAACAGTTGCTAAATAAAGGCAAGCCTAGTGAAATATGCAATTAAACAAGAAGAGAAATTGATGGGTGAAAACAAGTCAGGGAGCCCAAATGCAAGTTGGTTTGGTACCTAAGGAGTGAGAAGAATGTGAAGAAGAAATATGTTTTCTGGAAACAGTTGTGGTTTCTTAAAAAGTCAAGTAATTATTAGAGATTCAGATGAATTCTTTGATGAATACTGAAATATACCTACTAATATTATTAGGAAATATACTAGCCACAGGAAATCCCAGGCAGATGGGATTTTAAAATTGAGTTTTTCCTCCCAGAGGACAGAGAAAATTTGGGAATTGTCTTTCAAGGATATCCTTGAGACACATAAATAAAATACAAAGAAAAACATGAATCAGAAAAATTAAGGACATAGAAGACAAAGGTCTTATTATTTGGAATTCTTTCAAATCTGTGAGAAAACTCTAAAATCCCAATTAAAATGGGTAAAGATATTAATGAGCAATTCACAAGGAGAAATCAAATGGTCAATATAATTTCACACAAAAACTATTCAGAAATCAACCATCACAAAAATTCAAAAGAGAAGAACAATTTCAGATACTCTTTATTTATTTAGGCAGCTCAACTGGCAATCTTTAAATGATAAGGAGTCTTGGCAAGTTTGTTAAGGATATGGGCATCATCATACATTGTAGTTGGGAATGACATTGCTATATATGTCTGGAGGCCATTTTGGTAATAGTTGTACATAAAAATTGAGAAATTTATAAACACATCCAGTCAGAGAAGTCATGGAAACAATATGCAAATGTTTGTAATTGACAGAATAGTTACCCCATGAAGATCTTTACCTGCAAGACCTACTTTAGTACTTACTGCTATGCTTCAAAGTTGGTAGCATCTTAACCCTCATTAACAGCAGAAGGAACAGGACGAACTTCTTAGACATTAGTTATTGATAATTTTGCTCAAGGTCACTCAACCTGTAAGGCATGAATGAAAAAGGATTATAACTCAAGTCTGACCACAGAGCTTGCATTCTGTTCTTTGTGGGAGAGTAGAAGCTTTCTTAAAAAATTTCAACCGAACTGGTTTATCAGATGAATGTACAACATATTCCCTCTGCAAATCCCAGGGATGAATGTTCAGTGCATGCTATGCACCTGTCATCAGTAGGTATCCCTCTATTGAGCCCAAATACTTCTGCTTCTCTAGCTGAGTTACATGTTTACCAACAGTCAGTTGTGTTTCTCCCCATGCATTTATCCCAGGTATAATGATCACTATCATAATGTAATTTAATTAATGTTGTATAAATTCTAGGCCCCTTATGAGTGTGAAGAGATTTTGTTTCTATGAATCCTCAGTTAACACTTTAAACATACTTCATACACTTGAGCTGCTAAACAAACAAACAAAAAGCTTGTTGAATTAAGTTGGAGCAAGACAGTTATGAAATATTAGGAAGATTTTATTAACTCAATATTAACCATTTCATAACTAATGGCTTCATGTTTCCTTATGTTCTTACTCCACTTAAATACTAATAAATAACTAATATTTATGGAACACTGTGGTAGGCAGAATAATGCACTCTTCCCCCCCATCCCAGCCCCCAAAAAAGATGTCCACATCCTAATCCCCAGAACCTGTGACTATGTTAGGTTACTTGACAAAGGGCAATTAAAGTTGCTAGTGTAAAATAGGGAGATTATCCTGGATTATCTGGGTGGGTCCAGTGTTATCAGATTGATCCTTAAAAGTGGAAGACTGAGGTAGAAGAGAAGAGAGACAAAGAAATGTGTGATGAAAGATGCAAGTTCAACACGATGCATGTGAGAAGGACCCAACCTGCCATTACTGGCTTTAAAGGTGGAGCACGGGGCCACAAGCCAAGGAGTGAGGACACCCTTTAGTAGCTGGAATAAGGCAAGGAAGTCAGTTTTCCCCTGGAGCCTCCAGAAAGGAACACAGCCCTGCTGACACCTCAGTTTTAGCCCAGTGAAACCTGTGTTGGACTTCAGACCTATAGTACAGTAAGATCATAAATGTGAGTTGTTTCTATGCTACTAAATTTTTGGTAATTTGTTACATTAGCAGCAAAACGCTGCTCTACATGTATAGTTTAATTGTCATGACCCTCTCAAATGCACCGCTTTCAATAACTGACTTTGTAATAAGATCTCAGAAAAGGGAAAAAGAGTGGAATTCAGCATACCCGTAACAGTCACTACTACTGTTAAAAAGAGAGAAGGGGTTGTTGTAAAGCTCTGTTGAGGGAATTGATACAGAGTGCAGTGGTTATGAGGTAGAGAGAGTCTAGAATCAGACTCCCTGTCAGAGATCGGCCTTTGCAACTCTATACATAACTCTATAGAAAAGTCCCTGGCACCTGACGGGTACTCAGTAAATGTTAGCTATTTATGATGACATGACAGTCGATCAGAAGTGCAAGTCACTCTAGAACATGCAAAGGAAAAGTATTGTTATACTGGGTGGGCCAAACAGTTCACTCGGAAAAACACAAATGAACTGTTCGGCCAGCCCAATAGATCTAAGTTAACTCTGCAGACCTGTCCACACCCTTCCCCTATTTGCATCTCCTGCTTGGTCCAGTTTGGTGGGTTTGCTATACAGTCCCTGAGACTTTTTCCTCTTCCTGGTAACTTTTCATCTCTCTGACACCTTATTTTTCTCTTCTTGCCAAGTCCTATTCATCTCTTAAGTTTTAGCTTGAATTTCTTTTCTCTGAAATCTGCCCAGAAAACTGCTGCCTGTAGTAGTAATCTTTCCTTTCACCCGTCTAGAACTGGGCCTGCATGGTTATGGGATCAGAGTTCATGTTTCCAAGGACTGGTGTTGGAAATTCTCTCTGGAATAAATAAAAGGATGAGCTCAGGGGAGAAGGGGTGACTTCTCAGAAAGATAGGAGACTACTTACCTGAAAATTCCATAGGAATGCTGAAACCTCTGAAGTCAGGAGGGGTATCTTTAGGGTGATGAAACTTTAAGGAAAGAGGAATGAGCACTGACTTTAGGCCCAGGAAGACAGAAACAATGGGGATGGCTTTTAAAAAAGTGTTGTTGTTCTGTGTTAATGAAAAGCCTGAAATGAGGTTTGTGGGGCTGTCTTCCCTACCATCATTATGACTTGAGGACAGAAGTGAAACAGTACACATGCATCATTACACCACCTACCATGGTACTGTGCCTTACACACAGCCAACTCTCAAAGAAAACTTGTTTCAATTGTTATTTATTGGATTCTGAATGCTCTACACATTCAAATGTTCCAAGAAGGCTTAGTACATAGTGGGAATTCAGGAACTTACTGTAATAACTATAAAGTTCAAAATAAAACATAAAATATAATAAAAATATAAAGAGAATAGGAAGATAAGACACAGATGGGGAAAATATTTGCAAATGACATATCTAATAAAGTACTGTTATCTAAAATATACAAAGAACTCTTAAAACTCAACAGTAAGGAGACCAACAACCCAATCTAAACAATGAGCAAGACTTAGATGCCTCACCAAAGAATGTATACAGATGGCCAAGAAGCAGATGAAAAGATGCTCAACATTACATGTCTTTAGGGACTTCTGAATTAAAACAATAATGAGAGGGCTTCCCTGGTGGTGCAGTGGTTGCAAGTCCGCCTGCCAATGCAGGGGACACGGGTTCGTGCCCCAGTCTGGGAAGATCCCACATGCCGTGGAGTGGCTAGGCCCGTGAGCCATGGCCCGTGAGCCATGGCCGCTGAGCCTGCATGTCTGGAGCCTGCGCGTCTGGAGCCTGTGCTCCGCAAAGGGAGAGGCCACAACAGTGAGAGGCCCGCGTACCGCAAAAAAAAAAAAAAATAAAAAAAATAATGAGATACCACTACACACCCATTACAATGGCCAAAATTCAGAACACGGACAATACCAAATGTTGGCGAGGATGTGGAGCAACAGGAATGCTCTTTCTTTGCAGGTGGGAATACAAAATAGAACTTTGGGAGATGGCAGTTTCTTATAAAACTAAAAATACTCTTACATACTATCCAGTAATTATGCTTCTTGGTATTCTCCCAAATGAGTTGAAAACTTATGTGCACACAAAAACCTGCACATGTATGTTTATAACAGCTTTGTTCAGAATTGCCAAAACTTGGAAGTAACCAAAATGTCCTTTAGTAGGTGAATGGATAAATAAACTGTGGTGGAGTAATGGAAATAAAAACAAAAATAAACAAATGGGACCTAATGAAACTTAAAAGCTTTTGCACAGCAAAGGAAACTATAAACAAGATGAAAAGACAACCCTCAGAATGGGAGAAAATATTTGCAAATGAATCAATGGACAAAGGATTAATCTCCAAAATATATAAACAGCTCATGCAGCTCAATATTAAAAAAACAAGCAACCCAATCAAAAAATGGGCAGAAGACCTAAACAGACTTTCTCCAAAGAAGACATACAGATGGCCAAGAGGCACATGAAAAGCTGCTCAACATCACTAATTATTAGAGAAATGCAAATCAAAACTACAATGAGGTATCACCTCACACCAGCTAGAATGGGCATCATCAGAAAGTCTACAAATGCTGGAGAGGGTGTGGAGAAAAGGGAACCCTCTTGCACTGTTGGTGGGAATGTAAATTGATACAGCCGCTATGGAGAACGGTATGGAGGTTCCTTAAAAAACTAAAAACAGAATTACCATATGACCCAGCAATCCCACTACTGGGCATATACCCAGAGAAAACCATAATTCAAAAAGACACATGCAGGCTTCCCTGGTGGCACAGTGGTTAAGAATCTGCCTGCCAACTCAGGGGCCACGGGTTCAAGCCCTGGTCCAGGAAGATCCCACCTGCCATGGAGCAACTAAGCCCGTGTGCCACAACTACTGAGCCTGCGCTCTAGAGCCTGTGAGCCACAACTACTGAGCCCACGTGCCACAACTACTGAAGCCCATGTGCCTAGAGGCTGTGCTCTGCAACAAGAGAAGCCACTTCAGTGAGAAACCCATGCACCGCAACGAAGAGTAGCCCCCGCTCGCCGCAACTAGAGAAAACCCGCCCACAGCAATGAAGACCCAACACAGCCAAAAATAAAATTAATTAATTAATTAATTAAAAAATATTTTTGACAAAAAAAAGACACATGCACCCCAATGTTCATTGAAGCACCACTTACAATAGTCAGTTCATGGAAGCAACCTAAATACCCATCAACAGACGAATGGATAAAGAAGGTGTGGTACATATATACAGTGGAATATTACTCAGCCATAAAAAGGAACAAAATTGGGTCATTTGTAGAGATGTGGATGGACCTAGAGACTGTCATACAGAGTGAATTAAGTCAGAAAGAGAAAAACTAATATCGTATATTTTATAATATTCCATATATATATATATTCCGTATATATTCCACTCATATGTGGAATCTAGAAAAATGGTACAGATGAACTGGTTTGCAAGGCAGAAATAGAGACACAGATGTAGAGAACAAACGTATGGACACCAAGTGGGGTAGAGTGGGGGTGGCGAGTGGTGGTGGGATGAATTGGGAGATTGAGAGCGACATATATACACTGATATGTATAAAATGGATAACTAATAAGAACCTGCTGTATAAAAAATAAAATAAAATTCAAAAAAAAGACACACATTGTTCTTCACAAAGAGAAACATTAATGAAAATATTGATAATAAAATTATTGAACTCAAAAAAAAAGAAATTAACTGTGGTGCATCCAGACAATGGAATATTATTTACCACTAAAAAGGAATGAGTTATCAAGCCAGGAAAAGACGTGGAGGAAACTTAAATGAATATTACTAAATGAAAGAAGCCAATCTGAAAGGGTTGTGTATTGTATGATTTCAACTATCTGACGCTTCTGTGAAAGGCAAAACTAAGGAGACAGTAAAAAGGTTGCTAGAGGTTAGAGGAGAGGGAAGGATGGATAGGTGGAGCACAGAGGATTTTTAGGGTAATGAGTCTACTCTGTGTGATACGATAAGGTAAACTATGGGCTTTGGGTGACAATGATGTGTCAGCGTAGATTCATCAGTTGTAACAATGTACCACTCCGGTGACTGATATTGATGGTAAGGGAGGCTGTGTGTGGGTGCGAGCAGGGAATATATGGGAACTTTCTGTACTATTGTTCTATGAATTTAAAATTGCTCTAAAAAATAACATCTATTAATTAAATATACATAATCTTTTTTAAATTTATTTTTATTTAAAACGAGTCTTATTCTCTAAATATCCTACTTATAGAGGGTGCCCTGGGGTACTTGGCCTTTTAATGTATAAGTAAACAGATCACAGTTCGCCAGTTTTCTTCCTTCCTTATTGGTATCCCCCATGCATTGGACAAGTTTTGGACCTTCAGTCTCCAAGGTCAGCTTTGCCCATCAGTGACTAAGAATTAAGTAAATAAATGAACTGGGTTTTCATACCCCATTTTTAAAAACATTCTTGTTTTGTTCTTAGTATACAGTTTTAAGTCTTTACGAGGACCTATAAAATCCACTATAATCTAACACCTGTCTACCTTTCAAGTCTCATCTCTTGCCCTTCCTCACTTTCCTTGTTTGTGCTCTAATTAAAACAGAAATTCATTCTGTTACTTGAGAATACTTTCATTTTGTTGTTTTCCCCACCAGCACCTTCACACTTGCTGTTCTCTCTTTCTAGACTATTATCTCTCTTGCCCATTTATCTCCCTTTGTTTTCTCAAACGTATCTGCCCTACGTATTTCTCAGGCTATTGAGAAGATTAAAAATCAAATACATAGGGCTTCCCTGGTGGCGCAGTGGTTGAGAGTCCGCCTGCCGATGCAGGGGACACGGGTTCGTGCCCCGGTCCGGGAGGATCCCACATGCCGCGGAGCGGTTGGGCCCGTGAGCCATGGCCGCTGAGCCTGCGCGTCTGGAGCCTGTGTTCCGCAACGGGAGAGGCCACAACAGTGAGAGGCCCGCGTACCACAAAAACAAACAAACAAACAAAAATCAAATACATAATTGCAGGCTTTCTAAAAGGAAAGAAAGGGTGTTTACATTTGTAGAGCCCTAGTTCTGGAAACCCAAGTTGCTCTGTAGAATCAGAAAAGGCATCTCTGAAGAAGTGATTGTACAACTGAAACAGGAAAGGACTACTAGGATGAATCACGTAAGTGAAAGAGAAAAACCCAGGCTGGGCAGTGTGGGGCAGTGATTAAAAACAGACTCTGATCAGAGGGACTTAGGTCCAAGTCATAGTTCCTTATAACCACATGACCTTGACAATCAACCTCTTCAAGCCCCAGTTTCCTCACCTGTAAAACTGGAAATATGATAGTCTTCTACCTGATAGGGTTTTTGTAAAGGTTGTGAGTGTAAACATTAAATCTGTATTAAATATAATTGTCATTATTATAGATTCCATTTTAAATATGTTGAATTTAAGTGCCAGTGGGATACCCAGTGTCCTAGGAAACAGCTGCATATGTGCTTCTGAACCTCAGGAGTGAGATCTAGGTAGACGATTTTGCTTTGGGAATTATCAACATACTCATAGAACTTGAAGTTTTGGGATGGAATGAGGTGACCTAGGCAGAATGTGCAGAATGAGAAGTTAACAGCCTTGGGCTTCAACATTTACAGGGTGGGAATAAAAAGAGAACCAGAAAAAGGGACTGAGAAAACATTAGGGAAGTTAAGGTGTACTTTATTTGAAGAAGACAGATGGTCCGTTTGGTGCAATCAGTAACTTCGTGACTTGCCTCTGCATTCCAGATCCACCATGCATGTGAAGAAAATTATGCTTTAGGAAAATGACAAATGATTACATATCACAGACCTCCAAGGGTTTCTGACAAAGTCAAATCTCTGACTGTTACATTTATGAAAGTCAAGAGTCTCATGAACTTTTGGGTACCCTGATATGATCAGCATATGTCTTAAAACACAAAATTTAGTCATCTTTGTAGGACAGTACTGTTCATGACGTCACTGGCAATAAAACTATCCAGGCTTTAAAAATAAATTTAAAATACAGAATTTTTCTTGACTACTACTTCCTGTAGCAGTAAAATCCATACTTTGAGTTACATCAAGTTGTGGGTAGTTTAATTAAAAGCCAACACCCCATGAATATTATAGAGATAAGAGACCTGCAAGCCAAGGGTGAGGTGCCTTATCCAAAAATGCAAACATAACAAGTGGTAATGTTATCTTCTGGATTGGATTTTTAAATAGAGCAGCTGTAATGCCCCATAAAGCAGCACTGTTAATTTGTAAAGTTGAGTTGTACCCCTTCTCTGCATCCCTTTGCTGGATTTTAGTTCTGGTTGAGAAAAGAGGACATGAAACTTGAAATAAGATCTTTGCATAACAAACAGATATAATTCATAACCTGACATGCAGAAAATGGCCATCTGCTAACAAGCATCCATGAGTGGCCTGGCCATTTGTTGAAATCTCCTGGGTGAACCTAGATTTAATCCTACATAGAAGAGCAAGGTGTTTCTGTTCTCAAAGGAAATAGCCGGTCTGCACGGACTAGCATGGATGATGCTGGCAATAACACCCTCACAGATAATAGCCATTTGCAGAGCTTTGGGTAGGTGGGCTCGTTCACTTAAGAGTGCCATGCTGCCTTGATTTCACCTGGTTGGGATCAAAAGGGGCTTTAGCTTGAAGTGAAATGAGAAACAGAAAGCCGGAAGCTCACCCCTTTGGGGCTACTAACCCTGCTTTCCCAAGCTTGCAGTGTTTTGAAAGCTGCTCTGTCTAGCCTTTGAAATTGCATTCAAATCCTTCTCTGAAAGTCCTCTGACAATAACCAATCTCGTATGGTGAGGGCAACTTGAGACCGAAAAAGGAACACATAACTGTGATGGGTCTATTGAATATACTAGAAGGTATCTTAAAGTGGAATAATACAATTGGTTTCAAAAGCTACACTCCCCCCCAAAAGTCACCAGCAAGGATAAATTGGATGGGAATGCGTAAAAATTGAGTTCCTTGGGCTTTTTTATCCGTGACTTGGTACTAGTAAATTTTCCTCAATCTTCTTTTATTTCCTGGCTTGTTCTTCTCTCATTCATGTACTAGAATAGAATATAAACAGCTGGTTCATTTGCAATCCATTATGACATTTATAATACTGCCATCCTCATGAAGACAAGGTTTACTGTTAAGAATATGCTATTTCCAGAGTCTAACAACTTGTTATCTGACAGATTGTGTATCTCTGGATTTCTAATTTCTAATTCATCACAATTTGGTCCACTTGAAACTGACCCCCGAAATGCAAACATGGGGCTTTTTTTCTTGCTTTTAAGAATAACAATTGAAACACGACCAATTACTCAAAATGAACCTGCTCCCTTTGTCTCTTTGGGGTGAAAATATTATTTTTAGCCAGTTCCTAGGTTTATATGAGCTGTACATTTTGACTCTGACACTTCCCTCCTGGTATTTACACTTTTATTCATAGACTTGGAAATTGACAAGGTACTTGAAATAGTCTTTCAAGAATTCCTGGTTTAGGAACTGTGCACCAAAGGGGGAAAGATCAGTTGCCTCCACCTTAATGGGTTTAAACCTCAGCCAGTGGAAAAAAATAAAAGTATGTCTTTTAAAGTAATACCATGTCATCTTCTTAAACATGCTGATTCTGAATAATTCAGCCTCTATGGAAGTTGCAGAGCCAGAATCTATAGCTCTGTCTCTCTGGGGGTGGGGCGGGGAGCGGGGGGCAGTTTATTATCACTGAGCCTGACAGGAGAGCACTCTGGCAGGTTAATTGCTGCCTCAGGACTAGCTGGGAGTTTGCTGGTTGATATATAGCAAGTAAAGGGAGGGAAGGGGATTGACTCGGCCTGTTATAGCACAAATATCTTCATGCGCCTCAGGTTGCTCAGAAAGAGATGAGAAATAAATGTTCCCTGTTCATTTTCTGTCTGCACAATACAAATAGCCTCTGGCTGAACATGGCGTCTGCAGCACAGAGACTTTAGAAAAAAGAAGAGGAAATTTGCAAATTAACATTATTAGAAACATTGCTGCCTGAAAGTGCTGAAAATCAATTTCAATATGTTTTGCATTTTAATGAATTGCCGAAGAGATAAATCAGCTGTGTTTGAAGAAAGCTTGCCTGGCAATGATGTTTTCTTATCACATCTTGTCGTAACTGATAGCATTTAAAATGAAACCAGCGTTAATTGAAGGCATGGGAAATGTAACTGCTAGTTAATGAAGTAAATGCATGCTAGTTAGGCAGAATTAGAAATTTGCTTTAATGTACTAACTGTTTATATTGTCTTCCTGCTCTTACAGCCCCTAAAACCAAAGTAGTAATGCTCAGTATTATAAATGGTTGAAAGGCAAAGCAACATTGTTACCAGACCCTATAGCTAAAGGCCATTGTTTTAATCCCCCAGTGGAAACAGAATGCAAATGGTACTGTTGTTTTTATTTTACAACGTAAACAACAAATTTTAACTCCCAAGCCTTTGAGGAGCCTTGAGGAAGGCAGAATCTCACTCTTCTTTTCTATTAAGAAAATAAAGAACATAACTTTTGAATCTATCAGCTGTTTTGCCCTGTTTAAAATTACCTAGCTGAAAGAGGAAGTGGGTTTGTTAATATTACTGAGGTTCTAGCTTCACCATGTCATATCCATTAGCGCTCCCTCAGCACTTAGTATGTGCTCATTCCGATATTATTGGATGGATGGATGGATGGATGGATGGATGCATAATCGCCCTCCTTTGATCTCTTTGTCTCTGAACAACAAAGAAATCATCACATTTTCCACTATGTACATATATATGTTTAACAACTATAACGTGCATTATATACTGACACTTTGAATTAGTATGTATAGAATACACATGCATTTTGTTCCTGATGTCTTCTGCAAGGATATAATCCTTGTTAGTAAGAACAATTATATTTCACTCCCCTGTATGTCATGAGTTTTCTTTCTTCCTTTTTTCTTTTTTTTTAATTACGTAAAAAAAAATTAGGAAATCTCTTTCTTGGGAAATAATTTCTTGAAAAGTAACAAATGACATCATTTGGCAAACTGAAATTAGATAGCAACAAAGAAGGCAATTTATATTATCTTATACACCTCAGAGCATTTCAAGTCTGGAGGTTGCTGAGGTGTCGTCTACTTCCTGTCAATGAAATGGAAAACCTTGCCTTATGAAATCATTTGGCCGTGCAAGACTTGCTGTCCATAATGCAAGGAGGTTTTCTTTCTTCTTAAATTTTTAATCTCATCACTAGTGTGCCAACTACCTAAATGTCAAATTTTTAATTGTGAGCAATTCATAAATAACTTTATGTAACAATTAAAGAGAAAAATACTTCCTAATGGACAGAAAATATGGCCATTAGATATTAAGCGTGGAAACATTGGAAGATTTGATACAGTGTGTCATCTTCTGAATAAACTGGACCTTGCAGGTAAATTATAAGGGATAACATGGCTCTTAGTCCTCATAATTGAGATGAAGTGGGAAACAATTTTGATGCCTAATTGTTAATGTGCAATTTATTACTGCTTTTATTTGTAGGACCTTTTAAAGTCAGTTATCCCCCCAAAGCCCATTTCAAGCCAGAACATATCTTTTTGTTTTTACAAGCCTCTCTTGCGCCCCCCCTACCGTCAGCATTATTGATCCGCCCCCCCTCCCCGTCCTGAGCAAAGAGCTCTCTGTGGAGCAAGGAGAGAGGAAGGAGCCATGTCCCGCTGCCTTCTTTCTGGTCCTTTGCTCAATGACGGGAAGCAGCTAATTGCTGAGGCCATAAAACTTCAACCATTTAGAAGGTGAATGTCAGAAACGATGATGCTGTGTACTTCAGAGGATGCACTTGTGTATCGTGATGGATCGTTCTTAGGTCTTGCTTTGCCGGTTGTTATACCCTGAGCATTGGAAAAAGTAGCCACCGTTCTGCTGTGCTGGCCATCTGTGCTCCTGCGCCATTCAATAACATCTTCTGGTGCCTACTCAGTGCAAGTGACTGTACTTGGAGCTGTGGAGCACAGCTCAGTTGGTGAGGATATTATTAGGGGTGTAAGCCCTGGACTTAGATCACAAGGCTTCAAGTCAAATCCCACCTCTACAGTTCACTCTTTGTTCCCTCACCAAGTATTGATATGTTCTAAGACTCAGTTTCCTTTTCCATAAAATGGGTATAGTAATACCTGCTTTATAACTCTTGTAGGGTTGCTTGAGGTTTATGAGGGATAGAAATGGGCATTGCTATGATATAAGATAGACACCAAGGACAGCAGTGATATGCATTTTAATATTCATGGGTTCGTGAAGAGTGGGGCTTTTAAATTAAACTTGAAGAATCAAGAAAGGCTTTTTTTGTAAGATGTGATATTGAGCTGTAATGTTACTCTCTGAAGATTTATCTCATGTTTATGTAAAAATTCTGATTACAGCTTATAGAATTAAATGCCTTTCTTTTTTTATATTTGGACAAAATTATACATAACAGAATCAAATCTGTCTTACTGTTAAGATTGGGGCTCTATTTATTGATCTGTTAACATCTTCCAACCCTGATTGTCTCATGCAGCCATGGAGAGAGTTGAATATAAACCCCTCACACAACCAAATTTTATAAACATCATATATAAAACATGGAGTTACTTAATAAACATGAGGTGTTAAAGTGATGGATTCTTACAGTAAACCCAAGGGTAAAGAGCCTTTAAAAATTAATCTAATTCCTCCAGATACACTTTTCTAGAGAGATCATGACATGGTGTGTAGCCAAGCTGGCTTTGAAAAACCATCACTAGCAGCTATTTTTTTCTGATCATTTAAAATGCCAGTTGCAGATGTCAGAGGAATAATTGGCCTGAGCCTGTACTGGAAACCCTATTGTATAAAAGACTTGGGACTTTTTCCTTTTATTGATTTCATTCAATTTAATGTAAGCAATAGTTTAAAGTAAGTACCAAAAAAATAACCAAACTTTAGGCTTATCCAGCATCTTAACATCTGTCTAATTAAAACAATACACATAGTATTTTTCAGACAGTTTTATTGAGGCATAATTGATAGTTAAAAACTGGACATATTAAATGAATACAGTTGATGAGTCTGGAGACGTGCAGATACCCATGAAACCATCATCAAGGTAATAAACGTATCCATCACCTCCAAAAGCTTCCTTCTGCCCCTTTGGGGTTGTTTGTTTGCTTTTGTTTGTGTGGTAAGAACATTTAATGTGAGATCCATCCGTTTAACAAAATGTTAAGTGTACAATACTGAATTGTTAGCTATAGGCACTATGTTATACAGCAGATCTCTAGAATTTATTCATGTCCCATAAATAAAACTTTATGCCTGTTGAAAAACTCCCCATTTCCCCTTCCCCCTGCCCCTGGCAACCACCATATAAGTGGTATCATGCAGTATATATTCTTCTGTGACTGGCATATTTCACTTAGCATAATATCTTCCAGGTTCACCCATGTGACATATGGAAGGATTACCTTCTTAAGACCAAATAACCTTCCATTGTATGAATATAGTACATATTTTTTATCCTATCGTCTGTCAGTAGACATTTAGTTTGTTCCCCTGTCTTAGCTGTCGTGAATAATGCTGTGATGCCCATGGATAGGACTGCAGATACAGTAGTCCCCCCTTATCTGTGGGAGATACATTCCAAGACTCCCAGTGGCTGCCTGAAACCTTGGATAACATCAAACCCTGTATATACCATATATTTTTTTCTATGCATACATGCCTATGATAAGTTTTAATTTATAATTTAGGCACAGTAAGATATCAACAACAGTAAAATAGAACAATTATGACAATATATTATGATAAAAGCTATGTGAATGTGATCTCTCTCAGAATATCTTATTGTACAAATGCAATGTCTTTTCCATCTTAATTAAGCACTTATCATACACTGTGGCCTAACTTTTGCAGTTTGAGGTTCAACAGCAAAGCTAACAAATTTATTTTCCCTTCTTCACAATTTCACAGATAGAAGATTTGTTCTTACCATAGATCTTAGCACCTCAGCATACAGGTTTTGTTTTTTTTTTTTCTTTCTTTCCTTATTAAAGCAACAACTTTCGTCTTTTCAGTTAAAGGAAGCACTTTACAGCTTTTCTTTGGCGTATTTGTTCTTTTTTTTTTTTTTGCGGTAGGCGGGCCTCTCACTGTTGTGGCCTCTCCTGTGTGGAGCACAGGCTCCAGACGCGCGGGCTCAGCGGCCATGGCTCACGGGCCCAGCCGCTCCGCGGCATGCGGGATCTTCCCGGACCGGGGCACGAACCCGTGTCCCCTGCATTGGCAGGCGGACTCTCAACCACTGAGCCACCAGGGAAGCCCTCTTTGGCGTATTTGAATTGCCAGCATCACTAGTCCTGTGCTTTGGGGCCATTATTAAGTAAAATAAGAGTTACTTGAACACAAGCACTGCAATACCAAGACAGTCAACCTGATAAGTGAGACGGCTACTGAGTGATGAAGGGTGGAACCCGCTGGACAAAGGGATGACTCACGTCCTGGGCTGGACAGAGCAGGCTGGTGAAAGGTTTCATCACACTGTTTAGAATTACCCGAGAGTTAAAACTTATAAATTGTTTATTTCTGGAATTTTCCATTTAATACTTTCAAACTGAGGTTGACCACGTGTAACAAACCACAGAATCAAAACCATGGATAAGGGGGTCTAGTGTGTCTCTGAGATCCCGATTTCAATGCTTTTGGCTATACACCTGAAAGTGGGATTATTGGATCATATGGTAGTTCTATTTTTAATTTTTGAGAAACCTCCCTACTGTTTTCCATAGCTGCTGTGCCATTTTGCATCCCCACAAACAGTGATTAAGGGTTCCAGTTTTACCACATCCTCACACCAACACTTGCTACCTTTTTTTTTCTCTTAATGGCCATCTTAACAGGCATAAGGTGATATCTTATTGTGGCTTTGATTTGCATTTCTTTGATGATTAGTGATGCTGGGCACCTTTTCATATACCTATTGGCCATTTATATGCCTTCTTTGAAGAAATGTCTATTCAAGTCTTTTGTCCATTTTTAATCAGGTCATTTGTTTCATTTTGTTATTAATTTGTAGGAATTCCTTATATGTTTTGGATATTAATCCCTTATCAGATATATGGTTTGCAAATATTTTTGTTACCAAATCAGGTTCATTTTGCCCAATGCGCAGCTAGTCAAAACCCTGAGACACTGGGTTTGCAGCAAAGAAGGGGTTTATTTACAAGGCAGCCAAGTGAGGAGGTGGGAGAACAAGTCTTAGATCTGCCTCCCTGAAGGCAAGGGGCTTGGGTATTTATGGGATAAGGAAGCAGGGTGATCTGAGGCATGGGGAGTGTGGGGAGCTTGGGGAGAGGTAATTGGGAAAGGTGAGGTAATTGTCATTAAGCTATGGACCTCTTCATGGGACACAGGTTTAAAAATGCAGATGCTTTGCATGATCTGAGGGTGGACTTTTCAGCTCTCTGACATCAAAAGGTCACAAAGCAGACACTCACACATGCCCAGTTGGAGGGTTGGTGGTCCTATCTAGTCTCAACTGGCTCAGCTCGAACTAGACATGGCTGACTCCAAGTTCCTGGAAAACACCTCGGGCGAACACCTTACTGTTCAGGCTACAAGCCGCTTGAAGGACATGCAAGTTTTTCATAGCAAGAATTAAAATGACCTTGATGAGTGAAGGCAAGTTACAGGTGTAATGGATTTAACTAATGATTACACATGGTTTCATTTTGTTCCATTCCATGGATTGCCTTTCTATTCTGTTGAAGGTTTCTTTTGCTGTATGGAAGATTTTTTGTTTGATGTAATCCCACTTTCCTATTTTTGCTTTTGTTGCCTGTGCTTTTGATGTGTTTTCTTCTAGGAGTTTTACAGTTTTAGGTATTACTTTTAAGTCTTTCATCAATTTTGAGTTGGTTTTTGTGTATGGTATAAGGTAAAGGTCCAATTTCATTCTTTTGCATGTGGATATCCAGTTTTCAACACCACTTGTTGAAGAGACTACCCTTTCCCATTGCATATTCTTTACATTCTTGTTGAAGATCAGTTTGACTGTATATGTGTGGGTTTATTTCTGGGCTATTCTGTTCCATTGGTCTATATGTCTGTATGCCAGTAGCATACTGTTTTAATTGCTATAACTTTATAATATATTTTGAGAACAGGAAGTATAATGCCTCTAACTTTGTTCTTCTTTCTCAAGATTACTCTGGCCATTTGGGGTCTTTTGAATTTTGAATTGTTTTCTATTTCTGTAAAGAATGCCATTGGGATTTTAGTGGGGATAGCATTAACTCTATAGATCACTTAGGGTAGTATGATCCCATGTTCATAGACTGGAAGACTTAATATTGTTAAAATGTCCATATAAATAGTATTATAAACATAAAAATGAAAATATGAAGCAATACAACGCTTACTTTTAAAATGAAACAACGAAAGTTCAAGTTCATGTTGCAGTTTTAGTTTTAAGAATATTTCCAGAGTAGCTGCTTCTCTTTAGTCCCCACCCCTCCCCAATCTTCTTCCTCAAAATCATACCCTATACCTTCCTGTTGTAGCATACTTTTAAATACTTGGTTAGAGAAGGGCTGCATAATGTGGGGCTTTTTTTGAATTTTTGAATTTTATTTTATTTATTTTTTTATACAGCAGGCTCTTATTAGTTATCTATTTTATACATATTAGTGTATATATGTCAATCCCAATCTCCCAATTCTGCATAATGTTTATTATTGCAACTAAAGAATGGTAAAAGAGGGAAGAAATGGCCTTTTTTAAAGAAAATAAATATTAATACAATTATTATTTCCTTGGAGTCACACTCATCTCTTTTCCCCATCTCCCTTTCACAATGCTGTTAGTGGTTTTGCTCGTTTTTTTTTAAATAAATTTATTTATCTTTATTTATTCATTATTTTTGGCTGTGTTGGGTCTTCGTCGCTGCACACGGGCTTTCTCTAGTTGCGGCGAGCAGGGGCTACTCTTTGTTGTGGTGCACTGTTTGATTGGTTTTTAACTTTTAGCTTAAGAGTTAAAGCTATTTCCAAAGGAAAGACCTGAAATTTTACATCTCCAGTGGAGCCATGCTTTTAACATTAGTTTCCAAAATGGGTGATGACAAAGCCTTACTAAAAAACCATGGACATAATATTAAATTGTGAAGAGACATCTTTTCAGGATCCTCTGGGGTAGTGGTCATTTTGCAGAAAAGCCAACAGTGAATCAACTGCAGTTGAAGATTCTGATCTCTTATAAAATGACAAAACCATTAGATTCCCCATGAGGAAAAATATTCACACACACAGAGCAATTTACTGACAACTAGTAGAAATTTTTAAAAGGATAATATGAACAAAATAAGTATCTTTTATTAGGATTAATACCTTCAGGCATGACTCCAAAATTATTTCACCCCATTTCTTCCTGTTGGCATCTGGTGTGTGGTAGTCTGAATGAGTGTCTCCAATTCTTCCATCCTCTCTGCATCCACACTCTTACTGTAATCTCATTGTGGGTGGGTTGTCCTTCCCCAGTCCCTGAATTTGAGCTTGGTCATGGGACTTTCTTTGGCTCAAGGCATGTGAGCAGAAGTGACGATGTGCCAATACTGAGCTTAGGTCTTAAGAGATCCTGTTTATCTACCTGCAGTCTTGGCTTTTGACATCAC
Source organism: Mesoplodon bidens (assembly GCF_964165515.1). Classification (NCBI taxonomy): domain Eukaryota; kingdom Metazoa; phylum Chordata; class Mammalia; order Artiodactyla; family Ziphiidae; genus Mesoplodon; species Mesoplodon bidens. The sequence goes on from NC_138162.1 coordinate 88,664,966, forward strand.
TGTAAGAAGAACCAATCCTGCTTTGCTTGTGGGCCCAAGATACACAAAACACACATGTTGCAAACCTGGACCTGCAGACTTGCAGCACTGAGTACCACAACACTTCCTGTCCTGTCAATCCTTGAGAATCAATGACTAGTGTGTGAGCCACCGAGATTTTTCTTTTTTATTGCTTATTACACAGCATTACTGTAGCAATTGTTGACCAAAAAGAGAACTTTGATTGACCAAAGGCTGTTTTGAAATGGCTATTTACAAAATGTTAGACTTAAGCTTAATATGTTGTCATTGTTTTCAGTTTTAATGTTAGGTATGTATTTCTGAGCTGTATAATATTTTTAGTTTTATATAGCTGGATGATTACAGGTTTTGTCTTTTGTTCCAGTTTTCATTGTTTACTAATGGGAAGAAGAAGTATGACACTCCAAGTGAAAGAGGACTTTGTTTCATTAACAATGACTGCCATAGGCATACATACTACATATGTTCATATACTTATAAAAATACTAATACTGGGTCTGATTTTTCTCTTAGATCCCCACATTCAGAGCTGCATTTCATCAGTGGTATAGGCTGGCCTTACAAACCATAGGTCAAAGGTCAAGATATTACCAGTTAATTCTGTCTTAAAACAGCATAATATGGAGCATTAGACTGGGAGATGAAAGGTCCAGGACCCACCAGTTGTTATGCTACCAATTACCCATTCTACTTAGGAGAAGCCTCTTAATAACTTCTTGAGCCACAGACCCCATAAGACTATAAAGTTCTACAGTTTTCTGATTCTGGACCTTTCACTGAGTTGTGTCAATTCACAGTAATGCCAGAAAATGAGATTCTGACAATAGTGTCATTAATATTATAAGTATGGGAGAAACCGAGGAGGTGTCTACAGAGACTTTTGTGGCTGCTCAAGTACCTCTTCAATAAGATTGATTTAAGAAAGGACATGTATGAAAGATAAAAAGAGAGCCATGTGACCAAAGGGAAATGATACTAATAAAGCTAAAACTCAGAATGAGATGAAACTTATGAGAAATGATAAATTTAAAATAAGATGAGTTATGATGAGAAGGAGAAGAACAAAGATGGTATTGGCTGACTGGCTGGAGTACCTAAGACCTAGGCAAGTGTAGTCCCTACCATGGACCCTGTGCTTTTAGAGGGTCACTCTCTGGTCTGCCTCTTGGAATAAAGAGATCATGAGATTTAGGGGATACACTCACATGGGCCAGACCCCTTGTCCTTAGACCATGATCCAGGTAGGTTGGGACTCTGAAATTTCCTGCCCCAAATCCTCAAACCTGCTTTCGGTGCCAGCACAGGCCTTTTCTCTGGATTTGTCCTCACAAGGGTAGAAGGCCAACACATAGCTGTTTGCAGGGGATGGAGCATGGTTTGAATGGGCTGATGTGTGAAGGTATACAGGATAGAACCAAGGCTGGGAAGAGAAGTGAGGTGGGCCCAGGCATATAATCTGTGCAGTCACAGGGACCTGCACAGAAAAGGACCCTGCACTTGGTTTAATGCTCTGCTATTGATGTCTTGATATTCTTAATAATTTCATCTTTGGATTTGTTTTGCAAAAGTGGAGTCTAATAGGACAATGGAGCATGCATGTAAACAGAGGAGATACATGCAATATGCATGCTCACCACTGTTCCTGGCCACCGTATTTGCATGGCAGCATTCCTAGTGCCCCATGAGCACAGAATTTCAGTGAATTCACAATGCACGGGAGCTCAGTGAGACTCAAAGCAAGTATAGGTAAGCAAGTTAGGTCTATTACTAAGGGCAGGCACTGACAGTCCTGAGAGGCCATGCTTTCCATTTGGACCAGAACTTGCTTTGAATGCAGAAAGTAAGCATTGGTGTTCTAAGAAATGTGAATGACCAAGGAACCCTATCATATTCTTTCTTATTTATGTTACTTCTCTTTAATAGCCAACCACTTATACTGAAAGTGATGACATAGAAGGAAAGAGAAAGGGTGATCAATAGTTCCTTTCCCAGTTAGCCCTTTCTTACTCATCAGTAAGGTGAAGGTAGAGAATTTTGGTGGATGTGCATATATGAAAAAGTGAACTAAAAAAATGTTGAATTACTTTCGTGCAATGTTTCCATTGTTGTGGTAACATATATACATACATACATACATATGTATATACATTATATATATATATAATGAGCTGTAAAATATGAATCATAATTGAGGTAATTCTGCATACAAGTTAAATGCTCTCATATTCATATTTAAAACTGACATTGCACAATATAAAATGGTGCAACAGAAAGATTTTAAAGTATAAAGATGTTGGCATTTAAAATTGGCCTTACATACTAAAAGGATATAAAATTCTTGATAATAATTTAAAATTTCAATTTTTCTTTAGATAGTAAATACAAAACACCCATGACAAGTTGAGAAAGAGAGAAGAGAGACTGCAGAAGAAAGGGAAAAACTTCATAGTTTAATATCTTTAATGACATTTTTTTCATACTTTGTTAATAAGGGGCCTAAACATTGCTATTTTGCACTGTGCCATACAAATTATGTAGCCTATCTTGGGTGGGCCATGGGTGGGAGGTCCTTGATGGGGACTAGCTCCCACTGTATCTAAAGTGTAACCAGCCCTTCCAAGTTCTCACTAAGGTGTATCTGTCAAGGTAAGAGGATATAAAACATACTTAACAGATTTGGGTAGATATTTAATTCTAAATATTTAGATATATAACATGTGGATGCCCATATTTTCTCTTGCTCCTGGCCTTGCAATGATTATCTGTGGGCTTGCTGTTTGAAGTCAACAGGACTATGAAAATAAAAGAGGAGTTTTGGTTTTGCAGCACTGACATAGGCTGCTGGTTGTCTCCGACAAATCCAACTCTGGCAATGACAGAAACAGTAAAGAAACATATATAGATCTGAAAAATGAATGTAAGCCCCTACAGAAACTCCTGGGGAAATGGAGGTTGTTGTGACCTGGCACAGAATGGAAAAAGAGACCTAAGTAGGTGTGGGACTGGGAGCCCCCATCAAAAGATTGGTCAGGGCAGAACTCTGGAGTAGGGCTGCTTTAAAAAAGAATAAAAAGCAGCAGCCACCCAGCATAGCTTGGTTGGTAGGTAACTCCCGGGCAGTATTAAAGTCTGGCTGAAGTGTCAGTAAGCTGTCTGAGTTGTCGTAGCTACCTTCTAGTTTTCTCCTAGATTCTGAATGTTGTATGATTGGAGGTGAAAAGCCCTTGAAGGAAATCTATGTCAGGAAAGTCAGACAAGGAGTTTTGCTGAAAGGTAGAGTCACAAACTTATTTGGGGTTTGGCAGCAAATAGGTAAATTCAAACCAAGATCTTTGCTTTAGGGCCCATCCACTCCAGGCAGATCCCGCTTCTTTAAGTCACTGAGAAAGTCGCATCACAAAATAGAGCCTGGGCTTTGGCCCCCTCCCCGAGTACACATTAACAATCTACCCAAGTAGTAGTCATATCCAAGGCTACTTACAGGGAACATACAAGTAGGATGACCACTTAATTTATCATCCAAATCAGGACATTTTTGATGGTGAAAGGGGAGCAATTAATAACTACCTTGGCTCTATGGGTATAAACTGGGAATGTCCCAGGCCAACCAGCATACATGGTAACCCTACACATAAGTTTTATTTGTATAAATTAGAAAAAAGTATCCTTTCTGGATGAACAAATTAGAAAAGCATACTTTCTACAAGGTAGGCAAATTGTTAAAAACAATTTTAAAGGCACAACATGTCTAGGCAAAAAATTAGAAATAAGCACTCACTCTGGACCCAAGAATTAGGAAAAGGCAGCACCATATGGCCTGGCTCGACAAGCAGATGACACCTTTGGGTGAAGAAAAGTTCACTTTGATTTTTGGGAGGATCAGTCCTGTCCCAGAGCATCAACTTGGTGATGAATCACAGGTGCATGTCAGGTCCTCTAGTCCCCTTGACCAGGCATGTTTATGCAATGTTCAATTGGCATAGTCATGTATGGTGGTCCTGTTTATGACTACAGGCCAATATAAGCTTCAAGTCATCTGAGGAGCACAAATACTATAAAAAAGTATATGGAAATAATACATTTATATTTAATTAATAATAAACAATGCCAGATTTGAAAATAAACATGCTGAATACTTACAAAGTGATATGGGAAACTATTCATAATCTGAAGCAGGAACAACACTTATGGATACTGTGAAAGGCTCCTGGATTAAAACCATAAAGTGTTCCAAACAGGATAGGAAAGAGGAAAAAACCCCACATATTTAAATTTATAAGGAAAATTAAGGAAATCACAATGAAAAATTCAAAAAGTCCAGAGAGAAAAAATAAGTAGATGAACTATAAATCAACAGGTGTCATATGGACATCAGGTTTCTTGATCACAAATGCAGGCCAGAAGATAATAGAGTAATAATTTCAAACTTTTGAAGGAAAATAAGTGTGAACCTAGAATTTTATATACTGCTAAATTATCATTTAAGATGAAACCACAATGAAGACATTTTCAGATACGCAAAGCATCAGAAGGGCTACCATATAAAAACCTCCTTTGAAAACACTTGTTATGAAAGTATGTCATAACTAACTAACTAAATTCATTAATTCAATAATATGCTATAAAATATACAGGAGGTATGGTAACTCATTTATTTTTAAAAAAATCTCAAAGATCAGATTAATGAGCATATTCATACCAATTCAGAACTAAAATTCTTAATGAGAAGGGTGAGCACATGAATAGGTAAGGGGAGCCCAGAGGAAGGAAAAATCATGTTAGCTCCATTTTTCTTTTCTGAAAAACATTATATATTGATGTTTAAAATATTCATAGGAAGAAATGACTCTAAGTGTGGGTCTTTATAAATTACATTTAACCACTAGAAGAAAAAAACTAGGATGTTTAACTCTCAAATAAAACAATCTATCCAATGAAAGGCCATATAGGAGGAGATGAAAAAGAAAGAAATGGAAGTGTAAGCAATAGAAAATATAAAGTTAAATAGACAAAATAAATCCTAATATAAGATTAATTGCAGTAAATATAAATATGTTGAATTCAAATACCAGAAGACTGGATTAAAAATACAAAATTGAACAACATGTTGTCTACTTGGTTAATTCTTAAAATAATAGGACAAAAAATTGATAATAAAAAATTTTAAGTTTTGGTATAAAGAGTTACCAGTCAATATGAACGATGAGAAATCAGTGTAGTGATTTAAAACTAGATAAAATAGAATTCATGATAAAATACATCATAAAACATAAAGTGATTATATATACTGGTAAAACAAAAATAGATCAAGCATATATAACAATCATGAACATATAGGTACCTAAAATAGACTGTAAAATACTTGAAAAAACAAGTGCTAGAAGCATAAGGTGGAACTGAAAACTAAAAAAATTAAAAATAAAAAAATTAGTATTTTACTGCAAGTTTCTTAAAACTAGATAGAACAGGCTTCCCTGGTGGTGCAGTGGTTGAGAGTCCGCCTACCGATGCAGGGGACACGAGTTCGTGTCCCAGTCCGGGAAGATCCCACATGCCGCAGAGCGGCTGGGCCCATGAGCCATGGCCGCTGAGCCTGCGCGTCCGGAGCCTGTGCTCTGCAACGGGAGAGGCCACAACAGTGAGAGGCCCGTGTACCGCAAAAAAAAAAAACAAAAAAAACTAGATAGATCAAGCAGAAAAAAATATGAAAAAATAGAAGTTTGAATAATGCTATGAATAAGTTCAAACTAAGTGATTCAGAAAGAACTTCACATTAAACAACACAAAACCCACACTTTTTTCAAATTATATGAGAATTTCACAAAAAGTTATTAGAAAGAAAGAATAAACATTGTTTTAAAGAAACAATAACATATAAAATATAGTCTCCTATGATAATGTCATATGCATAATATATGGCAAAATTTCATATATATGATTATTTAAAACAAATTTAAAAATCATAGGGGGAATTCCCTGGTGTTCCAGTGGTTAGGACTCTGTGCTTCCATTGCAGGGGGCACAGGTTCGAGCCCTGGTCTGGGAACTAGGATCCCGCATGGTTTGCAGTGCGGCCCTCCCCACCCCCCAAAAAAGTCATACAATGACCCTTGAGTTAAAGAGAAGATCAAGAAAAATGTATAAATACTTAAAACTGAAATGAAACGACAATGAAAACACTATTGCTTTAAGTTAGAGTGGGTATTTTTGCAATGCTCCCTTTAGTAAGTTATTAAACCAAAAAGCTATTGTGTGGAAAATTCAAGGTGTATGTGTGGGTATATGAATTTTTTCACTTCTCTATCATGGGACAAAAGAAAAAAAGTTGGGTTTCAATGATGGCAAATTAGACACAGGTATTTCATGGAAATATCTGTACCTTTAGGGTACTCAGAGGATAACCTTAAAAGAAGGAAGCTAAAATTGGATGGAAAAAAGTGTTAAATGTTGTTTAGAATGAGTTATATTTGATGAGCTTAAGTAAGAGCAACATTTACAAAGCCATATGAAGGCATACCTAAGAGATATTGTGGTTTTGGTTCCAGACCACCACAATAAAAAGAATATCATAATAAAGCAAGTCACAACTTTTTTGCTTTCCCAGTACAAATGAGTTATGTTTTCACTATACTGTAGTCTATTAAGTGTGCATTAGCATTATGTCTAAAATAACAATGTGCATACTTCAATTTAAAAATACTTTATTGCTAAAAAATGCTAACCATCATCCGAGTCTTCAGCAAGCCATAATCTTTTTTGCAATAGTAACATCAAAGATCACTGATCACAGATCACCATAGCAAATACAATAATAATGAAAAAGTTTGAACTATTGAGAGAATTACCAAATTGTGACATAGGGACACAAAGTGAGCAAATGCTGTTAGAAAAAAAGTGCTGATAGACTTGCTTGACAGAAGGTGGCCGCAAATCTTTAATTTGTAAAAAAACTCAATGTCTGTGATGTGCAGTAAAGTGAGGCACAATAAAACAAGGCATGCCCATAATCTGTATGTGTATGTGAATGTGAATGTGTATGTGTATATCAGACTAAAGGTTAGTTATAAAATGTCAACAGTTAGTGGAAGGGGGTTTTACACTTTCTGTTTGTTTATCCTAAAACTGACTGAATATCAGAATCACCTGCAGAAGCAAAAAAATAAATAAAATCCAGATGCCCAAGTACCATCTCTGAAGATTCTCATTCAATGGGTTCTGGATTTCCACTATGTTTAAAAACGTAAGGTGATTCTGATACGATTCATAGACACAATATAAAGCTTCTGCTTTACAGGAAATAATACCAGATTATTTTGTTATTTTATAGTTATAATAACAGGTTGTACTATTGACGGATAAGTCTGATGTCAAAATGCACTCCCCACTAGGGATAAAAAAGGAACTAGTACTCTCTACTGCCGCTTGGTGGCAGCATGCATATATTGCAAGGGCAATTATTGTAGGAATCCAAATTAATGGAACATTTTAGAATTGGAAGACTACATAGAGATCATCTAGTCAAGCTTCCAGCTATTATAGTTGTGAAAACTAAGGCCCATATAAATGAAATGATTCATCTCCAAAAAACATTAGTGAAAGAGTATGAAATAAAAAATATCTCTGGACTTTTAATTTAGTGCTATTTTTATTAATCTCAAGAATTAGCTCAAACTTCAGTGTGACAGATTTGGGATTGAATTCTTGCTCGGATTTATTGGTCGCGTGCCTTTCAGTAAGTTACTAAAACACTTTTAACTTCGCTTTTCACATATGTAAAATGGTGAGCCTTGACTGATATAGAGTATGAGATAACTTAGCACTGTTCTTAACACATACAAGTACTTAAAATTTTTTGGCTCTCATCCCTCTTAAACAACCTCTGTCCTCTTAACAATAAAAGTGTCTTTCAGCTAGCAAAGCACCCCAGAGCTGACAACATTCTGGCAAGAGATACAGGATTCTTTTTCTTACTGGGGGTTCTTTATACCTGATATTTGAACTGCACTTAAACATGAACATCTCTTGTTTATACTGTATTAATGGATTTGATAGATGAATTTTAAAAGTAATATGCAGAAATTAAGCTGCCTTACTCTCAAGAAATAGTGGTGGCTAGAATGATAAACAAACAGTGTTTGGACAGGGAGTCCATATTGGATATGAACAACCTGTACTCCCATTTGTCTACTAAGAATAAATAGAATCCTTTCAAAATCTGTTTTAAAGGGCAGTTTTTTTCTTCTGACTCATTTAAGTTACCTGCAAGAAAACGACAATCTCCTGAATCCTTGTTTGAAAGGCTTTTAATATAAAGCAAATAATTTTTTGCAACATTTCCCAAACTTTTCATTATCAAATTGGCTGAGGCTTCTCAACGATGATCACTTCACAACAATGTCTCCATTTTCACCTTCTTTAAATGAATTGGCCTAATAGATGTGCAATTAAAACAGAGCTTCACTCTCAACATATTTTTAATTTTGTATTCAAACAGTATGAAGAAAACAGGATAAGGGAGTTCAGCCATAAAAGTGACTGGATTACTGATACATGTTACATCATGGATGCAACTAAGTGAAAGAAGTCAGACACGAAAGGCCACATATTGTATGGTTCCATTTATAGGAAATGTCCAGCAGAGGCAAATCCATAGAAACAGAAAATATTATACATTAGTGGTTTCCAGGGGGTGGAAGAGAGGGAAATAGGGAATGACTGCTTAAAATGGGTGTAGGTTTCCTTTTGGGGTGATGAAAATGTTTTGCAACTAGGCAGTGGTGATAGATACACAACACAATACTGTGACAGTACTAAATTCCACTGAATTGTACAATGAATTGTAAAATGATCAAAATGGTGAATTTTTATGTTATGTTCATTTTGCTACAATAAAAAGGAGAAAGAATTAGGGAAAGACTTTGAGTTTGGGAAAGTAAGGTGAACTGGTCAAGAAAAAGACAGCTCTACTATTCAGTTTTCTCTCAGTTCTCCCAGTGCATTAATCCTCAGCAAAAAGTAGCCTGAACTTGTAGATGATAGTCATTCAACACAGTCCAGGGAAAAGTAAATAAAATAAAAGCCAACTCTTCTTCTTTAGCACATCTGTGAAAGGTTAACTTCCTGCTCAGCCACATGGACATTCATGAGGACATTTCAACTTAGGTTTCCTCTGCTGCAGTACTTTACTCACAGCTCGTTCACACATGTAGGCAACAGCATTCCTTAATTCGATGGACTCTGCAGTGCTGGTTGTGATCTGTCTCATGAAAAGAAAAGGGAAGGAGGAAAAAGCCTCCACATTGGCTTTGTGGTCTTGGGAGGAAATGGATGCAGAAGACAGCTTGATTGTCAAACTGGAAACTTTTATTTTCCTTTTCCTTTTCTTTTTATCTTTCCTCTCAGGTCTTCTGCCCACTTCCCATCCCCTTCTTTCAAACAGGAAAGACACTAATTAGCTGCTTTTTTTTTTTTTTTTTTTTTTTTTTTGGTAAAACAACTGTTGTTTTAATTTCTTCTTGTTCTGTGAATGTTACTGTTTTTACTGCCAAATGAGCTTCAGTGGTTGATGTAGGGGGTCTCTTGGGAACTTAACTTTTTCAAGTTTAAGTGTAAAAGCTTTTTTATTTGAATTGGCTTTTACTGGGTGCTTCAAGACTTGCTCTTGGCTCTCTGATGGGGGACCGAATAGGACTATGTTTCCTTTGAGGTTCCAATAAATAAAGGATTCCATGTCCTCCTGGGCACTTTTTGGTGATTTTGCTGTGTGTGCTCTCTAATAGCTAGTTGCAGATTCCAGGAAAATGACATATAAATGAATATAAATAATCCTATAGTTTTAGAATTTGCTTTGGCCATACTCCTGGTATCATTCTACTTCTTGTAGCAGATGGCTTTAAAGAGCATTAGCTATGTATATATTAAATATAATATAAATATACCAATATTAAATATATTGATGTATAAATGTAATATATTAATATTTATATTAATGTATAATAATTATGTATTATATTAATATATATATTTTTGCATAGCATATATTATATACAAAATATATATGGCTAATGTAATGTATTTATATGTTTAATATGTTCATAATATTAATATATCATATAATATTGATTATAAAATAATTATATCACAATATATAAATATATAATTATCTGATATAATACATTATATTTAATATATTCTATATAACACAATATATAATGTATTATTATAAGACAATTATATAATATAAATATAATACATATATAAAACTATATTTTAATTATACATTACACATACAAGTATGTATAGCTACATATAATTTTATTTACATAGGAATCTATGTTCATCATAACAACTGATGTAAAAATATGCAATATTTTAAATCAAATGGGCCATAATCTCACTACCTACACATAACTACTTTTAAAATCTTGAACCCTGTCTAAATCATGCTTACATATCTCTCAACCTGTTTTTTTACACATGCACATATACACACATTTATACATAATATATATGTATACTACCAGTTTTTGGTTCAATGTATATAAATATATGATATATATAATTATATTCCTGTGTATGTATACAAATATAAATCAAAGGTATGTGTATATGTATGTATTTCATGTTTATATAAATATATCATACAAATAATGTATGTATATATAAATACATGACTATACACATACATACACAGAAATATACTTATTTAAACAAAAGGGACCTAAATAAACATAGTTCTCTAAGAATAAAAATAGTTATGTCTCACTGTTTCAATAACAGTTTATAGTTTTCTACTGTATTTGCTTCTATAATTGTTATGAACAATTCCCATTTGTTAATGTTAAGCTGTTTTAGTTTTTTGCCATTATTAATGAAGCTATGAAGAATACGGTGGGCAAGATTACTTGAAAAACTCTCCTCAAAGAAAACAGTTAGGTATGCTAGGTTAAATGTAAACAACTTATTTTTAAGTGTGTGGTTGATTTTTGAAGTGTGCAATAGCAATTTCCAGGACCCATGAAAGAAGGGTGGTACATGTGTGAGAGTTATGGCTATATTAAGAGTGGATTGAAGATCTTGATAGCTTAGAACAGAAGCTGGCAGTCCTATTTTTATGGAGCCAGAGAGCAAATATTTTAGGCTTTGTGGACCAAAGAGGCAAAACTGAGGATATTATTTAGGTACTTAGGTAACCATTTAAAATTTTACCACTTAAAATGTGAAAATTATTCATAGCTCATAAGCTATAAAATATAGGCAGCTGTCTGGATTTGGAATACAGGCCATAGTTTAATGACACACCTGACATAGAGACTTGTTTTTAAATGACCATGACCACGTGGGAGGCAGGAGATAAGACTCCATCCCTACTAGATGGGAAGTTAGAACAAAATCTATCCCTAGCTTCACCTTTGATGAAAGGGTGTGCCAGTAGAAAAAATACCTGCTGGCAAAGGGAGACTAAGATCAAATTCTCTTGGCCTCTGCTCTGGGTAGGAAACAAATAGGAAATCTTGAGAATTTTGAACCCCAGATCTGTGTTCACAGTGTTTGGGTTGCAAATTTATTTGTGGTCTTGCAAACAGAAGGTAAGAAATTAACTTAAAATGCTCCCAAATAGGTGGTATTCCAAACACAAAGCTAAACCCTTTCTGGAGAGGTAGACCTTCAGTCCAGGCCTATAGCATTCCCACAGATAAAGTTTAGCTAAACATGAGCTCATGATCTAAATTTACACAATAATGAAGAAATCAGCTACAATTAGAGAGAATCAGCAAAAACAATCAATACCAGAATTAGATTCCCAAGGCCATCCATCAGATGTTGGAATTATCAGGTACAAGGCAGAAAATATACATAAAACTAGAACTGAAACAAGGAACAAGGATGTTTTAAAAGACTGGGTAGGATCTTTAAAAGTTTTTTAAAGTACATGTCATTGATAAAGCTAAAAACTCAAAGGTTGTGTAAAACAGCAGATTAACCATGGAGAAGAGTGAAATTATGCTGTTTTTAAAAATATGGCACATCAGATTTTCTGCCTAATTATATAAGTAGATTTATCTTAAAAAATACACATTATTTTAAAGACTTATTGGTTGTAAAATAAGTAAAGGATATTTCAAAGGGCTTCTCTCCAAAGAAAAGTGAGAAGTAGCAAAACACAAAGTCTAGGGGAAAGAATGTCAATATATACATTGCTATAGGGTGAACTAAGCCTTAGGCCAGCAACAGTGTGGAGGAGCTGACCCTTAGATACTTACAACTAAGGTGGAATCCTCAAAAAGTTTCAAATATTTATAACTAAAAAGATTTATTAAAATTAATAACCAAGTGTTTTAATTGACCTCAGAAGAACAAAACAATAAACCCTGAGAACATAGAAAAAATAGATAATAAAATATGAGCAGAACTTAATAAAACAGAAAAAAGTATAAAATTGAGGTGATTTAGTAAGTCAAAATAATATTCTTTGAAAAGATTTAAAAAACACACTTTGATTAAGAAAAAAACCCACGTAAGTAAATAATATACAGAAAGGATCAGGACAATGTTATAACAGAGAGTACAAACAGAGAATATATGAAATGCCAGTAAGTTTGAACATTTATATAAGGTGGACAATTTCCTAGCTCCTAAAGTTTACCAAAACTGACACAAGAAGAAATATATAGCTGGAGTTCTTTAACCAGTAAAGGAATTAAGTCAATAGTTTACAATCTTTCACCAAGAAAATACCAGACCCACCCAGATTATATGCGAGGTGAATTCTATCAAACTTCTATTAAACAGATAACATCAATATTTATAAAGAAAACTTCTAGAGAGTAGCAAAGGAAGAATGCTCTTTTATTCATCTTATGAAGTCTATATAATTCTAATACTGAAAAGAGATTAGGACTGTAAGGAAAAAGAAATTTACAGGTCAAATTTACTTGTAAATATAAAAGCAAAAATTTTAAACTATTATATTAGCTACCCAAGTTCACTAGAGTAAGAAAAAGCATGACCAAGTTAGGTCATCCAGTGAATGAAAAGGTAGTTTAATGTCGAGAATATATATCAATAGATTTAAATCACTACATTTTATTTCTTTCATTTGTCTCTTTAAAAAATTGATAAGTACTTATATTGATCTCTCTTGTACTAGGCAGTGTCCTAAGTCATTTACATATTTACTTCTTTAAACCTTCTATCATCCCTGGGGGAAGGTTCTATTTTGCTTCCATTTCTTAGGTAAGACTCTAACACCCAGGAAAGTAAAGTAACATTTGCAAGTTTTTGTGGATGGTCAGTGATGGGACCCGTACAGGAACATCCAAAGTCTGTGCTTGGAAACAGTGCCCCATATTGACACTCATATTACAGATGAAAGGAGAAGAACCACGCACTTACAGTGTAGATTAAATCTAACATTACAGGTTAAAGGAAAGGAACCATGCATTTACATTATAGATTAATACCCACATAACAGGTTAAAGGAAAAAGAAACATGTGCTTCTCTCAAAAGTTGTAAAGAAAGCGTATCTATTTCTAAGTATATTTCCCAATTTCTTTTGCTTGTTTTCTGACCCTTGTAGTGCATTTTGCCATGAGGAAAATTTTAATTCTTACATAATTAAATGTATCCTTTTTTCTTTGTATCTTAGAAAGGTATTCCTCATGAATAATTTATTTCAAGTCTCCCAGGTTTCTGATACTTTTAGTTTCATTATTTTTTTACTTTTAACTAGTTGCTATATCTAGAATTTATTAATGATAGCCATATTTTCCCACTTTTGTTGAATAATTTTCGCTACAGATCCAAAATGTCAATTTTATTTTAATCTCAATTCCCTTATGCTCTTGAATCTAATCTTAAGATGCTTCCTCGGGCCTCCCTGGTGGCGCAGTGGTTGAGAGTCCGCCTGCCGATGCAGGGGATACGGGTTCGTGCCCCGGTCTGGGAGGATCCCATATGCCGCGGAGCGGCTGGGCCCGTGAGCCATGGCCGCTGGGCCTGCGCATCCGGAGCCTGTGCTCCGCAACGGGAGAGGCCACAACAGTGAGAGGCCCGCATACCGCAAAAAGAAAAAAAAAAAAAAGATGCTTCCTATTCCACTGGTTGTTTTATCTATCTGAAACAAAATGCTACCTTAATTATAATGTAATTATAATATAATAAATGTAATTAGTAAACATAATACAATATATAATAAATAGCATAATATAAAATAACAAAATATAATTTACCATATAACAAGGTCAAAGGAGAACAAGACTATACAGTCATTTGCAATATCCCCCAAAGATATTTTATAAAATTCAATATTCATTTCTAATTTAAAAGAATTAGTAAAATAAGGATTGATGAATGCTTCCGCAATAAGAAGAAATTATATATCTAAAAGAGAAAGAGGTAACTGATAAACTTTAGTAACACTGGCAATAAATGCAGGACAAGATGAAGATGCCTGATATAATGTTAAAAAAAAACTATTATTTAACATTGTTTTTGCAGTACTGATGAGTTCAGTGAAAAGAATCTCACAGAAAAGAGTATCTCATTCTTCTTAATGCCTGTACCTTTTTCCATTGCATGAACATAACAGCTTATTATTTTATTTTATTTTTTTGCGGTACGCGGGCCTCTCACTGTTGTAGTCTCTCCCGTTGTGGAGCACAGGCTCCGGACACGCAGGCTCAGCAGCCATGGCTCACGGGCCCAGCCGCTCTGTGGCATGTGGGATCCTCCCGGACTGGGGCACGAGCCCGTGTCCCCTGCATTGGCAGGCGGACTCTCAACCACTGCTCCACCAGGGAAGCCCCATAACAACTTATTTAACCGATATGTTACTGATCTGCATCTGGATTTCTAGGTTTTTATGGAATTTTATTTATGCACAATTGTTTCAAACTCTAGGACCTCTTCTTATGTTTTTATCTTTTGAAGGAAACAATATCTCCATAGATGATTTATCTGTGCTGGCTGCTAGCGGACGGACTATGGCTACTTCTCAGTTCTTCCCTTTACATTCCTAGTCAATATGAAAATGGAAGGCAAGGAGGTCTTCTGCTTAGAGACTATAAAGATAGGTCTTGGTGATAAAGTCTTGGTGTTAAAGGCTAGAAGTATCAACCCAGAACAAATGTCTTTCCAGCTATAATTATGTGTGATTCCCTTGGCTTGATTCTGTAGAGGATGTAAGACAAGACTGTAGGATCTGCCCTCAAAGTGCTTTCAGTAGGATGAGCTAAGTAAAGTATGGTGGCATATCTAATTCAAGACAAAATATAATGGCTACTTTTCTCTCATAGCAAAACTTGGTGGAGTGAATGTAGAAGTCACTGTAGGCTTTTAATTAAATGAACACAATAAATCTTGTATTGGAAGGTGATTATTCTGGTCTCTTTGTGGAGATGAATTGGAAATTGTCTAGAAGAAGGAAAATTAGCTTAACCAAAGTTAAACTCATAAATAATTGAACATTAATTAAATATCTGTGGTCTATGTTTCTCTTTGACCATAATCTCTCCCAATATATACAGCTCTTTGACACCTGATTAATCAATGTCAAAGATGCAATTAACAATGATTATTACTGTGTATTAGGTTTTGCCTGAGCCCTGAAGAAACTATCCTAAATTACCAGCTATGATTGTCACTTGATTTCCTCACAAAGAACAATCAGAACTTCTGGTCTTAAGTGGCTTGGAATGTGAAACTAAGAAGTCTCTTAGATATTATTAGAGGACCCTACAGAGTCCATTGGTGAAAGTTTGGAAAACATTGGGCTTCTTAAAATTGATTCTTGTAGTGCTTTGGGAAAGATCACTGAACCAAAAGGATAACAGTGTTTCTGGTTCTGTTGTTAACCTTCTACATGGAAACATTGCTGAAGCTTCTGGACTCAATTTCCTTCCTCGTGTGTGAATGAAAATATCCAACTCCATTCTATCCCCATATAACTTCTGAAACTAAGCAAAATGAAGACTCAAAATTCATTTTGAATAATGAAATGAATGTATAACGTAGAATGGAACTGGGAGAATACCTGGTTTAAATTCTGGAAAGTACTAACTATACAATTCTGGATAAGTTGCTTAATCTTGCTTAGTCTAGTTTAATGCCCATCTCACAGGATATTATGATGATTAATTTAATATCTTGGTATAACGTACAGTGTTAGGTAATTTCTTCTTGCTGTTTTTCTTGAGTAAATTCATATCCTTAAGCAACTCGCTGTAAAAAATAGTTACTTACTTGCTTAAATTACTCTTATCTTCTATTATCAGCTGAATTGTGTCCTGCTCAAGTTAATATGTGGAAGTCTTAACCCCCAGTACCTCGTAATATGACTGTATTTGGAGATAAGGCCCTTAAATAGGTAACTGAGGTAAAATGAGGTCAAATGGGTGGGCTCTAATCCAATATGACTGGTGTCATATTATAAGGACTGGTGTCCTTATAAAAAGAAAATATTAGGACACAGACATGTACAGAGAGAAGACCATGTGAACACAAAAGGAAAAGATGGCATCTACAAACCAAGAAGAGAGACCTCAGAAGAAATCAATCCTGTTGACACCTGATCTCAGATTTCTAGCCTCTACACCTGTGAGTGAGTAAATTTCTGTTGTCTAACCTACTCAGTCTCTGGTACTTTGTCATGGCAGCTCTAGGGAACTAATACAACTTTTTATGGCCTCCTTGTCTCAGGTTGAAAGTTCAATATTTGGCATCATAGCTAGGAAACAAAAATAACATCTACATTCCTTGTTATAGTCTTTCTTCCCCATTCTCATTGCTAGTAATTTCCATATTTGGGTCTGTTTTCTATATCTTGTAAACAGAGTGTTATGCTCATTTCTAGCCTTACTGCTAATACACAATAAATGTGCAGATACTGGGGCTTCCCTGGTGGCGCAGTGGTTGAGAGTCCACCTGCCGATGCAGGGGACACGGGTTCGTGCCCCGATCCGGGAGGATCCCGCATGCTGCGGAGCGGCTGGGCCCGTGAGCCATGGCCGCTGAGCTTGCGTGCCTGGAGCCTGTGCTCCACAATGGGAGAGGCCACAACAGTGAGAGGCCCGCGTAACAAAAAAAAAAAAATGTGCAGATACTGAATAGATTTTGGAGAAGTGCAACATATAGTTGGTACATGTGTGTATGTGTGTGTGTATGCATATAATTTATACTTTTTCTCTAGTTTCTTCCTTTGGTGTGATCTAGCATTCTCTGCTTTTGTGAGATCTAGGATTCTCTGCTTTTGTGACTAGTACTCTTGAATACTAATCCCTGAGTTTAATTCACCAAAAATTGTCAATAATAATAATAATATGGGGAAAGAGAGAGTCATAGAGGGAGAAGAACAAACAGTCAGGCAAGGGCAGTATTGTGAATTATTAGGGTCTTATTAATAAGATTAGGTTAGTCTAGAGGAAATGACTGTAAATATCATCAGTGAGCCCAGTTGGACTTTACTGACTGCTAGGCACATCCCTGAGTTCTGTTCTTAGTCTCCAACTGTATGATTACTACTGTCTGGAAGTATTATTTGAACAACTAAAGTCACTTAATGGAAAAAGAATATGTCTTTAGAGAATCAACAGTAATTTTTCTATCTGATTAAAAAGCAATGTTGACTGTCTGGAAATCTCAGTCATATTTGTAAGCAGGAAAACATTGGCTATTAAAAGTGGATGATGTAAAGAGATGAGCAGAAGCTTTGGCAATAGATATACCTGGATTTAATTCTCACTTCTACCACTTGGCAACTGGATAGCCTTAGGCAAGTTTCATACCTCCCTGAAATTCACTTAATTCAGTCTGTAAAATGGCATAATAACTTATTATAGCATCCTTTTAGGAATTTTAAATCAGTTATTGAAATAAAAGTGCACAATATATAGACACGTATGGATTCCTCAATAGGTGTTTGACTTTTCATTTCTCCAGTATCCCACCCATATCAAATAAAGAAAAGTACTTTTTAAAATGTACGAATACTTCATTGTTCTAAAGTTAAAGCAATAAAAAGAAAAATAATCAAATGGCCTACTATCATACCATTAGAAGAAAAAAAATAGGTGTGCATGAGAGTTCCAAATTAGAATACAGGTTTTCATTAGGCACCTGTTTATGTATGCTATTCTGCTCTTTACAATAAATAATTAAATTTAAAAGACTTAATTTCCACTTTTAAGACTTTATATTATTAGTTTACAAATTACATATCGACCTATGCTAAATTTTATACTGACCCATGCTAATGAATTCAGTACAGAAAACAAAAAGCTCCGCACTCAAGCAAACTATATATACATATATATATATACACACATATATATATATATACATATATATATGTGTGTATGTATATATATATATATATATATATATATATATATATATATATATATATATAACTTACATGCATTTATATCCTACCGTGTCTCATAAAGCATTGTGGTAACTCACCAGAATATACACAATCAAATATAATGGCAAAAGCACTTAATATAAACAGGGCCAAGGAAACATAGACGGAAGATGAAGAAAAGATGAGGGAAATGTGAACAGGAGGAAGTGTAGTTAATTGAGTTGTATGTTTTGACTTTAGGATTCTCTGTGGATAAAACAACATGTAAATAATTGGTTACAAAGCCATATTATTTGAAGGTGCCAGACTGCACATTAACAGTCTGACACCAAGGGACAGCACAGGAAAACTATTCAAAGATAAAGATTTTAAAATCTTTGCAGTTTGAAACCTTTTAGAGCAAGTATAATGAGCTTGACACACATTTCAACATTGAATATGTTAATCACATATTCAAAGTATGTCTCAAAGTCATTGGAAATAGTTGCTGTCTCTGACCCTGATATATAAAACTGATCTGTTATGTGTAAAACTCAGGAGGTATTGATAGCCACTTTTTAGCATCTGAACAGGAAAACAAAGTTGTTTCACAGTGATAATAAAGAATGAAGTAAGTGCAAAAGGATACAAAAGACAAAGCACTCAGGGAATGTATTAACAAAACTAATCACATTAAATTCTGGTGACCTGGGGCCTATGATTGTACACACTCCATGGAAATACCCTAGCCTAAATACTGGAACAGGAGGAAGGGTACTGTGAAGCCCATCACAGTGAAATCCTCTTAAATGTCCCTCTCAAGGTTGGCTCCACTCAATACTTAGTATAGGATATCTTCCCATCAGGCAGCAATACTGGCTGCCCAATGATTGACAAGAAATTAACACACTAATGAATAAATGATGCTAATTTATTTCTATCCCTGAGAGTGGGCAACAGCACACACTCCGTGGTAATGGTATGTCCTCTTTCCCACTTTTCTAAATAGCAAATCAGGTTTTTCCCTTCATTGCTTTATATCATGTGTGGCAGGCCTGATGGGAAATGGCTACCAATGGTTCTGTTATTGATTTTTACCTTCATTTCACTGTAGCTAAAGAAGGTACTTTGGGGCTTCCCTGGTGGCACAGTGGTTGAGAGTCCGCCTGCCAATGCAGGGGTCATGGGTTTGTGCCCCGGTCCGGGAAGATCCCACATGCCGCGGAGCAGCTGGGGCCGTGAGCCATGGCCGCTGAGCCTGCGCGTCCGGAGCCTGTGCTCCGCAACGGGAGAGACCACAACAGTGAGAGGCCCGTGTACCACAAAAAAAAAAAAAAAAAAAAAAAAAAGATACTTTGTATGATTCAATTTCTTAAAAATGTATTGGTATTTATATTGTGGCCTAACATATGGTCTATCCTGGAGTTCCACGTGTACTTGAGAAAAATGTATATTCTGCTGTTGTTGAGTGGAGTGATCTATATGTGGCTGTTAGGTTTAGTTGTTTAACTGTGTTATTCAATCCCCCTACCTCTTTACTGATCTTCTGTCTAGATGTGTTATCCATTATTGAAAGCAAGGTATTGATCTCCAACTATTATTTTAGAACTATCTATTTCTTCCTTCAATTCTGTCAATGTTTGCTTCACATATTTGGGGGTTGTTTGGTACATATATGTTTATAGTTGTTATATCTTTTTGATAGATTGAACTTGTTATCAATATATAGTGCCCTCCTTTTCCTCTTGTGACAGTTTTTGATTTAAAGTTATTTTGTGTGATATTAGCATAGCCATCCCAGATCTATCTTTCTTTCTTCCTTTCTTGCTTTTTCTTTCTTTCTTCCTCCCATCCGTCCGTTCTTTCTTTCTCTCTCTCTCTCTCTCTCTTTCTTTCTTTTTTGTTACTATTTGTATGGGATATTTTATTCTGTGCTTTAACTTTCAACCAACTTTTGTCTTTTGATATCAAGTGAGTTTTTTGCAGGCAGCATATAATTGGATTTTGGGTTTTTTTAAACTCTATTCTGCCAATGTTTATGTTTTTATTGGAGAGCTTCATCCACTTACTTTTTCAAAAATTACTGATGAGGAAGAACTTAATTCCGTCAGTTTCCTGCTTGTTTTCTGTATGTCTTATGCATTTTTTTTGCCCCTCATTTACTCCATTACTGACTTCTTCTGTGCTTAGTCGATTTTTTTGTAGTGAACTCTTTTGATTCTCGTTTCATTTCTTTTTGAATATAGTCTATTGATATTTTCTTTGTGGTTATCAAGAAGATTACATTTACCATTCTAAAGTTAAAACAATATAATTTCAATTGAAACCAACTTCAGTAGCATACAGAAACTCTGTTCCTCTACAGTTCCATTCCTCCTCTTTACATTACTGTTGTCACAAATTACACCTTTATACATTGTGAGCCCAGTAACATTGATTTATGATTACTTTATGCATTTGTTTTTTCAATAATGTAAGAAATAAAAAGTGGAGTTACAAGCCAATAACACAATACTGGCTTTAATATTTGCCCATGTATTTATCTTTACTGGAGATTTCTATTTGTTTATACAGCTTCGAGTTGCTGTCTAGTGTCCTTTCATTTCTACCTGAAGGTTCAATTTGGCATTTCTTATAGGGCAGTGGTAGGAAGTTGTAACAAACTCCCTCAGCCTTTGTTCATCTGGGAATGTGTTAATTTCTCCCTAAGTTTTGAAAACAGTTTGGCCAAATATAGAATTCTTGGTGGACAATTTTTTTCTTTCAGCACTTTAAATATGTCTGGCCTCTGGCTTCCATGGTTTCAGATAGGAAATTAGCTATTAATCTTTTTGAGGATCACTTCTTTGTAACAAATTTCTTTTTTCTTTCTCCTTTTGGAGAAAAGATTCTTTCTTTGTCTTTTGGCTTCTGAGAGTTTGATTATACTGTTTCTTGTTGTGCGGTTCTTTGAGTTTATATTAGTCCTGAAATCAGCCAAAGATTTACAGCAACCAAACCCATACTGAACCAGGGAAGAGGCAACTTGAAAATGGCAGGAAAGCTTTGTGGCATTTTTACTTGCCCTTGCCACATCCACTCTTAGTGTAGTGATGGTCTTAAAGTGGTGGAGTCTTAATGCAATGACAGTCTTAAAATAGCAGCAGACCATGTTCCTAGTATGGGACCCTCAATCCTGGTTCAGGAGGGAGAAGAAGAGTCCCTACTCTCAGATTATCATGTGTATCTGTTCTAACCTGTCTGGGAACTACCTGAAGGACTGACACAAGATGCTTATCCCTGTTTTACCTAACTTGGAACACAATCTGGAAAAGCAGCGGTCGTTGCTCAAAAAAAGTTCAAGGTGAACTAACAAAGCACAGATGGCTGGGGCAAAAGACTGTTAATTGAAATATTGTAGACCACATAATATCCAGGAGCAAAAGTTGGGGGAGATTCTTTGGGAAATTAGAACTTACAGAAAGTACACATGTGTACAGAGAAATTAAGAAAGCCACATGCATACTCAAGATAAGATGCATGCTCTGAAAACACCAGAGAAGCCTCTAAGCATTTACCTTGGGCTGAACCCTGAACTCAGTGCAGGTCAGCTAAATGTTGAAGGAGTTATCCAGCAATCTGCAAAATGGGGAGAGGTGTGTGGTTTTGAGTGTGCATGTGGATGTGTGTGTGTATATTTGTTTTTGTTTGTTTTAGGTCCAGTAATTCAAGGAAATCTCTTTCAAAACATTAGCTAAACATGAACTAAAGTAACAGAGACTTCAGTGCCTACATACAATAAGGAATACAGTCATTGCAAAACTATTTTGGAAAGGTCCCTAAACAAACAGACTACTACAGCCTTCAACAATCAAAAGCACAGAAAACCCTGGGAAAGTGAGAGAATCTGATTTCCAATAGACTCCACATTATAGTATTTGAATGCCAAATTTTCAACCAAAAAAAATCACAAGGCATACAAAGACATGGAAAAGTATGGCCCATTTAAGAAAACAAATTAATTGATGAAACCATCCCTAAGGAAGCCCAGACTTTTCTCCATTGCATATTCTTGCCTCCTTTGTCTGAGATTAATTGCCTATAAGTGCATGGGTTTATTTCTGGGCTCTCTATTCTGTTCTAGTGATACACATTTTTGTGCCAGTAGCATACTGTTTTGATTACTGTAGGTTTGTAGCACAGTCTGTAGCCAGGGAGCATGATTCCTCCAGTTCTGTTCTTCTTTCTCAAGACTGTTTTAGCTATTCAGGATCTTTTGTGTTTCCATACAAATTTTTAAATTATTTGTCCTAGGTCTGTGGAAAATGCCCTTGATATTTTGATACAGACTGCATTGAATCCATAGATTTCCTTGGGTATGATGGTCATTTTAACAATATTAATTCTTCCAATCCGTGACCATGGTATAACTTTCCAGCTGTTTGTGTCATTTTTAATTTCTTTTATCAGTGTCATATAGTTTCCTGGGTACAGGTCTTTTACCTCCTTAGGCAGGTTTATTCTTATGTATTTTATTCTTTTTTATGCGATTGTAAATGGGATTGTTTCCTTAATTTCTCTTTCTGATAGTTCATTGTTAGTGTATAGAAATACAATAGATTTCTATATATTAATTTTGTATGCTGCAAATTTACCAAATTCATTTTTGAGCTCTAATAGTTTTTTGATGTTGTCTTTAGGATTTTCTGTGTATCATGTATCTGCAAACAGTGACAGTTTTACTTTTTCCTTTCCAATTTGGATTCCTTTTATTTATTTATATTTTCTTGTTTTATTGCTGTGGCTAGGACTTCCAAAACTACGTTGAATAAAAGTGGTGAGAGTGGGCATCCTTGTCTTGTTCCTGATCTTAGGGGAAATGCTTTCAGCTTTTCACCATTAAGTATGTTAGCTATGGGCTTGTCATATATGGTCTCTATTATGTTGAGATATGTTCCCTCTATGCCCACTTTCTGGCGAATTTTTACCATGAATGGATATTGAAGTTTTTTCAAAAGCTTTTTCTGCATCTATTGAGATGATCATATGGTTTTTAGTCTTCAATTTGTTACTGTGATGATAAGAGACCTAAGACAGCTACAGAGGCTAAGTGACCTTTCCTTCCCTGACTGGGTAGGTATCCTTGTTCTGCCTTCTAATTGAGTTAGTATCTGAGTAAAAAACTGCCAAGTATCATTTAGTTCACAGTACACTGCTGTGGCAATATAGAAATGAATTTGGCTAAATAATTTGGCTTTTCCAAATTATAGTAAATGAATATACTGAATGAATACTTCAACTTAATGAAATGTTCTTAAAAATATATTAATGTAGGCACTTCAGTGGAGAATTGAAAACAAAACAAAAAATTCAGGTAAAGGGTTGAAATAAAAGTACACTCAGTTGTATCCAGTTTCCTCTTGTAAAACTCTCTTTTTAATTTGAGTGGATAGTAAATTGAGAATATCTGATTTGGGGCTAAGGAAATCTAAGCCTTCTTGGCCACACTGTATTCTCTTATGTCATTTAATAAAGACACCAGTTGGGTTGCTGAAAAAATAGTGGGAAAAATCAATCCCTCTGGTCCAAGGGGCTGCTCTTGAAAATATGTGGATTGTTGTAGTTATTTTGCTCTTCTGGCCTCAAAAGGTCTAATCTAAACCTTAGTCCCTCATGGAGAGAGACTTTTTAAACCAATTCCCATATTACTCATTATATGACTGTTGAAAAAGAGCAACCCAGCTCTTTTCCTGTGCTTTCAACCAGTTATCTTATTCAAAAATCTGATTGGATTGTTATACCTTAATCTTGCCTGGCAAGGGACTTATGGGCAGGTTCTTATTGTTTGAAAGTTTGGTGCCAGTATCTGCAAAGAAAGGAAAAAGTAAAGAAGGAAAGATGTGTTTATCAAACATCCCAATAGTGAAGGTGTGTGAAAGCAACTTTTGAAAAAGTTAATCTGTCAGAGTTTAGCCTTATTATTATATTTTATTTTATTCATTGAAAATAAATAATTATCAATGAATCCTTTCTAGATTTTCTAGTTTCCCAACGTTCCCTGTATTCACATTCTAAGAGGAAAAATGGTATTTTAAGTCACTGCTCTCCACCTTATATTATTTATAATCACTCCTCATCACCTCTTCCCTCAAAGCAACGTGATCCTGAGAAGTGTCCTTTGTTTGTCTTTGTGGAATAAGTGATGGGGATGCATCCTGGAGACCTGTGAGATGTTTAAATTGTGGCATAATGAAAGTAGGGTGGAGAGATCTGGAAAGATCTGGAAAGATGGCTGGTAGAGTGTGGCCGGATGTGGGAGACGAGAGATGTGCAGATAGAGGGAGAGGAAATTTGCAGAGGGAGAAACTTAAACAAATAATTAAATAAGTTTTGTTGTGTGGTGTGGGATGCAAGCCTTTCTCTCCCCCTTTCCTTCATAATCTCTTTGTTAAAGACTGTGTTTTTCATTGGTGTTACTAAGATAGGATTTGCCATTTTGTTTGGTTACTGAGAATGGACCCATGGAAACAGTTACATTTGGGTTATCTATGAATGTCTTTAATGAAGAACATAAATATTGGCCACACTATCTATGCACATGCTATCACCATGCCTTTTTCGTTCCCTATTCATATATCTAAGTCCTCTTCTTTCTTTGAGGTCAATCTCAAATCTCATCTCAAATGTACATTTATTGACATATTCAACCCCTAATGAACTGTCCCTTCTTTGTCCTCCTTAGGCTCTGATTATTTATAAAAACTCATTTTTGAACTTAGAAACTGTCCAATATGATATATTAGTTATTTCATCAGCATATGTTATATCTTCAACACAATTATAAGCTTTTGTGGGGCTGGGATCATACATTCTGTAATTTTTCTCAGTACTTACACTTACTTTGATAAAATGCGCATTCATTCATCTAAGCATCATTTATTGAGTGTTAATTAAATATCTCAACTCAATAAATATTGTTTGAATGAATGCATGCATGAATGAGGGAGTATGCAATAGGTAGCCTAATGTACCACCCAATGTGAAGAAAGGAAAAACATAAACACAAAAGCAAGCCAAAAAGTAGACCAGGACTTTCTGTAAAATATCCTGCTTTTTTTTTTTTTTTGCGGTACGCGGGCCTCTCACTGTTGTGGCCTCTCCCGTTGCGGAGCACAGGCTCCGGATGAGCAGGCTCAGAGGCCATGGCTCATGGGCCCAGCCGCTCCGCGGCATGTGGGACCTTCCCAGACCGGGGCACGAACCTGTATCCCCTGCATCGGCAGGCGGACTCTCAACCACTGCGCCACCAGGGAAGCCCTAAAATATCCTGCTTTTTGTTGGATGATGCCATGAAAATCGAGATACTCTTGAAAGGTCTTAATAGCTGACCAAGAATAGTAAACAATTGAAATTCTCTCAGGCTTATTCAACCCCATCACTAGACACATTTATACCTCTCAGGAATGTTATTAAAAGAAGAGATTAATAAAGCTTTTATAGATGAGTTGATAAATCTCTAAATATTTAAATCTTCATTTCCTCATAGGTTTTCTCTATTTTGGGGTTCCAAAAGTTTTAAATAAACTACAGGATAATTAAAAATTAGACATTATCTTTCTTACCTTCACTTTTTTTTTTTTTTTTTTGCAGTACGCGGGCCTCTCACTGTTGTGGCCTCTCCCGTTGCGGAGCACAGGCTCCGGATGAGCAGGCTCAGAGGCCATGGCTCATGGGCCCAGCCGCTCCGCGGCATGTGGGACCTTCCCAGACCAGGGCACGAACCTGTGTCCCCTGCATCGGCAGGCGGACTCTCAACCACTGTGCCACCAGGGAAGCCCCTTACCTTCACTTTTTTTATGGTAAACATCTTTCTATTTTCTCCATAGTGCTGCCCAGTTTTAGAATTCTTCAAAATGGCCTGGCCATGGAAATGTGTTGAATATTATTTAAATAACTAAAGTAACTTCCTCAGAATTATTATCCTATTCTGGTTAGGATACTGTCTGCTCTGGTTTGTTAAAATTTCCCTTTAGAGTGGTTTTAATTTTGTCTCTGATGGGGTCCTAGGATTTATTGCCATACCCATCCTGCACCTGTTTTTCTTTGAATTACTCACCTTGCAGTTTCTGATTCATACAGGGCCTTACAGGTTAGTGACAACCTGGCCATCACAACTCTGGGAAGGACAGGCTTACTTTTCATAGGTGTTGATGTTTTCTCTACCTGAAGGTTTTAAAGAGATATCAATCTTCCTCACCACCTCCCTTGGCCCTTTTAATGGACTAAGCAGTTCCTCATGAAATTTCTGTAGGATATCTGTACCAACTTCTCAATATTGTTCCATCCTGAGTCTAAATTCCTGGCCTCAAGGTAATGTTAGATCTCTAGCTCCAGCCCCTATTTACATAAGGCCTATACTAAGGAACAGAACCCATAGACATCAGTCCGCTCTTATTTCTCTGGATTTAATTTCTTTGTTACTTTCTGAAACATGCAGGTGTTCCTTTCTTTCTTTTAATATCAGCCCTGTGCTTTTAAGTTTTTCAAAATTCACCCAGAATTTACGTGTGTCTCCAGTAAGAGTACATTAAATTGAGCTTAGTCTCCTATTCTACTGGCATATTTGAGATCCAAATAATTTGCTACTTACTGGATTCAATTACCTGTATATTTCAGGCATCTAAAACTCACCATGTTCCAAATTTCCCTCCTTATTGTTAGTAATTTTCTTGGGAATCTGGATGACATTAAATGGAATAAAGTTAGTGAGTGGCCCAGGAATGCCTGAACGTTTGTTTGTCAGAGTTGCCAGGGAAAGTTAAGCAAGGAAGAAAACCAAATGAAAAATAGAATCACATTATTATGGATGAGTTTACTCCCAAGATTCCATGCAGAGCTCTCTCTAAAGCTGGGTTGGGTTATAACTTATGCCAGAGCTCTAAGTGGGGCTGACACCATCTCCTGCCAAGCTCTCAGTTCTGGGCTGACATCATCTCTGGTCCGCTGTATGGAGTGGAAACTTTGGAGGAATGGGCAGTGTGTTCCAGGGTGTATGAAGAGGGAAATTGTGAACATGACTTTCTAAATTATGGAGGAACTACTCACTGTAAATGTACCTTGAACTATGTTGTTTAATTTGACCAATCAGATCAATGACTTTCCCCTTGAATGAAATGCTGCTATGTATATGAGCAGAAGAACAAAGCTGGTATAAGGAGATGGAGATACTGGGAGTTTTATTTTCCCACCAATTATCTTTTCCTCTGACCATGACCTTCCCTTTGAGTCTCCTAGACCTTGGGGATGATCCCAACCCCTTGGGTTGGGCAGCCCATCTTCACTAGAACCTCTAAAGTTAACTTTGATTTTTCCCACTCTTTCTATCCGTCCCATGTATGCAGTCAGACATCTGATCTTGGACTTTTATTGACAAAATATGCTTGAATATAACCATTTCTTTTCACTCCCATTGCTACTGCTATTGTCACTGCCTTAACTAGGGCTTTAAGTTCTATATATAAAAATATAAATATCTATATATAAATAAAATATACAAATAAATAAAATATAATATTAATTCTAATGATTTAAAAGTCTTTTCTTGATAAGGACTTTTCCTGATAAAGATACACAATATCTTATATATTTCTGTATTATCTGTTCTTTTCTTAGAATTTTAGTCATATGATTCTATCTCTTGGTATGTCTAGAACTTTTTGATTGAATGCTGGCTATTTTATTTGGCTGTTTTTGTTTTTCTCAGTGGAAATGTTGTTTGGCTTCAAAATATTTTATTCTACCTGGAAGTAGCAAATCTTCAAATTACAATTTTTTAAATGCTGTCAAATATCAATACTATAGGTATCACAAAATCTAGAAAAATGACATTTAAAAATTAACTACTGCCAGATGTATCTCTATAAAACTTTTTCCCCACTCTTTTAGCTATATATTCTTCAATTGCCTCCTCATATGACAGTTTATGTATTTTAGAAATAAAATTTTAAGAAATAAACTTTGTAGTTTATAGACATAGATTTCTTTAACATGGTTGATTAGAATTTGCTTTTAGTTATTAATAGTTTAGAAAAGTTTATTTCAGCTTCACAATTTATTATTGAAAATGTCACATTAATTTTCATTGTTAAATTTGAGAAAATCTCTTCCTAAATATTTACTATTATAAATGCATTACTGATTTCAGTACTGCTATAGGTTTGTGCATTACAGGAATCCTGATAAAATACTCTTTCACACCATTCCATTACACACACACACACACACACACTGTTATTGATGGAGTATATCCTTGACAGCAGAAAATTTCTGTTTTGACTAATCATTGATGAGAACTGAATCTCTGACTTACTGTTCACATGCCTGATGATTGAAATAATTTTCCACAGAATAGCTTCTGGCTTTATACTTTTCAGTTCTTTTTTTCTTCTTCAAACGCACATGCTTTGAGAGCTGTGAAGTGCAGGACATGGCTATATTGTAAGGTGGTTTTTGTCCTTATGCTTCTGTATCTTGTGCTAGTTAAGTCAGTAGAGTAGTCAGTAGGAGTACTGGAAGTTATTCCTGTAATGGGATAGTATATAGTCAATTACATATGGTGGTGTCTGAAAATCACATAATAGCCTCACCTAAAACATCTCCTTAGCCAGATTTCAAAAAAGCCTGTGGCCATTCCAGTATGATCCAACATAGCGGAATATGATAGAGGGATAATTGGCAGAGAAAGAGACGCTGGTCTTACCTGATTGAAGTTAAAATATCTCTTTTGACAATTTTGAAAAAACATATAATTACATGAACTGATTTCTAGGGTTCTTCCTAGTACCTAAAAAGGAACCCATAGAGTTGTGGAACAATAATAAAAGCTACTGTAATGAGAAGCCTGTGCACCGCAACAAAGAGTAGCCCCTGCTCAATGCAACTAGAGAAAGCCCGTGAGCAGCAACGAAGACCCAACGCAGCCAAAATAAAAATAAATAAATAAAAATAAATAAATTTATTTAAAAAAAAGTAATACCCAGCTTTGAGCCATGAGAAATATGATGAGGAGAAATTAGCTAATGTTTTCAGAACTTTTAAAATATCAAACTCAGTCTCTAAGATTTTAGCATTATATACAATATCGGTTACTTATTAGTGGTTTGGGAAGACCAATTAAAAAACTTTCTCTTACTATATTGAAATTCATGGCCCTGATGTTTTCCACATTGACTATATGAATGATGAAGAAAATTCAATCATGTATTTCATTTCCAACTGGACAGAAAACAAAAATTTTAAAAATGTTCGGACTACTGACTTTTGATTTCTTCTAATGCAAATGTATAGGTAATTTTTATTCCCTGATTAGGAGAAAAGTGGTGGAAGAGGGCAGGGTTAAGAATTAAGCAGTTAAGCTGTTGGTCCCACATCAGACAAATTATCCTTATACCTCCTGTCAATATTGTTAACAGAGACTGTTATTTTATTAATCCTTATGATCCAGTGATTCTTTTTTTCATGTTTCAGGGCACAGCAGGTGAGAGAGTGGATTTGTTAAGCTGGGTGGGTTTATCCTTCTTTTATGTGTTCATTCAATTTTATGTTCATTTACTTATTGTACACATATGGCAATAGAAGCTGCTAAAGCAATCATTGCTATTCTGCAAAACAACAAGGCACAGAAGCAGATGTCTTATTTCCGAGATTTCTCCCCCCAGGATTATTATGATTAAAGATCCTTTCCCCCTCTCCCTGGAGAGGACGAGGGGCTGCTTGCTGGAGATTTTTTAATGACTTGGGGAAAGGCTCAAATATCCCCCCATTATGGTAATCCACCCCAGGGACAAACCACACAAGAATATTATGAATTTATTTTATTTTTCTATCCTTGCAAAGGTAATACTCAGCTCATTAGAATATGAAAAATATGCTGTCAAATTTCAGAATTACGTGGATGAAGAAAATCACCAAAGTGGCATCATATCATGTGTGTTATAGTTGTATTTACTATATTGACTATATTAACTATATTGTGTTAACAATAGGTTGTATAACTATATATTGAAAAGGCAAAACGCTGTAACTTATTTCAGAGAAAATAATTATGTTGGCAAACCCCAAATTGTACATTGTAGATGGGTCCTACGAAAAGAAGATTTAATTCACAGTGGACAATAGGTTAGCTTCTGTTTTCAGCCATGTGCTATTTCAAGAATCAAACATCATGAATAATACAGGATCTAGGAGGAATAAGCTAAAGATGGAAAAGCACATTTTGATTAGGAAAGAGAATTTAAGGTTTAAGTCTTTTTTTTTTTAAGGAAAACTGCCTTATTACAATGAGATAAGAAAATTGTTTCCTTCTTTTCTTCCTTCCTTTCTTCTTCTTCTTTTTTTTAACCTTTTAATTTTGGATATTTGATCTCTAAGCTGAGATGACTGGAAATGCCTCCTCTGGGCATCAACCTTTTTGAAAGACTTTTTCCCCCTCCCTAATGGCTATTTGTCTCTTGGAGGCATTGTCTACATTACTCACCAAGAGGCAAGCATTTGTCCTTGCACTAAATGCTGACATCTCCTGATAAGAGGGAAGCTGCAAAGTAGAAGAATTGAAGGTCAATATGTTGATATTGCTCTCAAGCGCATTGATGTACATTTGTGTATTGGGGAAGGGGAGTGAAGCTTGAGAGTTGGCCAGTGGGGAGGGGTAAATATTTTGTGACGCTGTCTACCTATGGGCTTATAAAGTTTACAGCTGCATTAGGAGGACAAGCATTACCATTAGCATGAAGAGTAGAGCAGACCTCAGTTGCAAAAGCTTCTAGCCATACACATAGGGAAATACGTAAATGATACACCTTATTGCATTCACCCGTTCACCCTCCCCTGTTCAAGCTAATTGGAAATTTCAATCCATTTCAGAGAAGTAACACAACTATCAATCATTTTCCCTGGCACGAATCTTCCAGGAGGAAGAAAATGGAATACACCTAGCAACAGAGCTCACACACTAGCCCATGTGTCTTAGATTTAATATCTGATCACTAGCTGGATTGAAGCCAAGAGGTGGTTCACAAATTTGCTGCACATTAGAATCACCTGGGGGATCTCTGAGGCCTCCCTGTGCCTAGGCTCCTCCCTAGACCTACTAAATGAAAATCTCTGGGGCTGGGACCCAGACACCAATGTTTTCCTTAAAAGCTCTTTAGGTAATTCAAACGAGCAGCAAAGCTTGAGAACCAGCCCAAAAACAGGAACAAACTTATTTCACACAGATAAAGTGGGGCAATTCGTATGTTAAAAGAACGTGTATCTATCTATCTATTTTTTTCCTTTTTATTCTGTTTGTGTTTCAAATAGGCTTTTTTTTTTACCTGCAAAAAGCGTTATTGTTTCCATTTGGCCCAAGGCTTGGGAGAGGGATCCAGGGTGGTTAAAAAGCTGCCTAGTGGCTGCAGAGCGGGGCTTCAGGAAAAGTTCTGATGCCAGAAGGGCTCCTCAAAGGCCGCTGGACTTCAGAAACTCCTGTTCGTGCTCGAGGGTGAGCCTTTCAAAGAGATACTCGCCCAGCCCAGCCTGCGGACCAACCAGCCTGCGGAGGTTGGTCAGGTGGTCGCCCATCTGCTTGATGAGTTTCACCTGCTCCGCCGGGAAGCGGCTCTCCCGGAAGTCGTAGAGGTAGGAGTCTGCGCAGTCAGAACCAAGGGCGCGCAGATCCGATAGTGCGTGGTTCAGGTTCTTCTCCCTGAGAATGGCGGCTTCCACAGCATCCTGGGTTTTACCCCACTCATCTTGAGAAGGCTTCCGCGCATCCTGGTAGAGGGCGCGGCTACAGCACTGTTTTTGCATTTTCAAGAGACGCTGGGCGCCCTCACACTTCTCCTCGGCCAATTGGCGAAAAAAGTGGCCCACACCGTCCAGAGTCCCATCGTTGCTGTCGAAATAGAAGCTCAGAGAGAGGTAAGTGTCCACAGATGCATGTTGAACAGGCGGTGGACGGTGGCCTCCACCTCGGTGGAATAATTCTGACGAATCTGGGAACTCGTGGTTGATCAGTGATAAGGAGCTAAGCTCAAAAAACGGTGGTGGCCTGTCCTGGAGGCTGAGGATAGCTGAGTGGCTGATTCTAAAGGTTGCGACTGGAAGAAAGGTTGGAGGGTGGTCGGGGGCTGGAGCAAGGAGCGTCCCTGGGTCAGTTCATTCCAAACACTGTTGAAGCAAAAGCCAGATCTGCAGGACTGCCGAGTGCACTGCCTCAAATAGGCTTTGATATAAATGAACAAGAAGTCCAAGCAAGGACAAAACTTACCCTTCCTCCCACCAAAATAGCTGTTGATACTGGAATCTAGATCTGGGAAGGGATTCTTCCATTACTTTCTTAACATTCCAAGCCACTAGAACAGTAATTCTCAAAGTATGGTCACCTTGTAACCAAGCAGTACCCTATGGGGCCTTCCTAGGACAGACCCATCCCCCATAGCCTCTGCTGTAGTTCCTCTCTGAAGTACTCAGATAATAGTATTTCAGGCATACTTCTTGAGTTTTCAGATGCTAAAAACCACCACCAAATGGAAGAAATTAACTCCTTGATGATCATGAGCACGTAGCCCCCAGACCTTCTAGCACCTGAGGATGGATAATGTTACCTGCCCTGTGGCCTCAACATCAACCAATCAGAGAATTGTGCACGAGCTGATCACATTCCCTAGGAATGCCCCTCCCTCACCTGGCCTTTAAAAATGCTTTGCTGAAACCCTTTGGAGATTTCAGGGTTTTTTGGAACACGGGCCACCCCTCTCCTTGCTCGATCCTGCAGTAAGCCTTTCTCTGCTCCAAACTCCAACCTTTAGGTTTGTTTGGCCTCACTGTGCTTCAGACACACAAACCTGCATTCAGTAACAACCTGACCAGCTTTACCAGCATCCCCTGATAATGTGTTAGATATTCAAGTTTTAGGGCCCTGTCCCAGCCCTATGGAATCAGCAACTCTGGTGGGGCTCAGTGATCTCTGTTATAACAGGCCCTCCAGATGATTTTTATTCACCTTAAAGTTTGAAAATACCTGCATTGTCAGCTGGCCAAAGCCTCCACCAGCAGGTGAACAGGAGTGGTGCCTGGAAAAGATACGGACTAGCTAAGGCAAGTACAGCAGCATTTGCTATGGTAGTAATGGAGAATGCCTTTTCTCCACTGGTTGGCATAGACTAGTATCTGGGAGCAGTGGCAGGGTTATTTAGGATGCTTTACATTTCACTGTAGAGTGACCGCTGTCCTGGTTTGCCAGGGACTTCCCCTGTGTGAGCACTTAAAATCTCATCCTGGGAAACCCCTTAGCCCTGGGTTTGAAAAACTTAGGGAATAACATGAAATTTAGGGGAAATATGATCCAGGTTTTGGGCAAGTCACAAGTGCTAATTAAAACTAAGCATGTATGGAGAACTCTAGCCTTCTTTACCCCTTTGCTGGGAGGTAAATCTGACTGGGTGAAAGGACTTATTGTTAAGAGATATTTGTAGAAACGTCCCCTCTTCTTACAAGGATTGAATTATCTCAGTAACAATTAGCTAAGCACAGGTGTAAAGCATTTGATTTACTCCCTGGTGTTCTTTATCTTCTCATCCAACTAAATCCATAGCCCTTGTCTAGCTCCAGCCAGTAGAGTCAGAACTTGTTTTACTGTTTAACTAAAGTTCAATTTAAATTCTCTCTACATCTCCCGGTTCTCAGCCCTGGTTGCATATTATAATCACCTGGGGAGATTTCAAAAACTACTGATGCCAGATTTCTACCTATCATGGATATTTGAGGAGGGACCTGGAATGAAAGGCTCTAGTTTATGGTTTTTGGAGCCAAATTATAGTCTACACTGAGCCAAATCATTTGTGAGATCACCTCTAAAAAGGAATTTATCTGTTATAACTAATGCTCTTCCTTTGCCAATATCCTTGATTTGTCCCTCTTTGGGGGAAAAAAAGGATGGAAACCCCCCCCCAGCAGTTGGGCTCCCTGAATTACAAGGTGATGCTGTGGAATTAGTGTTGGCTCAGAGCGCACATCTTCGGATACCCATTCTCTCTCCTGCTTCCTTGCATGAACTTATATCCCTGGGCAGTTTTTCATCCACCGCCCTCTTTTGCTTCTAATCTTAGCAAGTAAAGTCTCCCCTTAATGAAAGCATTTCATGGGGTTTACTGGGAGCATAGGTCAGTTCCAGACCTATCATATGTTAGCTAAAGCAGATATAAGTGATGTATTTTTGGCATTCATCCTTGTGGGTTGGAGAGAGAAGACAGAATTTTATCCTTTTAGGTGTCATCTGACTGGGCAAATGGCCTCTTTGCCTCTGCTGCCTACCATGTGAAAAACTGAGGGTGTTATCTCTAGAAGGTATCAGAATAGTTCAGATAAATCAAATTTCTCACTAAAAGATGACAAAACTATGGCTTAGGTGGTTGATTTTACATGTCAATTTGTTTGGGCCACCATGCCCAGTTATTTGGTCAAATAGTATTCTGGATATTTCTGTGATGGTGTTTTGGGTTTTTAAAAAAATTTTTATATGTTATTTATTTATATTTGTGGCTGCATTGGGTCTTCGTTGCTGCACGTGGGCTTTCTCTATTTGCAGCAAGCTGGGGCTACTCTTTGTTACGGTGCACGGGCTTCTCATTGCCGTGGCTTCTCTTGTTGCGGAGCATGGGCTCTAGGCACGTGGGCTCAATAGTTGTGGTGCACGGGCTTAGTTGCTCCACGGCATGTGGGATCTTCCTGGACCAGGGCTCAAACCCGTGTCCCCTGCATTGGCAGACAGATTCTTAACCACTGTGCCACCAGGAAAGTCCCTGTGATGGTGTTTTTGGATGAAATTCATATTTAAATTGGTGGACTTTGAGTAAAGCAGATTATCCTCCATAATATGGGTGGGCCTCAACCAATCAGTTGAAGCTCTTAATAAAACAAAGACTGACCTCCCTGTTGCAAAAAGGAATTCTACCAGAACACTTAACAGAAATTGAACTGCAACTCTTCCTAGAGTCTCTAGAGCACCTAACCTGCAGATTTTGAATTTACCAAGCCTCTATAATTGTGTGAACCAGTTGTTTAAAATCTCTCTCTCTTTCTCTATCTATATATAGATCCAGATATAGATCTAGATATCAATATTGATATCTAGATCTATATCTGTCAATATATATGGTCACATTATATGCACATACTATTAGTTCTGTTTTTCTGGAGAACCTTGACTAATATAGTGGCCCATATAAATAAAAGGATGAACCCAGGTTCACCCAGGTAGAAAGTAGTACAATGAGAACTGGAACTTAAGGCCTCATGACTCATTCAGCTGTGAACACTAACCCAGAACCGGGGTCAGCAAACTCTGGCCCACTGATCAAATCTCTCTTGACTCCTGGTTTTATAAATAACGTTTTGCTTGAACACAGCTGCACCCATTCATTAATGTACTGTGTATGGCTGTTTCTGTGCTACAGCAGCAGATGGGCAGTTGCAACAGAGATGTATGGTACACAAAATCCAAAATATTTACTATCTGACCCTTTACAGAAAAGATCTGCTGACCCTTGCTCTAGGATGCCATCTGATTTCTGATAGCACCGAGGAGAATAATTGGTGCACATTGGGTTAGATTGTTAATCTCATGTCCTCCTTAGGTCAAAGATCTCTTAAATGCTCACCCTTGCAATAGCCAATTTGGGGAGGATTATCTGAGGATGCAGAAATATTTCTTGCCAGGTCTTTCCAATCCACACTGCTCCCTGACTGTGGTTCTTAAAACCTATTTTTAAAAAAAATTTTATTGGTGTATAGTTGATTTACAATGTTGTGTTAGTTTCAGGTGTACAGCAAAGTGAATCAGTTATACATATACATATATCCACTTTTTTTTTTAGAGTCTTTTCCAAATAGGCCATTACAGAGTATTGAGTGGAGTTCCCTGTGCTAATAAGAACAGCAGGTTCTTATTAGTTATCTATTTTATATACAGTAGTGTGTATATTTCAGTCCCAATCTCCCAGTTTATCCCTCTCCCCCATCCCCTGGTAACCGTTTGTTTTCTACACCTGTACCTCTACTCCTAAAACCTGTCTGTTTTAACCGTCTACCACTCATTGCTTACTGGCTCCGGCTTCATGTACTTGATAATAAATCTATTTCTTGTTCTGTCCTGGATGACATGTTCCAAGGACTGAGATAATATCTTATTCCACATAATTTGTCCTTAATATTGTCTATCTTGGGGTCTTCATCTATGTCCTGAAGAAAACAGTCACACTCTGTCTTCTAGTATTACTAATAATACCACATTTTATGAGATGAATTTGACCCATTGCACTGAAATATCCCTTTAGAAGCTGTATGCAGCCTGTCACTGGGTTTTAGCACAGGGGTAGAACTCAGATTAGTGTTCATATTTAAACAAATCTACTTGACCAGAAACTTTTGTCTCACCAGTTATTTTATTACACAAGTAACTTCTGTCTTTGCATCTATGATGTAAACATTTTTAATTGCCTAAATTATCTGAAAAATTATTTAGAGCTTCCATTTCAGTAGGCATTGGAATTGCTGTGGTATGACTGTTTCATTATTTTATTTCCAAATGTCAAATTAGGCTTCAAGCTTTGGCCAAGAGTAGACAAAAAAGGGATTAAAAAGAAATGAAGAGTGGGAAAGACTTCTGATGCAATGGAGACTTAATAAAGATTTGATTTTGTATCAATAATGTATGCCATTGCAAAATAACTCCCTGGTAAAATTCCATTCTTTGGTAATCATTAAGTACAGAAATTAACAATCAAAATATGCAGTGCTCTTTTTCATTTTCTAAAAACAAACCTATATCTAGATGAGAGGAGAATTTATTGCATAACTGAGGCTCTGGACTTACGACTCCAAGTCCTGTCTTCTTTCAACCATACCTGCTACATTTCTGTCTAACTTCTTGAACATGAGGTAATGGCTTCAGCTTTCATTCCCTTCCTCAGTCTATAGCTTGGTGACTTAAGAGTAAGGGAACTAAAACTTGAGAACTTGGGTTGAAATCTTGACTCTAAAATTTACTTGTTGAGTACTCTTGAGCATGTTATCTGTTTTTGCCTCAGTTTTCTCATCTATAAAATAGAGATAACATTATTTCTCTCAGCGAGTTGCTATGAGGGTTAAAAGAGAAAATTCATACAATGCAAGAATTTATCAGTTCTTGGAACACAATAAATACCAAAAAAAAATGTTAGCCATTATCAAAGGCCCCTCATTTTATGGATAATATAGATTAGCTTATATAGGTATAATATTTACATATACATAAACGTTTTATATCTATATGTGTGTATACATTCTTCTCATAACAGAAATTGAGAAGTCAACATTCACATCTAAATATGTGCTCTGTGAAATATAGATCTCCTGTGTACAGACACAGTGCTGTAGTTATCTATTGCTACATAATAAGGAAGTCCAAACTTAGTGGTGAAATAAACAAATTTTAATATGTGCACAGATTCTGTGGGTCAGCAATTCAAACAGTACACAGAGGAGATGGCTTGTCCCTACTCCATGACTGATGTCTGAAACCTCAGCTCATGAGGATTCAAATGGCTGGGGCTGGAATCATCTAGATAATTTTTTTTATTTTTTATTTTTATTTTTTGCGGTACGTGGGCCTCTCACTGTTGTGGCCTCTCCCGTTGTGGAGCACAGGCTCCGGACGCGCAGGCTCAGCGACCATGGCTCACGGGCCCAGCTGCTCCGCGGCATGTGGGATCCTCCCGGACCGGGACACGAACCTGTGTCCCCTGCATCGGCAGGCTGACTCTCAACCACTGCGCCACCAGGGAAGCCCCTAGATAATTTTAATTCACATGTCTGGCACTTGACATGGGATGACTTGAAGACTGGGCCCAACAAGGACTGTTGACTGGAGTGCCTACAGATGGCTGCCCGTGTGGCTTGGACATAACGTGGTAGTTAGGATTCAAGATAGAGTATCCCAAGAATGAGTGTCCAGAGTTCAAGCATTCCAAGAGAGTCATGCAAAAGCTGCATGATCTTTTATGACCTAGTCTTAGATATTACATAGCATCACTTTCAGTATATTCTATTGCAGGAGTTGGAGATCTTTTTCCATAAAGTGTCAGACGGTCAATATTTTAGGCTTTACAAGCCATACAGTCTCTTTTGCAACTATTCCACTCTGCTGCTGTGATGTGAAAACAGACACAAACAATACATATGCTAATGAACATGGCTGTGTTCCAATAAAGCTTTGTTTATAAAGGCAGGTAGAGGCCTAGATTTGGCCCACCTGCCATAATTTATTGACCCCTGCTCTACTGTTTGAAGCCGTGGAAAGTCTGCCCAAATTCAAGGGAATATGCCCGCATCTGGATGGGAAGAATGGCAACGAATTTGAGACCCTGCAATAAAACCACTACCTATGGGGTATTTATAAGAGGATCTGTCTGCATACCTTGTTTCTCACATGTGTGGTGGATATGAGGTACTGGGACATCTTACATCTCTGTAAGCCTGGGTCAAGGTCAAAGTTGGAATCTGAACTTAATGACCCTGATTTCTGGAATAATCGGTAACTCTAATTATGATTTCCTAACATTCCTTACCCCCAATAAATATACCACAAAAGATAGATTTCAAGTAAACAGTTGCTTTATGGCAGATTTTTATTAAGTCTCCATTGACTGAATTATTCCATTTTGGTTGGAAAGCGTGAGTTTTGTTTCTTTCCTAAAGAGATCTGCAACTTTTCAGATGTGGCATTTCACTCTACTGAGAGGGTGATGTAGGTTTTTATAAACAGAAAAAGCAGGGCAGGCTGAGTTCACTCAGATCATACTAATGCTTACAGGAATAACCGAAACTGGAACACAGGCTTCCAGGTTTTCCTGTCCTGTGCTCTTTCCGGTAGGTGATATTGTCTGCTGGGCCTGGCAGTAATAAGTTTTGACCTTTACCTCTCTAGGCTATTGTGAAGTGATTTTGGGCTTTGTTAGCTTTCTTACGAGTTTGTACTAAATTGTGTCCATAAAGTAGCCTGAATTCCTCAGGGAAGGATGATAGCTGTTATTATGTTATTACTTAAAATGTTGTGTTGGTTACCTCTTTTTCTTTTCTGTTGTCCAGCTGTATCCTGAACTTAAGAGATATGTTATCCAAAATGAAAGATGTGCATCTGGTGGAAAACACTAATTTAAGGCATGAAAATTCCTGATGATTGCTTCAGTCAACCCTTAATACACACTGAGCTTCATTAGTAAATAGACAACTCTCAGACCTTTCCCTTGGAAGAGATCGCATAATCAGGCTTTGTGTTGACTTCGCATTCTGTTCTTTAGAGACAGAACAAATTAGAATAATTGGCTGGTACAGGGAAAGCACAAAGAACTTTCTTCTATTTTTGTGATGCATCCCGTAATAAGGGTTGAAAATGAGACTAGAGGTAAAAACGTGAAACTCAGAAGGGCAATGGGGAGAAGATATTGTTTCTTTGAAAATATTCTTTCAGTGTTGGCCCAGAAGAAATAGGAAGCTGAGGAAAATATTTTTAAAAAAATAATGATTTTTGTGTTAACGATGTGAGTGTGGAAGTAGTAAGAATCAGGAAGCAAGCATCCTTTTCCACCAAGGACTTGGGAGCAAATGAAACCATAAATACTCCCCGCTCTTGGAAACCCTTTTGGAGCAGTAATCAGAGAAGGGTAAAGGCAAAGCCTCAGGGCAGAGGTGTTCAGAGCAAAGGGATAGGAGGAGAACAAAAGGAGAGTGGATATTTTTAGAGCCGTCATTTTGAAATTTACCTGCTTCTGCTTCAGTGCTGCTTTGCCACCGTGTTGGTCCAGTAGAAATCCTCAAAGCAGGAGCAACCCTATTTTAAAATAATAAGGTTAGAGCAAGTGACTTGAATCCAGGTCTCTTTAGCTCAAGAGCACAGAGGGGAGTGTGAGGAAAGAGTGAGGCCACAAGGAATCGTTCACTGGGTACATTTTCCTCAAACCTCACTAACTGGGAGAAACTGACCACTGGATTATGTGCCTTGAAGGAAAGCAAACATGTTGAAAGCAAAGAGTGTGGAGCTTGTTTAGAAAGCAAGCTCTGTCATTTGGTCACCTGCTGATGATAATAGCATTGGCTGAGACCTGACCATTTACAATGAAGGCACTTCTGTAGGTAATAAGTTCCAGGAGGACCAGAACTGAGTATGTCTGTTTCAGCATTTAGCATGGTTTAGCATCTTAGAGCCCGGTACATTATTGGCATATTAGACTTAAAAATGAATATTTGCAGATTGTCTGAATGAGTGGATGTGTGTGATTCATATCCTATTTGCAGGTCCTATGCCCTACAGTGGATTTTCAGTGTCAGATTGTGAAAGTATTTATGATGGGGATTGGCATTGTTCCCCATCTTATGGATAAAGATTACACATCATAGGACTTTATATTGACATCCCAAAAGCCTCATAGGAATTACTTAACAAAAAAATAAAATTGGATTCTGTATAATTTCTAATTTATAAGCTGGCCAGAACACTGGTATTTCAGCCAGTCCTCTGCTGGTTCCAGTGATGGTCCCATGATCACCCAGGCATAATCAGAATGGCTTTAGGATTTGGGAGCCAAAATGTTCCTCAGTATTTACTGCTTTGCTAGTCCATTTTAGAAAATGGACTATTGAAAAAATAGCTTCAGACACAATATGGCATTTTATGATTTAGCGTGAAATCTGAGAAATAATAGAGGTTATCTGAAGCCTGCAACGGTAAAGTTCCCTCTTCCTTCTGCTATTGAAGTTATTGTCTTTAAACAAAGATTCTACATCAGTAATGCTATATATATATAGTTTTTCATGATATTCAGGTTAATTTCCTGTTCTCTCTAAGGAAGTAATGAGTTGGCTGGTATGAGAGATGGTGTGGCTTCCAAAGGTGGAAAGTATCATTTTGTTGTAATTTCTGGCTACCTAAGGATGGGAGAGGCCCAGGACACTGCAGTCAGTATATTATGTGGAGCAGTTTATATTGTGGTTTATTTATGAACTTTTACATGTTTATTTTCTATGCAAGTTTGTGTGCTCTTTTTTGAGTTTTGGTAGATAAGTGTTTTGTAACTTTGGAATACTTGGAGTTAAGTATATATAACTTTTATATATATATATATATATATTATATATATATATAATATATATAAACGTAGTAGTTAAAGCCGTGGAGAGTGTACTAGTCTATCTAGGTTCAAATTCTGGCTTTACCCTATGGCTTCCCTGTGGCTTCCTCTCCTTATCTATTAAAAAGGAGTATAGTAAGACTGCTGTGATGAGTTACAATAATACCTGGCATATACTAAGTGCTATTTAAGCATTTGCTATAATGATTATGTATACCTGAAGGCAAGGAGCTTGCCCCTTGATTGTCTCTATATTCCTAATGCTTAAGAATTCCTAGGGCTTTTCTAGTGCATTGTCTTAGGATAGAGATAGCTCAGTATAGTTCTTGTCACTGTAAAGTACTGTTATGTTGAAAGTCTTTGCTTGTGTACTAATCTATGACATATCTGTTGATGACAAAGAAAAGAATAGTTTTAAAACTGCAACAGATAACAAAAGATTGTGTGGTTTAATGCCTTTATTACGTAATTATAAAACTAACAAATGATGATGGTAGAAAATTTGAAAAACTCCTAGACAAAATAGAGATCAATAAAATTTGGAGTAAATTTCAGAGTGTAAAGTTGTCCATGAATATTAGTGCTTTCACATTTTCCAGGACTTTAAGTAGACTCTGCTTCTTAAGAGTCTATTCATGATATTTTATTTTAATGATGTTTTCATCATGGGGACACACACACAAATCTGTTAAAAAAAGAAAGACATGTAAATCACTGATGTTTCAGATAGCCACATGAAATAAAGTGGGAAAGGTCAACAAGCTGAAAGAATGTGGAGTAGCATCTCCTTAATTGCTTACATAATTCTAATAATTACCTCTTTGTGGATAAAATAATTAATGGAGAATCTAATTCAAGAAAAATGTATGAACTTCACGCCTTCTTGAAGCCAAGTATTTCTTTCCACAAAAGGTTACTTTCCACACCATGCTTCCTTATTACCTGACAGGGAAAGAGTATTGTATGG
Source organism: Mesoplodon bidens (assembly GCF_964165515.1). Taxonomy (NCBI): domain Eukaryota; kingdom Metazoa; phylum Chordata; class Mammalia; order Artiodactyla; family Ziphiidae; genus Mesoplodon; species Mesoplodon bidens. The sequence continues at coordinate 88,707,478 of NC_138162.1, forward strand.
CAAAGGGTCTTCCCGAAGGAGGGTGCTTCCCACACTGATTGTCATAAATGACTTTGGAATTACTGTTGCTGTATTACCAAAATCTTCAACTAGGATATTCTTGACACATGCGATCCTTGGTTAATTTTAGAGCTACAAACTGTCAGATGGCTCTGAAATAACAATTGTCTGGCTATCTTTAGGGGTGATCACAATATGGTAATGACCTTGAGGTATCACTAAAAAGCAGGAAGGTGTGAGTCTTCCTTTGGTTCCAGAGTGAAGTGCAAGTTGGAGTTGGAAAAGAGGCCAAAAACCAAGTGATAGAGAAGGAAATGTGAGGTCATTAGTGAAAAACCAGGTTTAAGTTAAGGTGAAAAGGCATGAGGAAATGGTCAACTGTTATAGTATTAGAAAGATCATCAAGAAGCATATCCGTGAATGCAGTTTGTATTGCAATCTGCTGAAAAAGAGAAAAATATCCTGGCCTGGACTTCATGGAGATTATATTTTATTGATTCTGATAATAGATTATTGTTGAAAAGGGCCTCCTATAAATTATAACCATGCAAAGGCAGCAAGATAATTTTTTTTCTTTATGTATGTGTTTCTCATTCCTACTCACTTTCACAGTTACCCTTTCTCTCTCAGGGGAAGAGAAAATCACAAAAAACAAAAATGTCAAATCTCAGTTATTCATTTTCAAAATAACTTTTTTTCCAAATTCCAGTGGAGGCAATAGTTTAACTGTAAACCTCAAAAAGCTAGATTTTTACAAACTGTAGCCAAATTTTATTCCATAAATAATAGCTTTGGAAAGAATATGTGATGATGCAAAGTTGGAAAAAGCTGGTTTTTCTTCCATAAATGACTTCACTGTGTTTGGGAGAAGAGGCAGAGAAGAAATCAAGGTAACCAAACATGGGGTGAGTTTTTCTGATAGGGGACTCCAGTGCTTTAAAATAGACTAGATAATCCTAGGGATAATCTGAGGGTAGAACAGACCAATGCCTCATTCCAATCTGGTACCCTGGAAGAAAACAGTGTATTTCCTTTGAGGTCTTGAGAGGTTTTTCTTTTGCTTTGTTTTGTTTTTGGTTCATTTTGTAATCAACCTTATTAAGGTATCATTTACATACAATAAAATGCAGATATTTTTAGTCAGCGGTTCAGTGACTTTTAATTTATGTATACATTTGTATAACTACCACCCCCATAAAGATCGATAACAATTCTAAAACCCTAGAAAGTTTCCTCCTAGCCTTTTGCAAAAGTATCCCCACCTTCCACCCCAAGGCAACCACTGATCTGTTTTTTATCTTTAGAGATGAATTTTGCCCATTTTAGAATTTCATGTAAGTTGAATAATACAGTAGGTGCCCTTTTGATCTGGCTTCACTTGCTCAGCATATGGTTTTTGAGATTCATTCATTTTGGGATGTTTTAAACCAGGACTTTAGCCTGGGTGGCTGATGTTGTCTGAAGGCACCTATAGGTACATCTGAGTCTCTGGCATTGTCACTGTCTGTTCTTGGCTCAGTATTTTCAACTTTACTAAGAAGCACAAGGTTGAAGTAAGGAAGATCATTGTCAGTATAATGGAGGTGAAGTGGGTTCTGTTACATAATATTCTCAGCATAAATTGACCTGCTTGGAATCATTGTGTGATAATCAACAAGGATACTCTTCCTACAAAAAACCTTGATAGTATAAAACTTCTAAAGGATGCTGTCCTAGGACTCTTTTAGTTTTCATTTTTTGGGAAACATTTCTGGAAAATTAAAATGCTTATAACCTGAAAGAAGCAATTATTCACCTGAAGGCTAACTCTGCTAAAGTTGAGTTGTCCGACCTTTACATGCCGATAGAACCCAAATAGCCTTGCAAAACAGTGCTATAAGCACATAGATTATTTAAGATGGACGTGTGTATGCAGTAAAGTGAAAAAACAAAGAATCTTTGAGTTTCCCTTGCTTTTTTTTTTTTTCTTTTTCATTTAAGTTTCTATAGCCTATGCTCATAGTTTAGGGTAACCTCAGGTTAGCTTTAGGTCCACTCTTTGCATAAATGTTGAAGTACTCCATACCCACCTTTTTTCTACCTTCCTTCTTTTCTTCCATCTTTCTTTTCTAACTTCTAATCCATTTTACTTAATCCTGCATTTGTTGAGGTGGCAATTAGTGTAGGAAAATTGAAAGCAGTGTGAAATTTTGCTGTTCAGAATGCATGTTGACCAAATTCTATATTGAGAAAAGGTCTGAATTTACCCATGGTAACCCTTTCTCAGCGTCTTTGAATAAAGGCCATAGAAACTGGGCTATAATATCCTGAAAGGTATGTAGAATTCATAGCAATTGCCCTCAAAGAGCTTACCTACCGCAGATGCATATGAATGCATTTAATGATTGCTTTATTGGCAGCAGTGCCAACATACACAGTCTATTTTGTTTTATATCATTATCATTACCTGCTGTTTACCACTGTATACATTGCTAATGGTGTGGTTTCTATGGCTTGTGAATTCCACGGCCAAATAATATGAAATTTATTACACACTTTAGTGTAGAAGATGGAGACTTCATAAATTTTTGTGTGCTCTTTCCCCCTTTGGAATGTATTACACTGAGATCAGGCAAAATAATAAATTTATTTCAAATGTGCTTGATAGCTAAACATCAATTCAGACTGATGGGCAACATTTCTTCTTCCAGCAACATAACAGTTTTTAAAGAATAAGCCATTGAATGTGGAGTTACTGAACATGGAACTCAGTTCACTGGGATCCCTTCTTAGAATAACAAAGGAAAACTTGAATTGGATATGTGTGGCTTATTCAAGTAGTAACTAATCAGCTACACCTTGGTTGACATAATTTGTCAGAATCATTTGGTATTAACTGTCTTCCACTTCTTCCCCTGACTCTCACGGGAATGGATCATGAGTATCTTAAAACATACTAAGTCGTCTTCCATCCCTGTTAATCTAACTACTAAAACACATTTTCCTTATCCAATGTAACTTACTGTCTTTTAGAGTAACTGCGGTTTTAATTCTCTACAAAATTAAAGCCAGCAAAGAGAAACATTTTCAAGGAGCCACCACATTGTAGAGCTTTAGAAAGAAGACTTTAGAATTAAGGACAAATATATCATTTTATAGCTAAAGCAACTGAGGCCTAAAGTAGGAAGGTAACCATCGAGGTCAGGGAAAGGGGTTGAAGATCAGGTTTCAAGCTGAGAAAGAGTCTACAGGGACTCAATCTGAGCAGTTCAGAAACTGAAAGGAGACCACTGATGTTCTGGGAAGGCTGGCATCTGGCATTGAGTGTGGGATTTCAGACAGAGATTGGGCCCGGGGGAACTGAGCTTCTGTAGTAGGCAGAGAAGTCCACCTCGTCTCTGGAAAGTGACACTGACCTCAGGGTGTTGGGGGGAAAGAACAATGAATTCCAGTCCACCTGAGAAAGCAGGCCAATCTGATTAACTCTGAATTTAGGCTTATTTCAGATACTTCTTGAGAAAGAACTTGGACAAGAGCAAGTCCAGCACAGCCTCTTTAAATCCATGCCCAGTATTTTCTGGTGGAGCTGCTTAAACCCCCCAAGTGACTCCAGTATTTTAATTTCACTCTATATTTAATTCCGACAGTTCTATGACTGATTATTTAATGGGCGAATAAGTAGGGTCACAAAAGAGTGTGAATGTATTTTACAGGATGAGGATGGGCGGAGTGGAGCAGTCTGGAATAGGACACCAATAAAAAGGGATCTTGGTAAATAAATAAGAACATCTATTAGAAATGGAGAGGAATTCGCAAGGAAATTAGTGCCTGACACCACGCCCTACTCTCTGCGAGTTTAGAAGGTAGTTTCTAATTTTATTTTCGTAGGAGATCTCCCTGTGATGAATTGTCTTTTACCTCCACACTATTTATCACATGGACATATTGTGAAGTTTGTGTGAGAGAAAGCAAGTATTAGAATTTGTCTTGGAAGCAGCTATAAACATTTCCTGGAACAATCTAGGGTAGAAGGAAAAGGAAAGGAAGGTGGAAACAAAGGAGAAAGACAGCTAATGCTGCTGGAGTCTCTCGCTGGGATTTGTGGTATCTCTTTTTGAAACTAAGTACAGAAAGTCAGAACTTGACTGATTGTTTCTTGATCACGGTTTATTTTCATTTTTGTTTTTTTCTTGCTCTCTCATCAATTATTCCAGCCAATATTATGTCATTTTCAGTTTCAGTAAGCATGCCTGTCTTGTTTCCATTCACATTATTTATGCAAACGTTGACTGAACTGATGACCCCGAGTTATCAAGGAAACATTAGATACACCAGTGGATACATTTCTTAATTTTAGAAAAAAATTACTGAGTGAAGGTTAAAATAACTCCTCTTAAATTTGTCATATAAAAAAATTCTCCTAGCATACAGTGCCTCACTGCCTAATAATGTCAGATAAATGAAGAATTCCTGTGTATTCATGAATGCAGGCTAGTCTGTATATTTTTTGGCAGGTATGACCGTTACTGAGGGTAACGGCCTGGTTTGCTGGCCATGTCCTGTCTCCTAGAAAGTTGTAGTTTCTGTTGTCTTTCAGTTGGTCCATTGGATATCAGAGGTGAATTTATAAAATTATACTTCCCTTTACACTTACTTTGCTTTTTTTTTTTTAAATTTACTTGAAGTATAGTTGATTTACAGTGTTGTGTTTCAGGTGTACAGCCAAGTGATTCAGATATATGTATTTCTTTTTCAGATCCTTTTCCATTATAGGTTATTACAAGGTTTGAATACAGTTGCCTGTGCTATACAGTAGGACCTTATTGTTTATCTATTTTATATATAGTATACACTTACTTTGTGTGATCCAGCCTGGTCAGACCACATGATTATTTTTACTTCTGATATAATTTTTTCAGGTACAACCTCAAAGTCTTTGATAAGATATTTTAAAATAAATTTAGCATGTGTGTGCTCTAAATCCAACAGTAGTTATTGGAGATATGGTTTTGCACTAGGTATTCCTCTCTTTTTTGTTCTTGGCCTACCAAAAGAAAATTAGCTTTTATTTTCTGGTTGGTTTGCTAGATGTTTATGACTCAAACAAATGTCTTAAATTTTGTCTCATATCTTAAAACACAATCTGAATTAGCAATGGATATTGTGCTATACATAGGGGCTGTGATATAAATATAGTTTCTAACTTCAAAAACATATAACCTAGAAGGGAACACAGACACATATGCAGCAATTATGGCAACTGCATTTGTTTACTAAGTGAAGTAGTACTGAGATGGATAAAGTGCTAGCAAGCCTTGAACAGCCAAATCAGCTTCAAAAATAGATGTTCAGTTCTTTAAAAATATTTTAAACATTTTTCCAGCTACATGTAGAATATAACTTAGTATAAAAATGGTATGGGTTTTATTTTAAGCAATTTAGCATTTTGACATCCTCATAATGAAATTAAATCCAGAAGGAGGTTTCTCTCCATGATCTCTTGAAATGGTCCTTGATCATCCACAGTATTTACCATCATCACAAAGGTGGTACCAAGGGCAGGAAACTCTAACATTATTAAAGTTTCATAAAGCAAAGTCAATTTTAAGAATATAATGTCCCCAAACTGACAAAGGTCTTGAAAAATAATTTCAAGGGAAGCATAAATTATTTTCTGTTTGTCAAAGGGCAAAAGTATTTAGGTTGAGTTAATGAATGGTAGAGTTTTTGAGTGGAGAGCGTCCTTAACATATTATGTAGATCTGTACTGTCAACAGATGCTAGCCATGTAGCATTATTTGTATTTAAACAAATTTAAAAATAAGATTAAAAATTCAGTTCATCAGTAACATTTGCCATACTTTAAAGATGTTTATTAGCTCCATGTGGCTATTGAATACTGCATAGGATAGTACAGATATAGAATGTTTTCATTATCACAGAAAATTCTATTGAGCAATACTAAAATTATGCCTAGATATTCACAGAGAAGGCAACCAAGTCTCAAGAAAATCATATAACTTCTCCAAGGTCACACAGCTGTGTTTTTAAAGAAACACAGAACGACACAAAGGAAATAGTAACAGAGGCATTAAAGAAACCCAGTAAGTTTCTGGAACAGTCAAAATAGGGTTTAAAAGTGCATACTTAGCTGTTAGCAGGGCTGAAGCTCTTCATGGTTGGTAAGATCTACCTGCCTGAATTTGGACGTTTAGAATTTTATGCAATGAATTAAAAGCAAAAAATCATTTCAACGAATGGCTGCCAGCTCCATATTTTTAGCCACTGCTGTGCTTCCAGATTATGTTTATCACTTTGATATACAAGGCACCACTCTGAAATGTGATGGCTTATCTGACCCCAGAGAAATCAAGAAATCTTGTGGGAGTTGTGGCTTTATTTGCAAAGATTGATTTTTAAATGCATCATGCAGACTGGCCCTGTTTTAAAAGGGATTCCTGCCATCACATAATCAAAATGTGAACTCTCTTCTCACCTTGCAAGTCAAAGATGGTCCCTGCATTTTTATTATTTCGTTGAAATCCAAATATTATTTTTCCATTCTCTAACTTGTTTTCATCACAGTGTGATCAACTATTGCCAAGGAAGGAAAGGTTAGATTTATCATCAAAGTTTGCTGAAGGCCCCCTACGTAATTGAACCCTCAGGAGAAACAACCCTCATGTATTCTTTCTCTGTTGTTTCAGCATCTTCGTAAAGAGTCATTTCAATATGTTTGGTTCTGTAGCAGAGGTTCTGTGAAGTGCTTATCTTCCTCAGAGGTCCTGTGGGTCAAGATGGGTAAGGAGAGAGAGGGAAGGAGGATAGAGAGGGGCTCAGGGCTGAGATAAGGACAGTGTTCTAAAGCCTCCTGGGGCTGGGGGTGGGGTGCACAAACCCCCACGACTAATCCAGACAGAAACTGAATAATCAAGCGGACGACCACAGTGAAGTCATGTGGTCACCTCTCCCTCTAGAAATAAACATTGCCCTCAGGAAGTCTCCTCCCGCCCCAGAAGAGCATTAGGAAGGTCTGGAGAGGGGGATTATTGGCAGAAATGGAAAAAGCAGGTTGAAGGGATTAGCCTGGAGCAGAGAGACCAAGAAACCCAAGCCAGTAGAAGGAAGGCAGACTTTTCATGGACGTCTCCAAGCCCAAGTTCTGGGAACACCAAGCACAAGTCAAAGAGTGCTCATTTAACCCCGTTGGGCCCCCACGGGAGTGGAGGAAGACTGGACAGAGAGGGCAAAAGGGCCATTGAAGGTACAGTATTTACTATGGGATTTAACTCCTGAAAGGCCTCCCAGTAAGCTTCAGATCTGCTCGAGAATCCTTCATGTCCTGCTGGTTTGCAGTGAGTGGCTCACAGCTTCAAGGCCTCCTCTGCCAGATGGAGAACTATTTCAAACATCCTGCTTCTATTTTGTACTGTAGCAATCCAGACAGGAAACCTGACCCCATTTTCAGGTTCTAAAGAGAAATTCTAAGTACCTGAAAGACCTAGGAACGTGGTGGCTTCTATTTAAGATGTGGAGATAGAGAGCGTATACCTGGACTTGGGTCTGCAGGAGCGCCAAATTGCACCACGAGTTCCCTTTATTTTCTCTCGCATCTCTGTTTCTCCTTTTCTCTCGGCTGGATTAGCCACGGGGACTCCAAGTTCTTCATTGTGTGGTCCTGGTACCAAGATTCTCCTGGGAATTGTAAAGCTATTCACCTTCTACATCGAGCACTTCTTATTTTTTCCCCAGCAACGTTAAGTCATCCTTAAGAGGAGACAGGTGCTAGCTCTTAAATATATTTTAGTCATCCCTTTGTGCATTAAATGCTCTTTCTTGGAGACTGCTCCTGACATGGCATTCACCGTGCTCTCAGCTGGCCTCCTGAAGTTCTGCTCTGCCTTCCCCACCAGGTACAGTTCAGGAGCTGCCTACCTCAGGGTGATAGGTGATCTTCTAGTTGCTTTACTCCTTTCCCTTTTACATTTAGAGAATATCATTTGAATACATAAACTTCTCTGTGACCAGAGCTTTATTTGCAACCCACAGGTTTTGTTATGGCATATTTTCATTATCATTCAATTAATAAAATTCTAATTCCCATTGCGACTTTATCTTTGACCTACATAATGATCAGAAGTATGTTTTCAGTATCCAACTGATTTGGTAAAATATTGGTTATATATTTTTAAATTTCTTGCTTATTTTGAGTCTTGTTTTATAACCAGCATATAGTCAATTTTATAAATGTGCCATGTGCACCTAAAAATTTGCGTGTAATATATATATTCCATCATTGTTTTTTTTTGTTTTTTTTTTTTTGTTGTTGCGGTATGCAGGCCTCTCACTGCTGTGGCCTCTCCCTTTGCGGAGCCCAGGCTCCGGACGTGCAGGCTCAGCGGCCATGGCTCACAGGTCCAGCCGCTCCGCGGCACGTGGGATCTTTCCGGACCGGGGCACGAACCCGTGTCCCATGCATCAGCAGGCGGACTCTCAACCACTGTGCCACCAGGGAAGCCCTATATTCCATCATTGTTGGTGCAGTGTTTTACGTAAATTTAGGCCAGGGTTTTTAATGGTGGTATTCAGATCTATAATTTGCTGATTTGTTGTTGTGGTTCTATGTTACTGATCTAGGTAATTTAGATTTTTCTATTTCTACTTAGTTTTTTGGAATTTCCTTTCATATATTGCACTGAAGTTTAGATTTATACTATATTCCGTGTAAAGTAACAGTTGGTTTTATTATCCTGCCTTATCGCCAGTGATACTTTTTGCTTTCAAATCTATGTTAACATTAAAAAAAAAACTTCTTTAATTTTATTTATTGTTGTTATGACATAATTTTTTCATCCTTTAATTTTCAGTCTGACTCTTGTCTCTTGTAAGTGATATAGAATTAGGGTTTTTTGTTTGTTTCAATAATCTTTGTCCTTTAATTTGAGTATTTACAGTTAATGTATTTTCTTATAGACCGTTTACTCCTCGTTTACTATTTGTCCCACCTTGTTATGTTCTTTTTGCTCCTTTCTTCCTTTTAGATTCTTCAAATTCCATTTTCCCTTGTATTAGCTTGTTATTTTTACGTAAGTAGCAGTTGCACATGTACCATGACTTATCTCTTTTACTGCTTCTCAAGCAATGCTGAGATCTTAAATTTCTTTTACTACTTTTTCCTCTTCCATTTGTTTTAATGCATTCTGATTTTTGATATATTTTATTATTACTCTTTTGTGCAGTTAGATTTTATTTAGATTTATCCACTTATTTAGCCTTTCTGTTATACATAATTCCTTTATAAAGTCCTTATTTTCATCTGTGATAATTTTCCTTCTGCCTGCGGGTCTCCCTTTATAATTTATTTCAGTCAGTTCTGATGAGAACATATTCTCTAAATTTTGTTTGTCAGCAAATTTCCTTATTTCATCTTTCCTTCCAAACAACGTTTTCTCTGCCTCTAGAATTCTCGATGGGCAGTTATTTTCTTTAGCACTTAAAAATGTTATTCCAGGGCTTCCCTGGTGGCGCAGTGGTTGAGAGTCCACCTGCCGATGCAGGGCACGCAGGTTCGTGCCCCAGACCGGGAGGATCCCACATGCCGTGGAGCGGCTGGGCCCGTGAGCCGTGGCCGCTGGGCCTGCGCGTCCGGAGCCTGTGCTCCGCGACCGGAGGGGCCGCGATGGTGAGAAGCCCACGTACCGCAAAAAAAAAAAAAAAAAAATGTTATTCCATTATTTTCTAGTATCCAATCATTTTCGTTGAGAAGTAAGCTGTAATCTTAATCCTATTGTTCCTTTGAAAGTAATATCTCTCTTTTTCCTCTGGCTAGTTTTAAGATGTTCTGTTTTTCTTTGCTATTCATGAATTGTACTGTGGTTATCTTAGGTGTGGTTTTCTTTGTACTTATTCTTGTTGCATTTTTTTAGTGCTTATTGAATTTATTGCTCGATATATTCTTTTTAGTTTTAGAGAACTCTCAGCTGTTATTTCTGAAATATTGTCTTCATCCCAATCTCTCTCCTTTTTTCTTTGGACTCCAGTTTAAATACATGATAAAAATGTTCACTGTGGCCCATATGTCTCAAATGCGCTTTTGTGTACTTTATATACTTTTTGTTTTCCATGCTTTAGTCTTAATATTTTTACTATTCTGTCTTCCAGTTCACTTACCTCTCTTTACCTGTGTCCAATGCACCACTGAGTTTTAAATTTAGTATAATTTTTAATTCTATCAGTTCAATCAGTTTATAGCTTCCAGTTATCTGTTAAATTCTCCACCTTGTCTTCTATTTTCTTGAACTTGATAATATTTACCAAAATATGTATGAACTTTAATGTTTAGGTCATCTGTGATTCTGATTCTGTTTTGATTTTTATTCTAATTCTCCTTTTCTTGGTAGTCTTGGTGGTTCTTCAATGAATACCAGACTTGGGATATGACAAGTTGTAGAGAATCTGAATGACATTACAGTTGCCCTTTGAACAACCTGGGTTTGAACTGTACAGATCCACTTATACATGTTTTTTTTTTTTCAATAAGTAATACAGTACTACATGATCTGTGATTGGTTGAATCCTCAGATTCAGAACCACAGATAGGAAGGGCCGACCATAAAGTTACATGTGGATTTTTTTTTTCTTGCGGTACGCTGGCCTCTCACTGTTGTAGCCTCTCCCATTGTGGAGCACAGGCTCCAGACACGCAGGCTCAGCGGCCATGGCTCACAGGCCCAGCCGCTCTGCGGCATGTGGGATCCTCCCGGACCGGGGCACGAACCCGTGTCCCCTGCATTGGCAGGCGGACTCTCAACCACTGTGCCACCAGGGAAGCCCTTATATGTGGATTTTTGACTGCACAGGGAGTCAGCGTCTCTAACCCCTACATTGTTCAAGGGTCAACTGTATTTTCTTCAGGAGAGAATTTCCTATTCTTAGGTAGGGAGCAGAGGGGAAGATCACCTCAGTCACTGGACAAACTTCATACTCATTTTCCTTCTTTATAAGGTTCAGTGTGGATGTTGCATCAACCTTCCTAACACACATACACACACACACACACACACACACACACAGACTTCCAGTGTCCTAATTCATATCATTAGTTTTCCATTGGGCCACAATTCTTTGATAGGTTCTGAACCCCTGTTTTGTCTCCTCATCGTCATAAGCCAACTAAATCTTTGACTTAGTTAGCTTTTGACTTCTGCTTTTACTTCAGTTAGCTTTTGTTTGACTTCTTAGCATCTTGCCTTGTCTACCTATTATACATGGAAAATACTGCAAGGGAACACTGTTGCTGAATCCAGCTCAATTCTATGAATCTTTACTCTCTCTGGGATTTTGGTCCTTAAAATTCTATCTGCCTTGTTATTCTAAATTCCAACTCTGGTTTCCTTAGTCCTATGACATTGTCCTAAGATCTACTGGCATTTCTGCCTCTTAGGAACCACTTTGGTTTCTCAGACTTTTGTTCTTCATTAGTAGTTTCTAAATGACTGGGCTAGAAAAGCATGTGCAGAATATTGTTCTCACTTCAGTGAGTTTCTTTCTCTATTTTACTTTTCTAGGTCATGGCTACCTCAGTAGCTTTCTAACATTCACAGTCAAATGTTGCTTATGATTTATCTGGCCTTTCTAGTATGTTTTCCTAAGGTAAACTGATATAGTTGGAAACAGAAGTTCTTACCCACCATTTAAAAAATTCTGTTTTGTCTTTCTGTGAATTCTTTGTTTTGTCCCATCTTCTGTCACTTTTTCCTACCAAAAATTCCCATTCTCACAGATAGATTATTTTAAGATAAAAAATTGTTATTAAGCTAATATGTTAATTTTGAAAGGAATTAATTTTGCTTTGAACAAGAACACAGATTGGTGAATGGAATATGGAAAATTCCTTAGAACTTTTTCATCTCTAAGAGTAGTATGCAACCATCTGTACCATAATAAGTTTGTCAACTATGGAAGAAAGCAGTCTTTATAAAATCAGCATTATCCAATAACAATCTCAAAAACTGCTGCACTTTCCTGCTCATTGCCACCAATTTCCACATGTTCAGAGCAGAGAATTGTGGGATGGGTTATGGAGAAATGGCCTGTCATAGTAATTATAAATATTGGAAGAATGAAATTGTAAATAGTTTTCTATGAATATGTCTGAAGTATTTGTTCCTAATGAACTTCTAGAATAAAACTCAAAAGTTTAACATAGAAACACCTCTTGATAAGTATGAAACTCAGTAAAATTTATCTCATAATAGTTTTTTTCTTTTCTGTTATGTGATTCTCAGATTCACACAAAATTATTTTTATCTGGACTTCACAGATCTTCTTATATTTACTATGGGATCAGTCACCCTACATTTTTGAAACGTGGCAAAATAGTTAAAATTGGAACATTTCCCAAATCCAGGGCATATGACCTACATTTCTGTAGAAGGCAATATTATATTTCTGTCTAGTTCTGGGGTAAACTTGTTCATACCTGCCAATCTGATTTGACTAATGTATTGTTTTTACAGTGCATTAGTGGAAATTAAATGGTAAATTCAGTCAAACATTCATTTCATACATCAAAAAGAAAAATCAGTCAACACAACTGTCTGACTGAAATGAATGAAGACAACAATTCAAGGCAAACAATTGTCCCAGCAGACTTGTATAAATACAGTAGTGTTGTCATGTGCAGAATTAATCTTTCCTCACCCTTAACTGGAGAACACTCTGCCAGCCAATTCAGTCACTCAAATGATACTGAATTATAATATTCCAGTTTCATTTACTCTCAGTAGATGGTGACTGCCCTTTCTTCTCCTTCATCTGTCAATCAGTGGAGAATGTCAGAGCAGGAGAATAGTAATATTGGCATACTGTAATGTACTGTCCTGAATTATACAGCTTCAAAATTCTTAGGCTAACTCAATGATCTTAAAGAGTCTGGTGCAGAAAGGATATGTGAATTAAATCGCAGACCATTGGCTGGCCCTTCCAGCACTAACATCCCTTATTCCTGGTTCTAATATATCACAAAATACTCGAGGAAATTTTTGAGTGGTCAGCAGAAATATGGCTCCAAAGCAGACATGTGGAAAAGAAACATTGTCATCTATGATACACTTTAAAGTTGACTTGTCTTTTACTCATAAACCAGAATCAGTGTGAATTCTGTTCTGCTAAATGTTAGAGAATCTGTTGGAGGAGTGTGGCCAATTCTTTTGAATTTTTTTACTCTCTAACTTTTTTTTTTTAACATCTTTATTGGAGTATAATTGCTTTACAATGGTGTGTTAGTTTCTGCTTTGTAACAAAGTGAATCAGCTATACATATACATGTATCCCCATATCTCCTCCCTCTTGCACGTCCCTCCCACCCTCCCTATCCCACCCCTCTAGGTGGTCACAAAGCCCCTAGCTGATCTCCCCTGTGCTATGTGGCTGCTTCCAACTAGCTATCTGTTTTACATTTGGGAGTGTATACATGTCCATGCCACTCTCTCACTTCATCCCAGCTTACCCTTCCCCCTCGTGTCCTCAAGTCCATTCTCTATGTCTGTGTCTTTATTCCTGTCCTGCCCCTAGGTTCTTCAGAAGCTTTTTTGTTTTGTTTTTTTTTTAGATTCCATATATATGTGTTAGCATATGGTATTTGTTTTTCTCTTTCTGACTTACTTCACTCTGTATGACAGACTCTAGTTCCATCCACCTCACTAATAATAACTCAATTTCGTTTCTTTTTATGGCTGACTAATATTCCATTGTATATATGTGTCATATCTTCTTTATCCATTCATCTGTTGATGGACACTTAGGTTGCTTCCATGTCCTGGTGATTGTAAATAGTGCTGCAGTGAACACTGTGGTACATGTCTCCTTTTGTTTTTTGGGTTTTTTCAAACATCTTTATTGGAGTATAATTGCTTTACAATGGTGTGTTAGTTTCTGCTTTATAACAAAGTGAATCAGTTATACATATACATATGTCCCCATATCTCTTCCCTCTTGCGTTTCCCTCCCACCCTCCCTATCCCAGCCCTCTAGGTGGTCACAAAGCACCGAGCTGATATCCCTGTGCTATGTGGCTGCTTCCCACTAGCCATCAGTTTTACATTTGGTAGTGTATGTATGTCCATGCCACTCTCTCACTTTGTCCCAGCTTACCCTTCCCTCTCCCCGTGTCCTCAAGTCCATTCTCTAGTAGGTCTGCATCTTTATTCCCATCTTGCCCCTAAGTTCTTCTTGACCTTTTTTTTTTTAGATTCCATATATATGTGCTAGCATACGATATTTGTTTTTCTCTTTCTGACTTACTTCACTCTGTATGACAGGCTCTAGGTCCACCCACCTCACTACAAATAACTCAATTTCATTTCTTTTTATGGCTGAGTAATATTCCATTGTATATATGTGCCACATCTTCTTTATCCATTTATCTGTCGAAGGACACTTAGATTGCTTCCATGGCCTGGCTATTGTAAATAAAGCTGCAGTGAACACTGTGGTACATGACTCTTTTTGAATTATGGTTTTCTCAGGGTGTATGCCCAGTAGTGGGATTTCTGGGTCGTATGGTAGTTCTGTTTTTACTTTTTTAAGGAACCTCCATACTGTTCTCCATAGTGGCTGTATCAATTTATATTCCCACTAACAGTTCAAGAGGGTTCCCTTTTCTCCACACCCTCTCCAGAATTTATTGTTTGTAGATACTTTGATGATGGCCATTCTGACTAGTGTGAGATGATATCTCATTGTAGTTTTGACTTGCATTTCTCTAATGATTAATGATGTTGAGCATTCTTTCATGTGTTTGTTGGCAATCTGTATATCTTCTTTGGAGAAATGTCTATTTAGGTCTTCTGCCCATTTTTGGATTGGGTTGTTTGTCTTTTTGATATTGAGCTGCATGAGCTGCTTGTAAATTTTGGAGATTAATCCTTTGTCAGTTGCTTTATTTGTAAATATTTTCTTCCATTCTGAGGGTTGTCTTTTCATCTTTTTTATGGTTTCCTTTGCTGTGCAAAAGTTTTGAAGTTTCATTAGGTCCCATTTGTTTATTTTTGTTTTTATTTCCATTACTCTAGGAGGTGGGTCAAAAGGGATCTTGCTGTGATTTATGTCATAGATTGTTCTGCCTGTTTTCCTCTAAGAGTTTTATAGTGTCTGGCCTTACATTATGTCTTTAATCCATTTTGAGTGTATTTTTGTGTACGGTGTTAGGGAGTGTTCTAATTTCATTCTTTTACAGGTAGCTATCCAGTTTTCCCAGCACCAGTTATTGAAGAGGCTGTCTTTTCTACATTGTATATTCTTGCCTCCTTTATCAAAGATAAGGTGACCATATGTGCGTGGGTTTATCTCTGGGCTTTCTATCTTGTTCCATTGATCTCTATTTCTGTTTTTGTACCAGTACCATACTGTCTTGATTACTGTAACTTTCTGGTATAGTCTGAAGTCCGGGAGCCTGATTCCTCCAGCTCTGTTTTTCTTTCTCAAGATTGCTTTGGCTGTTTGAGGTCTTTTGTGTTTCCATACAAATTGTGAAATTTTTTATTCTAGTTCTGTGAAAAATGCCATTGGTAGTTTGTTATGGATTGCATTGAATCTGTAGATTGCTTTGGGTAGTATAGTCATTTTCACAATGTTGATTCTTCCCATCCAAGAACATGGTATATCTCTCCATCTATTTGTATCATCTTTAATTTCTTTCATCAGTGTCTTATAGTTTTCTGCATACAGGTCTTTTGTCTCCTTAGATAGGTTTATTCCTAGGTATTTATTCTTTTTGTTGCAATGTAAATGGGAGTGTTTCCTTAATTTCTCTTTCACATTTTTCATCATTATTGTATAGGAATGCAAGAGATTTCTGTGCATGAATTTTGTATCCTGCTACTTTACCAAATTCATTGATTAGCTCTAGTAATTTTCTAGTAGCATCTTTAGGATTCTCTGTGTATAGTATCATGGCATCTGCAAACAGTGACAGCTTTACTTCTTCTTTTCCACACTTTAACTTTTAAAGCAAGATTATTTTTCAAATAGTTTAAGGGTTACTTGAATACTCTTATAAGGCTTGTTTGCATTTTTGAGTTGCCTGTTTTCTAGAACAAATTTGTGTGCTTAAAGTGCTTAATTGTAGTATATAGATAGCACATGGAAAGCAAGCAAAATAGATGGCTTTTCTGCTTTGAAAAAACTCTGCCTGTCTATGTAAGTAACAGCACACACTCCTCATGAAATAATGTGTCAGGAAGGAAGGACAGGTAGTTTTCCTTAGTTTCAGTTTATGATACCAAAAAGGACTTTAAGAATAGCTTTGTAGAGAGGATCTGCATAAAACAGAAGTAACTCTAGGAAGGAAAAACCAAGTCTTGGCTAATATTATGTATTTTCTGATGGGCTTATTTTTTTTGGTGGTGGAAAGAGGATATGGCAAAGAAGTAGCCATAATAATATTGACATGTTACTTCAAGTTGTTTCCTGGGATGCAGGGATAACATGTGGGATAATAAAAGCACTTGGCAAAGGGAGTCAGCTCTCAATCATCCATCACTCAGTTTGCGGAGTATTCTTGTACTTTTCCTCCTCCTTCTTGTTGCCTTTTGTCCATTTTATGTTTCTCAGCATATCTGAGAAGAAGGCAAGGTGAAAAAGAGTGGGTTAACTGTCAAGTCAATCTAGTTTTCCATTTTGTGATATCTCTCACAGTATGAGTATAGATAGAGAGCTTTAGAATAATGGAAGAGTCTCTTGGATCAGTAATAGGCTCTTGATATTTGGGCAATCTTGTGCTCATTTAGGAAGCTAAATGACAGTTGAATAGTGTAAATAATTAGAAGTGTGTAAACTTCTAATTCAGTAATTAATTAAATGCTCATTCAGATAATATACCCGGGCAAGAAAAAAATTCTTTTTTTTCCCTTGTCATAACATTAATGGACATTGGGGGGAATTTGTCTTTATCTATCTATCCATCCAGATATAGATACATATTTTGGATTTTGTAGATTTATTAGTCCTCTACCTGTTTTCCCTCAAATCTATTCCTTGTCCTTTTCTTTCTCTGCTGACCCCTATAAGCTACATATACAATGGCCCACTGTTAACATGGTTAGGTTTAATGAGAGTCCCTGGTGTGAGATTGCAGAGCAGGAGGAAGGGAGAAACCAGAGTATTTTTCTGTCTACCTCTCTATCTTGATGGCATCTCTGGCAGCAGTGTCTTCAACTACGGGGCTCCAGGTCCTAACAAGCCTGTCAGACAGGTGAACCTGGATGTTGTCTGGACTTTTGTGATATCGCCTGCTTCCTTTGGCCCTCCAGCCTACGAGAGTAGCAGTCTTCTGTTGGTGATAATCTCTGGATTGTCTCACATCCCTTGTTTGGTCTCATGGCTCTCCCATGACCTGTGTAACCAATCCCCTGTACTAAATTCCCTTTATTCTTGCTTGTACAATGGTTTTGTTTCCCTGGTTAGATCCTGGGATACAATGGATAGGGCAGTTTTTCTCATGACTAACTCACTAATCAGTGAATATCAACAAATGCCCAGTAACATTTTTTTTTATTACTTTCTGCTTTATAACAAAGTGAGTCAGTCATACATATACATCTGTTCCCACATCCCTTCCCTCATGCATCTCCCTCCCTCCCACCCTCCCCATCCCACCCCTCCAGGCAGTCACCAAGCACCGAGCTGATCTCCCTGTCCTCTGCGGCTGCTTCCCACTATCTATCTACCTTACGTTTGGTAGTGTATATATGTCCATGCCTCTCTTTTGCTTTGTCACAGCTTACCCTTCCCCCTCCCCATATCCTCAAGTCCATTCTCAAGTAGGTCTGTGTCTTTATTCCCGTTTTACCCCTAGGTTCTTCATGACTTTTTTTTTTTAATTCCATATATATGTGTTAGCATACGGTATTTGTCTTTCTCTTTCTGACTTACTTCACTCTGTATGACAGACTCTAGGTCTATCCACCTCATTACAAATAGCTCAGTTTCATTTCTTTTTATGGCTGAGTAATATTCCATTGTATATATGTGCCACATCTTCTTTATCCATTCATCCGATGATGGACACTTAGGTTGTTTCCAGCTCCGGGCTATTGTGAATAGAGCTGCAATGAACATTTTGGTGCATGTCTCTTTTTGAGTAATGGTTTTCTCAGGGTATATGCCTAGTAGTGGGATTGCTGGGTCATATGGTAGTTCTATTTTTAGTTTTTTAAGGAACCTCCATACTATTCTCCATAGTGGCTGTACCAATTCACATTCCCACCAGCAGTGCAAGAGTGTTCCCTTTTCTCCACACCCTCTCTAGCATTTATTGTTTCTAGATTTCTTGATGATGGCCATTCTGACTGGTGTGAGATGATATCTCATTGTAGTTTTGATTTGCATTTCTCTAATGATTAATGATGTTGAGCATTCTTTCATGTGTTTGTTGGCAGTCTGTATATCTTCTTTGGAGAAATGTCTATTTAAGTCTTCTGCCCATTTTTGGATTGGGTTGTTTGTTTTTTTGCTATTGAGCTGCATGAGCTGTTTATAAATTTTGGAGATTAATCCTTTGTCAGTTGCTTCATTTGCAAATATTTTCTCCCATTCTGAGGGTTGTCTTTTGGTCTTGTTTATGGTTTCCTTTGCTGTGCAAAAGCTTTGAAGTTTCATTAGGTCCCATTTGTTTATCTTTGTTTTTATTTCCATTTCTCTAGAAGGTGGGTCCAAAAGGATCTTGCTGTGATTTATGTCATAGAGTGTTCTGCCTATGTTTTCCTCTAAGAGTTTGATAGTTTCTGGCCTTACATTTAGGTCTTTAATCCATTTTGAGCTTATTTTTGTGTATGGTGTTAGGGAATGATCTAATCTCATACTTTTGCATGTCCCTGTCCAGTTTTCCCAGCACCACTTATTGAAGAGGCTGTCCTTTCTCCACTGTACATTCCTGACTCCTTTATCAAAGATAAGGTGACCATATGTGCGTGGGTTTATCTCTGGGCTTTCTATCCTGTTCCATTGATCTATCTTTCTGTTTTTGTGCCAGTACCACACTGTCTTGATTACTGTAGCTTTGTAGTATAGTCTGAAGTCAGGGAGCCTGATTCCTCCAGCTCCATTTTTCGTTCTCAAGATTGCTTTGGCTATTCGGGGTCTTTTGTTTTTCCAAACAAATTTTGAAATATTTTGTTCTAGTTCTGTGAAAAATGCCAGTGGTAGTTTGATAGGGATTGCATTGAATCTGTAGATTGCTTTGGGTAGTAGAGTCATTTTCACAATATTGATTCTTCCAATCCAGGAGCATGGTATATCTCTCCATCTATTTGTATCATCTTTAATTTCTTTCATCAGTGTCTTATAATTTTCTGCATACAGGTCTTTTGTCTCCTTAGGTAGGTTTATTCCTAGATATTTTATTCTTTTTGTTGCACTGGTAAATGGGAGTGTTTTCTTGATTTCATTTTCAGATTTTTCATCATTAATGTACAGGAATGCCAGAGATTTCTGTGCATTAATTTTGTATCCTGCTACTTTACCAAATTCATTGATTAGCTCTAGTAGTTTTCTGGTAGCATCTTTAGGATTCTCTATGTATAGTATCATGTCATCTGCAAACAGTGACAGCTTTACTTCTTCTTTTCCAATTTGGATTCCTTTTATTTCCTTTTCTTCTCTGATTGCTGTGGCTAAAACTTCCAAAACTAGGTTGAATAAGAGTGGTGAGAGTGGGCAGCCTTGTCTTGTTCCTGATCTTAGTGGAAATGGTTTCAGTTTTTCACCATTGAGGACAATGTTGGCTGTGGGTTTGTCATATATGGCCTTTATTATGTTGAGGAAAGTTCCCTCTATGCCTACTTTCTGCAGGGTTTTTATCATAAATGGGTGTTGAATTTTGTCGAAAGCTTTCTCTGCATCTATTGAGATGATCATATGGTTTTTCTCCTTCAACTTGTTAATATGGTGTATCACATTGATTGATTTGCGTATATTGAAGAATCCTTGCATCCCTGGGATAAATCCCACTTGATCATGGTGTATGATCCTTTTAATGTGCTGTTGGATTCTGTTTGCTAGTATTTTGTTGAGGATTTTTGCATCTATGTTCATCAGTGATATTGGCCTGTAGTTTTCTTTCTTTGTGACATCCTTGCCTGGTTTTGGTATCAAGGTGATGGTGGCCTCATAGAATGAGTTTGGGAGTGTTCCTTCCTCTGAAATTGTTTGGAAGAGTTTGAGAAGGATGGGTGTTAGCTCTTCTCTAAATGTTTGATAGAATTCGCCTGTGAAGCCATCTGGTCCTGCGCTTTTGTTTGTTGGAAGATTTTTAATCACAGTTTCAATTTCAGTGCTTGTGATTGGTCTATTCATATTTTCTATTTCTTCCTGATTCAGTCTTGGCAGGTTGTGCATTTCTAAGAATTTGTCCATTTCTTCCAGGTTGTCCATTTTATTGGCATAGAGTTGCTTGTAGTAATCTCTCATGATCTTTTGTATTTCTGCAGTGTCAGTTGTTACTTCTCCTTTTTCATTTCTAATTCTATTGATTTGAGTCTTCTCCCTTCTTTTCTTGATGAGTCTGGCTAATGGTTTGTCAATTTTGTTTATCTTCTCAGAGAACCAGCTTTTAGTTTGGTTGATCTTTGCTATCGTTTCCTTCATTTCTTTTTCATTTATTTCTGCTCTGATCTTTATGATTTTTTTCCTTCTGCTAACTTTGGGGGTTTTTTGTTCTTCTTTCTCTAATTGCTTTAGGTGCAGGGTCAGGTTGTTTGCTCGAGATGTTTCCTGTTTCTTAAGGTGGGATTGTATTGCTATAAACTTCCCCCTTAGAACTGCTTTTGCTGCGTCCCATAGGTTTTGGGTCGTCGTGTCTCCATTGTCATTTGTTTCTAGGTATTTTTTAATTTCCTCTTTGATTTCTTCAGTGATCATTTCGTTATTAAGTAGTGTATTGTTTAGCCTCCATGTGTTTGTATTTTTTTACAGTTCTTTTCCTGTAATTGATGTCTAGTCTCATAGCATTGTGGTCGGAAAAGATACTTGATACAATTTCAATTTTCTTAAATTTACCAAGGCTTGATTTGTGACCCAAGATATGATCTATCCTGGAGAATGTTCCACGAGCACTTGAGAAAAATGTGTATTCTGTTGTTTTTGGATGGAATGTCCTATAAATATCAACGAAGTCCATCTTGTTTAATGTATCATTTAAAGCTTGTGTTTCCTTATTTATTTTCATTTTGGATGATCTGTCCATTGGTGAAGGTGGGGTGTTAAAGTCCCCTACTATGATTGTGTTACTGTCGATTTCCCCTTTTATGGCTGTTAGTATTTGCCTTATGTATTGAGGTGCTCCTATGTTGGGTGCATAAATATTTACAATTGTTATATCTTCTTCTTGGATCGATCCCTTTATCATTATGTAGTGTCCTTCTTTGTCTTTTCTAATAGTCTTTATTTTTTTTTTTTATTTTTATTTTTTTTTTGTGGTACGCGGGCCTCTCACCGCCGCGGCCTCTCCCCTCGCGGAGCACAGTCTCTGGACGCATAGGCTCCGGACGCGCAGGCTCAGCGGCCACGGCCCACAGGCCCAGCCGCCCCACGGCACGCGGGATCCTCCCAGACCGGGGCACGAACCCGCGCGCCCCGCACCGGCAGGCGGACCCCAAACCGCTGCGCCACCAGGGAAGCCCTCTAATAGTCTTTATTTTAAAGTCTATTTTGTCTGATATAAAATTGCTACTCCAGCTTTCTTTTGATTTCCATTTGCATGGAATATCTTTTTCCATCCCCTTACTTTCAATCTGTATGTGTCTCTAGGTCTGAAATGGGTCTCTTGTAGACAGCATATATATGGGTCTTGTTTTTGTATCCATTCAGCCACTCTGTGTCTTTTGGTGGGAGCATTTAGTCCATTTACATTTAAGGTAATTATTGATATGTATGTTCCTATTCCCATTTCCTTAATTGCTTTGGGTTCGTTATTGTAGGTATATTCCTTCTTTTGTGTTTCTTGCCTAGAGAAGTTCCTTTAGCATTTGTTGTAAAGCTGGTTTGGTGGTGCTGAACTCTCAGCTTTTGCTTGTCTGTAAAGGTTTTAATTTCTCCATCAAATCTGAATGAGATCCTTGCTGGGTAGAGTAATCTTGGTTGCAGGTTTCTCTCCTTCATCACTTTAATTATGTCCTGCCACTCCCTTCTGGCTTGTAGAGTTTCTGCTGAGAGATCAGCTGTTAACCTGATGGGGATTCCCTTGTGTGTTATTTGTTGTTTTTCCCTTGCTGCTTTTAATATGATTTCTTTGTGTTTAATTTTTGACAGTTTGATTAATATGTGTCTTGGTGTATTTCTCCTTGGATTTATTCTGTATGGGACTCTCTGTGCCTGCTGGACTTGATTAACTATTTCCTTTCCTATATTAGGGAAGTTTTCAAATATAATCTCTTCAAATATTTTCTCAGTCCCTTTCTTTTTCTCTTCTTCTTCTGGAACCCCTATAATTCGAATGTTGGTGTGTTTAATGTTGTCCCAGAGGTCTCTGAGACTGTCCTCTGTTCTTTTCATTCTTTTTTCTTTATTTTGCTCTGCAGCAGTTATTTCCACTATTTTATCTTCCACCTCACTTATCCGTTCTTCTGCCTCAGTTATTCTGCTATTGATCCCATCTAGAGTATTTTTCATTTCATTTATTGTGTTTTTAATCGATGCTTGATTCATCTTTAGTTCTTCTAGGTCCTTGTTAACTGTTTCTTGCATTTTGTCTATTCTGTTTCCAAGATTTTGGATCTTGGAAATAGAATCTTGGATCAGCTTTAGTATCATTATTCTGAATTCTTTTTCAGGTAGACTGCCTATTACCTCTTCATTTGTTAGGTCTGGTAGGTTTTTATCTTGCTCCTTCACCTGCTGTGTGTTTTTCTGTCTTCTCATTTTGCTTATGTTACTGTGTTTGGGGTCTCCTTTTTGCAGGCTGCAGATTCGTAGTTCCCGTTGTTTTTGGTGTCTGTCCCCAGTGGCTAAGGTTGTTTCAGTAGGTTGTGTAGGCTTCCTGGTGGGGGGGACTAGTGCCTGTGTTCTGGTGGTTGAGGCTCGATCTTGTCTTTCTGGTGGACAGGTCCATGTCTGGTGGTGTGTTTTGGGGTGCCTGTGGCCTTATTATGTTTTTAGGCAGCCTCTCTGCTAATGGGTGGGGTTGTGTTCCTGCCTTGCCAGTTGCTTGGCATAGGGTGACCAGCACTGTAGCTTGCTGGTCGTTGACTGCAGCTGGGTGCTGGTGTTGAGATGGAGATCTCTGGGAGATTTTCGCTGCTTGATATTATGTGGAGCTGGGAGGTCTCTTGTGGACCAGTGTCCTGAAGTTGGCTCTCCCACTTCAGAGGCACAGCACTGACTCCTGGCTGCAGCACCAAGAGCCTTTCATCTACCCGGCTCAGAATAAAAGGGAGGAAAAAGTAGAAAGATAGAATTAGTAGAAGAAAGAAAGAGAGAGAGAAAGAAAGGAAGAAGGAAAGAAAGAAAGGAAGGAAGAAAGGAGGGAGGGAGTGAGGAAGGATGGAAAGAAAGAAAGAAAGGAGGGAGGGAGGAATGAAAGAAAAAGGAAGAGTGAATGGAAGAAGGGAGGGAGGGAGGGAGGAAGGAAAGAAAGACAGGAGGGAGGGAGGGAGGAAGGAAAGAAAAAGAAAGTGAAAGGAAGAAGGGTGGGAGGGAGGGAGGAAGGAAAGAAAGACAGGAGGGAGGGAGGAAGGAAAGAAAGAGAAAGAAGGAAAGGAGGGGCGGAGGGAGGGAGGGAGGAAGGGAAGGTAGGAAAAAAAGAAAGAGTAGGTAAAGTAAAATAGAATAAAGTATGAAATATAGTAGCATTATTAAAATTAAAAAGTAATTATTGAAAAAAAAACGGACAGGTAGAACCCTGGGACGTATGGTGGAAGCAAAGCTATACAGAGAGAATCTTACACAGAAGAATACACATACACATTCACAAAAAGAGAGCAGGGGGAAAAAATCAAAAATCTTGCTCTCCAAGTCCACCTCCTCAAT
Source organism: Mesoplodon bidens (assembly GCF_964165515.1). Taxonomy (NCBI): domain Eukaryota; kingdom Metazoa; phylum Chordata; class Mammalia; order Artiodactyla; family Ziphiidae; genus Mesoplodon; species Mesoplodon bidens. The sequence goes on from NC_138162.1 coordinate 88,731,481, forward strand.
TTGGGATAATTCGTTGTAAAAAGAGGAAAAGGGCGAGAAGTCTGAAATCTTGCTCTCTAAGTCCACCTCCTTAATTTGGGATAGTTCGTTGTAAAAAGAGGAAAAGGGGGGAAAGTCTTAAATCTTGTCCTCAGAGTCCACTTCCTCAATTTAGGATGATTCGCTGTCCATTCATGCACTCCACAGACGCAGGGCACATCAAGTGGACCGTGGAGCTTTAATCCGCTGCCTCCGAGGCTGCACAGAGAGATTTCCCTGTCTCTTCTCTGCTCTCACAGCTCCCGGGTCTCAGCCTTGGACCTGGCCCCGCCTCTGCGCATAGGTCGCCGGAGGGCGTCCGTTCTTCGCTCAGACAGGACGGGTTTAAAGGAGCCGCTGATTCGGGGGCTCTGGCTCACTCAGGCAGAGGGGAGGGAGGGGCGCGCAGTGTGGGGCGGGCCTGCGGCGGCAGAGGCCGGCGTGGCGTTGCACCAGACCGAGACGCTCCGTGCGCTTTCCCGGGAAAGCCGTCCCCGGGTCCCGGGACCCCGGCAGTGGCGGGGTGCACAGGCCCCCCGGAAGGCGGGGCGGACAGTGACCCGCGCTCGCTCACAGGCCCCGCGGCGGCGGCGGCAGCAGCCCCAGCGTCCCACGCCCGTCTCCGAGGTCCCGCCTTACCCGCGGCTCGCGCCTGTCTCCGGCGCTTCCCCAAGCAGCCCTCTTAATGCCCTCTCCTCGCGCACCAGGAAACAAAAGGGAAGAAAAAGTCTCTTGCCTCTTCGGCAGCTCCAGACCCTTTCCCCGGACTCCCTCCGGGCTAGCCGTGGTGCACTAACCCCTTCAGGCTCTCTTCCTGCTGCCAGCCCCAGTCCTCTCCCCAGTAACATTAATACCCTAATTTTACTAGATTATTAGCTGCATTGACTGTAATATCTCAGCCATCCTTAGAGTAACTCTAAGGTAGCATGATTTGGGGGATCTTGAGAGGGGTCATATGACCTCTCTACCAACTCCATAAATTCTCCTCCCAATGTCACATGTAAAATCATTTTTTAACCTCACAAAATCTGAGACATGGAGAGGGATTGTAACTATGGGACATAGTTTCTGGAATTAGATGCATACATTTAAACCATCAATCACACTACTGTTTGTTCTATGACAATATAAATATTTCAAATGTATGGTCTATATGGAACCTGGTAACACAGTTCATAATCATCATCCCTATGAGATATGCTACTACCACATTCAGTTTTTACTAAAAAGGCATTTTTCCCCATGATATAACAAGGATGAATCATTACACAATACTAGGGGTACCAGTAATATCATAGATTTCAAGATTTTTTTTTCATATAAATAAAATGTATTTTGGATCCAGACACAAACCACCAAATTTGGCAGATGTACAATACCATCCAATAGTGGAAAACCCTTCCATTATTTTGTAGAAGAAATCTGAGGCTTCTACTACAGCAGAAAAAGTGGAGAGAGACTTGGTCCTCATTGGCAAAGGTCATCTCTGCCAATATTCTTTGATCAGAAAGGAATGATCCTTTCAAAGGTAGGAGGCATTCCAGAATATCATGATTTAGAATCCACTCTCCACAGACACAGCACATTTAGAAATCCTGCTATGCATGTGTGCCATACTGAAGTTGTAACCACATTCCTCCTCTTCATCCTCAGTGACCTCACAATAACTGAGGATCAGATCAGCATTATTGGACCTTGACACTCACATTGTCAACCCACTGATGTGCCAGTGAATGTTTCCTAACTGGCTCACTGTAAAACTGAAGTCACAATTGTAGTGTTGGCCAATTTCTGTGGTGTGAATGCTCCCACCATGGCCAATTTCAGGTTACCAACATGATGTCACTGAAGGCAGAGTTGGGAAGAGATTTTTTGTCATTTCCACCATACAAATTCAAAACAGGTAAACAACCTCAAGAAAGAGCATAGATAATAACAAAATGTAAAATAATTAGGAAGTGATGAGTTTTGAGTATTCATTCACATTGTTTTTAATAAAATTGATTTCACAGTAAGTTTATATAAACTAAATTTTAAAAATGGCTATGTTTAACAACACAAAATTCCTGAGGAAAAAAAAAAACCTCGTTCTTGCAAGAGAGTATGAGCTATATGTAGCACACTATTTTTGTCCTTCTCTTCTTAGATTCTCTGAGTTGCCTCAACCTCCAAACACAAAGAGCCATTTAGGGTTGGCGTCATCATGGCCCACAGTCCAGGGTATGTCTTCTTTCAAAGAAATGCAAAAAGAAGCCTGTTTACTATGCCCCTTGATATATGTAGAGCTGAGAACTACACTTTTGAGACTGACTATGTTTCTGGAGGGAAGAGAGTTGGGGATGGAGGATTGTTGGGAAGCTCATTTTTATATGTTTTTATGAGTCTAGAGCAGTAAAACACAAAATGAAAATTTATCGGTAGAGTATTTGGCTACATAAAATTTTCAGTAAGTCACCCCACTATGAAAAATGTTCCCTTCCCACCCAACTGTTTCAGGATATCACAGAGGGCTCACTTACAGTGCTCTCTAGTTAATGTAGATGGCAGCTACCATTGACACAGCTGCCCTTTCTGTGACATAGCAAGCTTCGCTCCCACCATCCTCTGGTACCCTCCAATTCTGCTGCTATCCAAAGCTTTTTCAATTCTATGGGCCTTGGGGATCATCTTCAGAGTTAGCTCTTTTCTCTCTATTGTGCTCTGTAAAAGATGTCCTAGAGCCAAGTTGCCTAGCTCTGGAATAGCATAGATTGAACGGAACAACTGCTTTAGTTTCACATATAGTTCTTCTGTTCTGTGGGACTAGATGCTAGGGTGGCTGGGCCCAGGCCATTTTGTAAAATAGTCTCTAATCTGTATCTGGTAAGCCACTTCTCTCTGATAATAATGTTGTTGCTTGACTTGGTCTACATTTAGGATATGTCTTTCTTAGCAGCTCTAACACCTTTAAAGTCTGATTCTATCATCTGTCCCAGAATATTCAGTTGCCATATATGCCTACATATGTCTTAATCCCAATTGTAGAATTGTTTCAACCTTTCTTCCAAGAAATTCTTGTGTTTTATTAAAGAATGTGATACAGAAAGATATTTGGAAAGAGTAGCCTGCCTGAGATGAGTTAATGAGACCTGCCTGCCTGTGAAGGTTAATCTTATGTGTTAACTTGACTGGGCCATGGAGTGCCCAGATGTTTGGTTAAACATTATTCTGGGTTCTACAGTCTGAATGCTTGTGTCTCCCCAAAGTTCATATGTTGAAATTCTAATGCCCCAAGAGTGATAGTATTAGGAGTTAGGGGCCTTGGAAGGTGACCAAAGCGTCATGAGACTAGAACCCTTATGAATGAGATTAGTGTTCTTATAAGAGAGACCCCACAGAGATCCCTTGTCCCTTATGCTACTTGAAGATAAAACAAGAAGTCTGCAGTCCAGAAAAGTCTGCATCCGAACATGTTGGCACTCTGACCTTTTGATGTACAGCCTCCAGAACTGTGAGAAATTTCTGTTGTTTGTTAAGTTGCCCAATGTATAGTATTTTCTTATAGCAGCCCAAATGGATTAAGACACTATTTCTCTTAAGGGTGTTTTTGGATGAGATTAAAATTTAAATCTGTATATTGAGTAAATCAGCCCCCTGTAATGTGGGTAGGCCTCATCTAATCAGCTGAAGGTCTGAATAGAACAGAAAAGCTGACCTTCCCCTGAATAAGAGGGAATTCTGCCACCTGATGTCCTTTGAACTGGGACATTGACTTTTCTCCTGCCTTTGGACTCAAACTAAAACATTTGCTCGTCCTGGATCTCAAGCCTGCTGGTTTTTATAATGGAACATCATTGGCTTTCCTGATTCTCAGGATTTGGGGCTCAGACTTGAGTCTTGAGTCTTCAGCTTGCTTACTCATCCTGTAGATATTGGGACTTCTGCACCTCTATAATCGTGTGAGCTAATTCCCTGTAATGAATATCTTTATATATAAATATATACATATATCTGTATATACACACATATATACATATCCTATCGGTCCTACTTCTCTGGAGAACTCTAATATACTGCCTGATATACTTAGTTTTGACTATTAACCTCAACACTCCACTACTGCACATGGTATACATATTTTTTGCATAACCATAATTTCTTTATTGAATACATTTTTGAAATAGGAAAGATATTTTCTTTTTTTTTAAGATTTTTTTTGATGTGGACCATTTTTAGTCTTTATTGAATTTGTTACAGTATTGCTTCTGTTTTCTGTTTTGGTTCTTTGGTTCTAAGGTGAAGTCTTAACCACTAGACTGCCAGGGAAATCCCAAAGATAGTTTCTTTATATGTACAGCAATACAAGTTTTTTCACCATAGCCATAGATCCCAATGATTATTTCAATGAGCTGATTTAGTATTGATGAAAATGATGGAGAATAGTTTTTTAAACTCAGCTTTTCTAACTACATAAATCTTCACACTTAATCAGTTTACATGTTTGGAAAATTAAATGACTCTAAAGGAGCATAAGTAGTTATTTATGTATACTGTACAAAATTACAGAGATAGGAAATTAGTTGATATTCCTTTAAGGTTCTTCTGAATTTCTAAAATATTTTATAAGATTTAGTTTACTTTGAAGTAGGATTAGCTTTTGTAAATAAGAAATCAAAGTTCTGAAAGGAGGAGCACCAAACTAAAAGTCAGTTCTCTTAAAAACTAAGCTTGGCTCTACCAGTGATTAGCTATTTAACCAGTTCACATCTGTGTATCTCATTTTCATTATGTATAATACAAGTACTGGTGATAACCAGATGATCTCTATGCTTTTAGCATTATGTCATCCATAGACAAGAGTGTGAGATAAGGAGAGGTTTTCTTGATTCTAACTCATCTTCTAAACTCATCTTACTGACTTGGGTTTTTCTCAACCTACTTCTAAGACCACAGAATGACTCCCTCCTCCAACCAAATGGCACTGGGGAAAAAATCTGATACTCATTTGTCATGTGTAAATAATTTAAAATGGATTCAAATGTTATTAACTCTCCAGTTTTATATTTCTTTGTTTTGCATTATAACAAGAATGACATTTTTAGCTAAATGAATGAAACTCAAAAGTGGAATTTCAGGTGACAGAGTATAGTTTGGGACATTAGGAGTTTTCTTGACCATTTAAAGAACTTTCAGGGTGATAGTCTACTTGGCTTACCTATAACATTGAGAGAAGTGTGTACGATGTTACAGGTCAGAACTGGCCAAGAGGTAGGGGAACTGCTACCAACCATATGTCATTAATATTTAATCAAGTATTATGTGCTAGGCGTTGTGCTGGTTGATAGGTGTGTAGGGTTAGTGAAGATGGTGCATGGAGCTTACTATCTACCTGTACTTACTTGTGACCATGGAATCTACAGACTGATCAGAGAAATCTTGAAGACTCCAGGCCCATAATGCCCTACATTGCATAACAGTCATCTATTCTTACTTGATAAATAGAGTTTGAAACACTTTAAAACTGGAGGAAAGAGAGGAACAATTCTTTTACATCTTACCTCAACCCTGAAATATCTCCTCATTTTCTTACGTGTCCCTCCTGCTTTTTGCTTTAAGGAAGAAGGGGAACTAAAAAAAGTATTTCTGAGACATAGAGACAAATGAAAAAATAATATCAATACATTTTGATAATTGATGCCTGAGACTGTGTAAATAGCTTTGAGATGAAATTTAACTGAAAATAGTGCAACAGAAAGTGAATAAGTGCCAGCTACCGATATTTATTTGACCCAAATATTCAGAGTCAAGGGCTGGACACTAATAATAATGTTCAAATTTATAATCAAGGTAAATACTTAGACTAGAGAAAATTCTTGTGTAGGACTTCTTTAGCCTCCTAAATTAATTCACCAAAACTCAAATACTGTCCTTTATAACCTTAAAAATGAAAGCTTTGCTTTTTAATAGGAAATCTGCATCTCATTGTAAAAATAGAACACTTCATTCCTGGCCTATACATATTTTCAGAAGCAGTAGTTTTTGGAGTGCTGAATACTTAGCATAAAGACATTGAGTCTTGAAAAATTCATTTCAGGCATGAGAGACCTACATATATATATATATAGATAGATAGATACAGGACTATTAAAATGAAATAACCACTTCCTGGGAGCAAAAGTCTGTATGATGAAAACTCTCCAGAGTGATACTTTTTGCCTTATGTTTTGTGATCCTAAGTCTGCAAGTACAAAAAAGATCGAAAAATGAGGAATAAATACTATTTATGGTGATTATTGATATAATTAAAGTTCCTGGTACTACTTAGGTCATTTATCAAGGAGCAGAGAGAATTTTACCAGTAAAACAGTCTACCAGATTTATCAAATCTTTTCTTAAACTTGCTCATTAGAGTATCCTACATGCAAACATTATTACATTTTTATTTTTGACATTTTCCTGCTATACTGAGAAGTAAATGATGTATCAGACTGGTAATACAGAGCCTCAAGTTTGGTTCCAATTTGTGATTTGGAATAAGTCCCATATCTTATGTAAGCCTTCTATTGTAAAAGTAAAGCTTTCATTTCCAAAGTTTTAGAGAACAATATTTAACAATGGGTTTTGGTAAATTAAGTTTATGAAGGTTAAATAAGTCCTATATAAGAATTTTCTCTAGTTTGAAGTATTGACATTTGATGACAAATTTAGAAGGTGGACCGTGACCCCAGTTATCAGTGCTGGGTGCTTTCTCCTACACCAAGATATCTCTCACCTTAAAGATCAAAAGAGTAAAGTGTGTTAAATTCAGATTTATACGAACTGACACCTAGGAATTGCGACTTAGGCATAACTAATGTTTGTTCATGAATGTAAGCTCTCTCACAGAAGTGTGAGCAAATCCATGGTATTCAGATTGAGTTTACAGTCAACCACTTGGAGGATATATTCCAGAGAGTTACATAAGTTTGTAGATCAAATGATCTTCATATTTTTATGAATTTGGTGTGAAATGCTTACCTGATAGAGCCTCAAAAATTATCTGTGGTTTGTGCAGGAGAACATAAGGGCAACGTGGCGACTAATGGCCTAATAAAGTTTCATACTTTCCTGAGGTTGTTTGCGACGAGTTGGGACCATGTGGCCACTTCCCCCGCAAATGAATGTGAAGTGAGAATAATGCATATATCTTCAGGGACAAAGCAGTTAGGAAATAGATGTACCTTTCCTGTGGTCTCTTTTTCCAAATAAAAAATGAGAGGATCTCAAAGACCTAGCCAAGGACAGGATTCCTGAAGGCCATTAAACCAGGAAACCCCAACTGGACTTTACAGGATTCAGAAATATTATTTATTGTGTGAAGCCACTGAATTATGGAGAATTGCTGGCCGTACTGAAATATTACTTAACCTTCCTAATACAGAATTTGACTTTTTTTTGCCAATGATAGTACTAAAGATATTTAAGAGCTGTTGAAGAATAATGCCATAAATTTGTTTGTGGTCTCTCAGTTTACAGGGTTTGCATTTGTGCTTTACAAAACCCTATCAAGTAGTTGAGGGACACAAATCCATAAAAAATTTACTGGAGAAACAGGCTTAGGAAACTTCCCTTAGGACTCAGTGCGAATGAATGTCACAGTGCAGTGAAGACTTCCAACTCAGGCAAATGGATCAAAAGCCCACACTTTTCCAATGCTCTTCTGCCTGAAAAAGCCTAGAGTTAGTTGCTCCAAGGTATCCATGATGGATACAGATGCAATCTTAAGGTCCAGCTGCATTCTCCCTTCAAAGGTTTTATTGAAGTATATTATATGTACAGGGAAGTACAAATATAAATGTTTCACTTCAAAGATTATCACAAATTAAGCACAACTAGGTACCCAGCATGCAGATAAAGACATAGTCGTCTATACTCCCAGCTACTAATTCCCTTCGAGTGTGACCATTTCCAGCCTCTGACTTTTAACCTAAAGACTAGTTTGACTGCATTCCATTTTATATAAATTTGACGATATAGTATGCATTCTTTTGTGTCTGGCTTTTTTGCTACATATTATATTTAAGAAATTCATTCACATTGTTGTGTGTAGTTGAAGATGATACTTTTTCATTGCTGTGTGTTATCTTCTTGTTTGTAAAAATCACAATCTATTAATCCATTCTGCTGCTCATGGGCATGTGGTAGTTTTCACTTTGGGACTCTTAAAAATAATCAGAGGCAGTTTTTTTTTTTTTTTTTTTTTTTTGCGGTAGGTGGGCCTCTCACTGTTGTGGCCTCTCCCCTTGCAGAGCACAGGCTCCGGATGCGCAGGCCCAGCAGCCACGGCCCACGGGCCCAGCCGCTCCGCGGCATGTGGGATCCTCCCAGACCGGGGCACGAACCCGTGTCCCCTGCATCGGCAGGCGGACTCTCAACCACTGCGCCACCAGGGAAGCCCGAGAGGCAGTTTTGAGTCCCACATTTTTCTTTCTTTTTTAAAACATCTTTATTGGAGTATAATTGCTTTACAATGGTGTATTAGTTTCTGCTTTATAACAAAGTGAATCAGCTATACATATACATATATCCCCATATCTCCTACTTCTTGCATCTCCCTCCCACCCTCCCTATCCCACCTCTCTAGGTGGTCACAAAGCAACCAGCTGATCTCCCTGTGCCATGTGGCTGCTTCCCACTAGCTATCTATTTTACATTTGTAGTATATATATGTCCACGCCACTCTCTCACTTCATCCCAGCTTACCCTTCCCCGTGTCCTCAAGCCCATTCTCTATGTCTGCATCTTTATTCTATGTCTGTTCTTTATTGGAATAAAGAACCAATAAAGAACCAATAAAGATGGTTCTTCAGAACCATTTTTTTTAGATTCTATATATATATATATATGTGTTAGCATGCAGTATTTGTTTTTCTCTTTCTGACTTATTTCACTCTGTATGACAGACTCTAGGTCCATCCACCTCACTACAAATAACTCAATTTTGTTTCTTTTTATGGCTGACTAATATTCCAGTATATATGTGCCATATCTTCTTTATCCATTCAGCTGTCAGTGGATACTTAGGTTGCTTCCATGTCCTGGCTATTGTAAATAGTGCTGCAATGAACATTGCGGTACATCACTGTTTTTGAATTATGGTTTTCTCGGGGTATATGCCCAGTAGTCAGATTGCTGAGTCATATGGTAGTTTAATTTTTAGTTTTTTAAGGAACCTCCATACTGTTCTCCATAGTGACTGTATCAATTTACATTCTCACCAACAGTACAAGAGGGTTCCCTTTTCTCCACACCCTCTCCAGCATTTGTTGTTTGTAGATTTTTTGATGATGGCCATTCTGACTGGTGTGAGGTGATACCTCATTGTAGATTTGCTTTGAATTTCTCTAATTAGTGATGTTGAGCATTCTTTCATGTGTTTGTTGGCAATCTGTATATCTTCTTTGGAGAAATGTCTATTTAGGTCTTCTGTCCATTTTTGGATTGGGTTGTTTGTTTTTTTGATATTGAGCTGCATGAGCTGCTTGTAAATTTTGGAGATTAATCCTTTGTCAGTTGCTTTATTTGAAAATATTTTGTCCCAGTCTGAGGGTTGTCTTTTCATCTTGTTTATGGTTTCCTTTGCTGTGCAAAAGTTTTTAAGTTTCATTAGGTCCCATTTGTTTATTTTTTATTTTATTTCCATTTCTCTAGGAGGTAGGTCAAAAGGGATCTGGTTGTGATTTATGTCATACAGTGTTCTACCTATGTTTTCCTCTAAGAGTTTTATAGTGTCTGGCCTTACATTTAGGTCTTTAATCCATTTTGAATGTATTTTTGTGTACGGTGTTAGGGAGTGTTCTAATTTCATTCTTTTACAGGTAGCTGTCCAGTTTTCCCAGCACAACTTACTGAAGAGGCTGTCTTTTTCTCCATTGTATATTCTTGCCTCCTTTATCAAAAATAAGGTGACCAAATGTGCGTGGGTTTATCTCTGGGCTTTCTATCCTGTTCCATGATGTATATTTCTGATTTTGTGCCACTACTATACTGTCTTGGTTACTGTAGCTTTGTAGTATAGTCCGAAGTCAGGGAGCCTGATTCCTCCAGCTCCATTTTTCTTTCTCAAGATTTCTTTGGCTGTTTGAGGTCTTTTGTGTTCCCATACAAATTGTGAAATTTTTTGTTGTAGTTCTGTGAAAAATGCCAGTGGTAGATTGATAGGGATTGCATTGAATCTGTAGATTGCTTTGGGTAGTAGAGTCATTTTCACAGTGTTGATTCTTCCAATCCAAGAACATGGTATATCTCTCCATCTGTTTGTATCATCTTTAATTTCTTTCATCAGTGTCTTATAGTTTTTCTGCATACAGGTCTTTTGTCTCCTTAAGTAGGTTTATTCCTAGGTATTTTATTCTTTTTCTTGCAGTGGTAAATGGGAGTGTTTTCTTAATTTCACTTTCAGTTTTTTCATCATTATTGTATAGGAATGCAAGAGATTTCTGTGCATGAATTTTGTATCCTGCTACTTTACCAAATTCATTGATTAGCTCTAGTAGTTTTCTGGTAGCATCTTTGGATTCTCTATGTATAGCGTCATGTCTTCTGCAAACAGTGAGAGCTTTACTCCTTTTCTGATTTGGATTCCTTTTATTTCTTTTTCTTCTCTGATTGCTGTAGCTAAAACTTCCAAAGCTATGTTGAATAGTAGTGGTGAGAGTGGACACCCTTGTCTTGTTCCTGATCATAGAGGAAATGTTTTCAGTTTTTCACCATTGAGAATGATGTTTGCTGTGGGTTTGTTGTATATGGCCTTTATTATCTTGAGGCAGGTTCCCTCTATGCCCACTTTCTGGACAGTTTTTATCATAAATGGGTGTTGAATTTTGTCAGAATCTTTTTCTGCATCTATTGAGATGATCATATGGTTTTTATTCTTCCAATTTGTTAATATGGTGTATTACATTGATTGATTTGCATATATTGAAGAATCCTTGCATCCCTGGGTTAAATCCCACTTGATCATGGTGTATGATCCTTTTAATGTCCCTTCACATTTCAGTAGACCTATTCTTAAAGGAAAGGAAGCTACCAGTGGACATTTGGTATCTATCTTCTATCTGATCCTAAAGTGTCTGTTTTACTATCTTTATTACTTGGATACTCTGTATAGGTTTACCTTTTTGAATATGCTAAATGTAAGAAGCCTAATTTTAAATTTCTTTTTTACATAAAACATACGAAAACTAATAAACATTTCAAAGATGAAAACATCAACTTACTATAGACAAAAGAGCATTGGACTTAGAATTCTGGAAAACTGGATTTTAATTTCTGTCTTGGGGACTTTGTTTAAACAACATCTTCAAGACTCACCTTTGCAATATATATGATGGAGTTATATTCCTGCTTCAAAAATTTTCTGTTATGTGAATGCTGTATATGTAAAGGCGCTTGGTAATCTGAAAAACAATACACAAATATTGGTCCTTATTAGGGATAAATTTGCAAAGCAAGTGGATTTTAAGGCCAAGTATTCATGAGAGCTAAAACAAATCTAATGTCAAATCTGTTGAGATTTTCCTCATTTAATTTTCTTTTTTCTATCTCTTTTTTGTGTGTGTGAACGCACTCTTAAGTCTACTGTTATTTTACAACAAGAGAGTGAAAGAGAAAGAAGAGAAAGCTATCCAGGAAACATTAAGCTTGAAATTCTTGCCAAGAAGGAGACAGGCTCCCTACAGAGTGAGGTGTTACGGTTATTGACATCCATTTCCCCCCTCTCTTGGGACTCATAAACCGGCTAGATGTCCTCCAGTTTCTATCCAGGACATTAAATGGCTCGGGTGCATTGTCAGCATGTGATTGCACCCTCCCCAAGGAATCTGCAATTTCAAGCACCCACTCCTAATCTCCCTGCTACAGCAGAAGTGCACTGCAATCAAAGACAAATTTGTAGGTCAATGAGGTGGAAATTGGTTGTCTTTAAGTTTCTGATTTTTAAATACATTTTATACAAATTGGTTCAAATGAAAAATAGGTTGGGATGAGGAAAAATGAGAGCTGCCACCTTGCATTAATATTCACAATATTGTCTACTTATTTTTGGCTTCTGGATTAATGTAGCACTGACTTGACTCCTGTCTCAGTCAATAATAAAAAGATAATAAAATGGATAAATGGAAACCAAAGAATTTGCAGGCTGCATGATGTGTGATTTTTCAAGTTAAAAAAATGACGTTCATCTGGGAGCAAACTAACTTAAAAATTTTCAAAGCCAATTTCAGCTCAGCTGCTGGGATTTGTTTGAAATCTACCACTGATTGAGGTGTGAAACTTACATGTTATACAGTAAATCTCATCCACTGTTACTTTAAAGGACCAAAATGTGCTTTTATAACAAAATTGTCTCAAATAAAAAATACATTTTTACAATCTCACTCTGTCATAAACTTTCATGTCAGGTTTTGGCTCCACAATACATGCAGAGGAAGCATTATACAGAAATAGGAAAGAGGCATGCATAATAGCTTGTTTTATTTTCCATTGTAAGAGAGAGACAGAGATGGTCCTATACCGTTCATGTGATCAAAATACTAATATTACATAGTTTATCAGAAATGACCAGTAAGCATATCTTGAATCATAAGACTATTGCTTATTGCTGCAGAATAGTTTTGTAATTTGATATACTGTAATGTCATATGTATATATATATATATGGAGTTCTGTGAAATATGGTTATAATTTCTTCCGTTTACCATATTTCCTGAAATAATTATTTAAAAACTCCAGGCCACAATTCTACAAGAGAGGCGTACCTAGTTTATATCACTTTCACACTAACATTTCAAAAGTTGGGTTTTCTCAAAAAAAGGTTTTAAATGAATTGTGTTGTAATTAATTAAATTGTAGATTTCTCACTATTACAGGTACGATTACTTCAAGTTTGAAAGTTAAAAAGATTCCATTTGTGTGAATAAAATGTCTACTTATATCCATGTTTGAGAGTATAAGAATACAGACTTAAAATGACATTATATCGCTAACTTAACTATTAGCATATTATGTGTCAATAGATCATTGGCATAATGCGTGTCAAATAAATATCAATGATAGAAAACAAATTGGCAAGCAGTTGTCTCAGTGCCATTTCTTTTTAGAATATATTGTTTGTTTATTTACTGACCTTAGACATTTGGGCACACTCTAAAGCATTTACAAATTAAATGATTAGGCTGGAAAAAATATTACAAGGCATTGCTCACATGTTTCAAAAACACCAATATGATATACTAATAATTCTCAAAGAGGAGTCCTCTTCCCTTAGACTTAGACTTTTAGGGTTTCAGTGTATTCATATGCAGTCATACCTCAGAGATATTGTGGGTTCAGTTCCAGACCACTGCAGTAAAGCAAATATGATAAAGTGAGTCACATGAACTTTTTGGTTTTTGAGTGCATATAAAAGTTATGTTTACACTACAGTCTATTTAGTGTGCAATAGCATTATGACTTAAAAAACAGTGTACATACCTTAATTTAAAATACTTTATTGCTAAAAAAATGCTAAACATTATTTGACAACACAGGGTTGCCACAAACCTTCAATTTGTAAAAACCACATTATCTGTGAAGCATGATAAACTAAGCACAGTAAAATGAGGTATGCCTGTATGTGTACATTCACAAATAAAACAGGGTGTTCATAATGTCCCTTCCCTTACACAGCCACTAGAAAACGCTCTTAGGGTAATTCAAACAGCATAAGGGATGTTAACGTGCTTTGGAAACTAAAAATAAAAAAAAAAACCTGACTCTTGTGCTAACCCCTGAGCTTGGTATACTCTGGAGAATGGGAGATGGGACTAAAAGTTCCAAACTTCTACTCACAGCTTGGTCTTTCTGATGACCAGCCCCCATCCAGGAGCCCACCAAGAGTAATCTCATTAGAACAAAAAGATGTTCCTGTCACCCAGGAAATTGCAAAGGAGTTAGGAGCTCTGTGTCAGATGGTCCTATCACTCAGTAAATTTCAAAGGTCTTAGGAGCTCTGTGTTAGGAACTGGGGTCAAAGAGTAATGATAGCATCCTTATCTACAAGCATTTCAGGAGCTCTGTGTCAGGCACTGGTGACAGAAACCAATATATATATATACATATATATATATATAATATTTATATATGTTTCTTATTTTACAGTGGGTCTACACTGTAAAGATGGCTGGGCTTTTAATCTAAGCTGTCATGATAAACTCAGGGCACCGAGTTTTCCATCATATTAAAAATTCTAAGGAGATACTAGCATCATTAAAATAGTGTTTAATTATTCCTTTTCTTAAGTTCTGATGTGGTTACAGACTGCTCTTGGATTATTAATAAGTAGTTCTTTCCAGCAAGGAATTTGTGATCATAAGATACAAAATAGGAAACCTCTTTTGATTTACCCATGTTATGATTTTGGAACGAAGTAAAGTTTAGGTATTTCTGATATAAGAAAACCAGTAAGAGTTTAGTTTAAATGCTGCTGAATTCAACTTAGTAAATATATTGAGACATTTCTTATCTGTATGAACAGCAAGAATCTGAAAGCATGATTCCAGCAATTACACTCTTTGAGAATCAGTCCATGTCACTAGAATTCTTAATAATTTAAGAAATTATTAAGAAATTTGTATTTCAACTAGAAATACAAAACCAAAAAGATTTTATTTACATCCACTCTAATTCAACAAACACTTACTGAACTCTTACTTAGAGTAAGGTTCTGTTTCAGAGACTGTGGATGTATAGATGAATAAAAAATTCTGGCTCTTACTGACCTTACATCAAGAACATTTACAGTGGTTGAGGATACACTATATAAAGCCTGTTTCTCTGGTCCATCTTACTTAAACCAGGACAGAGACTCTGGGTATCTATATTTTCTAGATGGAGATCAAGACCTCTGTGGGAAAGATGCAAAATGATTTTTAGACCTTCTCAATCATTTGCTGATGATTACTATGTAAATTCCTTGGAAACTGATACTGGTTTATATATAACTATTGCTGTAGATTCTACACACTTGTTACTCAAAGTGTGGCCTTTGGACTAAGCAGTATTGACTCTACCTGATAAGGATAGGTGGTAACTTTTCTCTAAATGTTTGTTGGAATTCACCTGTAAAGCCAGCTGGTCCTGGACTTTTGTTTTTGGGAATTTTAAAAATTATTGATTCAATTTCATTACTGGTAATTGGTCTGTTCATATTTTCTATTTCTTCCTGGTTCAGTCTTGGGAGATTGTACATTTCTAAGAATTTGTCCATTTCTTCTAGGTGGTTCATTTTATTGGCATATACTTGTTCTTAGTAATCTCTTACAATCCTTTGTATTTCTGTGGTGTTGGCTGTAACTTTTTTATTTTTGATTTTATATATTTAGGGACTCTCTTTTTTTTCTTGATGAGTCTGGCTAAAGGTTTATCAATTTTGTTTATCTTTACAAAGAACCAGCTCTTAGTTTCATTGATCTTTTCTATTGTTTTTTTGGCTCTATTTCATTTATTTCTGCTCTGATCTTTATGATTTCTTCTACTAATTTTGGTATTTGTTCTTTTTCTAGTTCTGTTAGGTGTAAGGTTAGGTTGTTTTTTGAGATTTTTCTTATTTCCTCATGTAAGCTTTAACTGCTTTCACTGTGTCACATAGATTTTGGATTGTTGTGTTTTTGTTTTCCTTCATCTCCAGATAGTTTCTGATTTTCTCTTTGATTTCTTCAGCGACCCATTGGTTGTTTTGTAGCATATTTTAGTTTGTGTGTTTTTGCAGTTTCTTCTTATAGTTGATTTCTAGTCTCATAGCATTGTCATCAGCAAAGATGTTTGATACAGTTTCAGTTTTCTCAAATTTACTGAGGTTTCTTCTGTGCCCTAGCATGTGATCTATCCTGGAGGATGCTCCTTGTGCACTTGAAAACAATGTGCATTCTGCTGCTTTTGCATGGAATGTTCTATGTATAGCTATTAAGTTCATCTGGTCTAGTGTGTCATTTTAGGCCCATGTTTCCTTACTGATTTTTAATCTGAGTAATCTGTGCATTGCTGTAAATTAGGTGTTAAAGTACTCTACTATTATTGTGTTACTATAAAGTTCTTCCTTTATGTTTGTTTATATTTGCTTTATGTATTTAGGTGGTCCTGTGTTGGATGCATATATTTTTATAATTATTATATCTTTTCATTAGATTGATCCCTTGATCATTATATAAGGTCTGTCTTTGTCTCTTGCAACAGTCTTTGTTTTAAAGCCTATTTTGTCTAAGTATTGATACTCCGGCTTTCTTTTGATTTCCATTTGCATGGAATAATTTTCCAACCCCTCATCTTCAGTCCATCTGTGTCTTTAGATCTAAAGTGATCTCTTGTAGGCAGCCTATGTATGGGTTGTATTTTTGTATCTATCCAGCCACTCTCTGTCTTTTGGTTGCAGCATTCAGTCCATTTACATTTAAAGTAATTATTGATAGGTATATACTTATTGCCATTTTGTTAATTTGGGGGGGGTTTTGTTTTTTCTTGTTCTTTTCTTCTTCTTTTTCTCTCTTCCCTTGTGTTTTGATAACTATTTTAGGTGTTATGTTTGGGTTCCTTTCTCTTTGTGTGTGTGTGTTATTACATATAATAACTATATATATATAGTTATTTTAAGTTGCTAATCTCTTAAGTTAAAACACTTTTTAACATCCTGCATTTTCCCCCCTCCCCATGTTTACTGTTTTTGTCATCATATTTTACATCTGTTTGTTTTGTGTATCCCTTAACTGCTTATTGTGGATATAAATGATTTTTTTTTTTTTTTTACTAGATTACCTATCTCCACTTCACTTAGTTCTTCTGGGGTTTTGCCTTGTTCTTTCATTTGGAACGTGTTCCTCTGTTGCTTTGTTTTGCATAATTTGCTGCTTTTATTTCTGTGTATCTGGTAGGTTGGTTATGTTTCCTGGCTTTGGAGGAATGGCCTTTTGTAGATGTCCTATGCATGCCAGCAGCACACTATCCTGTGGTCATCAGAGCTATATGATCTAGGGATGCCCCCTATGTGGTCTGTGTGGCTTCTCCTGTTGTGGCAGGGTGACCACAGTGGGAAGTCTTGTAGGTGTGGCTGGCCCCCAGTCCAGTTGGTTGCTAGGCCCTGCCTGTGTGGAGGCTGCCAGCCACTGTTTGGTGGAGCTGGGTCACAAGGGGCTCCACAGGGGGCCCCAGGGCTAGTGCTGGCTCATTATTGGGCAGGGTTGGGGTCTAGGAGATCCCAGGGCTGATGCCCACCCATGGTGGGTGAGACCAAGTCCTGGGGCTAGTGCTGGCCCACTAGCATGCAGAACCTGGTCCTAGGGTCTGACTGCAGGGCCCAGGGGTCCCAGAGCTGGTTTTGGACCACCGGTGGATTGGGCTAGTTCCTGACATAGCTGGCTACAAGGTCTGGCGTGTCTCAAAGCTTGTGTTTGCTCCCTGGTGAATGGGGCTGATCCTGGGGCAGCTGGCTGAGGGTCCAAAGGTGTTTCAGAGCTGGTGTTGGCCTGTTGGTGGGTGGGACCAGCACAGCTGGTCCTGTTACTGGTTCTAGACTGCTGGTGGGTGGGCTGTGTCCTACCATGGTAGGCTGCAGGGCTGCAGTTTTCCTGGGCTGGTGTCAGCCTCCTAATGGCTGAGGGTGGTCCTGAGGCTATAGCAGGCTTGCTGGTGGGAGGGCCCAGGGCCCAGGGGATTCTAGGGCTGGTGGCTGCCCACTGGTGGTCATAGCTGGGTCCTGGGGTCTCTGATTGCAAGGCCCTGAATGTCCTGGGTCTAGTGCCTGTGCACTGGTATGCACAGCCCAGTCCTGGGCCTTCTGGTAGGCAGGGCTATGTCCAGGAATAGCTGTGGGATCAGAGGTTCTTAAGCAGCCTGTCTTTTGGTGGGTAGGCCTGTGTCCCTGCCCACTTAGTTGCTTGGCCAGAGGCATCCTAGTACTGGTACCTTCAGTACTTCAGTACTGATGGGTGGTAGTGGGGTTGAGTACCGAGCCTACTATACAAGAGGGAGGATTCCACAATGGCACTTGCCAGCACCAGTGTCCACGTGGAAGGACGAGCTCCCCAAAATGGCTGCTGCCCGTGTCTGTGTCCCCAGGGTGAACTCCAGTTGCCTCCTGCTTCTCTGGGAGCCTCTCCAAGATCAGCAGCTAGGTGTGACCCAAGCTACTTTCAAATTACTGCTTTTGCCCTGGGTCCCGGAGCATATGAGATTTTGTGTGTGCCCTATAAAAGTGCAATCTCTATTTCCCAAAGCCCTCTGGGTTCTTGAAAGTAAGTCCCACTGGCCTTCAAAGCCAAGTATTCTGGCAGCTCTCTTCCCAGCACAGGATCCTCAGGCTGGGCAGCCTGATGTGGGGCTCAGACAACTCGCTCCTTGGAGAGAATCTCTGCAGTTGTAATCTCCCATTTGTGGGTCACCCACCTGGGGGTATGGGCTTTGACTATACTGCTACTCCTCTCCTCCTACCCATCTTGTGGTTCCTTCTTTATATCTTTAGTTGTAGAGGATCTTTTCTGGTAGATTCTGGTCTTTTTCATAGATAGTTGTTCTGTAAATACTTGTAATTTTGTTGTGCCCATGAGAAGAGGTGAGCTCAGGCTCTTCCTACTCTGCTGTCTTGGGAACTCTCTATTTCTTAGGATCTTAAGAATTGCTCTAAATCAGAAGTGAAAAATAGCATTCTGTTTAACCACTCATATATTAAGCAAATCAATTAAGCATCATGTAGATGTTTTAAAGTAATTAAATGAGTTCAGACTTCATTTTAAAAGGGATGAGGGAAGAAGTTTAAATTACATAATTTTTCATTTTAGAAAAGAAAATAATGTTAGCTTGTATTCAATGAGTATAACGCTCACAAAGATGCAACGCACAAACACATTTTAACTCCATATACCACTGTTAGGATAGCTGCAGGGTGAAAGTGAAAGGGAGATGAATCAAGAAGAAATGGACAAAGAAGACAGGAGATAAACAGAAAACAGGAGGAAGAAACTCTTGAGAAAAAAAGCAGAAAAAAGAGAGGAATAAGAGATGGAGGTATAACCGAACAAGAGAAGAAACAGATTGAGTATACATCAAAAATGAGAGGAAGAGAGAAAATAAAAAGTGGATTCATTGGTTCTGAATTATTAGAGGAATGGATGATATATATATATTTTGGGCCTCACCTCAATTTCAATCTGGTTATGCACCTCAATTTCAATCTGGTTATGCACTTTAGAGTGGTTTAAATTGCTATTTCTGTCTTTCAAAGAGTAATTACTGAACACAGTTCTTTAATTACTCTTTACCAGGAGTTTCTGAGGCCCTGCTCTGAGTGGAATCACTGTGGCAGCCTGTCAGAAATGGTGGAGTTCTCAGATTTATACTGCCCAGTGTCATGGCAATTTCACTTTTGAAAACAGAGTTTGCTACAAGGGTCTAACTTTACAGTAAATAAAGCTGTGGCATGTTGGAATCTTCACATTTATTGTCAGGTGGCCCCTCAAATACCAGGTGGAGTCAACACCGTGGGCAACCTTTTTCTTATTAACCATGAGACCAACACATGTAGAAAGATACTATCAGGCTCTATCACTTCAATTCTCAGTTTAAGTTTGATGATGTTCCTATGTTATACCTCTAATCTCATTCTAGTTTTTGTGTGTATTTTGACTGAAAAAAATATTGACTTAGAATTGAAATAAAATGGCAAGGAGTGTAAGATTTTTTAAAATTAAAGTCCCCCAAAAGAAAGTAGAAAATCTCCCAGCCATTGTGAATTTCTTTTTGTTTTGATTTGTTTTAGCATTATTTAGTCATAGAATTAGTGATAGAGCTAGGTCTTTTTATTTTTCTCATTTCAACTGAATTTTTATAACAATATATGTTTTGGCTTTTAAACTGTAAGTGAATTTCATGTTTATAAATGTGAAGAAGTAATAATTAAAGAGGAAAGTTTAAACACTGTACACATAACTCAACAACAGAAACTTTGCTCTAAACTGCTCCTTCCTAATTCTTTGCATTTCTTTTTTTTCTTCTTTCCATAAGCTAAGACATTGGTATCATTCAAAAATCAAGGTGAGAAAAAGACTAAATTTATATTTTATCTAAGAGGAACCTGTGGCACAGGTCCTCTAAGGAAAAGCAATATTAAGGAGAAAACAAACAGAATTTTAAAAACCTATGATAAGCAGACACAATTCAGGCAATAGAAGGAAATTTCTAAAACACATATGTTTAATTTCTTCTGAGACATGAGACAAGCTGCACCTCTAATACAAGACTAAACTACTGTGAAAGAAGAGCATTCAGAAAACAAGAAGAGATTGGGAAAATTTTAAAATATGATAGGTAAAATTTAAAATTCAATAGAAGGATTAAAAGATAAAGCAAAAAAAAATCCTAGAAAATTAAATAAAAAGATAAAAATAATAAAATACACGAGGAAAAAAAAGATTATTCCAGGAATTCCAGCACAAGGAGTTAGAGAAAGGCCAACAGAAAATATAAGAGAGAAGAAATTATCAAAGAAATACTGTAAAAACATTTCTAGAGCTGAAGAGTATACATTTTTGTACTGGAAAAGCTCATGATGGAAATAAATTTGCCAAACAAATGCATAAAATTAAAAAAAAATCAGAAATTCTAAAAACAGCAAAGAGAAAGTCCTAGAAGCTTCTGGTAGGAGGAGACAATCATCAAAAAAAAAAAGATCATATATAATAAAAATAGAATTCAACTGCCATTAGATTTCTTAATGAAAATGTTGGCTGTTATAAAATAAGGAAGTGGTGTCTTTAAATTCTGAGGGAAAGTATTTTCAATCCAGGAATCATACTCAGGCAAGTTATCAATAGGGTGTGAAGTGAAAAAATATTTTTTTAGGTATACAGGTTCTTAATATTTATCATTCTTGATTGTCCTCTTAGGAAGCTACTGTAGGATATATCTCAGCAAAACAGGGGAGTAAACTAAATATGAGAAGGACATGAAATCTGGCAAAGGGTGAATCCAAAGCAATAATGCCATGGAGTTCCAGTGTGACTACTGTACAGGAGACCTAGCCAGCAGCTGGTGAGCACTGGAGCAGGGGAATGGAGAGCTGCAGAGCCAAGGTCTTCCAAAAACAATCATGGTCAGTTTTAAAAAGGAATTTGGTTTAGTCAACTCAAAAATTTCAAATGCCAATAGGCATTTGAAAAATCTGTTGAAATATTTTCAAAATGTAATGACTCCAAGTGAAGCTGAGAAAATAGGGGGAAAAAGGCAATTATTAATTCCATGGGCAAAATGTAAGAGAAAAAAGTGCAATAATAATATATACTACAAAGTCATATTAAATAATGTAACCCTGGGCTTTCCTGGTGGCGCTGTGGTTGGGAGTCCGCCTGCTGATGCAGGGGACACAGGTTCGTGCCCCGGTCCAGGAGGATCCCACATGCCGCGGAGCGGCTGGGCCCGTGAGCCATGGCCGCTGGGCCTGCGCGTCTGGAGCCTGTGCTCCGCAACGGGAGAGGCCACGACAGTGAGAGGCCCGTGTACCGCAAAAAAAAAAAAATAAATAAATAAAATAAATAATGTAACCCTTATTTTCCATTAAGAAATATTAAACTACACTGGGAGACTGAGGAGAAGGGATGTGTATGTGTATGTGTGTGTGTGTCTGTCTGTCTGTCTGTCCACATGCTCATGTGTGTATTTGGGGGTAGAGTGAACTTAACTCCCATAACAAAAATAAACTGATTATATCTGATGTTGATAATCAAGAAAACAGTAATGCAAGTCAATTATTTTAAAATATTGTGATATTCTCAGGGTATATGCCCCGTAGTGGGAGTGCTAGTTCTGTTTTTAGTTTTTTAAGGAACCTCCATCCTGTTCTTCATAGTGGCTGTATCAATTTACATTCCCACCAACACTGCAAGAGGGTTTCCTTTTCTCCACACCCTCTCCAGCATTTATTGTTTGTAGATTTTTTTGATGATGGCCATTCTGACTGGTGTGAGGTGATACCTCTTTGTGGTTTTGATTTGCATTTCTCTAATGATTAATGATGTTGAGCATTCTTTCATGTGTTTGTTGGCAATCTGTATATCTTCTCTGGAAACCATAATTCAAAGAGTCATGTACCACAATGTTCATTGCAGCTCTATTTACAATAGCCAGGACATGGAAGCAACCTAAGTGTCCATCGACAGATGAATGGGTAAAGAAGGTGTGCACATATATACAATGGAATATTACTCAGCCATAAAAAGAAACGAAATTGAGTTATTTGTAGTGAGGTGGATGGACCTAGAGTCTGTCATACAGAGTGAAGTAAGTCAGAAAGAGGAAAATAAATACTGTGTGCTAACGCGTATATATGGAATATCTAAAAAAAAAAGAAAGGTTCTGAAGAACCTAGGGTCAGGACAGGAGTAAAGACACAGACGTAGAGAATGGACTTAAGGACACGGGGAGGGGGAAGGGTAAGCTGGGACAAAGTGAGAGAGTGGCATGGACTTATATATACTACGAAGTGTAATATATATACTACGAAGTGTAAAATAGATAGCTATTGGGAAGCAGCCGCATAGCACAGGGAGATCAGCTCGGTGCTTTGTGACCACCTAGAGGGGTGGGATAGGGAGGGTGGGAGGGAGATGCAACAAGGAGGAGATATGGGGATATATGTATATGTGTAACTGATTCACTTTGTTATAAAGCAGAAACTAAGACACCATTGTAAAGCAATTATATGCCAATGAAGATGTTAAAAAATAAAATGTGCATTCATTATTTGAATATAAAAATTTTTAAATGATTTTTAAAAGAAATAAACATAAACTACTTCCGGGTGTATAATTTTCATCTACTAGAAGTGTAGATCACTTGATGCTATCAGTACTACTCATGGTTTTGAGAAAAAAATACGCTGCATGTGCTTAAGAAAATGATCCTGATTCATACCTTAACTTCTTGTAAATGACATTCTTGAAGAAGGAAGAACTTTGTTCTAGCCTAAGGAATTGGGTAAAGAATTTACAGGATTTGAATGTATGGCATCTGCCCAGAGGGTTGTATATTTTTCAGACTTTGAAGAATTTGCTGCAGGTATTAATTGAATTGGTGAATAATCTTAACCAAGGTGATTACAATTCAAATATTGACGTATCTTTAATTCGTAACATCAAACTAGCCCTGAGCCAAACTCTGTGTGTGTGTGTGTGTGTGTGTGGTGGAGGAACGAGGAGGGGCAGATAGTGACAAGAATCACAGAACTTCCCTATACCCCAAGGATTACTATTGTTGCTTCTGATCTCTAGGGCTTATGGATGAATTGTATTCCACTCCATAGCATTGTTTCCTTTGGGGCAATGCATTATCAGAGGAAAGTGTCTCTTGCGTCATTAAATTGGTCCAGTGGCTCCTGTCTTTTGAGGTTTACCAGTTACACTGACAGCATTTCTGCATCATTTCTAGTTTCTCTTTGTTCTTACCCTCTGTGGTACCTGGTTTGCTCAGGTCCCCTCCAGCCTCTTTCCAGCACATTCAGAGCAGCAGCCACAGGGGTGAGGCCCCACAGCAGTACACAGACAGCCTAATTTACACCCTCTCTCTTGATTCGGTGTCCAGCTTTGAACCCACCTCCTAATCATGACACAGACTGCTTCACCCGCCTCACAAGTTTTATTCTTACTTCTTCTGCTAAGTGTCTTTATTTAGTTATTTTGATTGTTAGCATAGCATTCTTGTTTGTTTGATTGTGCTTTAGCCTTGCAATTATGATTTTTTTCTTTTAGTACACCACATGCTATGACACTAAAAAAAGGGTTGCTGAGTGTCAAGTACTCTGGGAATACTTGGAGGTCAGTGGCTCTCTAAAATGCAGCACCTGTAATATTGATTTGCACGATAGGTGTGCTTTTAAAACAAAGTAGATTCGTAAATGGTCTCTGTAGGGATAGCTTATTTTATGCTGTGGGAAAGGCAGAGTACTGGAATGTTGAAGATGACTGCATAAGAGGTATCCAGTTCCCTTGGGGGCTGAAGGGAATTGTGGGATCAGTCAACTGTTCATTAATATGAAAAATCCAATATCAGTTTTAATCAAAACCACATAACCGACCTTCCTTTTACAGAATACCTAGTCACAGGACCAGCCAGCATGTTTGTTTCGCCTTGTACAAGCCTCCAGTCCTTGCTGACTGATTGGGTAGTGACATTTACCAGTATTAATTCAGTTTAATCCAATTCAATCAACAACCGTGTACCAATTACATTGTGCCGAGTACACTACTTGCGATACAATTTGACTACAACTCAAATCCGGTCCTGGAGGAGTCATAGTCTAGTAGGGATAAACATATGGCTAATTAAGCATCACAGTTGTGGCTGATACAGGAAAGTAAAACACTGTGACTATTACAGGGGCAACTTTTTGTACCTGGAGTTAATGTGCTTGCAAATGTATATGCAAAAGCTTAAAGTTTTTATTTTGAAAACAAAAAATGCCTTTTCTACTCGTGCATCTCTTTTCACCGTTTTCTAGTGATTTTGGATTCCTTAGCTCACTGAGTAGTGGAAATGGTAATGGGAATATTAATTCATTTGTGTGAATGTATTTTCTGGAGTAAAACTTTATGGGACCAGATGCTAGATCTCCACTCAGGAGCTTCCTTTAACCAAAAACTACTGAGCTTCAGTATCCAATCCAGGGTGCACCCCTGGTTCTTCCTGAGTTACCATTGTCCAGAAAAGCATCATAACTTTTATGTTTTCTTCTTGAAAATTAGCTGTGGTAAGAGTAGCCTATAAAGCAATTACATTGGTCCCTGAGTGCCAAAGGGTAAACCTCTCCAAAGCCATTTAAATTAATCGAGAAGGCAAAATGTTAATAAGTCAATATGGTGAATAAGCAGGGGAAATTTGAATCCTGAGCATCATCCCATCTGTAAAACTGGGTCTAATAAGTGGAATAACTCTATGCATTGTGAATTGAATGTGGGATGATATGCTTGGCCTGATCAAGTCAACAACTAAATATAATCAGAAAAAAGAATTGTTGAAAAACGTTTCCCTGCTTCTCTTTGGTGGAATACCATTGTACAGAACACATTCAGAATTAAGAGGCTTGTGTGTATTTAGCTTAATTAAATATTTAATCAAATGTCATCTACCTATTATTTCCACTCTGCAATTTTCCATAACACCCAGAAGAATTAGCTAATTTTGAACATTTCTGTTGACTTTCTTGAAATTGAACACTATTGCTTTATGCTTCTATCCATCTTTTGGTTGTCCCCCAATCTGTCCCTCCTTCATCACCTTCAGCTTCACTGGGAAAACCGAGTGGAATTAGTAATCACTCACAGCATTTAGAAGCTCAGCTGACCTGAATGAAAAGCCCAGGACCCATCCAGGTTGAAAAATGAAATTGCTGTGCCTTGTTGTGATTTTCACATATTTCTGCCTCGCTCCCTGAAACTGCTTCTTACTCTTAATTAGAAGGAAAATGTGAACAGATATATTATATAAGACAGTGGAATAGGGACCGGGCACCAGGTCGAGGCCATTTAATTAAAAGGTGTAAGATAAATAGACTGTAAAATTCAGCTAGTCCTATATAAAAGTAATCTGCTTAGCAGAATTGAATAAGCTAAATCAACATGTGAATTTCCAGAAGAGAGGGAAAACAGCTTTGAAATCTTATCAGCTTTATTTTTACTTTTAGTTTGCTTTAGGTTCAAGATCACAGGCTCAGCACAATGTTTTAAAAAGAAGGAAAAGAAGAAAAAAAGGAAAGGAGAGATGGAAGTAAGAAAGAAATCAGTCACATGAGTGTGTGGTTGCAGATTGTAATCAAAGAACGTTGTTCTGGTTTGCTTGTCTCATATTAAATGGACATCAGCATATTTTTCAATAGTTTGTCAAATTATTTCACTAGTGATTAGGAACAAGAGTTGTCTGGACTGTGGCTTCAAAATAGCTTGAGCTAGATTTGCAGTAACAAAGAAGCAATGTTACAGAGAGGAATTTTGCAGTGTTTGCTAGGGGGCACTGCAAGGCTATCTTTGCCTTGTTTGTTCCTTTGAGTTGTTAGTGGTTGGTCCATTTTAATTATCTGTGTTTCCGTGAGAGATGACGTATCATGTTAATTATGGAGGTTTTAGCTTCCTAATGGTTTTTATCTAACTGCTTTTGTTTCCTTTGCCCTTCAAATTCTATGTTTTCTGGTGGGATTTGGGTAAATTGAAAACACTAGATTATAGTAGGGGTTTATTCTAGGAAATAACTGAATCCAGCTGCCACTATGAAAAGTGAGGTTTGTTTTCCCATAAAATAGCCAGGCCCAAGCACATCCCAGAGTTTGGTGTTGAGCATCCAAATCTTGGGCTTCTTATACTGATAAGCGTTCCTTGTCTTTTGAAGTCAGTGTGAGAGATTTTTGAAAAAAGCTCTCTTCCCTGTCATCAACAGGGCCTGGTTCACCCATGACCACAACATAATTAAATAATAAGAATATTAAAAAGCACCTGAGGACAGGAGAGTCCCATCAGTCTTGGTTCAGAAATTTTACTTTTCTGAGGGGAAAAAATAATCATACCCAAGGCAGTGCTGCTTTTACCTCAGAGCACCATAATTGAACCAGTTTGGGTTTCTTCTGATGCCGTTTGTCCACGGTAGAGTTCTCTTAACTAAATTGCATTAGATATTTTCCAGGTAAAGCCACTCAACAGTTAAATTCTTTAGAAACTAAGTGAACAGGGCTTCCCTGGTGGCGCAGTGGTTGAGAGTCCGCCTGCCGATGCAGGGGACACGGGTTCGTGCCCCGGTCCGGGAAGATCCCACATGCCACGGAGCGGCTGGGCCCGTGAGCCATGGCCGCTGAGCCTGTGCGTCCGGAGCCTGTGCTCCGCAACGGGAGAGGCCACAACAGTGAGAGGCCCGTGTACCGCAAAAAAAAAAAAAAAAAGAAACTAAGTGAACAACTTTCACTGTAAATGCTCCAACAAGAGGCAGACAGAGAACACTCATAGGGTCAGCAGAAAATGGAGAACTCTTAGCTTGGATATCTGTAGTGATTTCAGACAAACATAGCCTCAACTCAAGTTACGGAGGGCTAAATCAGTGATCTGCTTGCAAGATCAAGCAGCTGTCAGTAGATTCTTCAAGGGAAGGGGCCACCCAGATAGCATGTATTGTAAATCAGTCCTTTTTAAACCTTTAAACTAAAACTCAACTCATTTCCAAGAGGCCCAGTTCTTAGGGTGGCCACTCTATGATGACCAATGGACACGTCTCCAAGGCATAATGGAGACATCTGGCTGTCACTTACATTCAGATTATTTGGGTGGCTAACTGCTACCCACCCAATATCTATTTCTCATTTACTTCCTTACTAGCACAATCCCAGTTTTACTGGGTGTGTCAATTGCCCAGCTAAAAGACTACTTTTTCTAACTTTCCTTGCAGCTAAAGTTTCCCATGTGAAACAATTCTGACCAATGAATTTGTAAGTTTTTGTTGGTGCTTCCAAGAAATCATTTAAAATGGGACAGACTTGACTGGCTTGTCCTTTAGCCTTTCGTCTTTTCCAGTATCCTTTGTTTCTGGAACATAGATTCAACCATGATGCAGAGTAAGAACCATCATGTGACTTTGAGTTTACAAGGACATGATGGGTTGGCTGAGCTCAGTGATAGAAGGAGTAGGACTCCTAGTGCTGTCACAGAGCCTCAGGCCGGCACTGGACTACCTAATTAGACTTCTCATTACCTGATAAATAAAACTCCTGCCTTATATAAATCACTGATATTTCACTTTTCCCTTTAATGCAGCTGAAGTAAATTCTTACCTGATACACACACCTTACAGCAAAAATATGAGCAAGTGACATAATAAGCAGTCAACTTTAAATTTCTTCAAAGTTTATTTTCTTTTGAAAAATTCATTTTTTATAATTTTTATTATAATATAAAATACCATGATTTTTTTTTTTTTTTTACAAAACATACTTCAAGTAAAATTGATGATCCAGGTAGTGTTGGGACATTTATCCTCTGACTTCTCATAGCATGTCCTGTCACTCTTTATTCAATATGGAAAATACAACATTGGAATAGAGTCCAGGAAATTTGCCAAAACATATATCCCTTAAAAATGCAAGGAGTAGGTTAAGCTTAGTATTGTCATATCTAAAATGGGAGTAAAAATACTAAAACCAACTCATCATCAAAAGGAATAAGTAAAATGAAACTAAATCGCCAAACACTGTCTGGCGTATAATAAATACTAAATATGATTTGTATAAGACATGTAATAGACATTTCATATATACAATTGCATACCATTTTATTTTACATGAAACATAAATATAGTTTATATTATAGAATTTGAACATCATATTCTACATGGGGGTGTATTATATGTCATATACATTTAAATACTCATTAATAGTCATCCAACAGTGTGTCAGGCACTGTTCTATATGTAAGCGAATGCAGTGGTGAACAGGATGTCTTGACCAAGTTACAGTCTATTATGCTACAGAGAATATACCTTTGAATCTGTAATATATTGAGTACTCATCAAAGGATTTGAGTGGTAATATAAATTCACTCTCATAAATGTAGATAAATTGGAAAAGGCAACTTTTATACTTCTTTTACAAAAGGTCATTTGCCCAAAATGCCAAGACCTAGCCACATACTTCACCATATCTATAATAACACAGATAACAGCACAGATGATAATCTGAATGTAAGTGGTGTCTAAAGTAGGACTCCAGCATGCTTGGGAGACATCACCACAAGAGAAGTGCCCTAAGAGGTGGGTCTTCTGGACATGAAATTATTTACAGTCCAGGAATTCAATGTCCAAGGTGCTCATGCCATCTGAACAGTGTGGCCACAATTTTCATCAAATTTCCTGAGTTTTTCTCAAAAATAAAAACTGGATCTTACAAAGAGGAAACATGGTATTAATCATTAATAATTTCATCAAACATTTTCCAGCCTTCTGCCTTCCAAGCATGCATAGGGTTGCATTCCCTAGCACTCTTGTGTTTGGGTGGAGCCATGTGGTTAGTTTTGGCCAAAGAATTGTGTATGGAAGTGGTATAGATCACCTACAGGCTAGGATATTAGCTGATGTGGGTGAGAAAGTGAAGAACTCTTTTTCCTCTAGCACCATGACCTACAATGTTCAGGTCATGGAGGTTGGCTGCTCCATGAACCCAAATCTCTGTGTGATTACAGTGAGCAGGGTCCCCCTGTCAACCCATGAATAGACATGTAGCATGAGCAAGAAATAAATATGGTAGTTCTGGGCCATGTGGTTTCAGTGGTTATTTATTAATGCAGCATCACCTGGCTTTATCCTATCTGATACTGACGTGGTCATTATATCTGGATCATCCTTAAATCTCTGTTGTTCTCAATTTCTATGTCAAATCCTCCTCAATTTATGCTAATCTTATTTTCAAGTTACATCTTTAATCTGTCCTCTACTTAGACCAGGCTATCATTATCTTTTGCCTGACTCTGTTACAATCTCCCAGGTCTCTTCCTGTCCACCCTATTACTCTCAAACTATTCTCCACTTTGTAATGAGAATGATATTCTTATAAAATTAATCAGTCTGTTACTCCCACCATAGTTAGTATAAAATCAAATTCCCTATGAAGTTCTAGCAGACCATTAAGCAGACTCACCCTGTGCAATATGCCTAATTTTATTGTAGTCCAGTTACATTATTGATCATTTGGTTCATCAAAAACACCCATTTTTTCCCCCTACCTCAGGGCCATTGCTTAAACTCTTCCACCTTCTTGAGTTTTCTTCCATGCTGTCTTTCCTCTAACTAGAACATAAATCAATAATGCCAGGGACTGTGCCTCCTTTGTTCAACATTATAACCAGGTGACTGCTAGTCCCTGCTACATTGCAGGCATTAATGCATTTCTATTGAATGAAAGCCTGAAGAATAAAAGAAACAAAGGAAGAAGTTTCATGAATTCTCCTGAGGATTTGAAAAGTAACTATTACACTAATGAGAAACTTTAAATTAGAAATGGGGCATTTTAAATCAAAGTGCCTCAAATCAGGTACATATACTACATGGAGTTGTCCATACCAATTGGAATTGTATTAAGAACCAGGAGCAATCTAAACTAAAAAAACCAAGATGAAGATCAAAGTCATATTCAGAGATAGCCTCTAAACTCATGAAGGTTAAAATTGATCATATAAATAGGTAATTATCAATCCAGATTAAATATGTTTTATGACAAACGTAGCTTGAAATCCTTAGATATCAAACAGATGGCACATTCCATTTGTAAGGCTTCATAAGTCACCTGCTGCCAAAATACAGAGACTGGCTATGTTTCAGACCTAGAAAAGACATAGTATATAACTGATTTACAAAGAAAAATAATCTAGGAGTTTCCATAAATGAAGAAAGTATCATTTTATGACTGATCTAGATTTTGTATGGTAGATAACAAAAAGAAAGAAACAAAAAGGGCCAGTGTAACAAAATATGAAGGAATATTTAAAAGATGTTAAAGCCATTTGACAATGAATTTATACAGTACCTGAGGAATCACAAAATTGCCTTCTGGAAAAAAACGTTAATTCTTCTATATTCACTGAAGCTGCTGAAATGGAAATCGACTTCTGATTGAATATCCCTTTCTGATTAAAAGGGAGGTGGTTTAGAGGCCATGAAGTTTAATTAAAAATGGTACTAGGTTGAAAGTCAAGAGAGCTGGCTATAATCACAGCTCAATCTTAAACACATGACCTTAAGAAAGGTATTTTCACTAGGTCTTGGTTTACTCAAGAGAAAATGAAGAAAATAATATCTATACTTCAGGTCTGCAATGAAGATTGAATCAGGTAGAATATGCAAAAGTTGCTAGCAGAGGACTTAGCTTATAGAAAGTATTTCAAAAATTTCCTCTCCTTGGCCTAGGTGGTTTAGTGCTATGCATGATGAGGTGCAATATAATTAATTTTTAAAGATACTGTATATTGGGCAGGCTGAATTGGAGAGTATGCTATGACCTCCCAACAGCATTGGACACAAAGAACAGAGATGGAGGGAGGATTATAAATTTGGGTGCTGAGGAGCAGTAGTAACCAACTGCTAATGCTAACTGTAGAAAGATCATGATGAATTCAGACTTCATTCAGGCAAATGTTTATATATAAGGGAGACTCATCAAGTGAATTGGGCAGGGTAACCAGGGATTCCAAGTAATAATCAAGGTGGAGACTATTAGGAGTATGGTTCCAGGTAATCAGTGTATTCAGAAGAGAAATGAGCCAGTGACTGAGAAGTTGGTGAAAACACTGAGCAGGCCTGTGAGAGCTGGGTAGAGCATCACCGAGGGCTTCTTTCGCAGAATGACAGGGGCACGTCAAACTCAAATTTAGAATTACTGGATCAAAGTGTTTGTATATTTGTAATTTGGATAGATTCTGCCGACTTTACCTCCTTAGAGAGTTCATGTATTCACATGTCTATCCACAATGTATCAAACTGCCTCTTTGCCCTAGATTTACAAATCAAAACAATGTGTTCTCAAGCTTTTTTATTTTTGCCGATGTGATACTGAAAACTCATATGTTCTGGCAGGCTGTTCATCTGCCTAAAGGTGTAATAGGTTGGATCTTAGCTTCTCCTGCTTTTAATAAGTCATTGGGGCATACCTAAAAATTGTTGAGAAATATTAACTTCAGGGTCACTCTGGGAGAACAAGTGGCCAAGAAAAGAAAGTGTGCATCCAAACAAACCTGACTTAAAAACCCATTTACACAGTTACTTAGCTGTGGACCTTTAGTAATTTATTTATTTTCTCTGAGCTGTAGTTTTCTCTTCTGTAAATAGAATTATTGAATTGTGGGATTTACTGAAAATCTTATGAAGCACCTGCCATTTAATATGCATATAAGACTTAATTTTGAAGCAATTTGAACTCTTTATTAAGTATTAAATTATAATTGGGTAAATGTGTGTGTGTTTCATGCTCAAATGATTCTTATCCTATTTGTATATTCTTTTGGAGTTTAGATATCTAAATTCACTAACACAGAACAGGTTATGTCCTGTACATTCTAGGTAAGCAATGTGAAATGTATTTACTGAAAATCTGTAAAGTCAGTAAGTTAGAATGTCATACCAGTAACTTTGATTTCTTTTAGGGTTTCACAGTAGGCCCCAATTCCAATTTCTTTCAGAATAACTTTGTCTAAAGCTTTTGGAAATGTTATATGGAAATAGAATTTCTAGTGCTGAGTTTTACATGGTCTCAATCCTTCCTCCCCAAATCTAGTGTATCGTTTTATTCAAGATTGATGAAACATATCTCATTCCCATTATCTATTATTTCCATTATGTAAGACAACTGAAAATTCACTTTTGTTTTCATTTTCTTCCTCTATCTTGGGAAAATTGTACATTTCCAACTTGCTGGGAGATTTAGCCTAATCCTTCAAGTCAAGGTAGGGAAAAATATCTACATTCCAACTTAATCTTATGCCTGGTCTCCTGCAAAGCCTACCTAATCTCCATGTGCCCACTGTGTCTGTTTTTAGTCTCTTTCACTACACTTCATAGTACTTACTGCAAACTGTAATTCTATATTTATGTGTGTATTTCCTTTTGAAAAATTGCCTTCTCACAACTAGAATACAAGTCCCATGTAGTTAGAGAACATTTGCTTTATTAACCACCATGCACCAATTCCAAAAACTTTACTCAGCCTGTAGTAGTTATTAAAACATATTTATTGAATAAATAAATACATTCCCATACTGTCAGATATCTTAAAGCACCTCTTAGGAATAGATTGCTTATTGTATTATGAATGATTTAGTTCAAAGTCTTTCTACATATTCCTCTGTTTTTCTCTTTAAAATGCATCTTTCTAAAACCCAGCAAATTTTATTACCTCTCTAGGCTGATAATGATCATCTGAGTTTCATTTTTCCATTGTGGATAATTTCCACATTAGTTAGAAAGCAATGAAACAAAATATTACTATTTTTAGTCTCTACAGCATGAGAATACAATACTTTTATTCTTCCACTATAGCTGTTGGTAAAAATATAAGGCAATGTTTCTGTTCAGTAGGTTTCTCTGACTGCCTGGTAAATGCAATCAGTATTTTTGGGGGGTACTTTCTGACATATACACAGAGAATAGAGTATAAGAGCCTATCCTTAAAAACTCATTGTCCAATAGGATGTAAAAATCTAAGGGGTGTGACAGCTGTCACAAAAGACTAAAAGACCAACAGAAAATCCTGAATTCAGCGCAGCTAAATTTATTTGACCTACCGCAATAAGGGAAAATACAACTGTCACAGTCTTGGTAACACCTCAGAAGGGGAAAACTGGGGAGGTGGGGAATATTTTGTAGGATTTTAGAATTTTAAAGAGTAATTTTAAGGTGGGTCTTGCAAGGAGGGGAGCTGGTTGGGACCGGGCAGAGTTTATGACATAATTGCTTTGCACTGGTATGTACAGAGAAGCAAGGGTCTTGAAGTAAGGTATGATGAGTAAGCTTAGTCTCAGTAAGTAAGCTATTCTTGCTTGCTCAGTCTTATCTTCCAGGAGCAAGTATTCCCTGGAGCAAGAACCTAATTTTACTTTGCTTATTCTCAGTATTGTTTAACGTAGTCAGAGGAAGTATGCCAGTCCCAGTATTGTTTAACACAGGAACAGAAAATTATTTTGATATCGGGTTTCAATCCTTCCTTTTCCTGATTTATCACCTTTGGCTGAAGAAGAGACTGTTATCATCTGATCACATGACAAATCCACAGCTGTATCACAGTTTGATGTTATGGTTGCGTATAAAGTTTCTGATAATAATCATTTCAGCTTTTTTAAGCCTCAGATTTTCTTCTAGTTTTTGGGAAGATAATTTATTGTATTGTTTGATGGAGCCACAGCCATGAAACAACATTTAAGACTCTGGAGGTTACACAGTTGAGCACTGCAACACAGACACATATTAATTTGAATTATTATCAGAACTATGGTTCACTTCTAAGCTAGCAACAGAGTCCTCAAACTCTTGAGAATAGATCAAATCCCACACCCAAATGATCTCCAAAATTACATATGGGTATTTCTTGTATTTGTCTGGTTTTGGCATCAGGATAAATTGAAATAATAGAATGAGTCGAGAAGTATTCTATCCCCTTCTCTTTTTTAGAAGACTTTGTAAGGAATCGGTCATGTTTTCATTAACTGTTTGACCATAAATTTCTTTGGAATTCAGCCTCACAGCAATCTGTACACTATACTTTTTTTTGTTCATCAACTCACAAATCCACAAATTTATCCAAAAAATTTATCCACAAAATTCTACCTTTCTGAAGCTTCATCATGTACTATAGTTATTACTTTAGCACTTTCTGGAGCAGTGTCACATACAAAACAAATTTCCTCTTTCTTTTCCTGAATGTAAAGTATTGTTGATTCATTAACATTGAACTCATTAACATTGAACTCATGGTAAACAACACGGTAAGTCATGCCTAAATGAAGCTTATCTAACACACATTTTCTCTGTAAGGCACATCACGGCCTTCTTGTGCTTAGGAATACTAGACAGCACTTCAGCACTACACTTGAAGGCCATTTAAAACAGCAAAACCACCAACGAAAAGCACAAAAATGTGAAAAACTTGGCCGTAAATATATGTCAAAAAGAGACTTGTTTACAGCATGAGAGATGACACAACAAGGCAGTGTGTTGCCTGGTTTGACCTCAGCTAAGAACCTGTGTGTTGGGTGACTCACATTTTTCATTGCTTTACCTAAGTCTGTAAATGACTGTGAAAATGCCCTGAGTATCCGTCTGGGTGGTTACAAATACACTTTGCAAGTAGTCAGATTTACAAATACAGAATCCACGAATACTGAGAATCAACTGTATGTTACTGTGCTCAATAGTGTCCTGCATTTCTCCCAGGCTCTTTTCATTGTTTCTCATTCTTATTTTCTTCTGCTCTCAGACTGTATGATGTCTGTCAATCTGTCTTCATGTTTACTGCTTTATTCTCCCAACTTCCATCTCCTGTTGACCCCGTCTAGCAAATTTTTTATTTGGTTACCGGACTTTGTGAACTCCAGAATTTCCTTTGGGTTCATTTTATAATTTCTGTTTTTCATTGATATTTTCCAGTAGGTGCGACAGTATCATCATACCCTCCTCTAGCTCTTTAAGTGTGGCTTCCTTTAGTTCTTTGAACATATTTGTAATATAACTGCTTTAAAGTTTCTGTCCTCTAAGTACAAGTATTCGGACTCTCTTAAATGCAGTTTCTGTTGCCTGTTCTTTTAAATCCTGAAAATACATAATCTTGTTTATTTGGTTGTCTCATAATTTGTATTTTGTTG
This sequence comes from Mesoplodon bidens, assembly GCF_964165515.1. Lineage (NCBI taxonomy): Eukaryota > Metazoa > Chordata > Mammalia > Artiodactyla > Ziphiidae > Mesoplodon > Mesoplodon bidens. The sequence goes on from NC_138162.1 coordinate 88,766,901, forward strand.
TTGTTGTTGTTCTAAACTGGATATTTTGATCATATGCTGTAGCAACTCTGATACTAACATCCCATCTCCAGGACTGTCCTTTTTTGCTAGTCTACTAGGGTTGTTTTGTTTTGTTTTGTTTTTTAGTTACTTGCCTGAACTAGTTGAGTGAAGACTGCTTTTCCCAAAATGTGCAGCCTCTAATGTTGCTCCTGAGAGTGTAGGCTTGGGTACAAACAGTCACCCTGAGTCCTCCTACCTCCCTGTGTTGACAGTGGATATCCAAGTTCTCTTTGACTGTCTCCTTTCATGAACTCCTTCTTGAGCTACTGCTTTAGCTTTGCAGACCAAATACCATCTGTATTGGTATCAGATGCAGCAGTTAGCCTACGCTAACTTCTAGCTGGTTGCTGTATAGTTTTTGAGGACTCCCTGGTAAATAAATTACTCTGAAGTCTGACCTGATTCTGTTTGAACAGAAACACTCTGATTTCCATTTGTAGGAGTCATCTTTGAGGCCAAACCTTAAGGCTTCCTCCACCCCTAGGAGGGCTCTTCTTTGCTGCTTCTTTCCTTAGTTATTTCTGCTAACCTTCTAGCTGTTCTGCCTTTTATCTTAGTGCTGTTACAGAGCTATAAGCCTCCTACTAATTACTCACTACCCAAATCACCACTGTTGATTACAGTGCACTTAGGCTTGAAGTTCTCCACGCTCTGTTCCATATAAGATGAGTCCTCTTAGGGAGAGGTATGGAGCTCTTTGTTCTTTTAGCCTTCCTCTTCCTCCTGGGCAGAATATAAGTGCTACTGCTTCAGAGTTGGGGGTGAGGATAGCAGCCTATTTCTCTTACAGAGACACCCATGTTCTATGAGCAGAGTTCTAGGCAAAGACACTCTCTGGTCTTCTTGGCTTTCTTCTCCTATCATGGAACCTTAGCTATACACATGAACTGGGACAAGGATAATTAGGGCCCAGTATTCTCAGCCTATCATACCTAATTTAGAACTTCTTTCCTATGACAACGCCTAGGTAGAGAAAGAGGACCTCCAACTTCTCTGCCATTTTCTCCTGAAATAGAGCTTTTGCAACATGGAGTCAGGAGAGGAAGGGATGAAAAATAGGTGGCCTGCCCCTCCTAGGGAGATACCATAACCCTAGGCTTGGAGCTGCAGTGAAAGAGTACCCTATCTTCCTAATTTCACATGCCTAGGGTAGATCTTCCATCACTTTGCCTGGGAAGGGAAGGGGGCAAGTCATCGTTCAAAAGTCACTGACACTCTCTGTTCTTAACAAGATTTAGTAGATTTTCTTGAATAAATGTTTCTCTATTTGCTATATGACCTTAGGACAACTTCCAAAGATTTTTATATTGCTTTTTATACTTTCACGAGTTACTGTTTTTTTATTGGGAAGAGGGTCCACAGAGTTCCTCACATCACTATTCTAGAAGTGCTTCTGACTTGGCATTTTTTTGTGATGTTTCACTGTTTACAACATACTTATATCTAAATACTTTTTCCATCTCTGATTACATCTCAAAAATTTGTGCTAAACAGAACATACCTCATCATTTATAATCTATTCTGATCACTTCATGTTGGGAGGATATCTCTTCCAAGAGTTCCAGTTGGAAACGGAGACATAAAAGCCTTTTCTGCTTCCTTATTTCCATCCTTAATTGAGGTTTCAACCACAGTGTTGGCAGGTAGTAAATGTGGGCATAGAGAATGGAGACTCTTTTTCTAGCCCTATTTTCCAGTCCTTTCCAAGCCCATTGGTAGAGTATTGGAAATGTTTCTATCTATCTTTTGGCTCTATGGTAGGGAGACAACTTTTATGTCATCAACGTGTATCCTCCATACTATGTTTTTGTTTTGTTTTAAAATAAAAGCTATATGTTAAATCCACAAGCTCTGGGTCTTAAATTTTAAATCATTAAACCATGACTTTCTCTCTCAAAATTCACAACTGTTCCAAATCACTAGTGTTTTTACTTTCAATAAATTGTCTTTTCAGTAACCAAAACAAACAATGTGGCTGTTTATTCCTGCCTATCCTTAAGGGCAAGGGAAATGGAAAGTAGAGAGGACAATGAGCACAAGGAAACTTGGACCAAAAATGTCAATTAACGTTTCAAAATATTATCCCACTATTACTTTAGAATTACTTAGCAAATCACAAGGTGTTTTTATTTGGAGGAGGGGGACTGTGGGATGATGGTAGGGTGGAGAGACGGTGGCTGCTAGTAAAAGCTCAGTTGGTTCCTTTCTTCTGTAAAAACCAAGTATAATTTAGAAGAGCAGGAAGAATAAAGAAATGAGCTACTTACTTTCATATGGTTTCTTTTAAAATAGTTATTCCTAAAACCTGTTTTTTCTTAGCTCTTTTCAGAGTTTCCATTCCTGTATGAAGAGTCCAAAGCTCCCTAAATGTCTCTGACATGCCATGTTCATCTTTTCTACATTTATAGAATGTTGTGGTTTTGCCCCGTTTGCATAGACTCCATTTGAACATTGTCATTCTCTGCTTTTTTACGTGAGCTCTACTTAATTGTTTCATGCTGCAGTTTTTAGTATGTCTGAAAGTCAGCACCACCTGAGCAACGGGAGCAACTTTTCCCTGTAAAAGAAGCTAAGAATTCATTATAAATAATTTTTGTTTATTAGGAAACAAGGGAATATTTTCTAAAAAATGATAAAACAAAATGAGAAAGCTGCCAAGATTGTTAATCATTCTTTCCCCAGATCAGAACACCCATCAGCTTGAAAACCAGGAGGAGAGCTGGGGGATCATTAAATCTGGTGTGTAGGGTAATATTTTCACTGATTAGTCTCCCCTGAAATGTCCAACTTTTTTTTTTTTTTTAACTTAGTCATCCAGCCCTTTCACTTGTCAGTGAGTCAAGGAAGGGATTTAACAGTAGATACTGGGGTTGAGGGGTTGTCTCTTCCTGACCTGATTTTCAAAAACCTGGATCCTTAATGACATAGGAAGGGTTTGAGGCATATACAAATTATTTTGGAGAATAGTGGAGTAAGACCAAAATTTTCTTGCTGCTCCCTCTAAGAAAGAGGACAGATAGAGAATAATTCAACAGTAGTGGGTCCCACAGAGAGAATCCCTGTGCTATCTTCATGGGCTGATTCCTGGAGAGGTAGAATGGAGAGGCAGAAAATCGCCAAACAGGATCCTACAGAGATAGCAAGTTCCAAGTATAAAAAAGCTCTGTTTTGTCTAGGCCTTCTACCTCTCCATCGAATTTCCCATAGCCTAACATTATGTTGTAGGAGGAACAGAATAATCTCCATGTGTCCAAGAGTGCAAATCAAGGGTGTGTAGAAAGGAAGAGAGCTATCAGACATGAATGAACCATGTATATGAAATTAAGTTATATGACCTTGGTAATCTGGACCAATGACTGAGACCCAAACAGGCCTATGGATTATCCATGTGGGCAAAAGATACAAAGGTCCAGGTGTCTTTGGCTTTGCTTTATTGTCCAATAAGACTGCTCAAATTTGAGCTATGATGCTTGCTTTCTATCAGTAGGTAATAGGTATTCCTTTTCTGTCAAGTTCCTAATACAGTATTTTCTTACATCTCATTAGCCAAAATAGCTGTATAGCCATACCTAATTGAAAAATAGGCTACGAAGTACAGTGTTTAGTGGGGTGACAATGTGTCTGGTTGTTTAAAACTAGGGTTCTTATTAAGGGTTGATATTAAGGAGTTCCCATTCTGTGGGACTTTATCCTCTCCAATACTTTTTCCTGGGAGCTCTGATCATCTTCTCCCCAGACTCTGAACTCCACCTTCTCAACTCAGAGAGTATCCTGGGCTCTGCCTGGGTTCTCCCTGCCTGCATTACAACCTCAACTTTTTCTCAGATCAGTAAGCTGGGGCATCTTGCTTGTGTCCCATCATGAAGGATCACTTTCCTTCCTTGCCTGATACCCAGTGTCTCAAAAACCTTTGTTTCATATATTTTTCTTTTCTTTTTTTTATTTGTGTTTCAAGTAGGGAGGGTTCGTTGGGTCCCTGTTATTTTGTACTGGCTGAGAGTGGAAGTTCCCTACCCTATTCACTTTCTCCCCTATTCATTATTATACTCACATTTCTCATCAGCTTGGTGGGCTCTTTGCAAATTATTTTGGTGTTTGTAATTGGCCAGAATGTAACTGATGGTGGCATATGCCCATTACCTCCTGCCAGAGATAAAAGTGCTTGTGAATAGTCCCATCTCTAAGTCTGTCTTCCTGCCCACAGAATTTGAACCTGGTGGGGGGATGGAAATTAGTTCAAGAAGAGAGTATATCTGGAGTGAAAGAGTGTGGACTCGGAAAGCAGCAAGCAACACCCTGAGCAGAGTATATTGCAGAAATGACCAAAGGCCAGGGTGTATAATGAACAGATTAGGTTGGAGTACTCACTAGATAACACTCCTATGGACTTTAGCCTGATCCAAGTTAGCAAAATTTTTTTTTTGTATACTGATTAGCAATTAATGCATTATGATAGGAATGGTACTGAATTTAAGGGATTGGCAGTCAGACAATTCAGGTCTGGTTTTAGTTATGAATGGCTTCATTTTCTAGCATAAGATGTTTTCAAGGTAGGTAATATCCCATCTCTAAATGTCAGTTCCCTTTTCTTATATATGGGAGGGAATACACTACTTGATCTTTACCTACTAAATTTCTGTTTTTTTTGCAAAAGATTTTCTGGTTTAGGTGAACTAAATTAAACTTTCTACAGACATCAGGCAGCCACTTTATACCTGAGCTTTCCCCTCTCCCAACCCTAGCAATCCTTGGTAACCTCCAAGGTTTGTGCCCTCTGGTGAATTAAAAGAACTACATTTAGGAATTTGGTTTGTTGCTCTTTCTTCCCTCCTGCAAGTCAAATATTTTGCTAGCACACACAGACAAAAATAGTGTCACAAATAGAATTAGTGCCCACAATTGAAATGCAAAAGACCTCAGCATATAAATTGAGTTGAGTATAGTGATTGGGTATTTTCTGATGACAGAATAGTCTTTATAATTTTGGGGGTGGAGATGTGTGCTTGAGTTTTCAATCTTAGGGATCACAACAGTTCCGTAGATATGAATTCTATTACTATTACATTATTTCTAATACTTTTTTACAGGAGCAAACTGTCTTCATACCACTAAACAACATCTACTTGAAAGTGAAGAGGGAACAAAAGCTCATAAAACTGCAATAAAATATTTATTTGTCTTCAGCAATAGGATTAATTTTATCACTGTAGATTTATGAGCCCAGAAATTTGTTGGTGGATGTTTAATATATCAAAATAGCACAAGGAGCTTATATTAAGAAATGTGTTGTGAAACTTGTGATTTACCAGAGAGAACATATTTTTTTTCCATAGGACTTAATAAAACAGTAGCAAAATTGAATTAGCTTGGCATAAAGTTTAATTGCCTGACAAACAAATTTGATATGGCTGTTGCATTACTGTTTATGTATAACATATATTGGCCTGTGGATCATCGCGACCCCCAGACTGACTGGGGGAGCTAATGATGGTAGTAGGATGGTAGTGTTAGTGTCTGGGAATCTTCCTTTTGATTGCCTCTTCCTAACATTAAAGGAGGAAGAGTTCACGTAATGACCTTTCCAAAAGGGAAGACAGGGCTTTATAGCTTGCTGTCTCCCCCAGTGCAGTTCCTTTGTTGAAAGCCTATCTCTTCAAAAATTCCATAGCTCTTCAGTGCTATAGTACCTTGAGATAGTGTGCCTTAGTGACATTCAGTTTAGACATCTGGGAGCTATTTTTTTTATGAGAGAAATAGCCTGATAGCAGAAAGTCATAAAAGAACATAGTAAATCTACAACCTTCACATTTTCTCTGTTTTGAATTGTGGCAATAGCTATGAATTACTCTCCTTCTGCTCATATATTTTTTTCTTATCTTTGGGGCTCCTATAAGAATTAGGTACACACTTAGGAAAAAAACACAGTATCTTGAGATTGTAATGTGGGAGCTAGACATCTTCATGTTCAGAAAGGTTAGAGGTATATGGTCTGGCAGAGGCAGAACAACTTCAGCCCCCATAATTCAGCTAGTACAGAATTTGAGAAGAGAGCCACTAAATCGATGATGTGGCCATAGAGTTTACAACCAGAGACAATCTCAGTTCTTATCCATAAAGCTTGTAACAGCTAACCTCCTTGGGGACTACTTTGTGAATTTTCAATCAGAAGGACAGTCCCCAAAGGGTGGCTGAGTCTGGATCATTGTTATAGAAAGTAATTGAGTAGTGAAAATATATACCATGAGAAGAAGCCAATAGTTTCCTTTTAGTTTCATTCAAATGAGGAACAAAAAGTATTTCTCTTCTCTTTTTTATCCTAGTGTCTCCTTGGGTCTTTTTTTTTTTTAAACATTTTTATTAGAGTATAATTGCTTTACAATGGTGTGTTAGTTTCTGCTTTATAACAAAGTGAATCAGTTATACATATACATATGTTCCCATATCTCTTCCCTCTTGCATCTCCCTACCTCCCACCCTCCCTATCCCACCCCTCTAGGTGGTCACAAAGCACAGAGCTGATCTCCCTCTGCTGTGCAGCTGCTTCCCACTAACTATCTATTTTACATTTGGTAGTGTATATATGTCCATGCCACTCTCTCACTTTGTCCCAGATTACCCTTCCCCCTCCCCGTATCCTCAAGTCCATTCTCTAGTAGGTCTGTGTCTTTATTCCTGTCTTACCCCTAGGTTCTTCATGACCTTTTTTTTTTTTTAAGAGTCCATATATATGTGTTAGCATATGGTATTTTTTTTCTCTTTCTGAATTACTTCACTCTGTATGACAGTCTCTAGGTCCATCCACCTCACTACAAATAACTCAGTTTCGTTCCTTTTTATGGCTGAGTAATAGTCCACTGTATATATGTGCCACATCTTCTTTATCCATTCATCTGTTGACAGACACTTAGGTTGCTTCCATGTCCTGGCTATTGTAAATAGAGCTGCAATGAACATTTTGGTACATGACTCTTTGAATTTTGGTTTTCTCAGGGTATATTCCCAGGAGTGGGATTGCTGGGTTGTATGGTAGTTCTATTTTTTGTTTTTTAAGGAACGTCCATACTGTTCTCCATAGTGGCTGTATCAATTTACATTCCCACCAACAGTGCAAGAGGGTTCCCTTTTCTCCACACCCTCTCCAGCATTTATTGTTTGTAGATTTTTTGATGATGGCCATTCTGAGATGATATCTCATTGTAGTTTTGATTTGCATTTCTCTAATGATTAATGATGTTGAGTATTCTTTCATGTGTTTGTTGGCAATCTGTATATCTTCTTTGGAGAAATGTCTATTTAGGTGTTCTGCCCATTTTTGGATTGGGTTGTTTGTTTTTATGATATTGAGCCGCATGAGCTGCTTGTATGTTTTGTAGATGAATCCTTTGTCAGTTGCTTCATTTGCAACTATTTTCTCCCATTCTGAGGGTTGTCTTTTGGTCTTGTTTATGGTTTCCTTTGCTGTGCGAAAGCTTTGAAGTTTCATTAGGTCCCATTTGTTTATTTTTGTGTTTATTTCCATTTCTCTAGAAGGTGGGTCCAAAAGGATCTTGCTGTGATTTATGTCATAGAGTGTTCTTCCTATGTTTTCCTCTAAGAGTTTGATGGTATCTGGCTTTACATTTAGGTCTTTAATCCATTTTGAGCTTATTTTTGTGTATGGTGTTAGGGAGTGTTCTAATTTCATTCTTTTACAGGTAGCTGTCCAGTTTTCCCAGCACCACTTATTGAAGAGGCTGTCTTTTTTCCACTGTATATTCTTGCCTCCTTTATCAAAGATAAGGTGACCATATGTGCTTGGGTTTATCTCTGGGCTTTCTATCCTGTTCCATTGATCTATATTTTTGTTTTTGTGCCAGTACCATACTGTCTTGATTACTGTAGCTTTGTAGTATAGTCTGAAGTCAGGGAGCCTGATTCCTCCAGCTCCGTTTTTCGTTCTCAAGATTGCTTTGACTATTCAGGGTCTTTTGTGTTTCCATACAAATTGTGAAATTTTTTGTTCTAGTTCTGTGAAAAATGCCAGTGGTAGTTTGATAGGGATTGCATTGAATCTGTAGATTGCTTTGGGTAGTGCAGTCATTTTCACAGTGTTGATTCTTCCAATCTGAGAACATGGTATATCTCTCCATCTATTTGTATCATCTTTAATTTCTTTCATCAGTGTCTTATAGTTTTCTGCATACAGGTCTTTTGTCTCCTTAGATAGGTTTATTCCTAGGTATTTTATTCTTTCTGTTGCAGTGGTTAATGGGAGTGTTTCCTTAATTTATCTTTCACATTTTTCATCATTATTGTATAGGAATGCAAGAGATTTCTGTGCATGAATTTTGTATCCTGCTACTTTACCAAATTCATTGATTAGCTCTAGTAGTTTTCTGGTAGCATCTTTAGGATTCTCTATGTATAGTATCATGTCATCTGCAAACAGTGACAGCTTTACTTCTTCTTTTCCAATTTGGATTCCTGTTATTTCTTTTTCTTCTCTAATTACTGTGGCTAAAACTTCCAAAACTATGTTGAATAATAGTGGTGAGAGTGGGCAACCCTGTCTTGTTCCTGATCTTAGTGGAAATGGTTTCAGTTTTTCACCATTAAGGATGATGTTGGCTATGGGTTTGTCATATATGGTCTCTATGATGTTGAGGAAAGTTCCCTCTATGCCTACTTTCTGTAGGGCTTTTTTTTTTTTTTTTTTTTTTTTTTTTGCGGTATGCGGGCCTCTCACTGTTGTGGCCTCTCCATTGCGGAGCACGGGCTCCAGACGCACAGGCTCAGCCGCCGTGGCTCACTGGCCCAGCCGCTCCGCGGCATGTGGGATCCTCCTGGACCAGGGCATGAACCTGTGTCCCATTGTATCGGCAGGCAGACACTCAACCACCGCGCCACCAGGGAAGCCCTCTGTAGGGTTTTTATCATTAATGGGTGTTGAATTTTTCGAAAGCTTTCTCTGCATCTGGTGAGATGATCATATGGTTTTTCTCCTTCAATTTGTTAATATGGTGTATGACATCAATTGTTTTGCATATATTGAAGAATCCTTTCATTCCTGGGATAAACCCCACTTGATCATGGTGTATGATCCTTTTAGTGTGCTGTTGGATTCTGTTTGCTAGTGTTTTGTTGAGGATTTTGCATCTATGTTCATCAGTGATATTGGCCTGTAGTTTTCTTTCTTTGTGACATCTTTGTCTGGTTTTGCTCTCAGAGTGATGGTGGCCTCATAGAATGAGTTTGGGAGTGTTCGTTCTTCTGCTATATTTTTGAAGAGTTTGAGAAGGATAGGTGTTAGCTCTTCTCTAAAGGTTTCATAGAATTCGCCTGTGAAGCCATCTGGTCCTGGGCTTTTGTTTGTTGGAAGATTTTTAGTCACAGTTTCAATTTCAGTGCTTGTGATTCGTCTGCTCATATTTTCTGTTTCTTCCTGGTTCAGTCTCGGAAGGTTGTGCATTTCTAAGAATTTGTCCATTTCTTCCAGGTTGTCCATTTTATTGGCGTAGAGTTGCTTGTAGTAATCTCTCATGATCCTTTGTATTTCTGCAGTGTCAGTTGTTATTTCTCCTTTTTCATTTCTAATTCTATTGATTTGAGTCTTCTCCCTTTTTTCCTTCATAAGTCTACCTACTGGTTTATCAATTTTGTTTATCTTCTCAAGGAACCAGATTTTAGTTTTTTTGATCTTTGCTATCATTTCCTTCATTTCTTTTTCATCTATTTCTGTTTGATCTTTATTATTTCTTTCCTTCTGCTAACTTTGGGGTTTTTTTGTTCTTCTCTCTCTAATTGCTTTAGGTGTAAGTTTAGGTTGTTTATTTGAGATGTTTCTTATTCTTAAGTTAGGATTTTATTGCTATAAACTTCCCTCTTAGAACTGCTTTTCTGTATCTCACTGGTTTTGGGTCATTGTGTGTTTTTTTTTTTGCGGTACGCGGGCTTCTCACTGCTGTGGCCTCTCCCGTTGCGGAGCACAGGCTCCGGATGTGCAGGCTCAGCAGCCATGGCTCACGGGCCCAGCCGCTCCACGGCATGCGGGATCTTCCCAGGCCGGGGCACGAACCCGTGTCCCTTGCATCGGCAGGCGGACTCTCAACCACTGCGCCACCAGGGAAGCCCGGGTCATTGTGTTTTCATTGTCCTTTTTTTCTAGGTATTTTTTGGTTTCTTCTATGATTTCTTCATTGATCTCTTGGTTATTAAGTAGTGTGTTGTTAGCCTCCATGTGTTTATATTTCTTACAGATTTTTTTCTTTAATTGATATCTAGTCTCATATCATTGTGTTTGCAAAAGATACTTGGTATGATTTCAATTTTTAAAAATTTACCAAGGTTTGCTTTGTGACCCAAGATATGATCTGTCCTGGAGAATGTTGCATGAGCACTTGAGAAGAATATGTGTTCTGTTGTTTTTGGATGGAATGTCCTATAAATATCAATTAATTCAATCTTGTTTAATGTATCATTTAAAGCTTGTGTTTCCTTATTTATTTTCATTTTGGATGATCTGTCCATTGGTCAAAGTGGGGTGTTAAAGTCCCCTACTTTGATTGTGTTACTGTCGATTTCCCCTTTTATGGCTGTTAGTATTTGCCGTATGTATGGAGGTGCCCCTATGTTGGGTGCATAAATATTTACAATTGTTATTTCTTCTTCTTGGATTGATCCCTTGATCATTATGTAGTGTCTTTGTCTCTTGTAATAGTCTTTGTTTTAAAGTCGATTTTGTGTGATATGAGAATTGCTACTCCAGCTTTCTTTTGATTTCCATTTGCATGGTATACCTTTTTCCATCCCCTCACTTTCAGTCTCTGTGTGTCCCTAGGTCTTAAGTGCATCTCTCGTAGACAGCATATATATGGGTCTTGTTTTTGTATCCATTCAGCCAGTCTGTGTCTTTTGGTTGGAACATTTAATCCATTTACATTTAAAGTAGTTATCGATATGTATGTTCCTATTCCCATTTTCTTAATTGTTTTGGGTTTATTATTGTAGGTCTTTTTCTTCTCTTGTGTTTCCTGCCTAGAGAAGTTCCTTTAGCATTTGTTGTAAAGCTGGTTTGGTGGTGCTGAACTCTCTCAGCTTTTGCTTGTCTGTAAAGCTTTTAATTTCTCTGTCAAATTTGAATGAGATCCTTGCTGGGTAGAGTAATCTTGGTTGTAGGTTTTTCTCCTTCATCACTTTAAATATGTCCTGCCAGTTCCTTTTGGCTTGCAGAGTTTCTGCTGAAAGATCAGCTGTTAAACTCATGGGGGGTGGGATTCCCTTATGTGTTATTTGTTGTTTTTCCCTTGTTGCTTTTAATATTTTTTCTTTGTATTTAATTTTTGATAGTTTGATTAATATGTGTCTTGGCATGTTTCTTCTTGGATTTGTCCTGCATGGGCCTCTTTGTGCTTCCTGGACTTGATTAACTATTTCCTTTCCCATATTAGGGAAGTTTTCAACTATAATCTCTTCAAATATTTTCTCAGTCCCTTTCTTTTTCTCTTCTTCTTCTGGGACCCCTATAATTCGAATGTTAGTGCGTTTAATGTTGTCCCACAGGTCTCTGAGACTGTCCTCAATTCTTTTCATTCTTTTTTTCTTTATTCTGCTCTGCAGTAGTTATTTCCACTATTTTATCTTCCACCTCACTTATCCATTCTTCTGCCTCAGTTATTCTGCTATTGATCCCTTCTAGAGAATTTTTAATTTCATTTATTGTGTTGTTCATCACTGTTTGTTTGCTCTTTAGTTCTTCTAGGTCTTTGTTAAACGTTTCTTGTATTTCCTCTGTTCTATTTCCAGGATTTTGATCATTTTTACTATCATTATTGTGAATTTTTTTTCAGGTAGACTGCCTATTTTCTCTTCATTTGTTAGGTCTGGTGGGGTTTTGTCTTGTGCCTTCATCTGCTGTGTATTTCTCTGTCTTCTCATTTAGCGTAACTTTCTGTGTTTGGGGTCTCCTTTTTGCAGGCTGCAAGTTCGTAGTTCCCGTTGTTTTTTGTGTCTGTCCCCAGTGGCTAAGGTTTTTCAGTGGCTTGTGTAGGCTTTCTGGTGGAGGGGACTAGTGGCTGTGTTCTGGTGGATGAGGCTGTATCTTGTCTTCCTGGTGGGTAGGTCCACGTCTGGTGGTTTTATTATGATTTTATGATTATTATGATTTTAGGCAGTCTCTGTGCTAATGGATGGGGTTGTGTTCCTGTCTTTCTGGTTGTTTGGCATAGTGTGTCCTGCACTGTAGCTTCCTGGTCATTGAGTGAAGCTGGGTCTTGGTGTTGAGATGGAGATCTCTGGGAGATTTTTGCCGTTTGGGAGGTCTCTTGTGGACCAGTGTCCTGAACTTGGCTCTCCCTTCTCAGAGGCAGAGCTCTGATGCCTGGCTGGAGCACCAAGAGCCTGTCCTCCACACAGCTTCTTGAGTGCTGAGGCACCTTCCAGTCACCGTTTGGACCTTGTGCAATTCTCCTTGGGTCTTGATAATTCATATTTTTAAAGTATGACATCAGGAAAAGCACTTGCTTTCCTTTACAGATCTGATATACTCTTTTGTCCCGTTACATGCTCTCAGTAGTAGGAACATAGGTACCTGAGGGAGTCTACAGGAGTGCAGAACATTGCAGCTTTTGGACCAAGTCATATCCAGTTCCCTTATTCCACTCCCAGCCCTGTTTATTGATTATCTAGCCAGAGAAGTTGCTAAAGATAACACAAAATATAAATTTGACTTGTTGTCAATTAGCCGTCAGGCTTCTATCTGTAAAACTTGCTGGGAATGATTCAACCAAAAACAATGCTGCGATTTTCATCTGAGAAATTCCACTCAGACATTCAAAAAAAAAAGTCCATAAAACTTGCATGATTTTATGGCATAAAAGAGATTATCAAATAACTTCAAAGTATCAATAAAACGGTTTTATGAATTTTAGTGTCTGTCTCTCTCCCTCTCAGATCCTGATTAAAACAACCAAATACATTTAATAATAGGGAAAAACTCAAATCAACACTTCTTACTGACAGAGAAATTATATAACTGTACCATACAAAAGAAAAATAAAATTATACACAGTTGTAAAAAGTATTCACAACAGTTGAAAGCAAAGAATGGGCAATGATATACAGCACTCATTTAAATGAAAAATAGGAATAGTAATATTAATGCCAAATAGGTAGAATTCAATGCCTGACGTATTAAATGCACCAACACGATTTTATTATTGATGAAGGACACAATCTTCCAAGAAAATATAAATACCAGTATCCCTTTCATGAAAATAACCAAGATTAAAATACTCAAAGCATACAGTTAGTAGAAATCTAAGAGAAGTTGAAAGGAACACAATACTAATGGAGTATTTTTATAGTCCTAGGAATATCAGTAACACACAAATAAAATAATAACCCAGTACCCTGCAGAGATTTAGCATTTCTTTCCCAACTCTCATAAAACAATTGCAAAAGGTTGGTTGTGTATTGAGCTACAATGGAAGTGTCAGTACCTTGCAAAGTGCAGCCATTTTAGAGAATACATTCTCTGGCCATAATACAAGAGGGAGATAATAACAAAACAAAATGAACAATGCTCAATAACTTGACCATCCCCCAAGTTTTGCAAGATTGTGTTATTACTCTTCTTTCTATTTCTGTAGAAGAATTTTTTTCATATTCTTTCAGAGAATTTCTTAATCTAAAGCCATTTTCTGTGGCCATCACACTGACATCATTTAGTACTTTTCTCTTGTGGTTAATAACCTCTATACTGTAATACTTTCCAAATAGCTCTAGTTCTTGTAACACAAGACAATGGGTTAAAATCTGAGCCTGTCACACTTGCATTGAATAGAATGTGCCATTGCCAGTACTAAAATGCCACTTAATTGTATTCCCTTACTTATTTATATATAATTTACATTTATATTTCCTTTTGGTCAAAGAATTATTTAGGAAAGTTATCAGCTTAATTTTTAACTGTCAGAATGTGAAAAAGGGCTTTGAAAATGGGGATATGGATAAGAATAACTAAGGGAATACAATTAAGTGGCATTTTAGTACTGGCAATGGCACATTCTATTCAATGCAAGTGTGTCTTATCCATATCCCCATTTTCAAAGCCCTTTTTCACATTCTGACAGTTAAAAATTAAGCTGATAACTTTCCTAAATAATTCTTAGACCAAAAGGAAATATAAATGTAAATTATATATAAAAAGGTCAGTGGTAAGTATATGACATATCAACATCTATGAGAGATTTCCAAAGTTGCACTCAAAGGAAAATAAATGTCTCTATATGCTTTAAATAGTAAAGAAAAAAAGGAAAAATTTTAAATTTAAAACTTCATTGAAGAATTTACCAAAAGAATATCAAAAATAAAGCAAGGATTGGCAAACTGTAGTCCACAGGCCACTTTCAGCCCGCCATCTGTTTTTGTAAATAAGGTTTTATTGAAACATAGCTATGCTCATTCATTTTTAAATTGTCTATGGCTGCTTTTGTGCTACAAATGTAGAGTTGAGTCATTGTGACAGGGACCATTTGGCCTACAAAGCCATACAGCCCTTTAATGTGCCCTTAATCTAGGGTATGCAAAGGATTATAAAAAATAAAATTATAAATTAATGATTTGGGAAAGAATCTAATTGAGAGATATGTCAATTGTTTTAGCACACAGAAAATTATTCAGTGTTATAAACCCTATTTTGTTAGCATCATCTCCTACTAAAACATTGAGTAAAAAGCATAATGAAAAAAAATACAGATAAATTTCTCACATACAGGTGAAGTATTAAAAGTAAATATTATTAAATCTAATTCAGCAGTGTGTTTAACTATTAATTACCTGCAGCCAAGTTAAAATCTATTCCAGATGTATAAATTATCAATATTTACTATAAGTAAATATGTCAGTATACCTAATCACATCAAGTAGCCCAAAGTGTAGAAGCCATACATTAATCTCAACAGGTACAGAAAAACAGTTGGTCTTTTTTATGATAGAAAAGTATTAATCTAGAAATGGGAAAGTATATTCTCAGTATGGCACAAACAGCCAGTGTTATTCTCACAGTTAAACATCAGAGATTGTCTTATTAAAGTCATAAATGACATAAGAATGTCTTCTATTTTCATGAATATTTAAGGAAGAAAGCTTCTGAAAGTTCTAAACAGTGAATAAGACATGAAAGATTTGAAAAGAGGAAAACATAAAATTATTATTTTCAGATTATATGATTGTATTTCCTGAAAACAAATAAAATCTGGAAATTAACTGATCTGATCTGTGACCCCATTCAAGTTTCTTCAGTTGGCAAAAGGATTCCATTCAGTTTTACATGTTACATTTACTTGTCATATCTCTGCATTTTCCTTCAGTTAGGAACAGTTCCTCATTCTTTCCTTGTATTTCATACCTTGACAGTTTTGAAAATTATAGATCAGTTATTTCATAGAACATCTGTTAATTTGGGTGTGCCTGTTAGATTCAAGTTATGCATCATTGGCTGAAGTATTTCAGAAATAGTGTTGCATTCTCATTATAATCCCCATCCTATCAGAGGCACATATTTTTTCTTTTATTCTGTTACTGGTGGGTTTTACCTTTGATAAGTTGGTTAAAATCGTGTTGACCATTCTAAAGTTACTACTTTTCCCTTTGTAATTGATAAGTATTATATTGGAAGTTACGTTGGAACTATAAAAATATCCTATACTTCATTAACCTTTCAATCTATTCATCTGTTTATTTATATTGGCATGGATTCATTGCTCTCTATTTTATTCAATGGTTATAATTTGTTTCTGTAATTATTTTAATGCTCAAATTGTCCCAGTTGGCCAGTGGGAGCCTCTTCAGTTTGGCTTCTGTGTCCCTTTGATGTGTTCCTATCATTCTTTGTGCACTTTTTAACTTTCTGACACAGCGGTATATTCTGGGCTCATCTTGTACTTTTCCTGCCCCAGCAGTGGAATCAGACTTTTTTTTTTTTTTCTTTTTTTTAAGGAATCTGGGTTCCTTTCAGTAGAATCAGACCTGGGTGCTAGGTGCCCTCATTACTGTTAGGTTATTGCTGCTCCCAGTCTCTTTCTCTCAGTAGAAAGAGCTACAGAGTTTTTCATGTTGTATTCACACATATCATCTCTATCCTTTTTATTTCTCCATTTACCATTCTGTCTGAAAACTGTGAGTACATACTGACGCCTCCAAGCCAATCCACTATTGCAGAATTCATACTAGTCTCTCCCTTTCTATATGTGTAACTCCCTTCTCTAAAAATGAAGTAAATGGCCCCCATGATCCCTAATTTAATGATATGGTTAATTTCCCTGTA
Source organism: Mesoplodon bidens (assembly GCF_964165515.1). Classification (NCBI taxonomy): domain Eukaryota; kingdom Metazoa; phylum Chordata; class Mammalia; order Artiodactyla; family Ziphiidae; genus Mesoplodon; species Mesoplodon bidens. The sequence continues at coordinate 88,783,246 of NC_138162.1, forward strand.
TGTAACAAATCTCCCATTGCTGCTGCCATCCTCTCCCCAGCGGATCCCTCTTTACCCTACAAGGGCTCTAACACTCTGCACCTGGCAGCCATCCTCCTCACGTCACCTTGCTCTGATGCCCCACGCAGGGATACCCCACCATGTGAAAGCTCTCTTTACCCAGCCTGTGCTCCAGCATGCCACGGCAGGCAAGTCACCTACACTGGCACTATCCTCACCTCATTGGCACTCTGCCTTACCACACCAGGCTGCCCTTGGACAGAGACAGCCTGCTTACCTTGGTTAGGTTCTGCCACCCTGCTCTGGGAAGCCATTTTACATGTTCACTCTCCTCTCTCTACTTGGGCTCAAGCATCCTGCTTGGGCCACCTCACATCCCTTCTCCAAAGCAGACGCCTACCTTTCTCGATCCCATCAGTAGCTTTAAAACTGAATTGTTCAGAATGGGAAGAGAAAAAAGGAAGAGAAAGAGGAAAATGACATCATGTTTCTTGAGAGAAGAGAGATTCAAATAAATGAAAATGAAACAGTCAATTTCTCACATATGTAAAGAAACACATTTCCATGGTTTTAAGAGCTTAATATTAAAGTCATGGTATGAAATACACCAAAAAATGTGAACATTTTCCTTACATTAGGGCATTAAATGTGTAAAACCAGACAGCATACATTCAAAATCATGAAAAGTAGAAATCAAAAGGAAAGAGTAGATTGTAAATAACATGTTCCAAATGAAACAATATGAAGCACTCTTAACAAATCAAGAAAAAAATGCCCCAGTGGTAAAACAGACATAAGTTATGAATAGAAATTCACATACATTTAAACACTTTTTAAAATTTTATATTACAGTTGAGTTGATTTACAACACTGTGTTCATTTCAGGTATACAGCAAAGTGATTCAGTTATACATATATCCATTCATTTTCAGATTCTTTTCCCATTTAGGTTATTATAGAATATTGAGTAGAGTTCACTGTGCTATACAGTAGGTCCTTGTTGATTATCTATTTTATATATAGTAGGGTGTATATGTCAATACCAAACTCCTAATTTATTGCTCTCCCCCACTTTTCCCCTTTGGTAACCATAAGTTTGTTTTCAATGTCTGTGAGTCTGTTTCTGTCTCGTAAATAAGTTCATTTGTATCATTTTTTTAGATTCCACATGTAAGTGATATGTATGATATTTGTCTTTCTCTGTCTGACTTACTTCACTTAGTAAGGTAATCTCTAGGTCCATCCATGTTGCTGCAAATGGCATTATTATTTTTTATGTCTGAGTAATATTCCATTGTATATATGTACCATATCTTCTTTTTTCTTTTTTCTGTTCATGGCTTTTTTTTTTAATTAAAAAAAATTATTTTTATTTTTATTTTTTTTGTACCATATCTTCTTTATCCATTTCTCTGTTGTTGAATATTTAGGTTACTTCCATATCTTGGCTATTGTAAATAGTGCTGCAGTGAACATTGGGGCGCATGTATCTTTTCAAATTATGGTTTTATCCAGATAAATGCCCAGCAGTGGGATTCCTGGATCATATGGTAGCTCTATTTTTAGTTTTTTTAGTAACCTCCATACTGTTCTCCATAATGGCTATACCAATTTAAATTTCTGCCAACAATGTGAGAGGGTTCCCTTTACTCCACACCCTCTCCAGCATTTATTGTTTGTAGACTTTTTGATGCTTGCCATTCTGACCAGTGTGAGGTGATTCCTCATTATGCTTTTTTTTCTTTTTTTTTATTAAACTTATTTATTTATCTTTGGCTGCATTGGGTCTTCGTTGCTGTGTGTGGGCTTTCTCCATTTGCTGTGAGCAGGGGCTACTCTTTGTCGTGGTGCACGGACTTCTCATTGTGGTGGCTTCTCTTGCTGTGGACCATGGGCTCTAGGCGCGCAGGCTTCAGTAGTTGTGGCACGTGGGCTCAGTAGTTGTGGCTTGTGGGCTCTAGAGCTCAGGCTCAGTAGTTGTGGCACACGGGCTTAGTTGCTCTGCAGCATGTGGGATCTTCCTGGACCAGGGCTCGAACCTGTGTCCCCTGCATTGGCAGGTGGATTCTTCTTCTTTTTTTTTTTTTTTGCGGTACATGGGCCTCTCACTGTTGTGGCCTCTCTCATTGCGGAGCACAGGCTCTGGACGCACAGGCTCAGTGGCCATGGCTCACAGGCCTAGCCTCTCCGCAGCATGTGGGATCTTCCTGGACCAGGGCAAGAACCCATGTCCCCTGCATTGGCAGGCAGACTCTCAACCACTGCGCCACCAGGGAAGCTTGGCAGGTGGATTCTTAACCACTGCGCCACTAGGGAAGTCCCCCTCATTATGTTTTGATTTGCATTTCTCTAATACTTAGTGATGTTGAGCATCTTTTCATGTGCCTTTTGGCCATCTGTATGTCTTCTTTGGAGAAATGTCTATTTAGATCTTCTGCCCAATTTTTGATTGGGTGGTTTGGGTTTTTTTGATATAGAGCTGTATGAGCTGTTTGTATATTTTGGAGATTAATCCTTTGTTGGTCACATCATTTGCAAATATTTTCACCCACTTTGTAGGTTGTCTTTTTTATTTGTTTACAGTTTCCTTTGCTGTGCAAAAGCTTTTGAGTTTAATTAGGTCCCATTTGTGTATTCTTTTTAAAATTTTCATTACCCTAGGAGATGAGCCCAGAAAGACACTCCTGCAGTTTACATCAAAGAGTGTTCTGCCTGTGTTTTCGTCTAATAGTTTTATAGTATCTGGTCTTACATTTAGGTCTTTAATCCATTTTGAGTTTATTTTGTTGAAGGTGTTGGAGAATGTTCTACTTTCATTCTTTTACATGTAGCGGCCCAGTTTTACCAGCACCATTTATTGAAGAGACTGTATTTTCTCCACTTTATTACTTACCTCCTTTGTCATTGATTAATTGACCATAGGCATGTGGGTTTATTTCTGGGGTTTCTATCCTGTTCCATTGATCTTTAAGTCTGGCTTTGTGCCAGTACCATACAGTTTTGTTTGTTTGTTTGTTTGTTTTTTTGTGCTACGCGGGCCTCTCACTGTTGTGGCCTCTCCCGTTGTGGAGCACAAGCTCCAGACGTGCAGGCTCTGCGGCCATGGCTCACGGGCCTAGCCGCTCCGCGGCATGTGGGATCTTCCCGGACTGGGGCACAAACCCGTAACCTCTGCATCAGCAGGCGGACTCTCAATCAGTACGCCACCAGGGAAGCCCTACCATACAGTTTTGATGACTGTAACTTTATAGTGTAGTGTGAAATCAGGGAGCCTGATTCCTCCAGCTCCATTTTTCTTTCTCAATATTGCTTTGGCTATTTGGGGTCTTTTGTTTTTCCATACAAATTTCAAGATTTTTTTGTTTCTAGATTTGCAAAAACTGCCATTGCTAATTTGATAGGGATTGAATTGAATTTGTAAATTGACTTGGGTGGTATAGTCATTTTGACAATATTGATTATTCCAATCCAAGAACATGGTATATCTTTCTATCTGTTTGCATCATCTTCGATTTCTTTCATTAGTGTCATAGTTTTTGGAGTACAGGTCATTTGCCACCTTAGATAGGTTTATTCCTAGGTATTTTGTTCTTTTTGATGTGTTGGTAAATGGGATTGTTTCCTTTATTTCTGTTTCTGCACTTTCGTTGTTAGTGTATAGGAATGTAAAAGATTTCTGTGCATTAATTTTGTATCCTGTAACTTTACCAAATTCATTGATAAGTTCTAGTAGTTTTCTGGTAGCATCTTTAGGATTTTCTATGTATAGTATCATGTCATCTGCAAGCAGTGACAGTTTTACTTCTTTTCCAATTTGTGTTCCTTTTATTTCTTTTTCTTCTCTGATTGCTGTGGCTAGGACTTCCAAAACTATGTTGAATGAAAGTGGCAAGAGTGGACATCCTTGTCTTCTTCCTGATCTTAGAGGAAATGATTTCAGGTTTTCACTGTTGAGTAAGATGTTACCTGTGGGTTTCTTATATATGGGCTTTATTATGTTATGTTGAGGTAGGTTCCCTCTATGCCCACTTTTTGGAGAGTCTTTTGGGTGTTGAATTTTGTCAAAAGCTTTTTCTGCATCTATTGAGATGATCATATGGTTTTTATTCTTCAAATTGTTAATGTGGTGTATCACACTGATTGATTTGGGGATACTGAGAAATCCTTGCATCCTTGGGATAAATCCCACTTGATCATGGTGTATGATCATTTTAATGTATTGTTGGCGTTGGTTTGCTAGTATTTTGTTGAGGATTTTTGCATCTATATTCAGCAGTGATATTGGCCTGTGACTTTCTTTCTTTCTTTTTTTTTTTTTTTTGATGGTATCTTTGTCTGGTTTTGGTATCAGGGTGATGTTGGCCTCACAGAATGAGTCTGCATTTTTTTAAAAATTGTTTCAGAAGGATAGGTGTTAACTTTTCTCTAAATGTTTGATAGATTTCACCTGTGAAACCATCTGGTCCTCGACTTTTGCTTGTTGGGAGTTTTTAAATCATACTGTCTATTTCAGTACTTGTGATTAGTCTGTTCACATTTCCTATTTCTTTGTGGTTCAGTTTTGGAAGGTTGTACCTTTCTAAGAATTTGTCCATTTCTTCTAGGTTGTCCATTTTATTGGCATATAGTTGCTTTTAGTAATCTCTTATGATCTTTCGTATTTCTGTGGTGTCAGTTGTAACTTCTCCTTTTCATTTCTGATTTTATTGATTTGAGTTTTTCCTGATGTGTCTGGCTAAAGGTTTATCAATTTTGTTTATCTTTGCCAAGAACCAGCTTTTAGTTCCATTGATCTTTTCTGTTTTTTTTCTTTGTCTCTATTTCATTTATTTCTGCTCTGATCTTTATGATTTCTTTCCCTCTACTAACTTTGGGTTTTGTTTGTTTTTCTTTCTCTGGTTGCTTTAGGTGTAAATTTAGTTTTTTACTTGAGATTTTTCTTGTTTCCTGAGATAGGCTTGTATTACTGTAAACTTTCCTTTTGGAAATATTTTTGATGCATCCCATAGATTTTGGATCATTGTGTTTTTGTTTTCATTTGTCTTCAGGTATTTTTCTTCTCTGATTTCTTCAATGATCCATTGGTTGTTTAGGAGCATATTATTTAGCCTCCATGTGTTTGTGATTTAAAAAAAAAATTTTTGTAGTTGATTTATAGTCTCATAGTATTGTGATTGGAAAACATGGTTGATACAGTTTCAGTTTCCTTAAATTTACTGAGGCTTGTTTTCTGGCCTAGCATGTGATCTCTCTTGGATAATGTTCCACGTGTACTTGAAAAGAATATGTATTCTGTTGTTTTTGGTTCGAATGCTTTATAAATATCCATTAAGTCCATCTGGTGTAACGTGTCATTTAAGGCCTGTGTTTCCTATTGATTTTCTGTCTGTCCATTGATGTAAGTGAGGTGTTAAAGTCCTCCACTATTATTGTGTTACTGTTGATTTCTCCTTTTGTTAGCATTTGCCTTATATATTGAGGTGTTCCTATGTTGGGTGCATATATATTTACAATTGTTCTATCTTTTTGGATTGATCCCTTGATCATTATGTAGTGTCCTTCTTTGTCTCTTATAACAGTCTTTATTTTAAAGTCTATTTGGTCTGATATGAGTATTGCTACTCCAACTGTCTTCTGATTTCCATTTGCATGGTATACCTTTTTCCATTCCCTCACTTTCAGTCTGTATGTGTCCCTAGATCTGAAGTGGGTCTCTTGTAGACAGCATATATATGGATCTTTTTTTTGTATCCATTCAGCCAGTCTTTGTCTTTTGGTTGGAGCATTTAATCCATTTACTTTTTTTTTTTTTTTTTTGCGGTAGGCGGGCCTCTCACTGTTGTGGCCTCTTCCGTTGCAGAGCAGAGGCTCTGGACGCGCAGGCTCAGCGGCCATGGCTCACAGGCCCAGCTGCTCCACGGCATGCGGGATCCCCCCAGACCGGGGCACGAACCCACGTCCCCTGCATCGGCAGGCGGACTCCCAACCACTGCACCACCAGGGAAGCCCTAATCCATTTACATTTAAAATAACTATCAATATAATTGTTTTGGATTTGTTTTTGTAGGTCTTTTTTCTTCCATTCCTCTTGAGTTTTCTTCTCTTGTGAATTGATGACATTCTTTAACGTTGTGTTTGGATCCCTTTTCGTTTTTCGTCTGTATATCCATTGTAGATTTTTGGTGTGCAGTTACCATGAGATTTTGATATAGCAGTCTCTATATATACAAGATTGTTTTAACTTGCTGGTCTCTTAATTTCAAATGCATTTCCAATATCCTGCATTTGTATTCTCCTCTTTTCACAATTGCTGGTTTTGGTATCATATTTGTGTGTGGATGATTTCCTGCCTTTACGTTTGCCTTTATGGTGAGCTTTCCATCTGTAATTTTCTTTTTTCCATTTGTGACCTTTTCTGCCTAGGGAAGTTCCTTTAGCATTTGTTGTAAAGCTCGTTTGGTGGTGCTGAATTCTCTTAGATTTGCTTGTCTGTAAAGCTTTTGATTTCTCTGTTGAATCTGAACAGGAGTCTTGCTGGGTAGAGTATTCTTGGTTGTAGGTTTTCCCTTTTCGTCACTTTGTGCCACTCTCTTCTGGCCTGCAGAATTTCTGCTGAAAAATAAGCTGATAATATTATGGGAATTCCCTTGCTTGCTATTTGTTGCTTTTCCCTTGTTGCTTTTAATATTTTGTCTTTGTCTTTAATTTTCATCAATTTGATTAATATGTGTCTCTGCATGTTTCTCCTTGGGTTTATCCTGTATGGGATTTTCTGTGCTTCCTGAACTTGGGTGACTGTTTTCTTTCTCATGTTAGGGAAGTTTTCACCTGTTATCTTTTCAGATATTTTCTCAGGCCCTTTCTCTCTCTCTTCTCCTTCTGGAACCCCTATAATATGAATGTTGGTGTGTTTAATGTCGTCCCAGAAGTCTCTTAGACTGTCTTCATTTCTTTTCATTCTTTTCTCTTTATTTTTTTCTGTGGCAGTGATGATTTCCACCATTCTGCCTTCTACCTTAATTATCTGTTCTTCTGCCTCAGTTATTCTGCTGTTGGTTTCTTCTAGTGTACTCTTCATTTCAGTTCTTGTATTGTTCAACTCTGTTTGTTCTTTAAATCTTCTAGCTCTTTGTTAAACATTTCTTGTGTCTTCTCAGTCTTTGCCTCCATTCTTTTTCCAAGATCTTTGATCATCTTTACTATCATTACTCTGAATTATCTTTCAGGTAGATTGCCCATCTCCAGTTCACTTCGTTGTTCTTCTGGGTTTTTATCTTGTTCGTTCGTCTGGAACATAGTCCTCTGCCATCTCATTTTGTCTAACTTAATATATTTGCAGTCTTCGTTCTGCAGGCTGCAGGATTGTAGCTCCTCTTGCTTCTCGTGTCTGCCCTCTGGTGGGTGAGGCTAGTCTAGAGGCTTGTGGAGGCTTCCTGGTGGGAAGAACTGGTGCCTGCCCACTAGTGGGTGGAGCTGGGTCATGTCCCTCTGTTGTCCAGGGTTATGTTTACAGATGGGTGTGGGCTCAGGAAGACTTTAGGCAGCTGTCTGCTGATGGGTGAGGCTGTGTTCCTGCCCTGTTTGTTGTTTGGCCTGAGGCGTCCCAACACTGGAGCCGACAGGCTGTTGGGTGGGGCCACTTCTTGGTGTCAAAATGTCTGCCTCCAGGAGAGCTCACCCCAGTGAGTACTTCCTAGTACTTCTGCCACCAGTGTCCTTGTCCCCGCAGTGAGCCACAGCTGCCCCCTGCCTCCCCAGGAGACCCTCCAATACCAGCAGGTAGGTCTGGTCCAGGATCCTCTGTTTTTTCCCTGCGTCCTGGTGTGCATGAGACCTGTGTGCACCCTCCAAGAGTGGAGTTTCTGTTTCCTCCAGTCCTGTGCAGCTCCTCTGATCAAGTCCCACTGGCCTTCAAAGCCAGATGCTCTGGGGCTCTTCCTTCCGATGCCAGACCCCCTCACTGGGGAGTCTGAGTGGGGCTTAGTTCCTCACTCCTGTGGGAGAACCTCTGCGATACAATTATTTTCCAGTTTGTGGGTTGCCCACCAGGCAGGTGTGGGATTTGATTATAACACATATGCAACCCTCCTATTGTCTTGTTGTGGCTTCTTCTTTGTTTTTGGATATAGAATATCTTTTCTGGTAGGTTCCAGTCATTTTTGTCAATGGCTGTTCAGCAGTTAGTTGTGATTTTGATGTTTCCATGAGAGGAGGTGAGCTCAAGTCCTTCTACTCCACCATCTTATCTTCAACTCTCAAAATTCACATACATTAAAAAGTACAAACTACCAATAATGATGAAAGAAATGTTAACCTCTCTAGAAATAAAATTTTAAAAATAATTGTAATAATAAACTATTTTTTCTTTCAAGATGACATATTTCAATGAGAAAATATTAGAATTATTGGTAAATATGGACTGTTGAATGCACTGCTTGACAGTGTGTAAATTGGAAAAGCACTTTTGAAGGAAAGTTTTTATCAATTATAATAAAAATATATGTAGCCTTTGAACTAGTAACTCTACTCTTAGGAATTAACATTAGCAAATAATCAGATGTGGACAAAGATTTATGATGGTGTTTATTTCAATATATAATATAGAGATAAAAATAATATACAATGTGTTATATAAATATTTACATACATATTTAATATAGGAATTTTTTTTAAGAGACAGCATTTGGTCTACCATAAGGAATTGGTAAAATGAATTGTGCTGTACAAAGAGGTGAAATATCATGTAGTGTAATTAATAATTTTTGAAAATCAGAAAATTATTATAGGAAGAAAGCACAGTACATGATTAATAGATTTTGCTTTTGCATGTGTATGTGCACGTGTGTATTTTGTGCTTGTGTGTGTGTGGAAAGGGATCTACCTGTTGCTATGGAGATATTTAGGAGAAAATAAACCAAAATGTTAACTATGATTTGCTTATGGTTTATTTCTATTTTCTTCTTTATATCTTTACCAGATTTTCTATCATGAACATAAATTACTATTGTATTAGTTTCCTACTGTCGCTGTAACAAATGAACACAAACTTAGTGCCTTAAAATAACACAAATTTATTCTCTTATACTTCTGGAAGTCAGAAGTCCAGAATCCGTTTCACAGGCTAAAACCAAGTTGTCAGCAGGGCTAGTTCCTTTTGGAGGTTCTGAGGGCTTCTGACTTTTTTAATACCTAGTGGCCACCTGTATTCCCCCATCTTCAAAGAGCATCACTCAGTCTCTGCTTCTGGCATCACATTGCCTTCCTCTGTGACTTGACCCTCATATGTCCCTCACTTAAGGACTGTAGTGATTGCCTCATCCTGGATCATCTGGTTCATGGGATAATCCATGATAATCTTCCTACCTCAAGACCTTTAGTTCATTTATACCTGCAAAGTCCCTTTTGTCCTATTAGGTAACATTCACAGTTTCTTGGGATTAAGGTAGGATGTGAATATATTTGGGGGCCACTATTCAGCCTACTTCAGCTATTATACTTAATATTAAATTATTTATTATTGTAGAGACATAATAAGCCTTGCTCTGGCATCCTTGATGAGGAATTGATTTTCTTAAAACATTATGGAACATAATATATATTACTAGAAGATACAGGTGAAGAAAAGGCAAAGATACATTCTCAGGAGCTCAATATATATTCTGTAGTTCAACAGGGGGAATTTTCAGAAATAAGAATTTATGATTGAGGAGAGGGATTTAGGTATTCCAAACAGTAACATCTGAAATAACTGCTGCCTCAAAAAGGAAAATCATTGGGATTGTGGCTAGCATCTCACTTAGGTATTGAGTCTTACCACATCTGTACCTTCTAAACATATGATGGTAATTTTAATTCTGTAATATACACCTGCTTCCAGGAAAATGATCCCTGGAATAGCTACTGAAAATTACCATATGGCCAGGACCCGCACTAAATGTATAAAGACATTCCCTATTCAACAGTATCAAAATGCATTGTTTCCTGGGAAAAATTATATATAGTGGTATCCAGAGCAATGTTATATGTAACCACAAAAAAAGGGGGAAACAACCTCAGTGCACAACACTAGAGGGATTAACCAAAATTTATACATCATAATATATAGCAGGCTGTTGGGTAGCCCTAAAATCATAAATTATTATTATGTTACTATTATCCTATTCATGACATCAGAAAATGCTCATTGTAATATTAAAGGAAGCAAAGTAACTGGGTACCAAATGACATTTATCATAATCCCAAAAATGTTAAAAAAATAAAAAGAAGCTAGAGGGAGCAGAAACTATATTAAAATATGTATAGCGGATTTTTTCAATCATGGAGTTATGAGTGACTATTATTTTTTTTAAGTTTCAAAATTTTCCACTGGACATACTATGTTTTTATACTCAGAAGGGGAAAGAAACCAATAAAAAGTATTGGATCAGTTTCCCATAGATATTGATTCAGTTATTGGGCTAAGGGAAGTTTTACTGCCTGGGAAGCTTTAATTTTCCCACTGTGCATCACTCCACAGGAGAAAAAATGTGTGCCCGCCTTTTTGTTTATGGGCACTGGGCAGGATGGTGCACCATTAAATCTAAGTGGAGACAATGATCATTATCTTCTAGGTGACCTGGAATGGGTGGAGATCCAGTAATTCTGTATATATTCTACCATGCAAACATTGAAAGAAGTCTGTCCTCATATCCTTCGTGGGAAATATGACCCTGAAAAAGGTTAAGGAGAAAGAAAAAAGGGTTAAACAGAGAGAAGTACACAACATAAACAAACAACAAAAAATATAAGGCCTATATGTTTTAACTTCATTACCTGTAAAAAGATACAGTATAGTATGTCCCTCTCGTGTGCACTAGAATATGTATGAGGTCATTAGTGCTTGCCATAAACGAACAGTACATGCAAAACTGTCTTTTCTAGCATTAGCACAATATGATCCTTTATTGAGCTTTCATTAAAAATTGGTATAGTAATTCATTATGCATTTATCTGATTTTAATCCTCTTTGGATTTGGTCAGGATGACAATACTTAGTGCTTGAGAATTCAGAATGAGAAGTATGAAAGCTCGAGATATATCTGCTTATTCACAACTAAGTAAATCAGCCTTTTAATCCTTTAATCTACTCTAGAAACTGAATAATTGAGCTAGAACAGGGATTGTTCCATCTGATTCAAAACATTTGTTGGAGGTCAGAGTCTCAGAAGAGAGACTTTTCATATGTTTATTTGCTCTAATTCACATAACTGGTACATTAAAATGAACAAATTAGAAACAGGCAACCAGAGGGTGTTGGATTAGCAGGAGTCTTAAAAGCTTTGCAGGAGGAGGCATGTTTAATTAGTATAACACACATTAGTAACAATTAAACATAGTCAAGGTCAGGGAATTAACCCTTTTACAATTTAAAGTTGGCATTTAAATTTTATATTGCTCTAGGCCCAGCAGAAATGTTAATTTATTTCAATGTAATACTCTGTTATACTGTTAGAACATTAAAAATCACTCTTTTTCATATCGCTATAATGCAATAATTTACAGGTAAGAAATCGAGGTTTTAGTTTCTAGAGATATCTGTTTAAGACTCTCGTAAATGTGAAAGTTCAGTACTCAAAGGAATGAAGATGCACATACAATTTCAAGTGACTGTGCTGTGCGAGCTGGACTCTTTCTGAGCTGAGTGAAAAATAGAAAGAAGAGACTTAAATAGTTGCTCCATTTCCTAATCCCACATCTTGTACCTCAATTGAAAGGGGTTAAGAGCCCATTAAATTCTCTTCTTGGTCCATAAGCTTCTTTTCAGTACCTTTCCCAGGTTGCAAAGAAAATTTCCTGAAGGTTAGCCATTAAAGATTACCGTACTCCTGAAAATCCTTGACGTATGTCTTGAAATGCAGGGCCATTTTAATTATCTATGGATGAAAGCCAGTGGTTTGACTTCAACTCACTTTTAGGTGTCTCTTATGATGTATAACAGCTTAGGGTTCTAAAAAACTGTCTCCCTCGTTGCAACCTAAGAAATACCATATTTACTCAGCTTTTAGTTTTTATTTCTCCCTATGTAGTTCATTACTACTAGTGCATCAACTCTGGTTTCTACAAATAATAGAGGAAAAAAAAAAACCTACACGTCTAAAACACAGAGGGTATGGATGTTATCTTTTTTTTTTTTTTTTTGCGGTACATGGCCTCTCACTGTTGTGGCCTCTCCCGTTGCGGAGCACAGGCTCCGGACGCGCAGGCTCAGCGGCCATGGCTCACGGGCCCAGCCGCTCCGCGGCATGTGGGATCTCCCCGGACTGGGGCACGAACCTGTGTCCCCTGCATCGGCAGGCGGACTCTCAACCACTGTGCCACCAGGGAAGCTTTGGGTGTTATCTTTTTAGTGTCCATAATGAAGGTACCAGCGGAAAAAGAAGGTAGAGATATGAAAGATATTGATCATTTATGTGTATGAAAATTTTCATATTGAATAGTGATACCTGATTTATGTTCCCAAACTTTTTAAAAAGATAGTTTTCAGATAGTAGAGAGATTACAGCCCTACCAACTATACTTTTCTATAAATTATATGTGTGATATATTTAATATGTATGAAATATATGTTTATTACAGAGTTGTCCTGTATTGTGATTAGTACTTGGTCTTTACAAGTTCAAAATAAGGAATCAATGCAAGGTGAATTGGGTAGGGGCATATGGTCAAAATAAGGCTTTCTCACATCTGAAGCTGCTTGTCTTTCACCTGGATGAATTCACCAAAGCCCAGGGTCTTTCCTTCAATTCTGTGACTTGAAAACATGAAATTTTTAGAATTCTAAGTACAATTTCTCTTCTCAAGGGAAGACTCACATTAAACCAGCAAACACAAACAGAATGTCAAGTTGTGAATGTAATGATAAACAAAAAAAATAAAGAAATCACAGTACTCTATATCTCTTTAAACTGTAGTCTCCCTTTAGGATGGGCAATCTGGATGTCAAAAGCAATCAGGATTCATAAACTTTTCTGTGTGTATATTATACCTCAATATAATTTGCAAAAACAAAGTGAAATCTCTGAAACCCAGGGTCCAGGAATCTACACAGTAAACAACAAGAACAATTCTCCTGGAACTTTGGGTGATAGTTCCTAAGGGCAAAGGGTAATAGCCACAGCAGTTGTCAGTTATGATTTGAAACTTTAATTTCTGAATCATAGATGCTTGCGTTTGAAAGGAACCTTAGAAATTTGGATGGATGGTTGCCCCCAAAAGACCTTTTGTTTTTGAGTAGTGAGGATGACTTTTTAATGATTTATGGCTTTTCTGGCAGTTGCCTGAGATAACTTTTCTTACTTCATTTGGCAAAATATTTGCTGGTTTTTCCTCTAAAGCAGAGGTCAAGATCTAACTCCTGCAAAACTTCTCCAATTATTTCAATCTATTCCAAAACTCCTTGACCCTACCAACCTCTCTTACTGGGAACATTTCAAAATAATTGTAATTTAAACTTGGAGTTACAGCTCTCTGGCAACATGACTCATATATTATCTTGCTGGACTTTCAGCTCCTGGAAACTCTGAAGTATTTAGCAACTGGATGCCATGTGTTTCTTTCAGGGTAGGTAGAGCTACTCTCTCACTTATCAGCTGAGTGATCGTGAGCAAGTTTTGAAACTTCTCTAAGCTTTAGCTTCCTTGTCTATAAAGTCAGGAAGTTAGCACCAACATGTGTAGTATTATTATAAAAACTAGGTGAGGTGTGTTGTGTGTGCAGTGACCATGGTAGGCATTTAGTAATACAAACAACGTTATCTCCATCCTTTATCCTTTAGTAAATATATTCCTACAAGTGTATAAATAATTGAACTAACACCTCGGTGGGATGGTGAGTTCTCAGATAACAAAGAATCCATTCTCAGCTGGTCAACTCTTACTCCCTCCATAATTTTGCTTGGGGATAAGAGGAAGGAGATTCAGAATGAAGCAGGGACAAGTCCCAAGAAATCTGTCCCTCAGAACCTTTCCACATTTGATCAGGTTTGTCATGTATCAGAGAGAATGTGGATTAGGAGTCCTGCAAATCTGGTGTAACTGTGATGCTGGTATTGATACATTATTTCCAGCTAGCATTAATCAGAAGTCCTAGTTTAAATGTATCTCTCTGCTTTCCTTTTTTTAAAACTTTTCTTCTCTGTTTTTAATGAATTCTCAAACTGTTAGTTTTTATTTTTTTCCTCTAGAGCTTGGTAAATAAAATATGGATTAAGGCATCATTCATTCAAATCCCTGGCCCTGCCACTGGCCAGCAATTATTCAACCTTTCCTTAGATCAGTGTCCTCATTTGAAAAATAGAATATTAGTATCTACCTCATTGGGCTGTTTTGAGTATTAAAAATGGAATAGTACATGTGTATTGGCATATTACAATAAAAATACAGGAGTTATTGTATTCATTCCCAAATTTTGCAGTGCTCAAAATACGAATGTTCCACAATCATTCAGTGAATTCAGGCCAATCTTGTGATTCTTTTTGTGCTCCTCACTTTTCTCCTTTAAACCCCTTTTCTTTCTTCTTTACTTCTTTCTTCTCTACATCTCTCTCTTTACCTTTCTCTCTTCCTATCTTCTGTTGTAGTCTTCCTGGTTTTTTGTTTGTTTGTTTTCCCTAAGAGTCATCTGCTTTGAAGAAGATCTCCTCTATGAAGTCTTTTCTGATTCCTTAGGGAAGATTTAATCTAAATTCCCCCTTTTTATTCTCCCATACAATTCCATGAACACTTTTACCCTGGCACTTATTTTAATGGCATTTTCTATTTATAAATGTCTTTGAAACACATACTGTAAACTATTTGAGGGTAATGACCATAGCAATTGTTGACACGTCTTAAACGTGCCTCATGTTAATTTTTGAGTGTCATCTGGTCTACCATCAGTGCTTCCCTCTTTCCTTCACCCAGTTTTCACCCTCATTTCCTTCTCCAAATTTGTCTCATTTTTCTACTTTCCCTTTTGCTTCTCTATTTTTGCCTTCTCTTTACCATTGCATCTGCCATTCTTCTTATTCTCCTTCTGACTTCATTATTATGGCCAACCAAAACCTTTTCTAGTATGTTCTCTGTCTTCCTTGCCTCTTCATTGCCATCCACAAACTCTTACAGAATATTCTTGGCTGACTCCCTTACTTCCTAGCATACCCATGTACTTCATGATCACTTTAGAACATTTAAAACGGTTGGAATTTTTAAAAATAGGTAATTATAATCAGTCTTCTTTCACCTCTAGCATAAGACTCTTCTTCCTCAATCTGACCATTCTTAAATCTAGAAGCACTCCAACTCATTGGTCCTCCTTACCCCCATGTCTAGGCCAAAGAACTTGTGAAATCTTAGCCCTGTTTAATACTTGAATTTATGAAAACATAAGAGAGCTAATTCTGCCTAAGGTCACCGAAGAAGAATAAAGATGCCGCAGATAAACATTTAGTCCAGTTTTATAATGGACTCTAAGTGCCTAGTTGAGTGCTAACCATTAACTCACTTGAACAAGAGGGAGCTCATGACACAAACTAACATGTTAACTCTGTAGAAACTTAACTTCACCATTCCTCAATGTAGCTCATAAGCTGCATCCAGTTAGCTTAAATAACATGAATGATGGATTTCCCTTTCTATATAAATTGGGAGTTTCTAAAGTTTTTGAACAACTCTTCGTACAGCTATTGACTACCACCTCTCTTGGTCACTGCAATAGAAAATGATGACTAAGAAACACATTGTCTCAATATCAGTGGACATAATGTTCTAGTATTCTACAAAAATCTCAAAATTCTTAATCTAAAAGATAGATCTGCCAATATTTTATTTCCTTATCCTTTGTTAATATAAATATCCAATCTATGAAGGTCTCAGTTTCCTTACTTAGAATATGAGGTGGATAGATTTGCTAATATCTAGGGACCTTTCCAATTTTAATATTCCCTGGGTATAAGGGCTGAGCCAAACACAATGGCTCCCTTAATAGTTAACCTTGCTCATGATGAAAGTTATCAGCAAGATCTACTTGTAAGAGATCAAACATTCATATCCATATATATTGTAGCACATTGACTTTTACAGAACTCAAAGTAACACAACATAGTTACATTCATAGACTTAAGGTCACTGTGGTATACTTTACAATTTTTCTTTTCCCTAGGAGGGAAGTGTAGATCGCTAGGAAGGGATTTCTTTCTCTGCCTTTTAGTAATGTGAGCCTTTTATTATCTCTTGGATCCTAAAAGATTGGTAGGGTTTTGGCAGGTGGAGCTTAAGAGAGACATTCCAGGTGGCAGGGACAACATGAGAAAGGGCAGAAGGAAGAATGGATTTTCAGAAAGACTTGATATCTTACATGATGAGAGCAGCGTTTCACAATCTCTGTCCTGCAGAACACTGGTTTTAGATGATGTCAATGTAGTTACAAGACAGAAGCATTTGGGAAGAGCCATACTCTACATCCCAACATGAAATTCAAATTTTACTTTGTTACATTATATACTCTGAAAAGTTTTGGAGGAAGGAATTGATTTAATTTTGTTTAGTTCAGTCTTACACTTACTTGACAAACCTATATTCAGCTGATGGGACTGTATTTTGTGAAAGGCCAATCGGAGAAATGCTGAGATGGAGCTTAGGATGATTCTGTGTTGGGACATGCATGAGATTATTTTTCTTACAATTCTTTACTGTTTGTCCTAACATTTGTTACTTTGCAGGATTCAGTTTTTTTGTTTGTTTGTTTGTTTTTTTTTACATCTTTACTGGAGTATAATTGCTTTACAATATTGTGTTAGTTTCTGCTGTATAACAAAATGAATCAGCTATATGTATACATATATCCCCAGGATTCAGTTTTAAGCCTTCTGCTTTTACTTGATTCATTGGGCCTCTTAGAAAGCTCAGCATTTCTGGGGGCTTCCTCTCTTACGTAGTTTCCAGGAGCTCCTGGCACTTACCACTGTTTCCTCTTGATTCTTTTCCTCCGACTCAAACTTCTTACGATTATGAGCTAATTGTTTTCTCAGCCTCTAGTGTCAAAACCAGCTACCTCACTCATCTTCATTGTCTCAGTTACAAGGTGCAATACTTCCTATGTTTATATGTGTCAAAATATAAGTCAGGGATTGATACATAGCATATGCTTAATAAAAATTGTATTTCCTTTTCTTCTTTGTTCAAAGGCATCCAAACACTGGCAAAGTTCTTAACTTGAAAGTAGAGTCATCTAATTTATTTAGCTCATCCACCCATCAATATTGAATATTCATCTTTTTTCTTACACATATTTCTTGTGTTCCAATAGTGACATTCTAGACCCCAGTGAGCACATTTATAACTTATTACTGCATTACTACCTTGGCTATTTCTTGACCAAAATTTACTTTATACAACGGACAGCCTAATTAACCTACTGGAGTTTTTTTTTTAATGTATGCATTCAAACAATAAATACCAGTTGCATTGATAATAACTGAATTTTTACATCTCTATGCACCCATGTATCCAACACCAGATCAAGATATTATAAAATATTTCTAACACCCTACAATGTTCTCTGTTACTTCTTTCTGTTCCATACTTGCCCAGGGTAACACCTAAACTGACCTCTATCGCCATATATCACATACATGAAACACACAGTGTGTATTCTTTGGTATCTGGCGTTTGGGTACATATCATTATATTAGTAGTTTATTCTTTTATTGTGTTTCCCTGATTTTTTAAACCTAGACATTCATATAGTGTCAAAGTACCACTGATTTCTTAATATTATTATGCTGACCTACATCTTCAGGGGCTTTCCACAGTCTTCCATCTGTCTTTCCACCTACTTTCTCTTCAGTCTAATTATGCTTCATTTAACCAACCTCAGCCAGCCTTTCCCCCATATTCCCCAACATGTAGCACTCCTCTGTTCAGCCAGTTTTGTTCCGTATTCCATAAGCCCTCTGTGCCATTCCTGACACTGTGCCTGTTCCCTGCCTGGAGCTTAGGAGAGGGCTTATTCAATTCAAATCCTACCTCTTCTAAGAAGTCTTCTCAGAAGAAGCCAGTGCTTTTTGGAATCCTTCTTTAATGAAATCCCATAGCAAGTGTAATCCATCCTCCCTGATCTGGTAATTAATTATCCATTGCTCCTATCTATAGTGTTTGTTTTTCTTATGTGTTGTTATTGTTTATATAAGCAGATTATAGTGACTTGAACCAGGAACTCTGTCATTTTCCTCTTCATTTTAGTGCAAGGATCTGTGATACGAAGTTAAACTCCTTTTCCCTCACTTCCCATTCACCCTCAGCACTTGTTAAACATAAAGTACAAATGAAACTTATTGGTTAACAGGTTTTTCTGGTCCTTGGTTCTGGTCCCTAGGTCTAAGATGCACTTTTGTAGTGCTAATTTGAGTGATTTCTTATTGTCACATAACTCAGGAATTAACTAAATCATTACAAATTTAGAAACATATAAGATATTATAAGAAAACCAGTGGATATCACAAGTTTAGGCCCGGGATAGAGTGTTGTACGAATCATAGTTTGGTGGGGCTCACACTTAATGATCGAGCCTTCCAATATTCCATTGTAGGTAAGAAAGAGGTATGCAAATATATGGTTAATATTTAACAGTGTTGATAAAGAGAAGAGAGAGAGGTACGACAGGTACTTTGAGAGCTTTTTGGAATTCATGAACAAATATGATAGGATGGGGAAAAAGAAAAACCGAGGGCTAACCTCCCACAAATGAACTCAGGAAAGAGAGAAGGGCTCATCTGGTATGCAGGTAGAGAGGTTTGACCTACAGAATCTTAGAAAATCTTAACAATCTGAGCAGTGTTGGCAAGAAGCAAACTAAAGGGCTAACAAAATTCTGCAAAAGTCTCACACAAAGAACTTTGGCATGGTGTTCATCATCTAGCTAATCCTAACATGCAGACATTTATGAGAGTAAAGTCAGGTCTTCGCCGGAGTGGGTTCCTTATTTGGGCAACTGGGTCAAACCAAGAAAGGCAAACATAGACTGCCAGAGTAAATAAAGAGAGGAAAAACAAAAAGAATGAGACATATTCATCAGTGATTTCCCCCCAGTATTCTTAGCCTCCACCTTATCTTCATCTTACTGGTAACACAAGAACTAGACTGAACAATCAGGTAAAAGGTCTCTACAGAAACTGAGTTAATATAGAAAATAAAAAAATAAAACATAAAATTGTAAATTTTCTTCCTGGGGGTAATTGAGATGATAGTTCAATAATAGCATAAGGTCAGGTGAAGTCTACAGAAATTTTAGAAAAGCTGGACAAAGTAAGAAAACATCTGTTCGCTGCCATCTGAATGTTAGAGAGACACCAAGACGTGGGCCAAGTTCTGGAGAGAAGGGAAACACAGATGCAAGCTTGACATTTGGTGCAGCTTTTCTCCTTGGGGCATTTGCTGATTCAAATCTTACAGCCTAGGAGCTGAAAAGCCAAGGAGTTCAAAAGACTCTAACCACAGAAGCCAAACGGCAAGAGCTCAAGCTAAAAGAAACTAATGGAATGACAAGCTAAGCATATTCTTAGTCTCACAGGGTGGGGGGAACCATTACATTTAAAGCCTAACAAATACAAGGGTACTTGGGAATAGGGAGAATCCAAACTTTCACATGGTAATCCCAAAGGGCAACACCCATAGAGCAAGGACAAGATGGAAATACACCAGTCTTCACACAGACTGAAAAACAGCTTTGAATGAGCTAAAACTGAGAATGGACTAAGGTTACCAGTCCCTATAGTAACTGTCTGCCATGGGCAAAAGTAAATCTTTTCAAGAGAAAGATAACAACATCCAGAATGTGGAGGTATCTTTATAGTTTCCTAAAATAAGTTAAGCCCAATTTTAATATAAAAAATAACTTGACATACCAGGAAAAAGACTAAATGATCAAAAGCTGAAAAAAAAAGGAAAGAAAGAAAAAAAAACACAATATAAATAGACACAAGAGGATAAGAGTTAGCAGGTGTTGGTTAAAAACAAAACAAAACCAACTATGATTTAACAAAGAAAATATACACATGGCAAATAAGCATATGAAAAGATGCTACACATTCCATGTCATCAGGGAATTTTAAATTAGAACAATAATGAGACACCACTACACACCTATTCAAATGGCTAAAATCCAGAAACAAATACCAAAGTTGGTGATGGTGCAGAACAACTGGAATTCTCATTTGTTGCTAACGGGATACTTGGCAGTTTCTGACAAAACTAAACGTACCTTTACCACACAGTGATCCAGTAATCATGCTCTTCGGTATTTACCCATAGGAACTGAAAAGTTATGTGCGCATAAAAACCTGCACATGGATGCTTATAACAGTTTCTTTCATAATTGCCAAAACTTGAAATCAACCAAGATGTTTTTCAATAGGTGAATGGATAAACAAATTATGGCATATCCATACGAAGGAATAGCATTCAGCGATGAAAAGAAAAGGCTATGGAGCCATGAAAAGACATGGGAGAAGCTTGAATGCATATTGCTAAGTGAAAAAAAGCCAATCTGCAAAGGCTACATGCGTATTATATGATTCTAACTGTATGAAATTTAGGAAAAGGCAAAACTGTAGAGGCAATAAAAAGATCAGTGGTTGCCAGAGGTTGTGAGGAGGGAGAAAAGGATGGGTGAAGCCTGGAATTTTAAAGGCAGAGAAACTACTGTGTATGGTTCTGTAATGGTGGGTAGAGGTTATTGCACATTTGTCAAAAATCATATAATGTACAAAACAAAGAGTGAAGTCTAAAGTAAAGCATGGACATTAGTTAGTAATAATGTATCAATGTGGGTTCATTAACTATAACAAATGTATTACGCTAATGTAAGATGTTAATAATAGGGGAAACTGGGTAGAGAGGTAAGAAGGTATGAGAACTTTGTCCTTTCTGCTTAATTTTTCTGTAAACCAGAAACTGCTCCGAAATAGTCTGTTAATTGAAAAAACAAATCTAGACCTGCATACAAAACTTGCACGTAAATCCAACCACAGCAGCATTATTCATAATAGCCCCAAAGTGGAAGTAACCCAAATGGCCATTTACTGTGAATGGATAAATGAAACACAGCCATAAAAAGAAATCAAGTACTGATACATGCTACAACATGGATGAACCTTGAAAACATGCTAAGTAATTGTATGATTCCATTTGTATGCAATGTCCAGAATAGGCAAATCTGTAGAGACACAGTATATTAGTGGCTGCCTAGGGTTTGGAGAAATGGGGGAGTGAGTGACTTATAATAGATTCTTTTTCTTTTGGGGGATGGATGAAAGTTCTAAAATTGATTGTGGTGGTAGATGCACATAACACATTAAACTGTACACTTTAAATAATATGGAAAGTAAATTACATGTCAATGAAACTATTATTTAAAATTATGATTAATGTATTAAAAAAAGGACAACATATACAATTTAAGCAAAAATTATCTGTGAAATGCAACCAAAGGTAAATTCTAGAATTAAAAAAGCTGAAGTTAAGCACTCAGAAGATCGGTTTAACAGTACCTTAGTCAAACAAAAGAAAGGATTACAAATGTCAATTAAAAAATAACTAAAAGTTGGAGGGGAAATGATGGAAAACAGAGAAATAAGTACATAAGACATATAGAGTATATATAAAATACCGTGTCCAGCCAGGCCCAAGTCACACAGCCTAGGGAGGAGACACACAGCTTACCTGAATCACAAGGACGTCTCCAAAGGAAAAATGAGATTCTGATGCCAGAAGTGGAAGGAATGAATTACAAAGAAAAAGAACAATGGTAAACTATAATGTAGATATACCTCAGTAAATACATAGGTTCCCTGTGGTTGTGATCTGGTACAAACAATAAAAAAGATGAGACTCATAGTGGAGGCTGCCAGATTCTGCTGAGGAAAATGTCCAGGCAAGAAAGAGTTTATTTATTTAGTTATTTTTTTAGAGTCCACATATAAGTGACATCATGCACTCTTTGTCTTTGTCTTATTTCACTTAGCATAGTGTCCTCCAGTTTTATCCATGTTGTCTTAAATGATAGGATTTTCTTCTTTTTTAAGGTTGAATAATATCCCATTGTACATATATATATATATACACACCATACTTCCTTTATCTATTAATCTACTATGGACACTTAGGTTGTTTCTATACCTTGGCTCTTGTGAATAATGCTACAGTGAACATGGGAGTACAGATATCTCTTCAAATAATGATGATGTTTCTTTTGGATATAGACTCAGAAGTGGGAGGGAGGAAGAACTTATGACACAAATTGATCATGTGTAAAAGACGCTGTAGGAATGAAAAAGTCTGAACACCTAGGAAGAGTGTGGAGTGTTTGGAAAGGTCATTGTTCAAGGTCATACATAATTTAAAATTATGACATTTCGTTGAACCTGTGTGCATGAAGGCTTGCTTATACTTCGGGATTTGAATTCAGTGCAAAGAAGTGTTGCTAAATTTTCCATCAACATCAAAAAAAGGGTGGAAATGTTTTTTCTTTTATTATGAAACTGGAGGAAAGGCAAGCTTTATAAGCAGCATGAGGCTCACTAGACTTTTCCCTAATGATAATGCGAATTTAGAAGAAGAAGGATCCAAGGCCATAGAACAATTTTGAAAGCAAAATAAGGCTGCTGAGTCTTCACCCAGTGTATGAGATGAAGTTTTAATGGCATACGATGAAGTGGCCATGACACAGCTGGCAGAGCTGGTGGAGTTGTTGAAAATGGCTCTTGAAGCTACAGGAATTGGAGTAGACATAGAAAAAGAACAAGGTATATCCAAAAGAGTGGAGGGACAAAATTAATAAAGAGAAAAGTCAAAAATAGAGAAGAAAAGCAGTAAACTTGACAAATAAAACCAAAAGCTTGTTCTTTAGAAAGACCAGTAAAATAAGCAATATTTGGCAAATATGGTAGAGATGGGACTAGCTATAAAACAGAATTTTTTTTTTAATTGCAAAAGAATACTGTGCTAGCTTTAACCAACACATTTGAAAATCTGGAGAAAATGGCTGATTATTGATAAGTTATATGCAGCCAATATTTACACATATTTTGAGTAGAGAATACAAGTAACTTTATGAAATTAGAAAATATAATCAAAGATATACACTTTAGAAAGACATCCGTTATTTTCCAATGTATTAAAAAAGCTAGAAGAGTCCTAATACAAAAATCAGATATGGAAAATTTACCCAAAAAGTAACTAGAAACACATTTCTTTTAAGATCTTATGTTCTAATGAATATTAGTAAGTAGATTCCAGCAACATATTTTTAAAAAGTCATTATGATCAAGAGGGATTTATCACCATCAAGCAGATATTTTAAAGTAGGATAAAGTTGGAATGAGGAAAGAAATGTCTGTATCCAATATCAAAACACACTCCAAATTTCAGTAGTTTGAAAAAATCTAATAAGCTATAACAGTACATCAGTATATTATTAAACCAGAATAGGAACCCATGTATATATGAGAAATAAAATGTAGGGTAAATAAAGTACAGGCTGTCCTCACTGTGGAACTACAACAAAGAAACAAGCTGAACTATGCAAAGTTGATCTTAATGATCGATGGGGAAAATATTATTGTTCCACGACCTTAAAATCTTTCTGACAGGGCTTCCCTGGTGGCGCAGTGGTTGAGAGTATGCCTGCCAATGCAGGGGACATGGGTTCGTGCCCCGGTCCAGGAAGATCCCACATGCCGCGGAGCGGCTGGGCCCGTGAGCCATGGCCGCTGAGCCTGCGCGTCCGGAGCCTGTGCTCCACCACGGGAGAGGCCACAGCAGTGAGAGGCCTGCCTACCGCAAAAAAAAAAAAAAAAAAAAATCTTTCTGACAAAACACTAGAAACTTTCTTGTTGCTTATAAAGTTATAGATAGACTTAAAAAAATTAGTAAACTTTATATTTAGTTAATACAGTACAACCAAAAACATTAGAAATATGGAGAATTAACATGTTTTATTCCATTGTAAAAAACTTGTTAGACGTCTAGTTTTGAGTCCAGCATGGAAGGAGCTTGGAAGTTGCCATTCTGTCCTAACAGGTAAATATCTGAACACACTGAAAAATCCACAATTCTTCTTAGATTCATTAGAGAAGTGAGGTCATAGGAAAAATCACCGTGCCCAAAATTAGAGAGGCAGACAGCAGATACAGAGAATAACATTCTACCAGAACAGAAACCCAAGAGCAGAAATCTCTGTGGACACCAGTAGTGAGGTAGGAAAACCTGAACTCTACTTGACGGATTGCTGGAGGCTTGTGTGGAAAGATCTGTGAAGTAAAAACTCCAGGGAAGCCCCTATCCTTTTGCGAGTTTTGTCTCTTGAGCTCTACCAGGTTGTGACTACCAGGTGACGGTCAAAGGAAACTCCCCCTGGCAGGGGGGAGGGTGAAAGGAGCAATTTTGAAATACACCAGAGCATTCTGCTCTTCTTCATAAGGCCTGCCCTCAGGAGAAACTGTTTTACCAAAGGCCTAACCTATGGGGTTTTGTCAGAGCCTAACTGACCTGGGGGAAGGGAAATATCCTACCCTGACCCATTCCAGCCATTGTGTTTCACCTAAGGGGAGGGAAAATACTGAGAGGCACTTGTGATGTTCATAGCTGAGGAGCACATGCTCATTATAAGACTGAGACCTAATCATAAGACTATGCAGTGCTTCTGTAACACAACATCACTAAAGAACTATGCACTGCAGTTAATTTCACCAGTATATTGTGTCTGGATTTTCAAGGAAGAGAAAAGTGAATCATATAAAATGCTTGATTAAAACCAGAAATGGCAGAAAAAGCGTGGAATATAAAAAAGGAACAAAGAACAGTGGCAATAAATATGAAACAGTAACAAATATGGTAGATGTTAACCCAGTGATATCAGTAATCATTTAAAATACCAATGGTGTAAATACACCAATTAAAAGGCAGAGATTGTCACAGAGGATCGATAAACAAGATCCAAATATAAGAAATCTACTTTAAATATGAAGGCACATATAGCTTAAAAGTAAAGGGTTGGGGAAAGCTACATCATGCTAACACTAATTAAAAGAAAGTTTGAGAAGCTGTATCAATTTCAGACAAAGCAGAGTGAAGAGCAAAGGAAATTATCAGGCACAAGGAGGGGCATTCCATAATGATAAAGGGGGCAATTCTCCAAGAAGACATAACAATTCTTCATGTTTAGGTGCCTAGCAACAACGCATCAAAATTCGTGAGACAAAAACTGATAGAAGTGCAAGAAGAAAGAGATAAATCCACTATCATAGTTGGAGGTTTCTATACCCCTCTATCATAAATGGACAAATCCATCAGGCAGAAAATCAGTACAGACATAGCTCAATTCAACAACACCATCGACCAAATGGATATAATAAACATCTACAGACTTCTTCATCCAACAACAGCAGAATACACGTTGTCTCAAGCTCACATGAAGTATACACCAAGACAGACCACATTCTGGGCCATAAAACACACTCTAACAAATTTAAAACATCAGAAATCATATAAAGTCTGTTCTCAGACCACAGTGAGGTCAAACTGGAAATCAGTAACAAAAACAAAGCTGGAAAATTCCAAAGTACTTGAAGATTAAACGGTTCAGTTCTAAGCAATACATGGATCTTGCTGTCTGTATGTGAACTGAATAACATGCACAGTGACCAAGCACCTACAGACTTTGAAAGAAGAGACCTGATTGTTCACCGATCATGATACACATCTGTTATATCCAGGGTGATTTGTGGACTTAAGAACTAGCTGTGAAGTTTGTACTTTATGCCCTTCCTCACAGTTAAAATGGCAGTAACTGAAATTTGATTGTTTTGTTGGCGTCCTGGGATTGTTTAACTAAATCATGGTAACTGAAATTCATGCATGGGCAACCTGTTCAGAGCGAGGACTGCACGTGCAGCATACATTTGGTAATATTCCATTGCAAGAAACAAATACCTAGAAGAATGTAAAATAAGATAAGAAATCATTTTCTTGTTATGAGGAAGTCTGTCCCTAAGCAGAACATGAATCTGAGATATCATAAAGAAAAAGAGTTGATTTGACTTCATAAAAATTAAAGAATTCTGCACAGTAGAAGGGAACCCAAACATAAAGATAACTGACAAACTAGGAAACATAATATAAACATTTGACCATGGATTTGGCCAACAACTCCTTTTCTTCACAGTAGTAGGAGGGGAAATCTCAGTGAGTCAAACCTCATGAATCAATAGATGAGAGGTTAGACTAAAGTTCTCATATGGTGTGGATTTAATTTTATGGAAGGCAAAGTACCTTCCAACAGAAGATGTGGAGTATTACCAGTCTTCTCCAGATCCTTGGCAATGCAAGTGGAGAAACCTTGAGTAACTCTGTGATAGATGAATCTCTTTTCTGTTCTACAAGAGAAGGAGAACAATCTGTCTCTTTCTCCAGGGCAGAGTTTCAATATTGTCTGTACCACTGAGCTTTGCAAAACATCGAAACGGACAGCCTTTAGCAAATCACTCTTAAACAATCAAGAGGGAAAGAAATGGAAAGGCTAATGAACTTGCCAATTACCTTTGTAGCCCTGACTGCTGAAAATAGCAATGATGGGAAATATGTGATGCCACATATGTGAAACTTAAAGAGCACAGAGATTCAAATGTAGTAGAGTAGGGAAGAATGCCTCTGATAACCCACCCAAGGTGAATTATTTATAGTCTCGACCGGGAAATGTTGATTAAGAAATGAGAGGATACAGGCAGGAGCAGCTCCTGAAATTGTGCCTAAATACCTCAAATATTCCTAAGGAATCCCGTGGACAACTGTGTCAGAGTGGAGCTGACAAATGGAGTATAATAAGCACAGAGATCATGCCCTTGTCAGCCAGCATACGGAGAGCATTACTGATCCTCAGCAAATCATTACTGATCCTCAGAAAAATGTACTGTGACTGGGTCTAAAACCTGACTGGAATTTTCCATAGATGTGTGATATTGGAGATGGGTTTGCAGCTGCACTTGCCAAATCACCTTTGCAAAGCACAGAGGGTCACAGCCAGAGGAGCAAAGGCCGCTCTGCTCTTTCTCAAGTAGAAAAGGATTTTAGACGTGCCAAGTTCTTTCCCACAAAGGATGGGGATAGCAGATTATGAATTAGTGATTAGTACGATATCTGTGATCCCTTGGGTAATTTCCATCTTGAAGCTGGGGTATAAAGACTCAGGTGTTGGGTGATGAGCCACAATCCCTCTGAACAGGTGCTTAATCAGGACTGGATAGGATGAATTCAGGCCTGGGCATCTGGCATCTGGTACCAGCCCTTTTTCTGGCAGGTTGCCTTTAGACATGTCCCTGACACCTTTGCATCTGTAGCTTTTCGTTATTGTTGTCTGGTTGTTTAAATATGTAAAATGGTGATAACACTCCTTGGTGACGTATTCTATGTTAAAAAACCTTCCATTACTCAGCGCACATCAAACAGTAAATGCTTTCTCTTAGTAAACCTGCCTAACAATTTTCTGAACTCTTCTGCTCTGGGCAAGAGTCCTAAATACACCAGGCAAACAAAGTGAAAGAGGAGACAGTACGTAGTGTTTTATTCAGTTGGGTCTTGATACCTAAGTGTGACTATTAACCAAGGATTATGCAGTAGTTAAGGACACACATTAAAGTTGTTTAGAGCGTGTCCTAAAGTTTCACGGCCAGAATTTAAATCTCTACTCTGGAAATTGTAGACCTGAGACAAATTACTTGCCTAAACTTCATTTCCTGCATCTGAGAATAATAGTATCTACCTTGTAGTAGACTGAATAATATCTTTGCCCCCAAATGTCCACATTCTAATTCCCAGAACCTGTGAATGTCACCTTAAATGGCAGAAGGGACTTTGCCAATGGATTTAAAGTAAGGGTCTTGAGATGGGGAGATTCTCCTGGATTACCTGGATGGGCCCAAATGTAACCACTGGTGTTCTCAGAAGAGAGAGGCAGAGGGCAATTTTACTCCACAGAGAATCTGATGCTGAAGTTGGGGTTGGATTGATGTGGCCAAAAGTCAAGGAGTGCTGGCGAGGAAGCAGATTCTCCCTTAGAGCCCCTAGAAGGGGGATGGATGGCCCTGTCAACTCCTGGTTTCAGCCCAGGGAAACTGGTTTTGGACCTCTGTCTTCCAGTACCATAAGAAAATAAGTGTATTTTGTTTTAAGCAAGCACATTTGTAGTAAGTTGTTACAGCAGCCATAGGGAACTAATGCGTACCTCATAGGAACTATTTCTCCAATTAAAATGTGTGACTGGAAACACACTTAGTGGCATGTCTGACACATGGTAGTTATGCTACTGTATGTCGTTCTTGGCAACTGAAGCCTTGGTTTTGAGGGATCATCAAAACCAGTACAATGGTTGCCATGTTTCTCCTTGTTCATCTTGGTGACAAACCTGTAGAGAGAGCTCCATCCTTTCCCACAGGACACCCACCCCTACTACTTAGAGGGAAGAGGTTATGTCTCACTTAAGGCACCTTCGTCTTTTCCTTTCTACTTTTTTTCTTTTTTCATTAATCTTCATCCAACTGGCCCCTCTAAATTTTAAAGAAAACAAAACCATTTCTCAGTGGATTCAGATACTACCCCAAGTTAATATTCCAACCGAGTTCTTGTTCTTCCGGGTCTCATCACCAGAAACTTCTGAACTGAAATCCTCTCTAGTTTCTAGGATCACTCATTTTCTCATTTCTCCCTTCTCCTTTTAGTTCAGAGTCTTGTCAACTTAGTCCCTTCTCTAAACACAACTTATAATACGGTGACACAGCAAAGCGATGAAAGTCTAGATGGTCTGGTTTTAATCCTGGGTTTTTGCCACCTACTTACTGTGGGACATTAGACAAGCTATTCAACCTCTCTGGGACTCAGTTTCCCCCCCAAAAGGCGAATATCACGTATAATGCCTACCTATAGTGTTGCCATTATGAGGATTAAGTGAGTTAATATTTGCTAAGCACTTAGAATAGTACTTGTTGTAGTCTAAGCACTACAGTTGTGCTTGTAAATAATAATAAATGCAATTCCAAACATATAACTTACTCAACTTCCTGTCATAACTTTGAGATATTTATTTGGTGAAATCAATAAAATCGTGTTTCAAGGAAACTGAAAAGTATTTTTGAGCGATTGTCCACGTGGCTAGCTTAGATATTTCACCACAGTCAGTGTTTCCAAGTTTCTATACAACAGCCTGGGCAAGTCCTGTAGCAAACTAGAAATTGACGGAGCTCGTGTTTTGTACCCTTTATCTCAATGTCCCCCCCAACCCCAACCAATCCCCGTATCTGTAGACATAAACTTTCATTTGTCCTCCAACTTCTGAAAACCTACTTTTAGGAAAGTCTCTGATCTCCAACTTAGCGTGAATTTAAGACAAAAGTACTATTTGCCTCAGAGAGACAACTTTTCAAGAGTGGTTTTGTTTGGTTTGGTTGTTCTGTCTCTCCCAGCCCCTCAGCCGTGGACTAATCCAGGAGATCCGTATTATGGCTCTACCACTTTGCACCTGTGGGATTCTCCGAGCCTCGGTTTTCCTACCTGCGAGGGGCATCTGAAAACCGTCTGGATTTCAACCAGTACTCCAAGTAATTCTGAGGCAGGTAGTCCTTATTCCATATTGAGCCAAATACTGGTCTAGGCCATAAGTGAGATCTCAGCAAGGGCCTCACGTATCTCGTAAGATTAAAAATTTTGTATGGCGCTTCAGGCTAAAACTCTGGTTAGTAATAAGCAGGGTATTTTCCCTGCATATGTCTCACAAGAATTAGAGAAAGTTCCTGTCCTGGGACTGCTGAGAGGACCACGCCCAGCACTGTCTCAGGTAAAGTATGAAGTGCTAGTCAGGCAGCCTCACTACATCACATCACCCTGGGTTCACGGCAGTGACTGGCTCAGGGAGGGCCTGGGCAGTCTCATAATGGTCAAGGGCTGTTTCTAGATCTCTAAAAAGAAAATATTTAGGACAAGAAAGACATGCATCCGTGAGTCTGAAATTCTCAAATCTTCCCCAAGCCACCTTCTCATTCTTGAGAGACATATGCAGGGAAAATACCCTGCTTATTACTAATCGGAGTTTTAGCCTGAAGTGCCATATAAAGTGTTTAATCTTACAAGATACGTGAGGCCCCCCTTGGTGAGATCTCACTGATGGCCTAGAGCAGTATTTGGCTCAATATGGAATAAGGACTACCTGCCTCATTATAACCTGGAGTGCTGGTTGAAATCCAGATGGTTAGCTCTCCCACAAAGCAGGGAAATTAGGGTGATGGGGCCAGAATTATGCATTTTTCCTAATTAGTAATTAGTCATTATTTCTGGCCTAGCCTAAAAGCAATTTGGTCCCTTTTCTTTTAGGATCTCATCCTTACTTTGTTCTTACAGCTTCCAAACTGAGTAGGGAAGCGACGAGGGTTCTGGCAAAGGATTGGACCCAGCCAAGGAAACAATAGTGAATTTGAAAATTTAAAAAATAATTTATTATGGGCAAATAATGCAGGGAGAAAAACAGAAGAAGTTGGGTCAAATTTTAGGAAAAGTAATGAAATCTTGTGAGAAGGTAATAGTTGAAGTATAAAGCAAACTAGCATATAGCATGAGTTTAAATAATTGATAGTAAAGACAGAAGTAAGGGCGTCATACCTAGAGAGAAGAAAATACAGTCCTACCAGGACTGAGCAAAACTTAAATAGTTAATATAACTTCTTGGTTTTCAACCCTTAGTGTCAACCTGTAGATGAAACACAGGACACTTGGCTGTGATTGCATAAGAAAATGTAAATGTTATCAGCACTGACAAACGAAACAAACATGGTATTGACAGGAGGTGAGGTGTACAAGGGGAGAGGAAAGGCAGAACTGTAGGTGCGCAAATAGTCTCACGCAGAAAGAAAATTATGAGATTAGAGTGAAAGTTGATACGATAAGAAAGTTGATACTATAGCTATATACTATAGCTAATATTTCTTGAGAGCTTCTGCGTGTTGGATACTAAAGGTTGCAAATGCCTAATTATTATTTGCATCATCCTAAGCAACTCCATGCGATGGGGATCATCCATTTCCTCGGTTTACAGGTGAGGAAACAGAGGCCCAGTAAGGTTATATAAATTACTCAGGATTGCAGAGCTATCTAGTCGAGGAACAAAGCTTCCGAGCCAGGTGGTCCACGTCCAGAACCAGTGCTTTTAGCTACTATGCTACCACTTCTCCCATCAATAAAGCTAGGAAAACTACATGAAGTTACAGAAGAGAAGCAGCATGAGTAATGACATGAATATGATGTATTGAAAAAGAAGAGTGATGAGTAGTAGTGGGGGTAGGAGTTGATCTTCCTCCTTCACGTTAGGGTGTTAAAATTTATCTAAAATGGGTATAGCAGGATACACATAATGTTTAGAATTATGGGGGTAACATTGAAGTAGCGAAGAGCTGTCTCTGGAGAGGGGAACAGGGGTCAGAAGGGTTGAATTTCAGTATTATTTGAGTTGCTCTCATGTTCATGTATTATTTTCATAAAAAAAGAAAAGTATATTTTTATTTATTTAGAAATAGCTTCAACTGTGTAAATGCATCAAAACATGAAATTCAAAATTATCTTTAAATCTCTCACACATTTGTTAAATGCTTCCCTTATCAGGATCGTTCCTTTCAGCTCTGAAGGCCATTTTTCAAAAACAAAAAGCCAAGAAGTATAAACTTTTAAAATTAAAAAATTGTCCCTGGTAATATTGCCAGGCACCACAGAGAGCAGGTGTGGAACTATTAGAAGCAGACTGGATTTCAATCCTGCTTCTGGGAGGCAGTTCTGACTAGAAAGGGCAGGAGATTCTCTGAAGCCAGGTAGCAGGAGGTTTTTTTTGTTTGTTTTTTGACTTTTGTTTAAACATCTTTATTGGAGTATAATTGCTTTACAATGGTGTGTTAGTTTCTGCTCGATAACAAAGTGAATCAACTATACGTATACATATATCCCCATATCTCCTCCCTCTTGCGTCTCCCTCCCACCCTCCCTATCCCACCCCTCTAGGTGGTCACAAAGCCTGGAACTGATCTCCCTGTGCTATGCGGCTGTTTCCCCCTAGTTATCTATTTTGCATTTGGGAGTGTATATGTGTCCATGCCACTCTCTCACTTCATCCCAGCTTCCCCTTCCCCCTCCCCATGTCCTGAAGTCCATTCTCTACATCTGCATCTTTATTCCTGTCCTGCCCCAGCAATCCCACTACTGGGCATATACCCTGAGAAAACCATAATTCAAAAAGAGTCGTGTACCAAAATGTTCATTGCGGCTCTATTTACAATAGCCAGGACATGGAAGCAACCTAAGTGTCCATTAACAGATGAATGGATAAAGAAGATGTGGCACATATATACAATGGAATATTACTTAGCCGTAAAAAGAAACGAAATTGAGTTATTTGTAGTGAGGTGGATGGACCTAAAGTCTGTCATACAGAGTGAAGTAAGTCAGAGAAAGACAAATACCGTGTGCTAACGCGTATATATGGAATCTAAAAAAAAAACAACAAAAAAGCTTCAGGAGCAGGAGTTTTGATCCTCTGGAACCGTAACAAACAACTCAGAGTAAATCAGTCAGTCGGCTGGGTGCCTGGAGGAGTCTGGAAGCTTCGCTGTGATGGTGTTCTTTGTTTTTACAGGTCTAATCTCATAAATGTTACACTAGGCTCAGTGCTGTGCATTTTTAGGCTGAGTTATATTTTTCCCTGTGTGTACTTCATAAAAGTAAGCACTTTTATGCTCCCTTTAAAGAGGGGATCTCCATTTGAATTGTCAAGTTATAGCATTTGAAGGAATTCATTAAGCATACATATACGTGCAGTATGTCCATCTGTCATCAAAGTCTGTCTGTCTGTCTTATCTATCTATCTGTATCTACCTGTCTATCCATCTATCCTTATGTATAGAATAATAACAATGGCTTATAAGTCACTTCCCTACATTATTTTATCCTTCCAAACCTCTTGAGAGGGAAATAGGCCATAGAAAAAGCACTGAGTCCACTTAAACCCTTGAAGGTTGAATTAACTGGTTGTGATCACACAGTCAGTAAATGGTGATGCAGGGAATTCAGCACACGTCTCCTCTGTCCTCCTTTCCCCCTTCCCTCCCTCCCACTCGCTGACTCTATTCCATCCACATTATTTACTAAGTCTTCCCTGAGGACACTGGCATCCTTCCTCTGGGCCTTGCAGAGGTTATTCCCATGATCTGGAATGCTTTCCCCTCAGATGTGTGACTCATCTGCCTCCCTCTATACTGTTCAGATTCCACCTTCCCAGTAAGACTTATCCTGTCTACCGTTTACGTTGAAAGCCTTTCTTCTCTCTGCCCACAATCTCACCTCACCATATATTGCTTAATCTCCATAGCATTTATTACTGGCTAATCTACCAGATAATGTACATGGGTTTCTTTTCTCCCCTCCAACTGGAAGATAGGCTGCACAGACTCAGGAATTTTGCCATTATTAAACCTAGTGGAGGCCCAGCAGAACTCTAGGGTCAGCCTGAAGTGGGCACAATTATAACTCTTGTGATTTGATATTTTAGCGGTTTAGCTCAGAGCCAAGCCAGTTCTTAAAGAGGATCTTTTCTGTTATTTTAAGCACCATGGTAAATTTTAGGTAAACTTAAATTTTCAATAATTACAGAACAGGTAGGAGCTCTTCCTTTGTTTCTCCAGACACATGAACCTGGATGCCAAATCCATCCTCTCCGGGTGGAGTGGGAGTATATGACGATGACTGGCCTGAGTCTGAATTGAATAAAAAGATGCCCCAAAAGACATTTAAACATTTTCAAAAACTAAAATCATGAAGTGTGGTTCCTTATCACACATCAGGGATTATCTAGCCTCCAGTGTGGTCCGAGTGGTGAGGGGACAGACACATATAGAGAAGCCAGGGTGAGTCACCCCATCTCTCCCTCCTCTGGACCTTAGTTCCTCCTGATTGTCACTCGTTACACTGAAAACAGATTTCAGGACTCAGCACATGCAGCCATAACGTGTGCCTAATTCCACATCCCAGTCACTGGGACACAAAATTTTGGGGCCTTAAGTCTGGCTCACACATCACCACTCACATATGTCAGTTCTTCCTCTACAGCTGAGTCAGTGAGTAAAGACACAAACAGAAGCAGATTAATACGAACAAGGTTTTATTGACATATATATATATGTATATATATTTATGTATATGTATATATATATACATAAAGCTGGGAAAGAGAAGGGCCCATTGAGGCAAATGCATAGGGGGAGAGGAAGCATCTGAAAGCAGCAGTGGGCATCCTGCCAATTCCAAGTCTAGGGAAAACTGGCCAGGAGCTTGGTTCGGCCAAGTTAACAGTCCAGCCAGGGATGGCACAGTGGATACAGGCAGCTCTCTTCCATTCTCCTAACTGGAACTTCTCAAGTCTGGTGTAGTTCTGAAGTGGGCTCATATGCCCCTCACCCTCCAACACACACACACACACACACACACACACACTCACACTCACACTCACACCACACACACCACACACCCCCCACACTCACACACACACTCTCTTGCACACCCCTGAGATATGGTCCTGCGGCTTGCTGTAGGAAGAGAGGAGGTTAAGTTTCACTTAAAGGGGCTGAACCGCTTTCCAGTGAGGCAAAGTCCATTCATGGTTACACACAGTTTGCAGAATAAGATCTGCTCTTCATTTGTTGAGTTTCTTCATAGAAGAAAAGAATTACCTGGTGGCTCCTATGAAGCCCTGGGCAGGTTATGAGGCTACCAGACTCCTATGAGCACAGGCACAGCTGCCCTGACCAGGGGACTCCAAACACAATGCTGGCTCATCTAAGTCAGAGGGGTGTCCTGACTTGGGGACCCCAGTGTTCTTCCTGAGAGTAGAGGTTCCTCTCTAAATATGGATGGTGCTGTCCCCCATGGCACCACCTGGGTTTTGGCTAGGGGGCGCCCCAGGTGCCTTGTATTAATGCAGCACCAGAAGTGTATCCAGTCACAGCAGGTGTGATGCTGTCCTCCATGGTCCCCCCCGCCCCGTTCTCTGCACAGATGGGTACCAAGTCTGATGGCAGTTATTGACACAGGGCCTCCCAGCACCAGTGAGATGTTGTTCCCTCCATCTGTACCACCTGTGTATTGGCCAGGTGGGTCCCAGTTGTAAGCGGGAATACCAGGTTCTCCAGTCATGAGAATGATGTTCCGTCCTATACGACCACCACCTGCGTTGTAGGCAGGTGGGCCTCTTGTGTTTGGAAATAAGGTAGAACTAGAAGTGTGTTGAAGCCCACGGGTGGTACCCACACTTGCAACTCCAGCAGATGTGGGGTGCTCTGATGGAAGGTGGAAACTGACATGTCCCTTGACAGAGATTTCTTCTCCTTGGTGATGGAACTTTTAAATGTAGGTTTTCTATGTCCAGATGGGCCCTGGGTACAGTAATGGAAGGTGGCCTCGAATCATGGGGATGGTGTTGTCCCCTGCCATCACCATACCACCTGTATTCAGCCCAGATACGCCCCAGGTATTTGGATTTAAGGTGGAATCAGGTATGTTGCCAAATGCTGAGATGATGCCTGCCCCTCCTACTGCAGCAGCCTTGCTGTGGTCAGGTAGATGGCAGGTTATCTGGCCCAAAGTAGGAACAGAAGTGGTGCTGGGTGCCCCACTTAGTCCTGCCCCAGAGTTAAGTGGTCTGGATGCCTCTGAATGAGTGAGGCCTGGGGCTGACACACCGACTCCAAGGCTCCCACCAGCCTTAGGGGCTGCAGGTCCCATGAACAGTGGGCCCAGTGTGGTATTGGCAAAGAGCGAGCTACTGTCCCCAGTACCGGGCATCCTGGTGGCAACTCCAAACCCAGTAGCAATGGATACAGCCCTGGGGAGAATGCCTGGATTGTCGCCAAAGGCTGGCTGCGTGTTGATGGTAGTGGCGAATAGGGAAGCTGGCAAAGCTGACTGCACGATGCTGACTCCTCGCGGTGGCTGGGCTGCAGGAGAGGTTAGGACTTTACCTTGTGCTGGAGCTTCTGGGTTTCCCAATAGAAAATAATCGTTAGGCCTCTGCCCATCGTTGGCCCCCAGTGTGGCCTAAGCCGGGAGACTTGGGTCCAAGAGAAGCTTGAAGTGTTGGTCTGTCTGTTGGCCGACGTTGCAGGAAAATGAGTCGAGGCATGGGGCTGAGGCATTGCTACCACTGGGTGGTGTGTTCTCATAACTAGGAACAGCCATGTGAAATGGGTATTGGTCCTACCTGGAGACAGGGGCAGACTGGAGAATGACAGCGTAAGAAGGAAGTGTGGGGTCCATAGCTTCGGTGTCAGAGGTGCTGCCTGCTGAAGCACTGATGACGGCCGAAGCCGTAAATGGGGGTCTGGGGAAAACAGGAACACCAGGGAGAGAGGCTCTCTGCTGCCCATCAGAGGTCCCAAATATGGGCTGAGGGTTGGTTTGGGGGCCAAAGGGATGGTTGAAAATTGGGGTGGCACAGGGGATCATCGGCACAGGTGAAGTGATGAACACTGGTACCCCTGCAGGGTGCCTCTGCTTCACCCTGAAACCTGGGGGAGACCTAAAAGTGACAGCTTGGGGAGGGTCAGGAGTGTCCATGTCAGTGACATCAGGATCTATAGTAGGCTGGAAGGTCAAACTTGCAGATGCCATGACCATGCTGGTGGAAGGGATTGCCATAGAAGTCATAGGCTTCCCAGTTAAAATAGGGGGATTGATGGTAGGGACTGGAAGAGGGGTAGGTAAGTGTAAAGGAGGGGTAGATCTACACAAATGGGTGTTGGGGGTTCCTTTTCACGGGACGGTGGCTGGAAGGAGAAAGCTAGGATGCTAGGAGGTGTGGGGAGGTCAGAAATAAGAGGTTGTGGCTATGACTGAATAAAAAGGGCCTTCATTCTTCTTGAGTGGAATTCCCAAAATGGGATCGGAAGCTGAAGGAGGAAGAGAATCAGCAGGAAGAGCAAGAGGAGGGGACTTAGGGACTGTGTTTCTTGTTTCCTGATCAATATTAGGTGTCGGGGAAGGTGGAGGGACAGACAGGTTGGGGGACCTGGAATATAGGTCGGCCAAGTCAGTGGTAGTAGCAGGGACCTCCAAAGTGTGAGTGGCCAGGGGCAGGGAGTCTGCAATCTGTGAGGCAGGTGTGGAGAGAGAAGGGGCAGGCTGAGGGGCACTGCAGTCTTCCTTGACCTTCCTTGACCTTCCTTGTATTCTTCAGGATCTTGTTCCACTGACACTCAGTGTTCTTCTCCAAGGTGCCTGGGTTTTTGGCAAGAGCTAAGCACGGAAGCTTAGGGGCCGGGGGCAGCTCACCTTGATCCCATGCCAGTGGCAGGGTCGACCTCAGCCCCGGCAGTGGCAAAAATAGCGTCAGGGGAATGTTCCGCTTGCAGGGCCTACTGCTGGTAGATCCCAGGGAAGCGGAGCTTCTTGATGGGGTGTCTGAAGCTTTTTCACGCTGCAGCTCCTTCCCAGACATCAGTGAGTGTGGCGAGCTGGGCCGGTGGTCTTCACACAGCACTTCTTTTGTTTGTCTCTCCAGCAGCAGGGAGCAGCGTGTGGTTGGGGCAGAGGACACCGTGGCATGGGATTCAGGCTTTCAGGGAGGCAGGGCATCTCCAGGATCTGCATCTGAGCAGATGACGGCTTTCTGAGGAGGAGCTCATTGGAGACATCTGGGCGTTCTCACTCAAGTTGTCTTCTGGGTGCTCGGGAAGGAAGTCCAGAGGCTCAGGATCGCACTTGAAGGAGGTGAGGACTCCATGCGTCTCCTGGGGCCTAGATGTCAATGGTATATCCCCATTGCTACGGTGGCCCTTCCAATCGTCCTCTCCTTCGGCCTTTGTGTGATCCTCCATCCTTGCCATGCCTCGTTGGGGCTCTTCTTGGACCTTCACCTCACTCTCCTTTGGGCGAGGAAGTGGGAGGTGACTGGATGGTACCGGCTTCCTAACCTTGACTAGCTGCTCAGGTGGTGAACGCAGGAGGGTAAATTTGCCCCCCGGTGGAGGACTCTTGATGATTCTCAAGTGGCTGAACATCACGGAATTATGAGCAGACAGCTCGGGCTTCTTTGGCCAGTCCCTCCAGTTCACCAAGGGAAGAATCCGCAGATGGGAGTATCTGGCCTGCTGAATGGGATACTGCCTTTTTGGCACGATGCAAAAGCCAGACGATGAAGGCACTCGATCTCGGTGGGACAGCCTGCGACCAGGGCAGAAGACAGGCGCTGGAGCAGCCGGGTGATCCTGGTCAGATGTGGCAGCCTCCCGGGAGGGCAAAACCAGCTGGTGACAGCCCACCAGGGCCCCACGGCGGGGCCGGCAGCGGAGCCAGCGCGGCAGAGCCAGGTAGGAAATTTACAAAGTAAATTGTCCCTGTAGAACGGGTTGTATGCCAAGCGATCTGAGAATAGAGTGTGAAACTGGGAGAGCTTCTCCCTAGCTTCTACCCCCTCTCGAGGTCTAGCACTCACTGGATGCTGGATGGCTCAGTATGGCGCTTGTTATGTGTCCATTGTATTTTCACAGATAAAGGGCAGGCGGGGCAGGGGGTAGGACGGGTGGGGGGGTGGCTCACACAAGCCCAGCCCATGGAGAAACCCTGGCCCAAGGGCAAAGGGCAGGGCCCCGAGCCTGACCCCTTCTGGACTTTCTAGTGGCTGGGGCTTCTCGCTGTGGGTGGCAGGTGTTTGGCACAGGATGGGCCACCATGCGGAGACTGTTGGGGACTGTGGAAGCCTTCTCCTCCAGAGCTCACCCTGCCTGGGCACGGCTCTGCAGGCCCCTTAGCCCTGGGTATGTATCGGCCGGCCCTTCCCCGCCAAGGGGCCCAGAGGCCAGAACCTGCTCAGAGCTGAGTGCAGAAGGTACCCAGAGCTTGCCAGGGTGTGACCCACCTCCTCCGGGGACCTCCCCAGCTTCTCTGCGAGGCCTGGAGACGAGCGCCTTCTCCAGGGCTGCTCAGCTGCCAGCATCACCATGAGCCAGGTGGCAAAGGTTTCTGAGCAGGAGATGCAGAGCCCTGCCCCGACTGGATGCTGCACCCCACGATGTCCCTTCTTGGCAGATAGCTTCTTTCTTCACTTCTTTTTCAAAATTTGGTGAAACAACATTTAAACCTTCGACTGTTCTTCAGGGTGTACAGATGGTAGTGGCTTAGCCGGGATTCGAACCAAGCCTGTGTGATTCCAGAGCTCGTGCTCTGGACTGTGGTGCCTTCTTATCGTATATGCTTCATGTGTTACTATATTTTTTTTCCTTGTAGTCCTTATGGTACTTAGCCCTAAGTGCCATACCTGCAATGAACACATACACTGTCCTGTAGGAGGTCTCCTTTTGTTCAATTCATGAATTGGTCATCCAACACACTGGGTTCTAGTCTCAGAAGATACAGGTCAGGAACCACCAGTTGTCAGCATAGCACCACCCCTCATTTCTAATTGAGACTTGCAGCCCAGATTTTCCCTTTGGTCTAGTTTGAAGGATCCAGATATGTACAGATTATATTCTAGATAAATCATGGGCTATCGTGAGAGAAATTCACCAGTGAATTATTCTGTATGGATTAGAAGCTAGTTTTCCTGGCCTTCCTGGAGTGTATCCAGTAAGGCAAGGCATCTCATTCGTGTCTAGAAAGCAAATATATCATTTATTGAAACTTCATCATGGAGCGATGTGTTGGTTTAAAGTACGATCAACACAATTTGGTCATTGTGAGTATGCCAGCTGGGTCTACTCTCTACTCCACCTATGTAACTGTAGAGATTCTTAGGCCCAAGAGAGGAGACATACCCTTGGGTGTCTAGGACAAAGGAAACGTGTTGTTTTTCATGAGCTGGAAGCTTCAGCATGGCAGGAAAAAATTGAAAAATCCTGGTCTACACATCACTGTGCCTTGTTTGAATCTTGTTTCTTTGGCTTGCTTCACTGGAGTGTTTTCTGTCTCCTGGGGCTGACATTGTGTGTTATATATCAGGCATGTGACATGTAGAAGTTTCAGAACCCAGAATCATATAGATCAGTAAAAGTTTATTTATATATTTTAGTTTAAAATCTATTTAAAATAACACTGGGCATAATTCATATATTACAAAATTAGTTTGACCCTCTGCTCATGAGATTCTTTTTATGGTATGTCAAAGCAAATTTGGACTTCCATCGCCAATAAACTTTGAGGTTGGAGGACACAAAAGTGTTTGCTCAGACCTAAATTCTGTCTAAAAAAAAGGGTAAATATTATAAGCCCTTTCTAACCTCTCCAGGAGCAGAAATGATTTACAGCTGTGGCATTTAACCACAATTCCTTGATCTCATTTGAGAAGAGTTCGGTAAGAAACAACCTCTTGATTTTTGTTTGTTTTGTTTGTTCCCTGTGTTCTTGTCTTGCTTACCAACAATCCATTGTAATTCATGAGTTAGTATGGCAGCAGGCTGAGTGTTCCCTGGAGCTCATTAAATGAACTTTTTTTCCTAAAGTGAATTTTTTTTTTTTTTTTTTTTTTTTTTTTTTTTTTTTGCGGTACGCGGGCCTCTCACTGTTGTGGCCTCTCCCGTTGCGGGGCACAGGCTCCGGATGCGCAGGCTCAGCGGCCATGGCTCACGGGCCCAGCCGCTCCGCGGCATATGGGATCCTCCCAGACCGGGGCACGAACCCGTATCCCCTGCATCGGCAGGCGGACTCTCAACCACTGCGCCACCAGGGAGGCCCCCTAAAGTGAATTTTTTCTCCTTGTTTTCAGCCCCTCTTCTTTCCTCTGCCCTTTACTATAACCAGAGTTCAGCAAAAGCTGACTGGCTTTGTGCAGACCCTACTTAGGGTAATCTTTTCTTAATTATTTTATTCATCGCTCCGCCATTTCATTGTTTGCCTTCTTGAAATGTGTTGAAATCCTTCTGTGGTTGATGGCTTCCACAATGTCTTGGCTTTTATTGGTTTATTAATTTTGGTATTTCTACACTTTTATTTAAATATGGTTTCAGGAGGAACACAAAGTAAATATGTTTCCTAGTCTGCCATCTTGAGCTGAAACTCCGTGTTGATTTTAGCATCCAGTGTTCCCATGGAGAAAAACCCAACCTTGGCATTAATAGATGTAACACTCAAGATGGCAGCTTTTCTTGAGCAATCACTAAGGATTTAATAACTATCTCATGGAGTTGATTTGAGGATTAAATTAGATAATGAACACAAAAATGCTTTGTAAGGTTTAAAAATCTATAAAAATGTTTTTTGTTATTATTTGATTTGTTGCTATTTCAACTTTACTTGATAGTTGTTTATGAGCTTGCTTATGTGAGAAAATGCCTTCTGGTTTATTGTTTTGAAAGCCACATTATATTTTTCAATAACTCAATGGAAATGGCATCATTTGTAAAGGTTAAGGGTGAAGGCACAAGTTTCTTGACACCTGTCACTTTACGATGTTTTCAGGAACTAATTTACTCACGTATTCTTCTTCCAAATTTTGTTGAGGACCTACTACCAGCCAGATGCCTTACATCAGGTGTTGGAAAGCATTTTCTGGATTTTAAATGTCTTAGGCTTTGTGGGCCACATGCAGTTTCTGTAGCTTCTTCTCCTCTTTCTTCTTCAACAACCTTTCAAAATGTGAGAACCATTATTAGCTCACAGTCATACAGATCCAGGCTGAGAGTCTGATTTGATCTGTTGCCATTATTTGCCGATCTCTACTCCGCGTCTTGACTGAGTTAGGAGGCACATTTTTGAGTAAATCACTTCTTTGACTCAACTGTTAGTCTTCTGGGGCTTGTCCTTATTCTCCTACAGTCTCTAATCAAGATGGCATCCAGAGAGATCCTGTTAAAACATAAATCAGATCATGTCAATCAAATCTCTTCAATGACTTATTCACAGGAAAAGTAAAGTCCTCAACGTGCCTCCACAATGGGCCTCTGTTTCCTCTCTGACTGTTTCCTTCTCCTCTCCACTTTGCTCGCTCTGTTTTCCACACACTGACATCCTTTCTGATCCTTGGATACTCCAGGCCCACTCTTGCCTCATTGCCTTTCCATCTGACTCTTCCCTCTGCTTGTACTATTCATTTCCCAGATATGCACCTTACTCCCTCCCACAACCTTAAGTTCCCTCTTAAATTTTATCTTCCCCATGAAGCCGACATTGGTCACTTAGTTTCAGATCGCAGCCTCCCCCTACCAGCTAACAATCTCCATCTCCCTTCCCTGCTTGCTGTTTTTCTCCAGCACTTACCTGATATACTAGTTATTCTATCCATTTATTTAATTTTTATTTACTATTTATACTTAGGATTTTATATTTGCTTATTTACTTTTGTCTCCCCCCCTCAGCTCAAGGGAGGGTATATTCATCTGTGTTAATCACTGCTGTGTTTCCTGAACATGCCTATAAAGCATACTGAAGGATGGTACCTGAAATTTGGTAAGGGATCAATAAATTTTCTTGGCTGAATGAATAAATACGTTCATAAATTAATGAACAAATCTCCGGGGTTTCTGAATTGAGGAGTAATGAGAAGAGGAAGGCAAATGGTTGGGACAGGGTACTGCAAGAAGTAGTATTTGGAGTAGTCTGATAGCTGTCCTAATAGATAAGTTTTTATGAATGTAAGTAGTTTTAGTGAGAGAGCTGGGAACTAGGGATACACAGCATCAAGATTTTTATAACGCATTCTGTAGAGTTCTTTTTAAGTGTGTACAAGTATCATTGAAAATATATGCATGCATATACACCTCTGTTACTTTATTTAGTGCTTTACAAGAGCCCCTCAGGGAAGGGGTAGTAGCAACTATCAGTATCCTTCCTTTCTGATGAACTTAATTTATTCAAAGTTACATCATAATTTATTTGTAACTGTGAAACTAGATTTAGTTTTTGAGTAGACCCTCCCTAGAAACCTATGACATTAATAAAACCAACAAAAATTTGTTCAGTTTCCAATGATACACACACTGCCGACTCAATTATGGGGCATCCATTTTAATGAAGGGAAGAAGTGATGTAACAAATACAGAGCAAACAGAATATTAAGTTTTGTCCTCCATTAATATTAGTGATGGATAAAGTGGGCTCCAACGCCTTTAAGACAGCTGGAGACTGTCATCTCTGTGTCACGGGCAGGGGGATGTTCAGCCAGGATGTCTTTCTCTGTCACTGAGAAAAATGTCCATAATACATAATGATACTTACTGAAACAGATATGGGGCATTTGCGTAATTAGGAATCCATTAGCATATTTTTCCGGAAGCCTTGACTACAAAATGAAGACAGTAGATTTGGACACGTTCAGCTATGAAGAAGTTGTTTGGGTATTCATCTTTATGCCGAATGGAGTAAGCTTATTTCATCTCTGCAGCTTCCCATATACCATTTTCCAACCTCTATTTTGTGTTTGGAAAGGCTTTTAGAAATTAAAAATCAAGTTAGAAAGTAAGTGACAATTTAAATGATATCTGGAATATTTTGCTGACTTACAAGAGCATGCAGAATTAAATATGACCCAGTTCAAATGTTAATTTTATTTTAATGTGTATGTTGGGGTGGAGTCTTCAAGGTTCCAGAAAAGAAGAAGTCACCCATACTGTGTGGAACTGCCACACACACACACACCTTCAGTTACCAGTTCTGTTCATTCCACAGAATCATCTTCAGAAAACATACTGTTTTCTATGTACCTGGTATATGTCTCAATTAGTTTGGAGAATTTCCCAGTTAATATGTAGTGCTCCAGTTCCAATCTTGCCACGTCCTGTACCAGTGACATAGTACATAGGAGTTTTATTTCTCTTTCTTTCTCTGGGCTGTTCAGAACCCAATGAAAGAACAACGGAAAGGGATCGAAGAGATCAGGGTTCTTGTCCCAGATTTACCATAAAATAATTGTGTCTTCCTGGGAAAATTATGGTTATTCTAGGCCCCTTTCCTATTCTTTACTTTGAAAGAGCTGCACGAGGTGACCCCAAATAACATTGCACTCTT
This sequence comes from Mesoplodon bidens, assembly GCF_964165515.1. Classification (NCBI taxonomy): domain Eukaryota; kingdom Metazoa; phylum Chordata; class Mammalia; order Artiodactyla; family Ziphiidae; genus Mesoplodon; species Mesoplodon bidens. Next base: position 88,827,324 of record NC_138162.1, read on the forward strand.
TCAGTAGTAGCTTAGATGTTATTGGTATTCTGAAACAAATGAAGACAATGACACATGAAGCTATGCAACATCTCTGTAACTATGTTTTCTGAGAGGTGCCTCCATTTTACAGATGATAAGATGACTGAGCACAGAAGTAGATGTTTTGACCAGAGGTTCCAGAGTAGATGGAACTGAACCACAAGTTTCCTTCTTTCCTGAAGCTCACTTAGCCAAAAACATAGGCTGCTGAATATTAACCTGTAAAGCATATTATCAGTACATTTTAAAAGAAGCTATTTTTCTAGGATATCCAATTAATAGCAGGCGTTTTTGAAATTCTTAAAAGATCATCTAATTTTGTGAGATTTACAGCTCTATTTTCCAGTCAAGCAACTTGTATTAGTGCCAGATAATCATCTGAGCTTCTGGATGCTTCTCTGAACCTCTTGAATTTTTCTTCTTGCTATCTGAAATTCATGACAGATAAGCCTTTTTCTAGAGAGTATGTACAGACTTGTCTATTTTCATATAAGAAAACGATGCAGTGAGTCAGGATGGGGGTTAAGCCCTCATTCTCAGAGTGGTATTGAGCTCCTGGTGAAATATAATCATCATTTCCTCAGAATAGAAAAGCAGTTATCTCAAGTTTTTAATCCCATTAACTATGTATACATTTACCTATGATACATGTATTTATTGTACCTACTAGGTGTGTTCTCTTTGGGAAGTACAAAGCTATTTGAGACATAGGTTGTTCATTTTTTTGTTTTCCCACAAATAGTGTGACCTTTTGAGCAGGAAGGTCTGTACTTTTACTAATATCTAGAACCATCAGCTTACACAGTGTCTAAGATGTAGTCAATAAATATGAAATAGATCAGTGAACACATTTTAAAGTAAGGGCCAGGACATGAACAAATAGAAAATTTTCATTTTCAGTCACAAAGCAACAACAGACATAAAAATGACACAACAAGTGCCAGAGTCATTCAAAGGAGGCATAGATTAGATACAACAAGGATCTCCTCTATGGCACAGGGAACTATGCTCAATATTTTGTAATAACTTATAAGGGAAACGGATCTGAAAAGGAATCACTGTGCTGTACCCCTGAAACTAACATGACATTGTAAATCAACTATACTTCAATTAAAAACAAACAAACAGACAACAACAACAAAAAAAAACCAAAGAAGTCATAGAAGTCCTTATGAGATTCTGTAAGAGAAGCCAGATGAGGAGGGGAGAGATGGCTTTTGAATCAATTCAGAGGAGGGGTCACAGAGGAACTAGTCTTTGACTTGAACTTGAGTTTCCATTAAGATTGCAACGCAGGGATATTATAGATGAAGGTGATCACATAAACTTACTATACTGAAACTTGCAGAGGTTATGAGCATTGTTCAAGATCCCAAAGTAAGTGCACTGTGGAATCAGAATTTTAAGTGAGGCCTAAAGAACTAAAAACAAACAAAAAAAGAAGCCCTTTCTGTGATACCATGTTGCCTTTGAAGTCGTTATTTTGGTGGGTTGGTAGAAACTGGTTCCAGTGTTTCTTGCAGGAATGACTAGTTCTGTCCCCCCCCCGCCGTTCCCCACCCCCGAGTTGATCCTCAAAGTTTCCTTTAGAATGGACTTGCTAAAATGCAGACATGCAAGTATTCATGACGCCTGTGTTCAATCATTTCTCCTGCCATTGCCTACTTCACTCCTAGGATTATATGAACAATTCACTGTCTTGAATAATGCTTTTCCCTCCTCCAAGAATTCTTTTCTCCCTGTGGGGCACCTGGGAAACCCACTTCATTTTTCAAACCTGAATTTACATATTATGTCTTTTGTGCAGTCTTCTTTTTAGTGTTGTGATCACATGCTCCTTTTTGCTACCCTTGCACTTCTGCATGCCTGATTGTTGCACTCGCTACACTGTATTGTAATTGTATTTTTTGCATATCTCTGTCTTCTCCTGTGCAACATTCCTTGGGGCCAGGGACTGTTTTTTTCGTCTACTGATGTTGCCTTAGCATGTTACTTGTTGTGAAGTAGTTAGTTATAAAAACGAGATTTGATTAAATTAAAAATTGTTATGTACATATTACTTATTATCACTTTACAGATATAACAGGAAAAAATATTAATGTTGGTGCTGAAAGTTCATTTCTAGTAAATGGTGGTGGTACTTGACTCCACTTATATTTTTCCCACTATTTTATATATTTCTACCTGATACCTCTTCTTTATTTCCATCTATGTTCCTTTATTACTAAACCAAGAAAAACAGGTATGAGGATAGGGCTAGGCCACACTTGGCTGGAATAGTAAAGAAGTTGTGTGGATTTTTGGTGAGAAAATCCTGAAGCATACAAGGTCTGCATCTTCCCTTTGAGGCATGTGGAGGGGTCTGCTTCTAAAGAGTTTTATTAGCAACAAATCAAGATGTTTTTGAACAAGGCTCCTGATTAGCTGTTGGTATACTAAGAGTAAACCAGAGTTAGCATAGTTTCTGATTTGTTTTACATTGTAAACGTGGATGATCATTTTTTACTGCTGGGGGTGGTGGTGGTGGGGAGTGAGGGAATGTTCCTTTCCTGTTCCTGATGTCTCAGTCCTGTCACGAGAGCTCTTGGGGTCATTTTGGCCCTGCTTCTTTCCTGACTCTGCCCCAGGGTGATCAAGTGACTTATATAGAAAGCTTGAAAACAATTAAATGGGCATGCTTGCCTTGACTAATTCTGTTCTCTGCCTTGAGAGTGTGAGTGGGTGTCTTCTGTTTCTCTCATTCTGTGTATTACTAGTTAGTAAATCTGCCCAATTCTGGGGTTCAGTTATGGGATCATTTCATTCAAACTGGATTCTCAAGCCAGGGTTATCAACAGTAATAGGAATGTTCTGACCTCCATCTTTGCTCTTTAATCTTATTTCCTAATTTATTCCAAACCTAGATGGAATTAAGGCATTGCACTTGCTGGAAGGTAATTAAAAGACCCTAACATTTGGTGCATTACCTGGGGACACTGAGAAATAAAAAGAAAGGAGCAGACATTTTGGGGAGGAAAATGTCCATGTGGAAAATATTTTGGTACTGCCAAGGAAGGTAGTCTTGTGCCTTGGTCTTTAATGTATGGTGGGATGTTGGGACCTTTGACTGTTTGAAAATATTTGGGTTTGTGCAGTGAACTGCTGAAGCCTAGAAAAGGTTTAATGCATGCTGTATTAGCCTCCTTGCTTGCTGTAACAGCTTACCACAAACTTGGAGCCTTAACACAATAGAAATTTACCATCTCACAGTTCTAGAGGCCAGAAGTCTGATATCCAGGTTTCAGCAAATCATCTCTCCCTACAGATGCTCTAGGGGAAATTCTATCCCTTTCCTCTTTCAGCTTTTGTTGGTTGCCAGCTTCCTTGGCTTGAGGCCACATCACCTCAAGTATACAACTTAGTATACAGAGACCTTTACCTGGCACTTGTCTCTGTCTTCATGTCACCCCCTTTCTGTGTCTATCTTCTCTTTTGTCTGTCTCAAATCTCCCTTGCCCTTCTTGTAAAATAAGGAAAATTGTCATTATATTTAGGACCCATCCGGATAATACAGAATGGAAATCCCATCTGAAGATCCTTAATGACATTTGCAAAGCCTTTTTTTTCAAATGAGGTAACAGTCAAGGATTAGGACATGGATATATCCTTTTGGGGGTCACAGTTCAACCCACTACACCAGCCGTAAGATACTTTGATTTTGGCTGATGGCTGCAGCTTATGGCGTGGGGGAGTGGCTGTTTCTGAAGAGCCACTTAAGTAAAGCTCTGACATAAAGAAAGGGGCCTTAGGGAGTTGCACGTGGCTGAGCAAATACCTGGAGCGGAATGAATAAGGGTCCAGGGTCTTCAGTATACAGAGACCTTTAACTGGCACTTGACTTCAGAGTGTGCAGGAGTTTATAGGGCAGGAAAGTCTCATGCAGCTGCCCACCTTGCCTTACTCTTCAGGTACAGTTTTTCCCAAGCAGGCTTGACTGAGACAAAGACTCAATTGTAAGGAAAACATGTTTTATAGAACTTGTCGGCATTGATACATATGGTCTACCGTAGGCTCAAGTGACTCCCTTTACATGTGGACCCAAGCCGACACTGGATTTGTCGATTATGTTGGAGAAAGAAATGTTCTCTTAAAGGCAGCCGCCTTTGGTCTACGCAGTTCCATAGCAGGAGGCAGTGAAAACGGCCATGGCGGCATAGGACTGTAAAATCTACGCATCAGAACTGGAGGTGTAATGTCACTAGACAGAACCCATAATCAGTTCAGTACTGCAGTATGAACAACAAGGTCATCAAAGAGGAAGGATAACTCAAGAGTCCATGTGTGATAGATGCTCAGGGCTGTGTACTGCACATGGCAAATTCATAGTGACAAATCAACCTCAGGCTAAAAGATTCCTCCTGGTTCAAAGTTTGCAGGTCAAAAATTTCAGATAAATGACATAGACTAATGGACATCCTAGTGAGGCTAAAACCAAAGAGACTTTATCTTTCTCTCAAATGCCACTGAGTTTCTGCTATGTTCTTTGGTCAAATTCTGTACTGGATTCTGGGAACAAAAATGTGCCTAGTTTCACTATTCTAGGAATGGGGATTGGCTTGCTTTTGAGATTTTTTTTTAAATTGTGGGGATAGTGCCGTAAAATCAAATTGTATCTTATTAACTCTTTAGACTCTTTAAAAGTATGGTTCAAGAGAGACTTGATAAACTGATAAAACAGCCAAGGCCCTGAGAGACCCACACCCATGTCAGTGACAGAAGTCCAAGCTACAGATACTGAAGGAGCCCTCAATCCCATTCAGGCACTGAAAGCCCTGTCACTGAGAATGAACCAAAATGTACATTTGGGAGGATCATTTATGGACATTTAGGACTTTGGATTTTTAACCCACAGTAACAAGGAAACTTGATTTCAAAATTGGGCTTTAATACTTTGGGACCTTAATTCATAAGAGAGTTTAATCTGTGACCTTTTAATTTCTGTCTGAAGAATTTGATACTGGCAAAGGTTTACTTTCAAATTTGCGACATTTCTATGATTTCTGAATTGTATTACTGGAATGCTTTTATGTATTTAATCTTAGTTTGTCATTTAACCTCATCAGATTTCTATGGTTAGCTGTGCTGTGGATGGCTGGTAGAACCAAAAGTTTTTTCTGATCATTGGATATGAGTAGCCTTGGAGTTAATTTAACTAATGCAGTTTCTCACCCATATCAGAGACTTCTGGGATGAAAATGTAAGTCGTCCACCAGCAGTTCCAAGCGGCCACTCAAATGAGTAGCCCCATAAAAGCGGGAGCAGGACTGTCCTGATAAAGATCTATTCTTTTTCCTGAAGGGAGAGCCATATTCTGTTAATTATAGGCTTAAAGGCATAGTTCAGTGAGTTAAGAGATTTTAAAAAGCAGGGGAGCATTAGTGACAATTTCCCTTCTCATGCCTAATGGTACCACCATGTGAAGGGAATTTGATTAGTATAACTTTTAACCTCCCTGCTCTGTATTCACTGACACTGGCTAGGTGAGGTGACCTACTTGACTGGCAAAGTTGGGAAGAATAACTGGCCATGCTTTGCTAAGCTCTTCTTTTCTTCATCTTGGAAGTGAGTCTGGTGATAGAGACAAAAGTTCTCTGCTCCACCGTGGGCATGCCCCTTTCACATGGGTTTGCCTGGAACCAACTTGCTGCAACAAAGTGGGTAAGTCTGGATAATTCTAGAATTCAGTTGACAGACTCACTTGGCTATCTCATGAAGCCCCATTTTCCAACATGAGCTCTAACAGTAAAAAGTGACATAATGTGTGGGCTCCAGTGCAAAATGAAAATATAGTGCCTCTTGTTCAAACTGCAAAGAAAAAGTGTTGTTGAAAGTATTTGTACTGGAGTGCATAGTGTCCTCCCCAAATTCATGTTTACCTGGAACCTGTGAATGTGACCAAGTAAATTCTTTCTTCAGATATAATCGAGATAAGATGAGATCATACTAGATTAGGGTGAGCCCTAAATGGGTTCTATGGGTTGTTCTCTCTTCTCTTTTCATATATGTCATCTTTTTCAGCAGAAGTGTTTGGCTAATATTGGGAAGTAACACGAGTAAGAAAGGATATGATAAGATTCCTTGGGCATTCTTGTTTCTTAAAAAACAACTGCTTTCTTTCTGTGTTAGAAGTGAGTTCAGATTCAAATGGAAAGCATGGCCTCCCGGAGCTGTTAACACTTTCATTTAGTCTTGGATGTGGCCAGTAGCACAGAATTCTGGTGGAACTCACTAAGCCTCCAAATAGGTACAAAATAAGCATGTTATGGAAACCACACAATAAGCAGGGTGAAAACTATATGTGAATGAGGCAGCGGGAATGATGGCAGACACACATATTGCACGTCTCCTTTGCTCATGCCTACATTTTATTGTCCCATAAACTTTACCTACAAAACATAAGTTCAAAGATAAAATCATTAAGAATTTCAAGACAGCAATAGCAGAGCATGAAACCAAGCAAGTGTGGGGCCCTTCTGAGCATGCTTCATGAGGGACTTGATAAACTGATAAAACAGCCAAGGCTGTGAGATACCCACACCATGTCAGTGACAGAAGTCCAAGCTACAGATATTGAAGGGGCCCTCAATCCCACTCAGTCACTGAAAGCCCTGTCCCTGAGAATGAACCAAAATGTATATTTGGAAGGATTATTTATGGACATTTAGGACTTTGGATTTTTAACCCACAATAACAAGAAAACTTCATTTGAAAAGAAAGTGTGAGGTCTTCAAGTTTGTTTTTCTTTCTCAAGATTGCTTTGGTTATTGAGGGTCCTTTGTGGTTACATGTAAATTTTAGAGTAGTTTCTTCTATTTCTGCAAAAATAGGGGATTTTGATAGGGATTGCATTAAATCTGTAGATAGCTTTGTGTAATATGGACATTTTAACAATATTAAGTCTGCTAGTTCATGAACATGGGATGTCTTTCCATTTATTTATGTCTTCCTTAATTTCTTTCAGTAATGCTGTAGTTTTCAGTGTACAAGTCTTTCATGTCTTTGGTTAAGCTTATCCCTAAGTATTTATTCTTTTTGATGCTATTGTAAATGGAATTGTTCTCCTAATTTCTTTTTCAGATTGTTCATTGTTAATGTACAGAAATGCAAGTGATGTGTGTATGTTGATTTCATATTCTGCAAACCAACTTTGCTAAGTCGGTTTATTGGTTCTAATAGATTTTTTTTGATATATTTAGCATTTTCTACATCTTCTTCAATAGTTTCACTTTCAGCCTAAGTGTATCCTTAAATCTAGGTGACATTTTGACCTCCATCTTAGGCTTTCATCTTAATTCTCAACTTATTCAGAGTCATAGTTGGTTAGTGTGCTCCTTACTGTTTGCCACTTTGGAGAATCCAACAAAATGTTCTACTCAAGCTGAGACCTCTTTTCTCTTCCACCTCTGAACCTGAATATCACTTATTACTTACTTCATTCTCTTAGAACTTAGCATTTGAAGTTTAAATGGTGATCTTTCTTAAGGGAAGTCAATATGCTTACCGAATTCAAGACCTCTGGTGAGTTGTGTCAAGTGTGTAGGAATCGTATTAACTTGTTGGCTCTTGGCACCCCTGGAAACATTTCTAAAGTGGCCTTTGAGCTTGATATTCAGGTTTATTAGACACCGCATTAAAGATTTTAACAGAATAAGAGTAGGCTGGTCTTTCCTAAAGCAGAGTTTATCAAAGTGTGACCTTCTAGTCACCTGCATCAGGCTCATCCTCGTTGAGTCATTGAGTGCCCTCACCCCCCCCAAACTGTAAACTCCTTATAGACAAGAATTATGTTTTATAGCTCTTGTTCCCCTTCCCTATACCTAAACATGCCTGGAATAGAAGGTGCCTCTACGAACATGTGTTGATTGATTTATTTATTTATTTATTATTCTTTTATTATTATTATTTTTTTTGCGATACACGGGCCTCCCACTGCTGTGGCCTCCCCCGTTGCGGAGCACAGCCTCCGGACGCGCAGGCTCAGCGGCCATGGCTCACGGGCCCAGCCGCTCCGCGGCACGCGGGATCCCCCTGGACTGGGGCACGAACTCGCGTCCCCTGCATCGGCAGGCGGACTCCCAACCACTGCGCCACCAGGGAAGCCCTGTGTTGATTTATTTTAAGCTACATTAAGTACATGTATATGTTCATTTCCCTCTGGGAAAGGAGGCTACATCCCACAGGATTCAAATATCAAGCTTTTAAACTTCCTTGAACCCATAGATCTATAAATAGTTGCATAACTATCCTCCTTCTATACAACTCTTAAGATGATCATATCAAAGTATGATCATTAATTGTTTTTAATTGCAAAGAGATAATAAGCAAAGAGAAAGAAATTGCTTCTTAAAAGAACTTCTTCCATCAAGGTAAAGACTAAAGGTCAAAAAGTCAAATTAATATGGCATTTGTTACTATTCTAAATAATAAAGAACACTGACAAATATCACAGTGCTGATTGCTATTATCATCTTTTCACTTTCCATTACAGTTGTTTATATTATTTTCTTGGGATTTCACTGAAGTTATCAAGGTTTTTCAATAGTCAAATTAAAAAACAAAATCCCTTGAAATGCCAATACAAAGAAAAATGTGTCAGAACATGAAAAATGTTTTAGACAAGTTGACAACATATATTCTTTGCTCATTTCTCTTTTTGAGACAAGTTCCATCTTATTCACACCCACATGTACAATACACTGAATAAAATACAACCCCATCACTCTATGGTGATAAAAAAGAAAAGACAAGCTGGTTCCAGAAAATTCCTCTATTTCTAGTATCTTGTTGCATCTTGCAAAAAAAGCATTTTGAAATATTCTCTAATTTTTTGTATTTTATTTTATAATAATTTGCTTATTTATCTCAATGTATGTATTAAAAACTCATGAGAAATATTTTAACATTTGGTATTTGACTATTCCTATCTATTTCCTTTAATGTTTCCTTTGCCTCCTATGATGATCTTTTAGGATAGACTGCACATACCACTCTCATACTCCCCAGACTCTACAGCCCCATGCACATGCAAAATAGCTTGTGGGGATGTATTAACATACAGTTGGTTGAGGCAGGAAGGCTGTAGAATACATAATTTTTACATCTCAACATATTAAGTGTTTTTGGAAAGTAACCTTAGTTTGAGTGCAAGTTCCATTGATTTATCAAATGCATTTCAGGTATACCTAGGTATGTCCAGTAAAATGGTAAGGCTATATTACTGAGAGACTATTTACATGAATGAGTGAAAAGAAATCAGTGAAAGAATGTATTATAACCAAGAGTCAGATATAATAGGTCAATCAAATAGAATGTAGATCCCAGAAACATGTCCACACATATAAGGACAATTAACTTTTCAACAGAGGTGCAAAGCCAATTTAGAGGAGAAAGTATAGTCTTCTTGACAAATGGTGCTGGAAGCATGTAGTACGCGGATATTGTGCATAGATAGCCATATGCAAAAGTATGAACTTTGATCCCTACCTCACACCATATAAAGAATTAACTAAATATAGATCAAAACATAAATCTCTAAAACTTGGACAAAATCTTTTTGACCTTGTGTTAAGCAAAGATTTCCTAGAGATGACACCAAAAACAAGATCCATAAAAGAAAAAAAGTGATAAATTGGGTTTCATCTTTGGAAGCCGTTATTAATAAAAGAAAGGCCCCGGGTTGGAAGAAAGTATTTACAAATTATATACCTGAAAAGACTTGTGTCTATAACACATATAGAACTCTCAAAACTCAGTAATTAGAAAATTAAAAAAAAAATTTAAAACATGGATACAAATATTTAAAAAGAGATCCTGCCAAGGAGGTGTATGGATGCAAATAAGCACATGAAGTTGCTCAATGTAATCAATTATTAGCTAAATGAAAATTAAAGCCACAGGAGATACCACTACACACCTATTGGATGGCTAAAATTAGAAAAGTCCAACCACACCAAGTATTGGTGAGGTAGTGTAGGAACTGGAAGTCTTTTACACTGCTAGTGGGAAGGAAAATGGTACAGTCACTTCAGAAAACAGTTCGGCTATTTCTTTATAAGTTGAACATACACGTACTGTATGATCCAGCCTTTCTGCACCTAGATATTTATGCAAGAAAAATGAAAGCATATGTTCATACAAAAACTTGTACATGGGCTTCCCTGGTGGCGCAGTGGTTGAGAGTCCGCCTGCCGATGCAGGGGACACGGGTTCGTGCCCCGGTCCGGGAAGATCCCACATGCCGTGGAGCGGCTGGGCCCGTGAGCCATGGCTGCTGAGCCTGCGCGTCCAGAGCCTGTGCTCTGCAACGGGAGAGGCCACAACAGTGAGAGGCCCGCGTACCGCAAAAAAAAAAAAAAAGAGACTTGTACACGGATCATCACAGCATCTTTATTTTTAATAGACAGAATTGTAACAACCTCAAGCATCTGTCAGCAGGCGAATGAATAAACATACTGTGGTATACTCATACAGTGAAACACTACTCAGCAAAACAAAGTAATAAACTATTGATACCCACAAAAATATGAATTACTCTCAGAATAATTACATTGAGTGAAAGAAGCCGGACAAAAGAGTCCTCACCCTGTGAATCCATTTATATAAATTTCTAGAAAAACGCAAACACATCTATAATGATAGAAAATATATCAGTGGTCACCTGGGGATGTGGAGGAGTGAAATGTGGGGGAAAAAAGGGGGCTTTATGAATGAGGCATAAAAACACTTGCAAGTGATGGATATGTTCCTTTTCTTGTTTGTGTTGGCAGTTCCATGGGTATGTGCATATTTCAGAACTTAAATTGTGTTCTTTAAGTATGTGCAGTTTACTGTGTGTCAGTTATGTTTTAATAGAGCCATTTAAAAAAGGCTAAGAACAGATGTTTGTCTCAACAAATAAATGTAACAAAGAACAGAAAAGTCAAGTACAGTATGATCTCTGTCAGTTGAATTTTCCTATAGTTTATTTCCCTCAAAAAATACATCGCAGTTCTTAAAAGAGATGGGACTCTTAATAAAAGGTAAAAAAAAAACATATTCACTGATATTTCAGCAATAGTTTTTGATGTCCCTCTAGCAACATGTTATAGAAAACGAGAAAATAAAATTTACCCTACATCTACCCAGAACCTCTATGGCTTCACTGTGCTTGAGGATCATAGCCCCACTGTAACCCATCAGAGGCTCTAGTACATGCCTCTGGTTGCACTGATACCCAGTGGCAACAGTGGTATCTGGTGATAAGTGGTTTGCCTGTGGCTGCTGGTGACTCTGGTGAGATACCTTCTCAACGCTTCATGCACAGGGAGACTGTGCAAACATAGCAAGAGCAGGAGGGAAAGAAAATTGGAAGTTCTCTGTGGAGGTTGAGAGATTTTGTTGGTATCACTGTGGTAAACATGACTTATATACAGAAATCATCTTTTTTCAAAGATAAATGCAGTTCTAATGATTGTGGCATCTCATAAATGCTTAAATGAGCCCTAAACCATTGCTACCAAATTTCTTGGGCTTAGGAAGCCTCTCTGGATTGATTAAGGAAGAATTGTTAACCACTAGCAGAAGGCCATCATTTATATAATATGATCTCATATCCCAAGGGAGAGTCTCTTAATTTATAACATTTAATTGATATTTCTAGTGATTCCAAAGAGAGATATACGTAAAAGGGCCCTCATTCTCAAATAATTAGGAGATTAGGAAACCATACTAGTAATCCTAAACCTCATATTTGAAGTGCTTCCAGATTTAAGCCTTTTGAAGTGCTGTGTTTTCTCAACTACTTTTTTTTTTTTTTTTTTTGCGGTACGCGGGCCTCTCACTGCCGTGGCCTCTCCCGTTGCGGAGCACAGGCTCCGGACGCGCAGGCTCAGCGGCCGTGGCTCACGGGCCCAGCCGCTCCGCGGCATGTGGGATCTTCCCGGACCGGGGCACGAACCCGTGTCCCCTGCATCGACAGGCGGACTCCCAACCACTGCGCCACCAGGGAAGCCCTCAACTACTTTTTAAAAAATTACTATTTAATGTTCTTTGAATCACAACTCTCCTACAGGGGACGAATATGCTAGAACAGATAAGAACATCTATTTTCAAAGGGTTTTCTACGTCAAGTTTAATAGTCTCCCAAAGTTTATATAACAGAGTCCCAAGCTGTTGCAAAGGTTTGACAAGCGTGTTTCTCAGCAGTTCTGGGATTTATGTTAGGTAGCTTATAGTGCCGATAAAGCAAAGGAAATTTACTGAATTCCTAAATAACCAGTGATGCAGGTTCTTATTAATTTTCTTAGTGGTAGTAAATACTCTTTCTTGCTGTTCTGCCTTAGAATGCTTCATTTTTCTTCTTCAGGGACTACTTGGCCATTTTAAAGGCACATCAAGTTTGTTTTTTATCATTCAAATTTGTATTATCACTTTTCCCATCTTTTGTCTCCTCTGTACCGCTTGATTCACATTGGCATATTTAAAGTCTGTTCATTTGGTAACATCAGGCTGCATCTTAAGGAAGGGCATGTAAATAAACCAAAGATAATTGTGCGTGCAGTAAGCTTAGGCTGTTTGCACATTTGCATCCAGCCATTTTATGTATTTTTATTGGTCACTCTTCAAAGATTTGCTAACATGGTTGAACTTTTACTGAGTAGAATCCTCTGGCTGCCTAAATCATTGACCTGATAATCCTGATTCACAGAGGTAGAGAGAAGGTTTTTATAGGTCCAGCACCAGGTTGACCTCCCTCACCCCACCCCGCCACCCCCCACCCTAGGGCCTCTGAACTCTATTGCATGAAGCCAGTGCTGAGCAGGCACCTAGAAATGGACAGTCTCCCAGCAGGGAGAGTTATGGCTGGAAAGTACCTGCTTCCTCATGACTGACATCAATTATCCTGACCCTCCACACTACATTATCCCTCATTCATGTGCTTACCATGAAGTGATTTTCCTGTGTATGGGCCCCAAATACTCCAGAACTCTGCTTCCATAAAATAGTCATATATTGCAGTGCTCCTATCTCATAGAAAATAGTATTTGAGATGGGAACAGCCAGAGAGTTCACATAAACTCTGCAGCTAAGGCTATAAAACACGGGCAAGCAGGATACTTCTTTAGGGATTATGTTTCTAAACAGTTTCAAGACATATATGGCCTTTACTTCTCCAAATATGAATTATTTTCAGGCAAATGTCAAATTGTATGACATCTTATAGATTCCATTTTGTAATTACCTACACTTTACCCGATGGACTGACACATTTTACTGAATCCCAAAATTCTTGTTTAGTTTCTAGTAACCCTCATGCAACAATAGCTACCTTCAAACTCCTCTTACCAGGAGAGTTCTGGGGATGTGTTGTTCTTGGTTTCTTTCTCGATTATTAGTGTTGTTACTTTATGTCTCACCAGTCCATGAGGAGGAGCCTAGACCTGTACTTAGAGACCCTGATTCTTGGGCTTCTTAGTTGGGTGAATTGCTTCAGTATCTCTGGAATTTAGTTTCCTCATCTACAAAATGGGAATCAGAACACCAGGCCTGCCTTCCATATAGGATTGTTTTGAAGGTCAAGGGAAACAATGCACTTATAGATGTTTTGAAGATGGTCGTGTGCCGTGGAAGCACACACTATCATTACTACTACTTTATTATATTATTCTTCCTCCTGTTTCTACCACACTGCTAATAACACTGGGTGAGGTGCTGTCTGGAAAATATGCTCATCATCTTCAGTGAGTCTGACCTGCTTTGCACAAGGTGATATGACATTTTATATGTCTTATTTTTTGTTGAGGAATCAGTTTCCACTTGAATGTTTATTTATCAATACCTATAAGTAACTGTGGAATGAAGCCTGATTACAGAACAAAAAGGGAAAATAGTATTTAAATTCAAGGAGCAAAGAGAATCAAAATCAAGAAATGTATAAAGTGTTCACACCTGCTAGAAGAATTATATATTTTTATTGTCTATTTATATCAGACAATGGTCCCAGATGAGATTAAGTCATCTGATATAGGGATCCACTCAGCTTCTGTTTATCAGAGGAAGAGAAAGTGCACACTGGGCAGAACCCTTTGTGAGGCTCCGTCCGCGAAAATCGTAACATCGCTCAAACCCCATGTATACTCCAAATCTTCGTAACACGTTTTGTTAGAAGTAAATAGTTTCCTGGTAATGCTGTGCCTGAAATTTCTGAGCAGCTTGACACTCCAGTTTACCCCTGGAGGACATTATTAGTCACTCTATTATAAAAAAAAAAAAGCAGAGATAATATGTGCGTCTGTACAGTATGCATGCTGTGTAATAACCAAGGGCACAGGGTAGTTTACAGGCTGGTGATGGGGAAGCTCTGCTCGCACACAGCTCCGCATCAGCCCCACAGGTGGGCTCTTTGATGACCTGCCACCACAACATCATATATGTGGCCTAACATGGGAAACTCTGCTTCCACATTTAGCACCTGTTTCCCCAGCCACAGATTATGAAAGAGAGAGCTAAACCTCAGTGGGCGGGCTTTAATCCAGACAGACACGAAGCTGATGATCAAATAAGTCTGCAACACCTGACCTTAACAGGACAGGTTACCTGAGGAGCAGGCAGTGGGAAGAGGCAACCGGCTCAGGGTTAACCTGCTGTCGGGGGCTCGAGACAAGTGAGACCACAGGGAGGCCTGATGGAAGCTGCTGCTCAGCCGTGACAAGGAACGAAGACCTTCCTTTAGGAACTGATTAGTGGTTTGTCCCTGTGAGGATCTGTAAGTGATTCAGAGCTCTGGACACAACTGTTCACCTGGGATCTGTGACCAGTGTAGTGTATGCAGCTCCATTGACCATTTCCTTTCCCATTGCTGGGCAATAACATGATCTGAGGAGGATCTGTTGTTTTTCTTGCAGAATTTTAAAAAATATTTCATAAAAAGGATTTGGCTTTACAAAAAGTGAAGGAAATATTGCTTCCTCTATATTGTGACTTGCTTGAGAATCGAGGAATAAGAATGTTTGCCATATGAGAAGCTGACATCTGCAAACAGCGTCCCCACTTCCACCCCCCTCCCCAAATCTACCAGCTTCTGGCCAGTCCAAAGTTCCACTGGCACTCTTGTACAGGAGCTTTTTCATTACCGAATCCCAGACACCCGTTCAATTATTAAAGAACGGCCTGTTATATTTATTACAGAGGTGGCTGATATTGCTGCCAGTTGTCGAATTTCAGTTTCCTGTGGTTGATTTTCATGCATGAGGAACACACAGCTGCTGGGCGGATGCCAGGTCTCCATCAATCTCCCCAGGCTGCCTCGACCTCAGGATATGTAAGAGTAGCGGATAAATTGGAAGATCAATGACTTGTCCCTCCTGCCTCAACAGCTGCTATTGAGAAATTAATATGAGGATCACTATAAATAAAAGATAAAAGATGATATGGCTTACCGTGTAAAATATTAAGGCTGGACACAATGTGCCAGAGGAATCTAAACCAAAAGCGAAGGAAATTAACCCAGTAAGGGCCTTCCACCACCTTGCTGGAAATCCAGTCTGAGAAAGGAAGTTGGTGCTGGAATGTGGTAAGGATCTCTTACTAGAGAAAGACTTAACAAAATAGTTTTCCTTCTCTTTTCTGTGTCAGAGAGTCTTAGGGCTAGAAGAGATGGCAGAATTATTCATCCCTAGACACCTTATTTTACATGAGGAAACTGAGGACCAGAGAGCTAAGTGGTTTGCTCAAATATTTGCAGCTAGCCAGTGCCGGAGCTGCTAATGGACCCGAGTTCCAATGCTCAATCCTTTTTATCAAACTATCTCCTGTCACAAAGTCTCTTCATAAAACTATCATTTTTGTGCTCTCTAGGCCTTCCCTTAGAAGAGCGCTAATTTGTCATCATGCCAGAAGCAGTAAAAGATAAGGAGGGTATTTCTTAATATGCACTCAAGACCAAAGATCTACGTGCAGCGTGATAATAACTTTAGACAGATATTTGCAGAGCCCCTTTGACTCTGAAGCATAACAGAGGACATTACCCACGTTTCTCCTGGGGAAGAGGAAACGGAACAGATGATCAGACTCAAAAGGATATGTGGAGCCCAAGAAGGACGTTGGGAAAGAAAAGAAAAATGCCGCTTGTATTAGGAGAACACTGGTTGTAGAGAAAATAAGGCCTTAAGGGGAGCAACTTGACCTCGAAGTGGGAGCTGAAGTTGAGGAGTCATGGGTTAATTTCCTTTGAATCTAAAAGTCTATAAATTCAACTGCAGGCTCTGGTGCACAATGGGTGTGCGTTAATTTTCATGGCTCAACCCCAAAGTGACTGAATCCCTGGGATTTCCAGCTTTAAATTTGACTCTGCCCCTACTGACAGCTTGAGACAGGAGACACGGGGCTCTTGTGGTTGCCAGACAGCTAGGTTCTGTCTACACCTTGATTTGCAATTCCTTTTGGCTGCTTCTCAGGACAACTAGATGGGATTTAGATTCCTTAAAATGCAATTATGAATCTATTGGCCTTGACTCTAGGTTCTACCCACGAATTCATTTGTAGTTGGCAAAGAGCATTTAATTTCTCATCTCCTGCATCATTTAAGCCTCTCTTTAGATCCGTCCTCACTCTCACCTGTTAATAATCAGGAGTCAGCTACATGAAACATTCAAGTCAGACTCCATCTCTTGAAGACAAATTCACTTAAAAAAAATAGTGGGATGCAGATTTTATTTAAAGCCAAGTCACTTACTGGGTGACAAAGGCTGATTCTCTCTTCAGCAGGTTAAAAAAAGCAGCAATCTCAAACTCTTGCTTTTCCTTAAAAAACAAAACAAAACAAATTTCTATCAGAGCCATTTCTTAAGGGCCAAAAAGTATACATTACAAAAAGAGAGAGAAAAAAAGATTAGAGATCAATGCAAGCTCACCCTGAAATGCGTGCCTCAGTTGAGAAATGAATATGAAGATCACTGTAAATAAAAAAGAGATGCTATGTCTTTTGGAGTAAAATATGAGGCCAGTCACAATATGATGTATCAAGTTTAACCAAATTAACCCCTGGGATAAACAGGGCCTTGGATTTTGCTGCATTTGAAAAATGAACTGATATTTAAAAAAACAAGCTTATATATGAAAAGAGTCATCCAGGGGCTCAAAAAGGAGAATTCAGTTTCTTTCCTTTTAGGTAGTCTCTCTCAGACACCTGCACAAGATTTGGAAAGTGCTTTCCCCTGGGAAACAGAAAGCAGAGCGATCATTCAGCCTTCTGTGAAGGCGCACCAATTTATCTTATTGGTTGATGTGGTAGCTGGAAGCTCTGTTTAGGGGATGGATTATTTTTTGCCATTTCAGTCCACAAGCTTTGCTCAGAAAATATGCTTTCCATTAGGATGTACACAAATCACTTTTCTAATGTACCATTCATTAGATTAATGTTAGTATTAGAGCCTTGTAGAGCACATATGTGTCTTGGGCATTTTTCCAGAAATGCATTATGTAACACATGGATTTCCAATTCATAATTGTAAAGGTTTCAAAACCTGAGCTTCAGAGGAGACTTTAGAAACAGGCTAGCTGCAATGAATTTTTCACTCCCGTGCCTAACTAGTCTTCCCAAATTGTGTGCCTTTTCCAGGAAATGAGATCAAAATAAAAATGAAATCTTGATCCAGTCAAAGTGATTATTTTGATCTGTTGAGATTTTCCAGAGTTTTCCTCTAAGTCTGTTGCATGTAGACTCCCTTTTCTGCATGTTTTGACCTTCTCTCTGACCCTGAAAAAATATAGATGGGTTGGGTGACTCACAGTCACTTCTGGAGAAGTGAGCTGAATTATTTAGCATAGGCAATGGGGGAAAGTGGAGGAGTAAGCAGGGAGAAATCTTTAGCTGGAGGAAAATTGGCCTACCTACACAAGAGTAAATGTGGCATATGCAGCAATTCAAATACTCCAAGATGTCTGTTTTAGCAATAAAGACCAGATCTGGACTCAGTCCCTGGCAGAGCCAAACATACACCTGCACGTTCACTTATCAAAAGAATCACAGAAGTGTGTTGAAAACTGTTTAAGTGAGAGACATAAACACAACTACAGATGAACGGACAGGAATTCAAGGCTTTAAATGCTGGACTGCTGGCCAAGCCGTCAGCAGGATGAGCTCCAGCCAGTTTTCAATTGTGAGACACTAGGTGCACGTTGCAGACATGCTAGGATGTTTGTTCTTCCTGCCCAGTATTTTAGAGAGGATATTAAACACTCCGTTAAATGCCTGCAAGTGATGGCCAGAGTGAAGCTGTGGAGAATGATGGCTGTGACATTTAATATGGCTGTGCCTTTGTCGAGAGTCCCACTCAGAATTTCCAGGGTAATTTTCGAGTCAACTTTTTTTTTTTTTTTGGATACATCTAAGTCACCTCAAGAATATATCCACGTAGACTTGAAGTTAGGGACCAGCTGGTTTAAATTTGTGTGGTTACCTCCTGACCTAACCTTTTAGCTTCTTTTTGTTCCTTGATTGTAGTTAAGCTTCATCTTGCCTCAGGGCCTTTGTATTTACTGTTCCCATTTTTTGGAAATATTATTTCCAGAAAAATTTTCCATAAATGATTCCTTTCTATTCTTTGGCACTCATCTCTTAAAGATATTTTTTCCTTGATTGTCCTACTAGCCTAACTTAGTCCCAATTTATCAGATTACCTTACTTCTTTCACAGAATAATAATAAAAACAAATATTATCTTTGATGTCTATTTGTATTTAGATGAACTTCTTCCCAAAGAACTCAAGCCCCACAATGACAGAGGTTGATACCTTTCTTATCCCTTATTCTGTGTCTTAGAACTGTGTCTGGCATGTAGTAATCACTTGAGGTCTGTTGACTGTGTAAAGCATATGTGAGTAGATGAACAGATATGGAGTTATTTGAGGTTGCTCTTAATGACGGCTGGTGTTGGTGATTAAATTAAAATTGTAGGTTTTAGAGTTGGAAGTGATCTTGCTGAGTCTCACAGCTACGGCAAAACTCTCCCTACTGTAGCATCCCTGACAGATGATCAAGTCTGTGCTTGAATAACTGTATATGAAAGACCCTAACCAGGGCAACCTCCTAGCTTTCTTCAAGCAGATCACAACCTCCCATGGGAGTTTGCTCCCTGTTATTCAGCTGTAATTAGGAGAAAATGGTTTGATTTACCCAGAATCATCTTCTCTCAGTCTCCTTGTTCTAGTTCCTAGAGAATAGACTGTACAGAGTTTCCTCTAATTACATCCTTTGGGTTTGCATTCCTGCTTGTAACAGAATAGGCACACTGCTGTGGCAAAATTCACCTTGATTGCCACTTACTGCTACATTCCTTGTTAGTGTTTAGAAATAATTTGTCTTAATGTTCCACATTATAATTGATGGAGTACAGAAATAAAAGAGATCTTGGGGTTATGTCAGAAGCAATCAGACAGATATTTTAACCTACCCTTTTGATGTATTTAATGCTGATGCTGTGAGGAATTGAGCAGTATAGTCACTGCATTATTGCCATTGCTGAAAAAATGTATTTATGGTGAAATTTATGGTAACTTTGAAAGCTTTACCTGATGGGGAAATTGTCAGCTACATCTTAGAGCTCTGAGCATTTCTCAAAAAGTTGTGATACAAAACACCTCTGCCTTTTCTTGTATTTCTGTTATGTTCAACTACTTCACAAAAAGTGTTCTTCATATTCCTGAAATAAAGATGGGCTTAGTTGAGATTCTTTTGGGTCCTAAGGGGCCAACATCTGTGCATAATAGTGTAGAGTTACACAGAGCCTGGATATTTGGCTCCAGACTGAAAGCCCCATGGAGTCATTTTTTCACATCTGTTCACCAATGTGTATGAATGGGAGAAAACCAAAGTTCTGGTTTTTTCGATCAGGGTGAGCCAAACTCCTTTTACTTTTGCTGTGACAAACAGGTAAAGAGGTGTAAAATATCTGAAACCAGCCTCTTTGGGTTTGGTAGAAAACTTACGTGGGATGTAGACAATATACAACAAAAAGAAAAGCAAGTGAGTACTGCTGGCAAACTTTTTCAAGGACAGCTAATGAAATAATAATAATAGTAACAACAATAGTAAGATTGATTTTAAAAGACTTAAGAGTGACATAGATTCCTAACCAGTCTACATGTATTAACTCCACGCCACAGCTCTGTAAAATGGGTGAGGTTATTAACCTCTCATTTTTCAAAGAGGAAGTGAAACACAAAGAAGTAACACTCCTGAAGTCCCACCACTAATAAGTGGTAGAGCTGGGAAAAAAAGATCCAGGCAAATTAATTTCAGAGTTAGTGCTCTTAACCAGTAGGTTATGTACCGCAGGGAATATTTGCACGTTTTGAAATCACTTTACAAATACTATTTCTACCCCTAAAGTACACAGGGAATACCGAGGGAAATTGGAATTATAATTATTGTTATTTCTTTGCCAATAATCTGTTAACTTTTGGCAGTTCAATATCCTTCCCCAACTTCTTAAAGATTCAGCCTACAATCCAAAAAAATAAGGGCTACTGGAAATAAATGTCTTGTAAATCCAGTTCAAGAGAGCAACTAAAAACTAAGGCCCAAAAGGATACAAAAAAGAAAGCAAAAGAAAAGAAGAGACAAGAACCCCAAACCCTACGATTAAGCTCCATGTTCTTAGGTAAAGGGGCACTTAATTAATGCTTCTTTAATACCTTGTGCACAGAGACATGGCTCTACAGAAGCCAAGGAGTCTCCCTTTCATCACTGATTCATGGTATGCTTCTGGCAGGGTCACTTCCTTCTTTGAGCCTCAAAGCTTTTCATCAGTAAAATGAGGGAATTGGAACAAGGTTAGCTCTCACACCCCACCTCTCATGTTCTGTGCACCTGTGAGTCTAGGTAAGTGCTGACAGGTTATATTTTTTCTTAACCATTTCTCTTCTCCTGACTTTTATGTAATTTTTGATACATAGTACAATAGTAGAAAAGAAAAAACACCAAACTGAAAGTAACTGATAACACTAACTTTACATTCTCATTTCACTGCCAATTCAGCCAAAAGCCTTTTGTAGAATTTTGATGCAGACCATGAAAACACACTGTAAGTGTTCCAAAGTCTTTTCCATATTTGGTAGTCCTGTGATTTCCATTGGCAGAATTATCTTGGACTGTCATCTGCAAATCTATCAAAAAGAAATTAAGTAATAGGAATTCATATCAATGGTATTGGAGAAAGAAATCCTTGAACTTATCTTACTGTGTGAACCTTCATCCATGTACAAAATCGACAAGAAAGGTTAAACTTTAAAGGCAACGTATTCCCATGATAGAAGGGAAACATAACACAAATAATATACAATGCTAACATTATGCACATACACATATATACAAGTGGTCTTGAAATATATTCCCAGATATTAATTGGATTAAAGTTTGGGGCAATAAAGCATTTTTTCTCATAGAGAACATTATTCTTTAAGGCACATACAGGCACACATATCTGCCCTGCTGGCCTCTCACAGTTTCAGTTGATTCTAATCATTTCCCCAGTTCATTTCCCCATATATTTATTCTCAGATTAGTGATTTTTGAACAGGTGTTCATCCCTCTAGAAATACCTGTGCCATGACCCCAAAGTACTCAGATTTCTTTTTGGCATTTGGTGGCATATGTTGGGGAAAGTGACAAGTTGTATGACAGGAAAGGTAAAAGGTGAACCTTAGAGTAAGTAAGACTTCATGCATAGTTCTTAATCCCAAAAGGAAACGAGAAGGATAGCAGCAAAAGTCATTGGAATAAAGGACCTCTCAGATGAATCAGCATTAGGATAATTCATTGGTTACTGACTGTCCAGTCGTTTTAGGTTATAAAGTATTCCTGAGTGACTGTATCATTTTATGAAAGGATCTACCTAACTATAGCTTTATCTTGCTGGAATTAGTTTATATGACAGTAATATGCATAGAAAATGGCAGTTGTGAATTCATGTCTTCCCCAAATTGAAGACACTCGTTAAGGTACAAGTTTACCCAAGACTGCAAATGATTTATCCATACTATACTGAGACTGTGTCTTACCATTCTTGTTTGTTAAAGGAGATAACAAGGCTAACTGTGAGTAGAGTAATAGCAGGATACTTAGAAAATGCTTTCAGGTTAAGTTTTGTAAACAAAGTTCAGTGTTCACCCACCAAAAGCAAATCAGCTCATTTAGTATTTCAGGAAATGCCTTCATACTTTTTCACTGCCACTAAAGGAATTTAAAACACCTGTTGGATATATTCCCTCCTAGAATGCCATTTGTACACTTATTCTTAATAGGACCTGTTATTTTAAATGCAAACTCATAAGGCTCAGAATAGATGCTCAGTATTTTTAGTGATCACATGGTTTAGGGTCCTCAGATTTGGGCATAGACTTGCATTTCAAGCATTGCAGTCTGGGCTTGTTAAATGATTTCCTTGCAACCAGGAAAAATTGTTTATCTGAATTTAAAGTCCAATTAAATAAATGTGTTAGTGGTGATAGTGGTTGATGAAGCAGATTAGCATAGCAGCTAGGGCAATTATGGGCAAGTTACGTTTAACCTCTCTGTGTCTCAGTGTCTTCATCTGAAGACAGAAACTGAGTTTCTTCATCAGTGGTGATAAATACTGGTACCAGTCTCACAGAGTTATTGTAAGAAATGAAGGAGCTCCCAAATTTTCTAAAGGCTTAATGTTTGGCTTATTGTTACTAAATGCTGGTTTGTTAGTAAAAAAAATCCCTCTATTATTTATTATATCAAAACAGTAATGATAAGGCCCTGTTTTTTAGTAGTTCTATTTTTTGGTCATATAGTTTAGACTAACTCATATTGTTTAAATGTGAAACAAAGAAGAAAAAAAAAAATTTTTTTAACCTGGTCAGGGAACCCAAATCACATAATTCAGAAATGTTTCTGACTTGGCATCTGTTTTGATTCTGTCACAGCCAGAGAAAGTTTATTGTCTCAGAAAGTGACAGCGTTGTATTTGTGTAGCACAGAAGAAGAAGATCCCTGCTAGGTAATATACATACCCCTTATCCTAGTCATGCCACATAGAGTGCAAAACTATTCCTGCTGGGTTCAAACATTGTGATCCAGAGCCTGCCATTGCCTATTATCAGGAGCAGCAAAGCGTAAGAAATGTATGTGTTTGCCCTTAAGTAGGTCTACAACACTGATACTGTCAATCAGCCTCTGATAGTACGCTCCCCGTGGACAACCTTCTGTGCTCTTTTGAGCATGCTCAGATGGAGTCTACCATCAGTGTGGTGGGAGTTCACTTCGCTTCAAGTGTGTCCACGTTGAAGGGTGAAATTAACAAATACTAACCAAATTTGTGGCTGTACAAACGAGGAAAATAGTTAAATGATCAGGACATGAAGAATCGGGCAAATACTCATTTGGCATCAACCCAATAAAAAGCTTCTTTGTAAGAAAAAGGTTGCCAAAGATGAAAGCCCAGAATCGTGCTACTTTAGCCTAACCACAGTGTCAAAGCAAATAACCCACATACATACAAACGCAAAAGGAAGCTCTCTTCACACTAATACCCCAAGGTCCTTTATGGGTCTTCAAATTGAGCAGATTAGGTAAATTGATAGTTGTCCTTTACAGACTGGGTCCACCTAACAAGACTGGCTACTAACAGAATATCTCTGTTTTGTCATTTAATGGACATCCCAAACTTAATATATCTTCCAATCAAACACACACATAGTCACTCATGCTTTTCCTGTAGACTTTTGAAAACAGAAAAGGGCAGCTCCATTCTTCCTGGTGCTCAGTTACAAAGTGTGATTCATCTTTGACTTTTTTCTTTCTCTCTCCTTTCACATCCCATACACAAGCAGAATGTGTTAGTCCTATCTTTGAGATAGAACCAGAATTTGACAATTTCTCAATTTTTCCACTATTACTACTCAGGATTAAGATTTCATTGTCTCTCATCTTATCATCCCTCTGAAATCTGTCCTTAACACAGTGGCTAGAGAACCCTTTGAGAATATAAGTCAGAAGAATTATGTGACTTCAGTGTCTTCCCCTCTCATCATAGTTGAAGCTGAAGTTCTTAAAATGCTGGAAAGTTGCTACATGATTACCCTCCACTTTGTATATTTGATCTCATCTTCTCCACCTCTACTCCTTGCTCACTCTTTTCCAAACACCTTGTACTCTTTAGTCCTTGATGTTCGAAAAGTATAGTAGGCAGACATTTTCACTTGCTGTCCCCTTTACCTGAAGTGCTGTTCTCTTTAGTATCTACATTACTCATCCACTCACTTTTTTAGGTCTTTTCTCAAATATCACCTTCTCCATTATGAGGACTTGCTTGGTTTCCGTGTAATAACCTGCAGCCCCACTAATACACCCTACCTCCTTAGAAGCCTCCCTTCTGCTGTAGAATCTGTTGAATGAATGAATGGAGTGAGCTATATCTAATTTCCAAAAAAATAAACATCATTTGTAAACACTTGTTGAGAGACAGAGTCACCAGGGTATAAATAATAAGAGAAGTGTAAATTCAGGCCTTACCGTTCACCATCCATTCCCTCAGGGTTCTGCTATGGTGTATCGTTGAATAAAAAGCACAATTTGATAAGACTAATTAATAGGTTAATTCGTTAGAATCCCAAACCTTTTATAGTAGGAATGTGATAAAAATTGTGTCAGAGATTCTCAACAAAATGTTAGCAAATTGAAGCCAAAAAAGTATAAAAAGAATTATATACCATGACCAAATGGGATTTGTCTCAGGTATGTAAGGCTGGTTCAACATTTGAAAATCAATTAATATAATCCATCCAAGAAAAAATAGGAAAAAAGAAACCCATATAAATACATGCAGAAGAAGCCTTTGACAAAATCCAGCACGCACTCATGATAAAAACTCTCAGTCAACTAGGAATAGAGAGGGACTTTCTTAACTTGATAAAGACTATCTACAAAAAAAACCAATAGCTAACATCATACTTACTGGAGAGAAACTCAAAGCTTTCCCACTAAGCTTAAGCACAAGGCAAGGATGTCCTCCTTTATTGTAACTTTTCCATATTGTGCTGCAAGTCCTTGCTAATGCAGTAAGGCAAGAAAAGGAAATAAGAGGTGTACAGATTGAGAAGGAAGACATAAAGCTGTCTTTGTTCACAGATGACATGATCATCTATGTAGAAAATCTTCAAGCATTGACCAAAAAACTCCTGTAACTAATAAATGATTATAGCAAGGTTGCAGGATCCAAGGTTAATATACAAAAGGCAATTGCTTTCCTATATACCAATAATGAACAAGTGGAATAAGTTAAAAAAAAACAAACCATACTATTTACATTAGTACTGCCAAAAATGAAATGCTTCAGTATAAATCTAATAAAATATGTACAACCTCTATAGGAGGAAAACTACAAAACCCTGATGAATGAAATCAAAGAATAACTAAATAAATGGAGAGATATTGCATGTTCATGAATAGGAAGACTCAGTATTATCAAAATGTCAGTTCTTTCCGACTTAATCTATAGAAATTCAGTGCGATCCCAATCAAAATCCCGGCAAATTATTTTATGGATATTGGAAAACTGATTCTAAAGTCTATATGAAGAGGCAAGAGACCCAGAATAGCTATCACCTTATTGAAGAAGGACAAAGTTGAAGGAATGACACTGCCCAACTTGAAGACTTATTATGAAGGTGCAGTAATCAAGACCAGGGTGGTACTGGTGAAAGAACAAATAGATCGATGGAACAGAATAAAGAGCCCCAAAATAGACCCACATAAATACAGTCAACTGATCTTTGGCAAAAGAACAAAGGCAATACAATGGAGCAAAGATAGTCTTTTCATCAAATAGTGCTGAAACAGCTGGATGTCCATGAAAAGAATCTAGACACTGACTTTACATGCTTCATAAAAATTCAAAATGAACCCAGACCTAAATGTAAAACACAAAACTATAAAACTCCTAGAAGATAACATAGGAGAAAGCCTAGATGACCTTGGGTATGGCAATGACTTTTAAGATATAACACCAAAGGCACAGTCCATGAAAGAAAGAATTGATAACCTAGACTTCATTAAAATAGAAAATTTCTGCTCTGTGAAAATCACTATCAAGATAATGAAAAGACAGGCCACAGAGTGGGAGGAAGTATTTGTAAAAGACGCATCTTGTTAGGATAAAGTGGCAACTTTCAAGCTTCTTACATGTGCAACTGGTGTAATTTATTTTGGTATGTAGTGTGAGGTACAGACTTTAGTTTTAAATGGGTGTGCAGTTTTCTAGCCATCAGTTTTAAAGATTATCACTTCACTTTATCACAATCAAACTTCCCAGACATACTTAGAACTATTTGTGGATATTCTTTTCTGTTTAATTTGTATATGTGTTCATTCATGTAGTAATGCTACAATGTTTGAATTGTAGTGGCTTTATAGTAAATTACATAGCTGCTTGCTAATTAACAGATACTCAACTTCTAATAAAATTTATTACTTGTACCTGAATGCCTCCAGTATCTTCTTCATTCAGATTCTTTACTATTCACTCAATATAAATTCAGAGCTGATATACATTAAAAACTGAACTAAAGTGCTAACATCTTTTAGTTTTCATCTATATTCCTAGATTTAAAATATGAGAAAGTAATAGAATGCAACATTTTACAAACCTCTAATGACTCATTTTCTATCTCTAATTAAAACAGAATACCCTGTGGAATATCTTTGCATCATTTACCTGGTTTCATTAATTCTGGCTACTGAAGTTAATTTAAATTCACTCATAAAATGAGAGTTCAGTATAAGCTTTTATTTCTGTTAGCATACTCAGTGAGACTTACAAATAGTCATCTGCTAGGTGGTAAACAGTAAACAGTCTTGCTTATTGCAAATAATCTTAGCCAATAAATGTTATTTATGCTCCATTTAAGAATAAAGATGTTAATCTGAGATCACAAAACGATCTTTTTGTTAAAGCTAAAAGCAGTTCTGCTTTGATTAGTTGCAAATGCAAATATTACCCAACTTCTTTCTCCTTCTTTGATAGTTGTATAGAAATAAAACTAAATACAAGAATGCAAGCCAAACCCACTACAAATGAAACTGCACTACAGGCCCTGCACCTTCAGTGATTTCTAGATGATTTCTATGCTCAAACCTTCATTCTATCCTCTCTTCCTAAACAGAGTTTTTTTTTTTTGGTTTTGAATAACTTTTATTACACAAGAGGTTCATATTCATTATAGAGAAATCATGTAATCAAATAAACCAAAAATAGATTAAAAAGCAGCCATAATTCCACCTCTCAGATATATTATCACTGTATCTATTTTATAGTATAGCTTTCATGTATATATTTTTTAACATCTTTATTGGAGTATAGTTGCTTTACAATGTTGTGTTAGTTTCTGCTGTATAACAAAGTGAATCAGCTGTGCGTATATATATATCCCCATATCCCCTCCCTCTTACGTCTTCCTCCCACCCTCCCTATCCCACCCCTCTAGGTGGTCACAAAGCACCGAACTGATCTCCCTGTGCTATGCGGCTGCTTCCCACTAGCTATCTGTTTTACGTTTGGTAGTGTATATATGTCCATGACACTCTCTCACTTCATCCCAGCTTACCCTTCCCCTCGCTGTGTCCCTAAACAGAATTTTAAGAAGTTAGCCAAGATAAAATGAGAAACTGATTTAAACTTAGGTCCCAAATTTACAGCTTCAGTGATTTAGGAAAATTCCTTGACGGCTATACTGAGCCTCAATTTTCACATTTGTAAAAGGGTCAGGATTAAAAAACTGATACTTCTGGAAATGCCTGTCATTCTGTTTGGATATTTTTTAAATGTTGACTAAAATTTAAATGGATAAATTATAAAAAGAAGATGACAAAAAGGCTTAATATCATTTTATTACCCAGATAACCCCTGGTGGTCCACTGATAGGAGAAGGGGCTTCTCTAAGTTTTCTTCATCCTGATTTCTGGACACTCCCTCGTTTAATCAGCTTTTGGAGGCAGGGGGTCACATTTTGGCAAGTTTTATTCAAATTCTTTATGCCTCAATTTTAGGAAAGAAGAATAGTAGCTGTGCTGAGCTCTGTCAGGTCAGATAGAATTTTGGAGTATTCTCTTTCTCTCTCTTCTAGACAGCCACTGTCATTTGGTAAGCCATAAGCCTTCCTTTGGTTTGACTGGTTAGTGTGTTTGCTGGATTTCTAAAACATATTTTTAGTGTTTATTTGTTTAGATTGAAAGGACTGGGCTATATTTTTAAAAATTTATCCCTTCATTTTGGAAGGCCTTTTAAGTTGTGATATTGCATGCAAGAGAGCTAATGGAATTTTGGACTCCATATTTTCTTTTTTACCTTTTTTTTTTTTTTTCTCAGACTTTGAACCAACAATGGCTAAGAATGAGAGGAACTCAGACCCCAATATTTTTTCCCTTGTCAAGCACAGAGAATATGGGGAAAAATGAAACTGGGAAATTGTTCTGCTCCTCTTCCTTTCCTCCTTTTTGGTCAGTTACCTTAGTTGTCCACCTCACTTTGTATTTCTAGCCTGGGTTCAGAAAGACCTGAATTTGATACACTACACAGTGTTGGAGTAGTAGATTGCTAGAAGGGACCAAGATCCAGACAACCTTAAATGGTGGCTACATGGAATTATATTTAAGAGGGATGGTCCAGCCAATTTCCTCACTACTATTGTCAAAGGAGTTCCCTATTCCTAAGAAAATGGACCTATGTCCAACCAACACAGAAGATGGAGATTTATCCCAGTGCATTTATATATGTATATATATTAAAATTATGTGTGTGTGTGTATATATGTATGTGTGTGTGTGTGTGTATATATATATATATATATATATATTTAATACCTAATGGGAATATCTCAGATGGTATCCTACTTTTGTGTTTTTCTTTAATTTTACTTATAAAATTGTGACCATTTTTTAACTCAAAAGACGAAACCTTAAAAAGTAATTAAAAAGACATTCTCAGTAGTCTAAGGTTCAGGGTGACTTGGCAGAGAAAATTGCTGAATGGTGAGATAACAGTGCTGGTATGCTTGGCTATTGTTACACTTTACATTTGAGGTTTCTCTTACTTGAAATTACAAGAACTATATGACTCGAGAGAAAGAGTGATAATTAGTAATATTCTGCTTGCTTTTTATATAGCCCATTGAAGAACATTTTGATTAATTATTTGGAGGTCATAGGAAGGTCATGATCTAACTTTTGAACGAGTAGAGTTGCAGCACAAAGCTATGACTTAAAATTAAAAAGGAAGTTTGACATGATCTATTTCTTTTGGCATCTCAATCCAGATCTCTGTCAGTAAAATGAGTCACTTTTCAGTCAGATGGGTGGTCAGCAATGTAATTTTTTATTGGGAAGCTGAAAGACAGCATTGCCAAACAGAGCATCTGCAGTGTTAACATCTATATTTGAGCATCTTTCGTTTTCCCAAGGGGTGCAAATGGGAAGAAGGAAGGCAGAGAAATACACTTGAATAAAGCTTTGCAAAATGAATAGAACAGAGAGCATTCCCAGAGGCAGGTCAAGTTCAACCCAAGAACAACTCTCTCAGTGCTTTCACAACTAGTTAAAATACAAGACGAGTAGTAACTCAGCTCTCAAATCAGTGCTGAAATCCAGCAGAAGGTTGTTAATATTGATACGGTTAACATACATCAAATAGGATTCCTTTAATTTTCTGAATCGAAAAATTCTCCACAGTGTTGACATTTCCTTACTGAACTCCCAGGATTGTTTGGTTTCAAAGGCTGTTGGGCTCAAGATGCATTTTGTTTTAAATAATCCTTCATAAAAAATTCAGCTTTCAGTCTAATATGATTGAAACTCAGCTTGAGTGTGTTTTATAATGCATTGAACTGGAAAGACTATGGGCATTGAATTATTCAAAACATGGTAGGCAAAGGAGTGATGTGTGAGGAGGAGGTGATCAAAGAAATCAGTGAGATTTGATATGTCTTGTTATCTCATTTTATTTACCTTTTAGAACTCTTCCAAATATTAGAGGAAAGAAATCAATATCAATTTTCACCTGTCACATTCCACACTTCAATTATTAATGACTGTCAAATTTGACCTCAGTTTTCTGTACCACCTGCTCTGCAATAATATTTCTGAGCCTTTATTAAAAATGTAAAATTGTCATTGAATTTCCAAATATGATTTTCCAGTGGCTAATTCGGCTTGTTTTATTAATAAGCGAGTTCTGATGAGTAATACTAATTTAATATGCCTGTATGTAAGATTAAACTGTAAATTATTCCTGCTGAAGGTGATGAGATATGATTGCAATGTGGTGGTTGGCCACTCACCTTCCTGAATTAACTCTGCAAGCACACAATTCTTGGAAGAAACCAGTACTTCATATAGTAGCAAATCTGATATTATTTTGCATGTCTCCTTTAACAGTGGAATGCACACACACACACACACACACACACAAACATGATGATGGGTGAAAAAACATACATGCACACCTTAGATGCTTACATTAATTTCTGAATATAGTTCTCCAGAAAGAAAAAGGTTTACTGATGATTTGTATTTTTATAGTTTATTATTTTGTCCATACTAAAACACTTCATGAAATCACTTACTATTTTGTTGTCCATGGAATCCTTTCAATTTTGAGATGCTAAATATAAATTGAAATGATTATTATAGTCCTTGGCCATGAAAGACTAAGTTACAGAGAACCCGGTGACTGGAGGTCAGAGCTGCCACAGAATTATTCTCTGCTCCAGAGACCATTAGAATATCACTGTGTACCCACTTAAGGATAGAATGCTGCTCTTGAGAAACTAGCTATCTTTTATTTATACTAAAAGGAGAGAACAGTAGGGGACCTTGGCTGGGTGAGTGTGAGACTTTCTCTGTTTTGTATGATAAGCCACAAACAATACATGAAATAGCCTTGGGCCTTTTGTCTTTTGTACCAAGCTCTTTCCTGTATTGCTCCTGATCAATTACACTTAAATCAACAAGAGTTGCTTGAACATTTTGACAGTTATGTTCCCCATACCCTGAAGCATTTTTAAAGGGTTACTGAGGGAAAGCTATTTCAGAAAATACTCCCTCCAAATTTTTTCAGGGTGGCATCAATGAACGTAACTTAGAGGAAAAAAAACTCCACCTTGAGTTCCTGGCCTACCACTCTAAGGCCAGGCAAGCATAAACCTTCATAGCAAAACCTAAGTTTGCTCCCAGTTGAGAATTTGGTTTCCATGGTCTTATATAAAAAGTATATGGAGACTTTAATTCCCTATAAGCCCTTTCCAAAGAGTAAATATAGTTCATCATTCATAAGAGATGATGAAAATTACAATTTTGTTGAATAGGTGGAATATATATTATGTCTAATATATATATAATATATTTATTTTATATATATATATATAATATATATAAAGCTACTATTCAGAGTCCTTAAACTTGCATTTTCTTTACTTACCAAGAGTGAACAGTAACTTGATCCCTAAACACAATAAAGCACCTGGTCATAGCAGAATCATAACAAATATTTGATATCAGAATGAATTCACTCTTCCGGTGTAAAGAGGGAATACCTTCAATTTTCCTCTTTCTTGTACCCAATTATTGCATCCTGGACAGAGGGGTTTTTCTTGACTTTAAAGGGGAAATGTTCACTTTTGTTAAGATGGAAATTGACAACCTCAGTAGGCAGAGGCACTTTTTATTTGGCTGAATTCATGTTTCTAGTGATAATTCAAGGTCTAATAGGGTTTTCTCTGGCACTCCAAAATCTGAAAATGATAAGCATCTCACCAGAGTTTCATGACAGCCCATTACCTATAGGATATTCAAAAATACCGTGCTTCGTCAGTGTTTTCTTTGACTTATTAATCAATGGACAACTACTGAGTTAAGATAGTGTCTTATCCTTGCTTCAAAAAAAAAAAACCACAAACAAGAAAAACTGTTAACGATGAAAACTTATTATGCCAGGACTTAGTGTGGCCTGACTTGGAAATTTAGTTTCAGAGGCTTTTGTGAATATACCAAGGAAAGAGGGCCTAGGTGTATCTTATTCCCACAGGCCCACAATAAATATTTGCTTAATGGAGGAAAAATTAATATATAGTGTAGGAGAGAACCTGACAGATGATTAACATTACTGAGTGAAAGCAATGCCCAAACTCATCTGTGATCAAACACTATGAAGTATCCTCCTAAGGATAAACTTATTACAAATAAGAAGTGAAAATTCAATTATGGAGATACTTTCAGTTTCAGCTCTGATATGCATAAACCTTGGAAGTTTTCACTGTATCTTGTCCTTACAAGATAATGCTGTGCAAAATGAAAATCAATGACTTTTCTCAGACGTGTCAGAGAACTGAGGTTGCAGAGTAAAGTGCCAACCCAGAATCTTGAGAACTAGTGAATCCAGCTGAGATCTGTTTACCTAGAGCAGAAGTAGCTGGAGCCATAACTGGTAGGAACACTTCAACGGTAATTTTGAAAAATTGCTGGAGGCTGGGTGTGGACTACCATGAGAGTGAGAAACTCTGGGTGGCTGCAGTCTTAGGGGTTGCCCCCACTTCTGTGGGCTTTACCTCCAGGGATTCTACCAGGGTGTTCTAGTGAATGAAGATCAGAGGAAAATTCTCCTCATGCCTCTGGCAGCAGAGCAAAAAAATAATCATTATGATATACACCCAGAGAGTTCTCCATAACAAAGGCCCATTCTTTAGGAAAAAGACCTTGTCAGAACCTCTACACAGCTGGAATAAGGGCCTTCCTCCCATGCAGGTCTCCTCTAGCTTTCTGTCTAACCTAAGGAGAGGGGCTCATAGTCAACAGGAGCCAGAGTTTTAAGGAAATAGAAACACTGCAGCCAGAGAAGAGAGTAGGGGATGGAGGGTTAAAAAAAAAACACCTTATACCCCTGGAAATACACTTATGGCAGTCACAGCCCAGAGACACAGACCCAATCAAAGACTGAGATTTAATCATAAGGTTATAGAAAACCCCTCTCCCTCACAACCTAGCACCACACTAATAAGCTGTAGTATAATAACAATGGATTATAGTTGAAAGAGCCACAAGACACAGGCTGTGAGGGAGGGTACTTAGAGTAACCCAAGGTCTGTAACAGGGAGACAAAACCAAAGACACTAGTGTTGAAGTCTCTGGCACCTACAGCTACAGCAGACATTAAACACAGCCCCAGTTCTAGCCAGATTAGCATAAATTCTCACACTGAAGGCCCATTTACCTTGGCTCCTATTACTGGATACAGAATGTCTGGGTTTCAATAAATAATTACAAGTCATGCCAAGAGGAGAGAGAAGAATACAGTATGAGGAGACAAACATCAGAAACAGACTCAGATTTGACACCAATGTTGGATTATCAGACAGGGAATTTAAAATAACTATGCTTAATGTGGTAAGAGTTCTAATGGAAAAAGTAGCCAGTATTCAAGAAGAAATGAGTGATGTGAGCAGAGAGATGGAAACTTTAGGAAAGAATATAGGGAAGTACTAGAAATGAAAAACAAAGTAGCAGAAATGAAGAGTGCCTTTGATGAGCACATCATTAGACAACATAGCCAAGGAAGGAATCAGTGAGTTTGAAGATATGTCAATAGAAAATTTTCAAACTCAGTTACAACTGTAAATATAATTGGAATACCAGAAGAAGAAAGAAAGAAAGAAAGAGCAGAAGAAATATTTGAAGTAATAACAGCTGTTATTTTTCCAAAATTAGTAAAAGACACAAAACTACAGATGCAGGAAGCCCAGACAGCATGAAACAGGATAAATACAAAAAAGAAAGGGAGAAAGGAAGAAAGGAAGAAAAAGAAAGGAAGGAAGAAGAAAGAAAGGAAGAAAGAAGAAAGAAAGAAAGAAAAAAGGAAGAAAGGAAGAAAGTCAACATACCTAGTCATATCATATTCAGACTGCTAAAAGATAAGGAGACAATTTAAGGAAGCTAGAGGGGGAATCAACCCCACTTTATCTAAAGAGTGTAAAGGAGGAAAAGTTGTTTTCCCTCTACCCATCTTAGCTCATTGGCTGGGTCCCTGTAAATTAAGCTGACAAAAAAACAGATAAGAGAAAAATAACTTTATCAACCCGTGCATTGAGCATGCACCCATGAATACTCAGTGATGAGTAACTCAAAGAAGTGGTTAGAACTTGGGCTTATATAGCATTTTAACAAAAGAACAATAGATTCTAGAGAAGTGGCAAGACACAGGAAAAGGACTTGGAATTTCTCAGATGGCATTTTGTGGAAAGGTAAATCTATGGGGAAACTAATGGAAGATGAAGGTTCGTTAGTGAAGTTTTTATGTAGATTCCTCTGGTGCAGTCTCTGAGTCTAGTGTTGTCTTTTGTGATTAACTTCTGTTCTAGTAGGGAGGGGAGGGCACCTTTACAAATTTACATCCTGCTTTTAGGCAAATATGGGGAGGGCCAAGGGATCTTTTCTTGTACTTGTTTCTTCTCAATTACCTTCAGCTCCAAATAATCATTATGACAAAGTGGCATATGTTGGGGTGCCATATTCTGCTCCTCTTCAGTAGGAAAAAGGAGAAAAATTACAGGGGACTTCTCATCAGCAACCTTGAAAGCAAGAACAGATGGAGTGAAATATTTAAAGTGTTGAAAGAATACACACTAACCTTTAATTCTACGTCCAGAGAAACTGTCCTTCAAAAATACAGGAGAAATAAAGACTTTCTCACACAAATACCTTGAGGGGATACATCACCAGCAGACTTGCCCTGCAAAAAAAATGTTGAAAGAAATTCTTCAGAGAGAAGGAAATGATACATAGATCAGAAACTCAGAATCTACATAAAGAAGAACACCAGAGAAGAAATAAAAATAAAATCGATTTCTTATTCTTAATTGATCTAAAAGATAGCTGTCAAAGTAATAGCAACAATGTACTGGGTGATAAAAAGGATTAAGGATACTCTTGTTATAAGCCACTTGCACAACACTTGAAGCATTATAGTGTTATTTGAAGGTGGGTTTATATTAGTTAAAAACGTGTTGTAAACTCTAGGGCAACTACTAAAAGTTTTTTAAAGTATAATTGATACGCTAAGAGGAGATAAAATGGAATTATAAAGAATTAGAGAAAGCAGAAAAGAGGAGGACTCAATTATGCAAAAAGATTGGAAGATTGAAATTGTTTTAATAAGAACAAAAACAAGTTGAATAGAGAAGATGCAGACTTAGAGTTAAAAGACTGCATTTCCTTTTTTATATTTTCTTTTTGAGATTTGTTTCAGGTTATATGATATATTCCTCTTTTATTCTTCCCTTGCTTCACCGTTGAAGTATAAGACTCAATCATCCACAAAAGAATTTGTGATCTTTTGATTAAAAACCTTATGAAAACAAAGCATTATTTTGATACCGTTCCTATCTCTGGTGGTGGGGCGATATGCGACAGAGACGGAACAATTGAAAACGTTGGGGGAAGGCAAAAGCTACACAACCAACGCTACTTATAACACATGTATAACTAGTGAGACAGTGAAAAATCCAGTCACTCAAGCTACTTATCTGATCTTTGCAATGGCGAACTTCGATTGTGACTGTTTTCCATTCATTTGCCTGCCTGGTAGACTGAATAGAATCATAGACGATCTCCTTCAGTTGAAACTGGCTGTTGCTGTGGACACAGGCCTGATTTAAGTTGCTTGAGTGCTTCTGCAAGTCCCAGAGGCTGGGGGCTGGAGAAAGAGGAACGCGGAGGGCAAGGCTGAGGAAAGGGAATCCCCCAGCATTGCCAGAGCTGTGGGCCAGAATAAACAATGTGCTGGGACCTATTTAGCAAATGAAAACGCAAACCAGAGAAAGCAGCCAAGGTCAGGGACACACATCTCCTCCTGCTGAGGTGATTTGGGATGTTCAGAGCAAGAAAATGAATAGCTCACATGAGGGAGTTTCCTTGAACTCCCCTGGGCAATACATCACTAACTGTAGTGAAGTTTCTGCTTTTCTAAAACTTCATTAAATAAATGGCAGTGGCAAGCTGGGGTTTGGTTTATATGTGGTTTCCTTTTTTAGACTAAAGGCAAATCAGAGGAAGAAGGATTCTTCCTGGCCTAGGTTGGCCTGGCCTGTTTATGTTTGAGCCTAGATTGTCTTCCTCTCTTCCAAGGTCACCAGGAGCCTCTAAAACCAAACTCACTTCAGACACATCCTGGAGAAATCCTTGGACTTGATGCTTATTCACAGTGTACATTTCTTAGGTGATTTTGTGTCCTGAAGTTACTTAATTTTATTCAAGACTTTATGCTCAACGAAAAGAAGAGGAAAAAGTCAAAGTGTATAGCCTGACACCATGAACAGCCCTCAGAATAAAGTACAGAAAGATGGTTTTGGTGAATCTCCATCTGTTACCTATGTATGTTTGTATGTATGTATGTACCTATCTACCTATCTATGTGTGTGTGTTTATTATGACCCTAATTCTGATAAGATATGCATAGAGAAATAATCATTAGAAAGTTCATTGAAAGATTCAGAGTGAATGTCCATACATGATGGAACTATAAGTGGTAATTTTCTTCTTCTTTATATTTTGTTGGAATTTTCTAACTTTCTAACATTTTATAGCAGTGATGTCCAATAGTAATAAAAATATGAGCCAAAGTATAAGCCGCATATGTTATCTTAAATTTTCTAATAAAAATAATCAGGTAGATTAATTTCCATAATATATTTTATCTAACTCAATAAATCCAAAATATTGTCATTTCAACATGTAATCGATACAAAATTATTGAGGTATTTTCAATTATTTTTCCATTAAGTCCTTAAAATCTGTTGTGTATTTCGCACTAAATGCAAATCTCAATTTGGAACTGGCACATTTCCAGGGACTACTGGCTACTGTTTTGGACAGTGTAGTTCTACAGGAAAAATAACAAACTTTATATGTAATGAATCATATACATGTGTTAATATCATAATACATTCATACAGAGAGAGAGGTTAATAAGTGAGGGTGGTAGAAATAATGTAGACCAAGTGTTTCATAAACTACTCTATAGGACCTAAGAATTTGATGTCAAATGAGATGTTACTGGATAGCAGATCCAAAAAATATATGTTGCAAAGTCAAAGAAATTTGGAAACTCTGAGATAATCAAAATTAAATCGCTTTTTCAACCATAGAACTTCTCAAAGAGTTTAATGTGCTAGCGTGCTTGATAAACCTCTAAGAAAGGAATAGGGTTTCCTATTTCATGAACTTTTAGACAGGAGTCCTTTTCTTTTTCGTGGAACATCTTGCAGGACAGATGGAACAGTTTTAGAAACTCTGATTTAGTAAATAAAAGAAATATAAAAATATACACAGTGAGTTGGTATTGAAATGCTACAGTTCATTAGAAATGCCGTGACTGTGCTTTTGTGTGTGTGTGTGTGTGTGTGATTCTCAGGGTATACAATATATATTCATTTAATAATGCCTCCTCTCCCACATATTTTCACATGTGTTATTTTAGCTTCACAATAGTCCTGGAATGAAATGCAGAATAAGTACAATAGGGATTATTGCTTCTATTTTAAATAGGATTTAAAAAAACGGTCTCTACATGGTAAGTGCCTGTTGTCACATTGTTAGTTATTTGCAGATTTAGGAATCTTTGAATTTAGAATGTATGTATCCCAGCTTTCAAATTTTTTGTCAAACTGTATTATTTTTCTGCAGATTCTCATTGTAATGTTTATATTGATGCAAACTTAATCCAGCCCCTTTATAGTAAAATGCTGTTATTCTCCTACTTAGATGATGCCATAATTTGATAGTAAAGTGCCTTTAGCTTCTGAGAAAACCACAAGCTGCTTATCATTAATTTTATCTAGGAACTTCTTCTCTCATTAATAATTCTCCCCCCACTTTTTTATTTTTTCTACAAATACTCTTGATCTCCAAATCTTTTGTTCTTCTCAGAGAGGGTAAACAGAAATAAATGCAGAACCTTAAAGCCGCTCAGAGTTTGATCTGAATGTGTATACTGGACTAAGAAAGCTAACATAAGTAAAAAGATATAGGTACTTAATTTTCAAACATAATGGTTTTACAAAATGACGTGTTGGAGGGTTTGATTGTCCTAAGCCCAATAAAACCAAGATAGCAGATATGATCTTGCTTGCCAAAGTGAATAATTTGAGCCAAAACAGGAAGTTGTCCTACCACAGATGTGTAGAAATGAAATCTGAAACGATCATTTTATTTATTTTTTATTTAATAAAATAAAAAATTTAAAAGCCTGCCTTCATCCACTTCGATACCCCCTCAACTCTCCACCACTGGTAACCACAAATCCAGTCTCTTTTTCTATGTTAGTTTGTTAATTTGTTCATTTTAGAAGTATACTTGACCTACTTACGTTCATTCCTGTTACACAGCATAGAGATTTGATATTTCTATACATTTAAAACTGATGACCACAGTGTCTAGTTGTGGTATGTCACCATACGAAATGATTACATAGTTATTGAGTATATTCCCCACACTGTATATTTCATACCCATGACTCTTTTATTTTGCAGCTGAAAGTTTTTAACCTCTTAATCTCCCTCACCTGTTTCTCTCCTCTCTCCACTCCCTTCCCCTCTGGCAACCACCCATTTGTTCTCTGTGCCTATAACTCTGTTCCTGTTTTGTTATGTTTCTTCATTTGCTTTGTATTTTTAGATTCCACATATAAGTGAAATTATACAGTATGTTTCTTTCTCTGAGTCTTTTCCCTTAGCATAATACCCTCTGGGTTCACCCATGTTGTCAAAAATGGCAAAATTTCATTTCATGACTGAGCAATATTCCATTATATATGTACCACATCTTCTTTATCCATTTATCTGTTAATGGACACTTAGGTTGCTTCCATACCTTGGCTATTGTAAATCATGCTGCAGTGAACATAGGAGTGCCTATATCTTTTCTCATTAGTGTTTTTGTTTCCTTCAAATTAATACACTGGAGTGAAATTGCTGGATCATATGATGGTTTGATTTTTAATTTTCTGAGGAACCTCCATACTGTTTTCCGTAGTGGCTGCACCAATTTACATTCCCACCAACAGTACACAAAGGCGCCCTTTTCTCCACATCCTTGCCGATACTTGTTATTTGTTGTCTTTTTGATGATAGCCATTCTGACAGGTGTGAGGTGGTATCTCACTGTGGTTTTGATTTGTATTTCCCTGATGATTAGTAATATTGAGCATCTTTTTGTGTACCTGTTGGCCATCTGTATGTATGTCTTCTTTGGAAAAATGTTTGTTCAGATCCTCTGCCCATTTTTTAATTGGGTGTTTGTTTTTTGATGTTGAGTTGTATGAGTTCTTTTTATATTAACCCCTTATCAGATATATTGTTTGCAAATATCTCCTCCCAGTCAGTAGGTGGCCTTTTCATTTTGTTGTTAATAATCCCCTTCATTATGCAAAAGCTTTTTACTTTGATGTCATCCCATTTGTTAAATTTTGCTTTTGTTTCCCTTGCCTGAGGAGACGCATCCAAAAAAAATATATATTACTAGGACCAGGGTCAAAGACTGTACTGCCTATGTTTTCTTCTAGAAGTGTTATGGTTTCAGATCTTACATTTAAGTCTTTAATGTATTATGAATTTATGTTTGTATATAGTGTGAGAAAGTTGTCCATTTGATTCTTTTGCATGTAGCCATCCAGTTTTCCCAACACCATTTATTGTAGAGACTGTCTTTCCCTCATTGTATATTCTTGCCTCCTTTGTCATAGATTGTGCATGTAAGTGTGGGTTCATTTCCAGGCTCTCGATCCTGTTCCATTGATTATGTGTCTGTTTTGTGCCAGTACCATACTGCTTTGATGACTGTAGCTTTGTAGTATAGTTTGAAATCAGTGAGCATGATACCCCCAGCTCTGGCTTCTTTCTCAAAATAGTTACAGTGATTCAGGGTCTTTTGTTTTTCCAAACAAATTTTAGTATTATTTGTTCTAGTTCTCTGAAAAATGCCATTAGTATTTTGATAGGGGTGGCATTAAACTGTAGATTGCCTTGGGTAGTATGATCATTTTAACAATAATTCTTCCAATCCATGAACATGGTAGATCTTTTCCATCTATTTATGTCATCTTCAATTTCTTTCACCAGTGTTGTACAGTTTTCCGAGTGCACGTCTTTTACCTCCTTAGTTAGATTTATTCCTAGGTATTTTATTCTTTTTGATGCAGTTGTAAATGGGATTGCTTCCTTAATTTCTCTTTCTGATAGTTCATTGTTAGTGTTATATAGAAATTCAGCAAATTTCTATATATTAATTTTGTATCCTGCAACTTTACAGTATTCA
Organism: Mesoplodon bidens; assembly: GCF_964165515.1. Lineage (NCBI taxonomy): Eukaryota > Metazoa > Chordata > Mammalia > Artiodactyla > Ziphiidae > Mesoplodon > Mesoplodon bidens. The sequence continues at coordinate 88,867,740 of NC_138162.1, forward strand.
TTAATGAGCTCTAGTCATTTTTTTGTGGCGTCTTTAGGATTTTCTGTGTACAGTATCATGTCATCTGAAAACAGTGATGTTTTTACTTTTTTCTTTCCAATTTGGATTCCTCTTCTTTCTTTTTTTGTATGATTGCTGTGACTAGGACTTTGAGTACTGTGCTGAATAAAAGTGTCAAGAGTGGGCATCCTTGTCTTGTTCCTGAACTTAGAGGAAATGCTTTCAGCTTTTCACCATTGAGTATGATGTTAGCTATAGGCTAATTATATATGGCCTTTATTATGTGGAGCTATGTTCCCTCTAAACCCACTTTGTGGAGAGTTCTTATCATAAATGGATGTTGAATTTTGTCAGAAGCTTTTTCTGCATCTATTGAGATGGTCATATAATTTTTATTCTTCAGTTTGTTAATTTGGTGTGTCACTTTGATTGATTTGCAGATATGAAACCTTGGGATAAATCTCACTTGACCATGTTGTGTTCCTTTTAATATATTGTTGAATTCAGTTTGCTAATATTTTGTTGAGGATTTTTGCATGTATATTCATCAGTGATATTGGCCTTTAATTTTCTTTTTTCCTGCTATCTTAGTCTGGTTTGTTTTCAGAGGGATGCTGGCCTCATAGAATGAGTTTGGAAGCATTCCTATTTTTGGAATAGTTTGAGAAGGATAAGTATTAACAAATCTTTAAGTGTTTAGTAGAATTCACCTGTGAAGCCATCTGGTCCTGGACTTTTGTTTATTTGGAGTTTTTGATTACTGATTTGATTTCATTACTGGTAAATGGTCTCTATTTATATATTTTTATTTTATCATATTTTCTGTTTCTTCCTTGTTCACTCTTGGGAGACTGTACATTTCTAGGAATTTGTGCATTTCCTCTAGGTTGTCCATTTTATTGGTTTGTAGTAATCTCTTATGATTATTGTATTTCTGTGGTAATGGTTGTAACTTATTTTTCATTTCTGATTTTATTTATTTAGGCACTGTCTCTTTTTTTCTTGATGAGTCTATCTAAAGGTTTATCAGTTTTGTTTATTTTTTCAAAGACCCAGCTCTTAGTTTCATTGATCTTTGTTATTGTTTTCTTAGTCTCTAATTACATTTATTTCTGCTCTGGTCTTTATGATTTCTTTCCTTTTACTAACTTTGGGGTTTGCTTGTTCTTCTTTGTATAGCTCCTTTAAGCATGAAGTTAGTTTGTTTATTTGAGATTTTTCTTGTTTCCTGAGGTAGACTTGTATAACTGTAAACTTCCTTCTTTGAACTGCTTTTACTTCATTCCATAGATTTTGGATCATTATGTTTTCATTTGTTTCCAGGTATTCTTTTTTCCTTTCTTCTTTGATTTCTTCAGTGATTTATTGGTTGTTTAGTAGTATATTGTTTAGCCTCCACATGTTCTCGTGTGTGTGTGTTTTTTGCAGTTTTTTTCTTGTAGTTCATTTCTAGTTTCATAGCATTGTGGTCAGAAAAGATGCTACATAGGATTTCAATCTTTTTAACACCTTATTTACCAGAGGATTTTTGAGGAAACTAATGCCTGTGGCTGGATATTTGTTAGGTGAGTGAATACTGAAACACCCGCATTTGAGTAAACATCAACAACTTTTTTTTTGCACTTAATGTATTTATTTGAAACTTTGTACATGTCTTACTAAAGCATTCTGATATTTCGTTAGAGTGTGATAGGCAATATAACCTGCGCCTCTGTGCAGGGGAACAGAACATCTATTACAAATATACCATGTTTCACTGTGCTTTCCCCTGGTAGAGTAGATGCTATACTTTCTGGCAACATTTTTTTTAAGTCATCAGGGTATTATTTCCTCTAGAATATGTCGTTTTATTTTACCTGATGTTTTATTTTACCAGAATGGTCAGTTACCCATCCTCTAGCTACTGCTAACAAAAATTGCTTGTAAGTCATTTTATTCTGTGCATTAAGGCTACAATAAATTTTAAATGCATTGGATACACCACAATTACTCAAATAGAAACCCACTTTCTTATACCGTTTTGAGTTTTCTGAAGGATATTGAAGTTTGCCAGATATTGATTGGATCAATCAACTCCTTTCATATATTTATTATACTCTAATATACAAGTGGGCTTAGTTATCTGATGGCCAGACCTCCTGCCTTCCTTTTCTGTAGATGCTATGGAGGTGAATAGTTGTCACCAGTGGACTAGCCTCTTGTCTTTGCATATAAGAAGAGTCACTTTTCCATTCCATAAGAATGTCATTTCTCCCCTCTGTAGATTTTCAGATTTCTCCTTTAATTGGTTTGGTAGATGACAATTCTCTCTTATAATCCCACAGACTCTGGTTTTATTTTTCAACAATATTTCAGATTTGGACACACTATTGTAATAACTGTCTTAGTAAATATGATGCCATGAACAAAGATAAGGTTGTGGGACCAATAATATTGTTTCTTTCAGTTTCTTTCCTTCACCCGTGTAAATCTCAAGGTTGCATATATATCCAGTTTCACTTTTGCTAACCATCCTGACAAAAATGGCATATTCTGTAAGTTTTCCGTGATGATAGGTTTTGAATCTGAGTCGTCCTCTCCACTTTATCATTGCCTCAAGTGATAGCTCTTGTTTCGGTATATAGATTGATTGAAATTTTGGTAGAAAATAATCCAAAAGAGGTTTAACTTTTGAAAATCTGTCTGCAGGAAGTGGAGTTTCTGAGTTATCATTAAAGTGAAGAAACGTCGTTTTTTGTTTGAACCTTCTTCTCGTCATAATCTTTGGAAAGATAGTTGTTTCAAGTAAGGGATCAGTCGAACAATATTCTTTCCAGTGTGACTTTCTTATTCGTCCCATTAAAATTATTAATCCAAGAAACTTCTTCAAGTCACTGTTGGTTACATCAGTCCATTTTATTTTATTTATTTATATTTATTTATTTATTTTTTTTTTGCGGTACGTGGGCCTGTCACCGTTGTGGCCTCTCCCATTGCGGAGCACAGGCTCCAGACGCTCAGGCTCAGCGGCCATGGCTCACGTGCCTAGCCGCTCCGTGGCATGTGGGATCCTCCCAGACCAGGGCATGAACCCGCATCCCCCGCACCAGCAGGCGGACTCTCAACCACTGCGCCACTAGGGAAGCCCCATCAGTCCATTTTAAAGCCTTATCATACTTTTCATATATATAGTTTTTCATTCTGTTGCTGATATGAGTTTGTTTGAGAAGCAATAAACTTGAAAAAGTTGTTACCAAAAATTAATTCTGTTATTTCATGAACACTTTGTGGGTTATTACATTCAAGAGTTACACCTGACACACCTGTAAAGTCTTCTAATTTTCGTGAAATGTTGTCTTCGTTCCACACTTCCGTAGAAGTAAAGGAGCATTCTCCAGCACCACGAGTTTTGCTTTAACTTTGCATATCAGAATCAGTCACTAAGGTTTTTTGTCTTTTTGTTGGTCTAATATTCACATGGTCTGAATCAGAACTATATTCTGCAGAGTTATCTTTTCCTGAGACACTAGTATATATATCACTTGGACAATCAGAGAAAGTATCTGCATAAAATTCACCAAAAAATTCTTCTTCACTCAAAATTTTGCGATGCGTAATTTTTGAAAATTTTATGGTGATAAACTTGTGTTTATAATATACACAAGTTGCAACAAAAACCTAACGGGGGGCTTCCCTGGTGGCACAGTGGTTAAGAATCTGCCTGCCAATGCAGGGGACACGGGTTCGAGCCCTGGTCTGGGAAGATCCCACATGCTGCGGAGCAACTAAGCCCGTGAGCCACAACTACTGAGCCTGCGCGTCTGGGGCCTGTGCTCCGCAACGGGAGAGGCCGCGACAGTGAGAGGCCCGCGCACTGCGATGAAGAGTGGCCCCAGCTTGCCGCAACTGGAGAAAGCTGTTGCACAGAAACGAAGACCCAATACAGCCAAAAATAAAATATAAAAAAAAACAAAAACAAAAAAAAACAATCTAACGGGGCAAAATGTGAATGATAATGACAATCATAAGTTGTATAATGAACCTGTGATAAATTTTAAGCTCTTAACAACTTCGCACATTGATGTTAATTGTATCACTCTCTAAAAACATATTAATACAATTCTGGTCAATAAATTATTAAATGTACCAAGGCTTGTTTTGTGGGCTAGCATATGATATATCCTGGAGAATGTTCCATGTGCATTTTAAAGAATGTGTATTCTGCTGCATTTGCATGGAATGTTCTGTAAGTGTATCTATTAAGTCCATCAGATCTGATGTGTCATTTAAGGCTGGTGTTCCCTTATTGATTTTCTGTCGGGATAATCTGTAAATTGATGTAAGTGGGCTGTTAGAGTCCCCTACTATTATTGTGTTACTGTCAGTTTCTCTCTTTATGTCTGTTAATATTTGCTTTATGTATTTAGGTGCTCCTATGTTGGGTGCGTATATATTTATCATTGTTATATCTTCTTGGATTAATCCCTGTTCATTATGTAATGTCTTTCTTTATCTCTTATTACATTCTTTGTAATAAGTCTATTTTGTCTGATGTAATTATTGCTACCCCAGCTTTCTTTTAATTTCCACTTGCATGGAATACCTTTTCCATCCCTTCAGTTTCAGTCTGTATGTGTCTTTAGATCTGAAGTGAGTTTCTTATAGGCAGCATACATATGTGTCTTGTTTTGTATCCATTTAGCCACTCTGTGCCTTTTGGTTGGAGCATTTAGTCCATTACATTTTAAGTAGTTGTTGATAGATATGCACTTATTGCCATTTTGTTTATTTGGGGAGGGGTTGCTTTTGTAGTTCTCTTTTTTTCCTTTTTTCTTCTTTTGTTCTCGTCCTTGTGATTTGGTGGGCATCTTTAGTGTTGTGTTTGGATTCCTTTCTTTTCTTGTGTGTATTCATCTATTCTTGATTTATGGTTTGTGGTTACCATAAGGTTTATATCTAGTGATCTATGTATATACATGATTATTTTAAGTTGCTGAACTCTTACGTTCAAATGCATTTTAACAACCCTGCATTTTTATTTTACTACCTCAACATTTTACTGTTTTTGACATCATATTTTACATATTTTTGTTTTGTGTATTGCAGATACACTAAACTACTTATTGCAGATACAGATGATTTTACTACTTTTGTCTTTTAACCTTCTTACCAGCTTTATATATTATTGATTTACTACCATTATTCTATATTTACCTTTACCAGTGAGATTTTTCCTTTTTTAATTTTCATGCTTATAGTTGTAGCCTTTCCCTTTTCACTTAGAGAAGTCCCTTTGACATTTCTTCTAAAGCTGGTTTGGTGGTGCTGAATTCTTTTAGTTTTTGCTTGTCTGTAAAAGTTTTGGTCCCTCCAGCAAATCTGAATGAAAGCCTTGCCAGGTAGATTATTCTTGGTTGTAGGCTTTTTCTTTTCATCCCTTTAAATATAACATGCCACCCCCTGAAGAGTTTCTGCTGAAAAGTCAGCTGATAGCCTTATGGGAGTTCCCTTGTATTTAGTTTGTTGCTTTCCGTTGCTGCTTTTAATATTCTATCTTTGTCTTTATTTTTTGCCATTTTAATTAGAATGTGTTTGGTGTGATCCTCTTTGGATTGGTCATGTTTGGGACTCTCTGTGCTTCCTGGACCTAGATATATGTTTACTTTCCCAGGTTAGGAAAATTTTCAACTATTATAACTTTAAATACATTCTCTTTCTCTCTCTCTCTCTCTCTTCTCCTTCTTGGACCTCTGTAATGTAAATGTTAGTGCTTAATTTTGTCCTAGAGGTCACTTAAACTGTCCTCTTTTCTTGTTATTCTTTTTTATTTTTCTGTTCGGCTTCAGTGATTTCCACTACTCCATCTTCCAGCTCATGGATCCTTTCCTCTGTATCATCTAATCTACTGTTGATATCTCACAGTAGATTACAGTGTCTTTTGTATACTTCATCTCTTTTTGGTTCTTCTTTATATTTTCTAACTCTTTAAAAAAAATTCTAATTTCTCTCTGTTCATCCAGTCTTCTCCTAAGTTCTTTGAACATCTTTATGATCATTGCCTTGATCTCTTTATTGGGTAGATTGCCTATCTCCACTTCATTTTGTTCTTCTGGGAATTTTTCTTGTTCCTTTGTTGGGAACATATTCCTCTGTTGCCTCCTTTTGCCTAATCTGTTTTTATTTCTATGTATTTGGTAGATTGATAACATTTCCTGACCTTGGAGAAGTGTTCTTTTTTTAGGAGTAGTACTATGCATTCCAGCAGAGCACTGTCCTCTGGTCATCAGAGCTATATGCTTTAGTGATATCACCTATGTGGGCTGCATGGACACTTCTGTTGTGTTGGGCTGAGTATGGTTGGTGGTTTGGTAGGCGTGGCTGGTTCTTAGTCAGGTTGGTTGCCAGAATGCCTTATGTGGAGGTGGCTAGCTGCTGATTGGTGGGCCTGGGTCAAGAGGTGACTGGCTGTGGAGCCCTGGGAGGTCCCAGGGCTAGTGATGGTCCACTGGTGGGCAGAGCCAGGTTCTATCATGGGTGGTTGCAGGCTATGGTTCCATGATCTAGTGTTGACCTGTTGGTGGATGGGGCTGGTTCCTGACATAGCTGTCTGCAGGGACCTGAGAATCCCAAAGCTGATGTCAGCCCACTGGTGGGTGGGGCTGCATTCACTGACTGAAGGCCCATGGACCATCACGTGGCCCTTTTCAAAATCCCTCTTAAAAAATAAATTGAAGAACAACGGTCACATCTTTTCAGAATACATTGTTTATATTACATTTTTTGAAACAACGTTTTTGATAGATCTGAAATACATTATAAGCTTGAACCATGCTCACTGAAGCTGTGGTGCCTGGTTGAACTCCAGCAAGGCTGACATGCTCATTTCACCTCTCTTACTAATATTGATAATCGTGATTAAATCAGTCCTGCAGTCATCTGCCTTGGGCATCAGGAGAGCTGAAATGACCAGTTACTTTTGTGTGTGTGCAGGTACATGTGTGGGTGAATATGAATTGGAAAGATGTTAATGACCAACTAAGCAGAGAACGTTGGTGAAAGGAAAAAAAGATTACATTAAGTTTCAGGTAACATTAGGTAGCTCTGACACTGTGCATGTGTGTGTGTGTGTGCGTGTGTGTGCACGTGTGTATGCACATGCGAGGGTTCAGTCATGTAGATGAGCTTTGGAAATCAGGAATACCTCTATCTGCCAATCTTAATTCTGTTCATTCACCTGGCATGTAGAAGTGAATCCCATGTTTCTCCATGAATTCTTCTCCTTCTAAATGTGGCAGGGATATTGGTTTGTTGTTGAATGCACACAACAGTGTTAGGAATGGCATTTTGAAAAAGCATCAGCTCTCTAGAGCTACAGAATGGTTACTCCCTTGTCTGTGACTGAATTTTATTATCTTTCACCATAAATTACCATTGGTAATCAAAGAGGAGATCAATTTGCATCTCAAAATAAACCACTCATTGTGTACAGGAGCTTACATTATGCTCTATATCTCTTAGATGTGTTAACTAGAATAATTTCAGCAATGTGTGCATGTCCATTATTATCTTCCCTCCCCTCATCACCACTATTCATCCTTCAATTCATCTAAAAAGGGCACCTTTGGGCTAATATGCAGAGGGTAAAGAAAGATTTAAGCAACTCTTTCTCAGTCTTTTGGTTAACTCTCACACGGTGAAACTCAGTGATGCTTGAAATATAGCTGGGTGGAGGTGTGGGGGGTGTCCTTTCTTCATAATTAATATAAATGCAATTACTCTAGGAATTAGATTTTCATAGGACTTCAAGGACTTTAAACTCTTGGGCTAACACCTCACTTAGGGCATCATTAACAGACAAGTTTCATGCCAGTGTCTCCTACATAAATACCAATTGAACTTTGTTGAATTTGGCCACAAGTATATTTCATTTCATTATACATATAATTGGACCAATGAAAAAGCTTTCTCCCTCTTAGGCTTTTCTATTGCTGATCTAAAATACCTGGGAAAAAAGCCTATCAAAATCTAACCATCTAATCTAAGAAAAGATTGGTCTCTTTTACTAGTTTAATAAAGGCATTTTCAGTGTTCACTGATGCTGAGCCACTATAATGATGTTAAAGGAGGGATGTGATATCAACAGGAAAATTGCACATATACATACACTTGCACACACACATGAACGTGTATAAATCTCAGCTGTTACCTTCTAACATTCCCCATCTTTTTTGAAAGGACCCTCCCTGTGAAATCAGATAGATAAATAGATAGATATAAATATATATCATGGCTGGTATATCTTCATATAAATACCATGTGTAAGTGATATGTGTGCATATGTGTGGTGTGTGTGTTTGCATGTATGTGTATGTATTTATTAATTCATTATTTTTCTGAATGAAACAGTGACTTTCCCACCCTTAGCTATGTAATACTTAATTATCAGTGACTTTCACAGTGAGAAAAATGAGCTTAAGGCAAAGAGAGAGAGTTGCTTTTGTAACACTGCATTTGTAAACCTGTGAATCAGCATGTTTACCTTTTTGGTAGGCATCTTCCTCATCAAAATGTGTGCAAAGAACTTCACCTTTTGGCACATGCCCATCCATGCTCATAATTTGGACAAAATTGTTCCTTCTTTTTCAAGAATGTGATTTGCATATTCCCCTCAGAGAGGCTGCCTAAAAATGCCAAAGTGACTTCATGGTATCGATATCACCTTGTGTTGATGCCAGTGCAGCACAAAAATGATTCCTTGTAGAGACCAGAGGGAATGATTTCTTTTGATGACTTAGAGATTATTTGATGAGGAATTATTAAAAGCAAACAGTTAGTTAAATTCCCTAGGGTGAACTTCAGCTCCCTTTGACTTGCGAACCTCTCCTCAAGCTCAGAAAATTCCTCTAATGTGGATAATTACACTGATGGCTGGCCTGAGAAAATAGGCCACTGAAATGGGCTTTGTGTGATCCTGTTAATTGCTGCTGTAGACAAGCAGCCTGGCCCTTTATTCATGCCTCGCAAACCTTTCATCAAAGGAGTAGATTATTTCTAATGCATATTAGATAGGATGAACTCATCTTCCAAGAAGGGCATTAATATATCTGGTGTCTTTTTTTTTCCCTAACTGAGGGAACTTGCTTTTAAATGCAGTTTCAGCTTCAGATTGGTTTTGCTAGAGATGTGCTTTAGCATTCTTAGCATTCTGCTAACAGCCAAGTAGCCAAACAATTTATTGGTTTATGAGTTCTGATTTGATGCTGGGTGCGGTTATACCATGTCAAACAAAAATAATTGCTAATATGGTGGCATATGTATCTTACCAAGGTCATTTCTCGTAAGTATGGGACATGTAATTTTTTCTTTAAGATCTAGAGAAACCCTAATGGTTAAAACAGAGGACTCTCAAGTCAGAGGTCAAGTTTGAAACCATAAAAAGAAAAAAATAAAATAGTATATTAAAGCTTGGGCACACATATTTTACCACCTCCTGCTCCAGGAAGGACTGAACAAGTGTGACAATGAAATGATCTTTCTAACTCAGAGGAAATATGACTCTCTTTGGAAGGTAGCGTATGACTAACAAAATGGAACTGATGGCAATAGAAATAGCAGAGGTTATAAGGTCTGCAGGTCCTAATGCTCTCATGATTTTCTAAATTGAAGCTATGGGTTATTTTTGTGATCTGAGCTTCTCATGATGAGACAGAGTTACACATTCCTTTGTTTATTCACCTGGATGCCTATGACCCAGTGGGACACAAAGCAGCCATCGGGAGCAACTGGAATTAGATTCCTCTATTCACTCTACATAACAGTAGGCAGCTGTTTAAGGTACACCAAGCAAGGAGGAAAAAAATGACTGAGCTCCGTAATAGTTCATTAGACATGTTAAATCTCAGAAACATATACAGTCTTGTTTACAACTTTATACTTTTACACCATAAGTTTTTCACATATACAAAATCTTTCACATTTTGCTCCAGAGCTGGGATTTTGAGGAGAGGGTGTAGGAGGACCTTGCACTGGATGGTTAAAGAGAAGAGAATCGGAGGAGGCAAAATGGCAAAGAAGAAACTTGGTGGCAAATATTGGAGTTCTGGCGTCAACAGAGATAGGTTTCAAAGTCATTTAAGGCCTTAGTTCTTGCTCAACAGGAAGAGCTGGAAAAAAGATAAGCCAAATTATGTATGTGTACACATTTATATTAACATTAGGTGTGTGTATGCATGTGTTTGTAATGATAGTGTTGAAGCACGAGTAATATAGGTAAACATATAGGCTTAACATGTCATAGATGGATGAAAATATTTCTCATTTGTAAGTGTCACCAAACATCAGAGTTCATATACATTTAAACAAAAATATTTGAATACAGAAATATTTCATGTGTATAATTTACAATACAATTACTACATGAATGTTATTATCAAAATGATTATTATAAATAAATTTTGTGTATTTCTTGAAAAAGTGGGAAGATATAATTTTTGTATGTTTGTTTTATTTAGCAATTTACCAGGAAAAAAAGGACCTAGTTGATTTCCTGAGAAGACTTATTTCATACTTCACAGCTAATACACAGTGAAGATTTTAGACAGAGGCTGAAAGGGTCTCATAACTGCAGGTGCTTTGGTAGTGAGGAACTTAAAAATCATAGTTGTAAGATACACAGAGAAAGATTAAACTAGATGATGTTGTTGAATGGAACAAACACCTTAAAATTTTCAAGGACCTAAAATTGGGTGACATTATTTCCTTTGTATGAGATAAGTGGTAATGAGATTATGAAGTGCTGTTACACTCAAACTTACAAATAGCCATCGTTTTGCCTTCCATCTTAGTCAACTGTAGTCTAGAACATTTTGTCTTCAACCTCATAAGGCCTTGAGAAATAACTTGGAAAAAATGAAGCTACATGATAATATTTTCTTAAATTGTGGTTTTAAAAAGCAATAAAATTATTTTAAAGCTAATGGTAAAACTCAATGGAACAGAATAGAGAGCCTAGGAATAGACTCAAATACAATTGGGGTTCACTAAAATCAATAAAAAGGTGTTCTTTGAAATCAGTAGTAAACAATAAATTATTCATAAAGCATTGTTGGAACTAACCAGACACTCCTTAGAAGAAGGGAAAGGTGGATTAATTCCTCACTATTTACCACATGAAACATTCTAGCTAAGTAAAAAAAAAAAAGCAGAAGATACTAGGAAAAAAAGGGAGATTATTAAAAAGTCTTGCATGGCAGGCTTTTGTCACACTATACAGTACATAGAATCTAGAAACCATTAAAGAAAGGATTGCAAATTAAGTAAGAGAAGTGCACATAATGTGCCTGACATCTCTTAGTACCTCAGTGATAGTAAACAGGCCCAGATTCTAGATTGAATCAGCCTGAAAAGTGAAGAGGCCACAGGCCTAAAATGTATTACATTTAAAAGCTACTTAAAAATGCAAGTTGAGTTGTTGTGGGCCACAATGTCCACGTGTGTGTTCGTGCATGTATTTGTGGGTAATGTATAGAATTTGTGCACATATAAGTACATATGTATGTGTAAACAGTATTGCAATTTCCCCACTCTTCATCCACCTTCAGTTTCTAAGGTGGTCATTTTTAGACACTAATTCAATACATATTGGCTGGAAACTTTCCATGTTCCAGACACTGTTCTAGGTGGAATATACAGCACTAAACAAAAACCCTGGTTCTCATGGTGCTTTTATTCTGATGATAATAAATTACTCCTCTGAGAGGTGCCCTGACTTCATAACATAGGTAGGCCTTGCTTCCTTTTACTTTCCCTCCCTAATAGTCCTGAAACTAGCCAAAGAGCATTTCATACATACTTGAATCATTCATTCATTTTGGTTCCACTCCTGCACATCTCCCATTGATGCCCACTGCCCACCATTGTCACTGCCACCACGTACTGTTCATGAGAAAAGAGATCTCTGTGCCAGGACTGCCTTCTGATGATTCCAAAGAGGAGAACCTAGAGAAAAGTGTTTTATTTTGGATTCTTCCAAAAGACCCATGTGAAGGATATGGATACAGTGAGTTTATTTGGGAGCTGATCTTAGAAAGCATAATAAGGAAGTGGAAGAGTAAGACAGGCAAGGAAAACAAGCCATTAAATGATGCATTTAATGGCCTACTGCGAGATGATGTAAAAAAATATACATGAGTATATACTACAGCTAGATGCCATCATGAGCGGGCAATAGGGGGGTGCACTCCCCTGAGGATCCTCTGAAAATTGGGATAAAATGTACCTCAGAATCACCTTACCCAGGGCAAGGAAGCATGCTCCAGGAGAAAGATAATGACCTCCAGGAGGGAGATACGGAAGCCACCTGCATTTTCCTGCAGGGAGCTATCCATGTCAACAGATGTCATTTGACCTGGGCTAGGGAAATAGGTGGACCACCCTCAGAGCAGAGCAGCAGCAGAGCCTCACTGCCCTGTGACCCTGCTCAAGTGTGATGACATCCTCTTTCCAATCCTGTGTGTCCTCCATTATCTCTTGAGTCCCAAAGCAATGTAGCTTGCTCCTTGTGCCCTAGAGAGCCTGAGGTAAAAACAAGGCTGTCTGTCCTTAGGATCCAGACAGGAGTTCCCTGGGCTGGACATCGGGACTTACTTCCCTATCACAGTTTCTTTCCATCCACTAATGAGAAAACCAAATATTTTTCAGCCAAAAAAAAAAAAGAAGGAAACCTTATTTAATTATACTTCTTGTGGTTCCACCGTTGTGTTTGACAAATATATCCGGACAACATGCCTGTGTACAAGTTTAGGATTGAAATTGGACCCCAATGCATGTGTGAATCTGTGTGTATGTATGTGGAATACAAAAATAACATACAAGGCAAATAAAATCCTATTCCATCTTACCATTAGAAAGTGAGAAAGAACACCTGACTGTAATCCAGAACAGATGCCATTTCTCCAAAGTTAATGCACTGTAAATGATTTCTTTCTTGGGAGAATTTTTGACACTGAGTAAAGTTTAAAAATGAGAACCTTAGTAGTTGGCTGCTGCCTAATGGCTTGACTTGAGGCCCTCATTTAATTTATGATCCTCAGTGAAAGTTTTGAATTTCTCCTCTTTCTGAAGGTTGCAGCATGAATAGCTTTCTGGAATTTTTAGTTTAATTTTTCCTGAACACTTATGTATTTGACTCTATCTCTCAATTCAGAGTGAAGACCAATCTCCCAGAAAAAGAGAACTGTTGGCCAGGAGACCAGGCTTGCCAGTTGCTCAGCAAGCCATCAAAGTATCCGAGATCTTGAGTGCTTAGGACTTCCTTCCAGGCAGATGGCAGGAGTGTCAAAGGGGAAAAGAAAGACACTGTGCTAATGATTAGCACGATGTCCCCTGAGGAAGGAGGGCTGAGCAGTTTGCAGGTCCATTGGACTCCCATCTGTGCCTTTAGACTCGGTGCCCTCACTGGCTTTCCTGTGGCCTCAGAGAGGGAATGCATTTCTTGTTCTCTGAGAAAAGCAACCCCAAAGGAGAAGCTGAAGATACTCCACCAAAAAAAGGAGTAACAGCTACTCCATATTATTAGAACATCTCATTTGTCTGTCTCTCTTTTGGAAGCAATTAACCCAACAGACACTCAGAATTTCCATCTGAGGTAGAGAGTGTTGTTAAAAATGACATCTCTGTGACCCTGAATTCAGAATGTGTTTCAGAAGCAAAGATGCTAACTGCATGTCATTTCCAGAGAGAGAAATTTGTAGTAAAAAAGTGACTGAAGAGGGCTTCTAAATTAGACCGAGTCTGAAAGCTTTGGAGGTAGATGAGGAGAGCCTGAGTTTGGTTTTGGAGACTCTAAGCCATTATCCAAACCAAAAATAAAATATTTATAATTACTAATGGTGATGATAATACAGTCAGAGTATATAATATGGTCTGATACAATGTACAGTCAGAGTTTATAGGTCATGTAATGTATTTAGTTAAAGACTGCCTGAATTCCTACAACTCAGGTTAATTTCCCTAAAAGTCAGCTTCACATCATTTCGGTATATAACTGTAAAGGTATTTTGGCTTTTATTGCTCATTCTAATTGTTTCTGTGATTGTCAGTCTTGTGCATCCAGATACCCGGATGTTCCCTGTCTGGCCAGTCTTATCTCCAACCACTCTCCCTCTGCCTCACCATCCAGCAGATGAGTTGCTTTGTTTAGATTCCTTGAATAAACCAATGTTCCCACTTTTGCTCATGATGTTTTCTCTAAATTGAATATGCTTCCCTCTGTCAAACAGCTTTTCATATTTTATCTCAGCTCAAATATCACCTTCTCAAAGAAGCTTCTCTAAGCAACCGGAAGCATGCCCCACCCAACTATTTGAAGTTTCAGCACCCCTGTTTGCCTCTTCCATTGTACTTTTCAGCATTTAGTCATACATTTTTGTGTGGACCTGTTTATTGTCAAGCTCCTCCAATACACTGCATGTTCCCTGAGAGTGGTCCATGCTTCACTCATTTTGTGCCATATATGGAGTTCAGCTCAGTGTCTGGTGTATGCTGTGCCATTCAAAAAATAAATCAGTGGCTAAATTCATTTAAACTCTCATATAACTTGTGTTGAATTCTGTTGCCCTCACAGTGTCACAGTGTCCTCAGTCCCTTACGAGTAGTTATCACTTCATGAATTAGCATTGGAGCGAAACCCTGCATGTATTTATTATCAGTACAGTTCCTGTTAATAGAAGAAATACGAAAACAAGTGCTAGGAAGAAAATCTTGCTTTTAGAAACTCCCTGGATTGTGACACTGTCAAAATATAAGGTTGAAGGAAAAGTTTAGATCTAGACGGAAGTGGTCCAGAGAATTGGCTCTTCAGCTTGCTTTGAAATATTGTCATGTTGCTTCTTCACTTATATTTCCTGGACTTGTCCCTGACCATTCTTCCTATCTGATTTGTTGGATCCTTCTATTTCTGGCTGTCTTTCTCTGCTCATTCATAGGCTTATTGAACTCTAGACTGGTCATTGATCCTTAACTTTCATAGATGAATTATTCTGGGTTTCTGACATCAGTGTTCAGATCCCCTTGATGATCCTTTTGTGTTTCTATGTCCTTTAAATTCTACCACTTTTAATGTTCTTTATAAATATTTTTCTCCTGATTCAGACACAATTTGATCATCTTTCATTTAATTATACATCAAATTAGAAATTCATTATATGTAAGGTGCTTCTAAGTGTGCAGAAATAAGGATGAATGGAAATTCCTCCTCATCTTAAGGAGTGTATAACATTCTGGAATCAATATTTTAATGAAAGGAAGATAAATACAGATAAAATGATGGGTAGATAGATACATAGGCCTGCAGAAAGATAGACCTATACAAAGGTAACCCAATAGATAGGTACACAGATGCATAGATATATTGAGAAACAATTCAAAAAGAAGAAAACCTATGATATGTGAATGGTACAGACAAGTTTTAAAGGACTTTATTGGGAAGAGATGTATTTTTGACTTGGAAAATCAGGGAAAACCAAACGGAAAAATTAGCATTTGTTCTGGTTCTCTCAGAATGATTTATTAATACAGTCTATGTGGGATGAATGCATTCCAGTTTGAAGAAGCTGTGAATTCAGCCCTAAATGCAAAGGGTAGAGAATCTGAAATATATAAGTTCCTTCTTTACATCATGCTGTCTTGAATGAAGGGGAATAATGAGGAATTTTGCTGAAGAAGTCAGAAGACGGGACTCCACCTAGTGGGTAACAGGAGTGAGAAGTGGAGAGGAACACATTGAATAGTTTTAAGTAAGAGTGTACCACTAAGTTGTGCCTTTGGCATAGTAATTTGAAAGAGATGTGCCCAAACTATGTTGTAAAAAAGCTCAGCAACTGTGAAGAAAGAAATCGTGGTTCTTGGCAAGCAGAACAGAAAAAAGACAGTCTTCAGTTACAGATGATTGGGATGTTAATAAACCCATTGTTAGAATAGGCAAGTCAGAAGGGAAGGGTGTCTTCAGTGTAGAGGGCAAGTTTTTCGTTCTAGTCTGTGGAATTTGAGGCTGGTTATCTGGCTCAGAAGAAGCACCCCACCACCATCAATAGAGAGTTTACAGCTGTGGGTGCAAAGATGCAAGATCATCAGGTAGAGAGCAGAATCACAGGGGACAAAGACATTTTACAGAGGACACAGCAAAGAATATATTAGCAAGAAAGAATCAGCAGAATGCTAAAAGATGTAGGAAAGCCAAGAGAGATGAGGACCAAGACAAGATGTTTGAACTTGTTGATTCAAAGATCACTGATGACTTTAAGGAAGCCATTTCAGTAGAACGATGGTGGTTGAAACTAGAGAATAGGGAAGTAGTTGGAAGAGAGGGGATGATGACAGATTGGAGGTAGAGGGTACTGAACACTCTCTCGACATGCGTATTAAGAGGTAAGAATCAAAAAGGATGAAAGGAGTTCAATAAGGATATTAGAAAGATCTTTGTCACTGTCCTGGGCCTACATGTATACGTGGCTAAGAAAATGATCTACACCTGTATTCTTTAAAAGCATCTAGTACTGTTCCAGGGATCAAAAAATTTAATAGGTGAGTTAATTGTCATTAATATGCCCCAAGTCTAATTGAGTATGTATCTGAATTTATTGATCAAATTAGGCTAAAGGGCATTGGGACCATCTCAGAGGGATTGTCCTCAGAGAGATTTCTGAGCAGAGTATGGTTCACATAATAACTCTGCTACCTCATCGCACACTTTTTTTTGGAAGGCTTGCTGAGTCTCAGGTTCTTTATAGGGAAATAGGGAAAACAGTACCCAACGTGTACTTGGTGCAAGGATTAGATGTATTAACACATCTTAAAAGTGTTTTTTGTAAGCGTCACAATACTGTAACAATCACTAATGATAAAATACTAGTGAGAAAAATATGACTAGACGTGGAATTTTCCCTTTAGTAGTAATTTTTAAACTCCAAATACTTGCCAGTTGCATTTACTCAGTATTTATAGACCACTCAAATTATGCTAGGTGCAGTGTAGGACACAGAGGTCAACCTAGCTTCTACCCAGTGAATTTATAATCTGCCGTGGTGCCAGCCAAGTTTTGTAATTTTATGCTCAATTAACATCTGGTTAGAACTTGTTCAGTTAACAAAGTGCTTGCGTCTAAGGATAAATCATGGGACTCTTTCACTACAGCTTGGAATCTTTCTGATTTGGGCTGCTTTCTGAACATAAAGACATTCTTTTCCATCCTAGTTTGCATCATCCAACTGGGCTCCTACTGTGAAGTGTTATTATGATGGTAGCTCCCACTGAGAGGAACACCAGTCCCACTCACTGAATTAGGGTGATTGAAGCAGACAGACATCTCTGATCATTGCTTTTAAAATGCGCCTTTTACAAAATCTATGAGTGTATCTTCATGTAATTAGTATTTGTTTAACCACAATGCTTTTTTTTGAAAGCCATCTTTAAAGATTGTTTACTTGTAAGTGCCCCAAAACAATGCAAAAACAATTGAGTGCTTTAAATACCTTTTAACTGGGTTGTGATGACATCCAGGAAATCATGTTTCTGCTGTTTTTTTTTTTTTGCGGTACGCGGGCTTCTCACTGCTGTGGCCCCTCCTGTTGCGGAGCACAGGCTCCGGACGCACAGGCTCAGCGGCCATGGCCCACGGGCCCAGCCGCTCCGCGGCACGTGGGATCCTCCCGGACCGGGGCACGAACCCGCGTCCCCCGCATAGGCAGGCGGACTCTCAACCACTGCGCCACCAGGGAAGCCCCTCTGCTGGTTTTAAAAATATTAAACAGATGGAATTGGCGTAAGAACTTGTGATGCTTTGTTTCAAAGACGGCAGTGCAGTCTCCTGGATCATGAAAAATATAGGTAGATTTGACAATCAGATATAAAGAGATGGAAGAATTTTGAAGGTCCAATAAATTCTCTTTGATCATAATAATGTCCAGAATTATTTTTTTCAAAACTTGGACTAAGGGAGGAAATTGGTTAACAAAATGTGAAGTTTATCAGACGATGTAGATCTGGTTCGTAGTTCTGTTAACCTTGCATTCTAAAATAGTTGATGCTGCTAATTTAAGGAGACATTCCTTTTTTGAACTATCCTCTTTTCTTTATTAGCTTTGACAACATTTGTTCTTTCTGGTTCTTTTTGTTCATGGAAATGCCCTGGGATTCATTATTGAGGCATGTTTTGCCTTTGGTATTAGCTGTTATGGCTGATCTCTTCTTTTTGTGAGAATATTATTAAATGTAACCTGTGGTGATAAGTCTTTTCTTTTTCGATATTATTTTAGGAATTTCTTCCATGAAATGATCTTCTTATCATAATGGATGTTTTGTTCTTTTTGATACTCCATAACCTCTGCATTTTTAATTTATCATGTTTTTGATTATGCCTCAAAAACTGGAATGATGTCAAGAAATGGGCGATTGTATCATGGGTTTTGGGTATATTCCCCTTTCCATTCCTCTTATATTGCTTTATAACTCCATGGAATTTTCAGTGTTAATGGATGCAACCTTTCAAAAAGCATGAATAAAAATAGCCATGAAACACTTGCACTTATGAAAGCAAGCTTATGGTTTTCACATTTCCCTATTTTCTGCTTACTGATAAGTTGTCTCAGGTTACTCCTATAAGAGACAAATTTTGCCAACCAAATCGTATTTGCTCCCAAATATATATCTTTTCCCCTGTATCTATTGCCTGTCTCCATATGGAGTGCAATAAGATGGAGTGAGAGAGGATGGTAAAAATAAGATCGGGTGTTATCATGACCAGATGGAAGGGGCAGGGACCTGGTCTAGTATGCAGGTACACTCATCTTCACTTTGTCACTGTGTTCAGCACTTCCACATGGGAATGCGAAGACAGGGTCATCTCGATTCACTGTTAATTAAATGTTTTGGCTGGAAACCATTTCTCCATATGGTAGCATGCACCAGCTTGAAGTAAGTGCTTCAAATTTGGCCACAAAACCCAGCTGCCCACAAACATATGTAGTGACTCACAAATAGTCGCAAAGAATTTCATCTCAATGAAGAAGATCTTTGGCTTTTCTGATGCATGTAGATAACCTGAAATACACATCTGCCCAAACTCTGGCAGATGTGGAATTCAGAGGGAAAATGAAAATGCATCCATTATAGGTCATGGAATGTATTTGGTTCAAAAATCAGAAATGTAAATGATGCCAAGACAACATATTTGGTAGCCCTGGATTATAAATATATATCTCGCAAGCCAGAATTTCTTAAGCTTGAGTTTCACATGTTGTAGTCAAAACCGTAGGTGAAAACAGTAATTTTCAAGAGATATCACTTAGAGATGTAAAAAATTTATTAAAAGTTCCAGAAAGCTAGAGGGTGATGCATGGATCACATGTCACACTGATTCTCCTCAACTTTTTGTTGGGGGCAGAGATAAAGACGCGTTAAAACACCAAGGATCAATGAAAGACAATTACTTTGCAGCTGTTTACAGTTTATTTGCATACAGCGTGTGCTGGGCACATAGCCTCTACTGTTGCTCTTTCCCTTCACCACATAACCCAGCTCAACAAGGCCACCTGACCTTTTCTCTCTCTAGGTATATACTGAAAAACTAACAGTTTCACTGACAATCAACGTGGGTCTTAATGGACCTCTGGTGTTTACACACAGAGGCCACCTTTGAACAGTGCTTCCTTTGGGATTTCCATTACCTTCCCATATAGAAAGGACTATCTTAAACTACTCCCTAGTACTTTTAAAGTGGTGCTCTATTGGGATTGTCTAGTATGTGCATCTAGTTATTTCTCCTTAATTCTTTTTACTTTCCACAATTGCTTTGCAACTCCTAGATTTTATATTCATAATTTTAGAATCTCTTAAGTGTCTGCCTACCTATGCTCATTTCAATCTTATTTTAAAGGATAGTGCTTTACCAATAGGACAGCACTTTTCTTTGATGACAAAGTTGAACAGCGAAAGAATTATCTTCCTCTTACAAATATTTTCTAGCAGCCATTACCTAAAGTGTATCTGATTGGGTACATTTTCTGATATGGAGAGTCATTTTTTTCTGCTAAAGCCTCCATTCATCATCTTTCTTTCTCAAAAAACAAACAGAATAGGAAACTCTTGAAAACATCCTTATGAAAGGATGTCCACTAAAACATAAGAATAATAAATAATACTTTAATCCCTTTGAAGGAAATTTGTGCTAAAATTACCAAGGGATGATATGTTTTTAAGAATACACATGGTACAAAACAACCAGCTTTGGGATAATTTGGACTGTTAACCTGCTGTCGCTTAGTTGGCACAGGCATTACATTTTTTTTTTTTTTTTTTTTTTCGGTACGGGGGCCTCTCACTGTTGTGGCCTCTTCCGCTGTGGAGCACAGGCTCCGGACGCGCAGGCTCAGCGGCCATGGCTCACGGGCCCAGCCGCTCCGCGGCATGTGGGATCTTCCCGGACCGGGGCACGAACCGTGTCCCCTGCATCGGCAGGCGGACTCTCAACCACTGCGCCACCAGGGAAGCCCCAGGCATTACATTTTTGACATCTACTCGCAAGAGAGAAATCAGTTATTGCTGTATGGTTAGCTTTACATTATAAACATTTTCCAAAACATTTCAAAAATTTTAGTAAAACACAGAGAATGCAGATTATCTCTCTAGTTTATTTAAACCTTTTCTTATAAGCTTATATTATGTTGCAAAAATTTCTGATACTGTGTAACTAAAGCTTTATCAATTACCTGGTCCTATTGTCTTATTATTTGAAATATTTAATCAAGATATATTTCTATGTCAAGGATTGATTATAGTAGTTTTAATCAGAGGTTAAGCTATTAAGGTGGTTAGATTGATTCATCTACTGGCATGGCTATCAATAAAACATTTCAGCTATTAATTTTATCAGAGAATTGACAACTATGGACTGCATATAAATCAAATATATACTTGGAAAGTGATTTGCTGTTTAACTTAAATACGATTGAATAACAACATTACCATATTCACAAGCTTGGGAGAAATACGTTTTTAAAGCTACCTTAAAACATAAGAATCTAATTTCTGATATGTTTCTAATTTATTATTTAAATTGAATTTTCCACCCTTGAGCTAATTCATTTATAGCTGATTTTGGAACATTTTGCTCAGTGCAACCTTCTAAAAAGGAATGTTTACCATGCTTCCTCACTTTCTTTGCCAAAGATGAATATTTAAAAAGTCAGAATATGAAATGTTATGTAATTTGATGGGAACATTGAGCCGAATTCAAAAATAGAATATAACTGATATGTAGATTTCTCATCTATATAGTTTTAACAAATTAACAGTTTCATTGTTTTATTGTTTATTTACAGCGTAGTGCAATTTATTTTTAGCATAATTCATAGGAAGATATCCCCAAATAATTCACAGTTGATTATAGTCAAGCCTATTTATCTACTCTGAAATTTTAATAAATATATCTTGCTCAAATGCCTTTTAGGGCATCTTGCTTAACACGAATGTAGTATTTTTGAAAGCTGCCAGATTGATAGCTCTGTTGAATGAAAGCCTCTATTTATCCACAGATGAGCTATGCTGTGGGGTTCAACAATGCATAATTACCAAATTTCTGTACTCAGGGAGGTATATTTGCTTCTCCACACATCTAATGTGGGCAAATCCAACTACAGCCATTGGGAGTTACATAGCCATAAAGAGAAAACTGACTCATTACAGTACTGCACCCAGCAGCTCCCTGGCTCAGGAGCAAAGGGCAGGACATTGGAAACAGGAGCCCTAGGCCGGTTAGCACGTTTTTACATGGCAGCTCAATTTCTTATACCACTGTTTTGAGCTCCCTGACAACAGTCATCTAGGGCTAAAATGCAAGCACTGCAACAAACAACACTTTACAGATGGTCAACCTACTGTGAGAGAGTAAAAGTTTTCCAGGAAACTTACTAAAATTAAGAATTAATCCCCTCTCCTAAGTGCAATTACCATTTATTTTTATAATATTTGAAAAATAAGAAATATTCATTGTAAGTAAAGCATTCTAATTGAATTATTTATATGGTAAGCACAGTAATATCTGGTAGAATCAAATATCTGAAGGACATAGAAGACCCTCTGTACTATAGAAATAGGTCCCCATCCCAAACTTTCTGTTTCAAACAAATCAACCCTCATGTATTGAGGGCCTAGTATAGACAATGTACCATGCTTTGTGACATAATCTCCCTGAACTCAGGGAGTAATGCATTAATTTAGGTAAATAAAAACCCAAATTAGACTGCAGAGCAAGATAATGCAATGAATGGTACAGTGCATCTATGTATCTATCAATGGGATTATCTCTACATATGTGTATTTGCAATTGCATAGCGTGAAAATTTCCCAGTGGGGGAATTTGGGCTAGGCTGAAATTACGTTTGTGTTCTGCCTTAAAAAAGCTGAATTTCAACAGTCATTTCTATGTGGTAGTGAACATATATTTTGGGAGAGTCATTCTATACCATTTGTTAAGCTATGGGTGATTTTGTTTCTGTGCCTGAAATGGATCTGTACGACAGACTATTTCAACAGAACATTGAGTTATAAACTACCTATACCTCTGGCATGATGACAGTACATAAGATTACCTTTGTCAAAACTCATTGAGTGGTACATGTAAGATTTGCACGTTGCATTGTATATTAATTTTAACTAAACGACAAAAAAGAAAGATAAACAAATATTGAACGCTAGTTAATGACATACATGCTGAAATATTCAGGAGGAGGTATTCCAGTGTCTGAAACTTACTTTGAAATGCATAAAAAATGAAACGATTGGCTGGAGGGATAGATGTATGATAAGGCATGTATACTAAAATGTTAACTGTAAAATCTAGATGGTGGGTATTCACTAGAAATTTTTTCAGCTTTTCTCTGTTTGATAATTTTCATAATAAAAATGTTGTCAATAATACCTTAACAAATATTTTGCACATTCTATCCCAATGGCTTGGTCTGGTTAGGGTCTAGGAAACAATATTTTTTAAAAAGACCTCCACTGAATCATATATAAAGCTAGGTTTTAGAACCATGGTCTTAAGATACATTTCAACTTTGGAAGATTTTAGTCATTTTAAATCTTAATGCCAAATTTTAATATTGTGTAACACCAATAGTGTCTGATCCTTGTACTTAGTATTTTTCTATAACCTGAAACATAAATGCTAAAACAGAATAAACTCTTATTAGTATTCTTATACTCAATGAAATCTATGTATGATATTATTTATATCTTCATATATTAGTTAGCTTCCCTAAGAAACTAATTTTACCACATGAAGTACCCTCAAAATAAGACCCTAAGAAATTTTCTTAAAATATGAAAGAATAGAAAGATATACTTTTTTCTTTTTGATTTTCATTAGAAACGAAATAAAAACCTTATTGGAAAGATTATTTTAAAAGTAGATTTGCTAGACAAAACTTGTGTTTCTCGGCAGAAAATATTGGCAAGACTTTTTTTTTAATTTAATAGATTCTTTTGGATCAAAGCTTCTTCTAAGTCATGACTCTCAACCTTAGGTACTGCTTCAAATAAAAATAATCAAACCCCAACACATTTCAGAAAAACAGAAGGCAAACTTCTAGTGGCCAAACCTGGAGCACAACAGGAGCAAGGAGACCTTTGTTGAGGTTGGGCTGATGTAAAGAAAGTGGGGCTCCAGGTGAACCCCTCTTGCCTTAGTCCTGGTGGCAGCATTGCCTAGAGTGGACACTGGTGCTCCCTTACTCTCTGCAGTGGGACATTCTGAAGAAGCCAGGGTCATAAAGGTAGGGCTGCACAACTTCTGTGAATACCCGCCTATAAAGAACTCTGGGGGGATGGTGATTTAGCAGTGAAACTAGGGATTGTTAAGTATATGTGAAAGTTCAATTTATTGTCAAAGGGTGAGAATGTTTATCATTTTAAAAAATTGTTATAACTCAGATGCACAGATTATTTTGCTTTTTAACCTCATTCTTTTGGGTTTTTACGCAGGCTTCATTGCACTGGCCTGATTGATTAAACCATCGGCCATTGGCGTTAATTCAACCTTCAGCCCCCCTTCTCTCCTTGGAGGTCAAGGGGTGGGACTGAAAGTTCCAACCTTCTAGTCACTTGCTTGATTATCAGCCCCCATCCTTAGGTGGGGGGGAAGGGCAAAAGTCATCTTCTTAACATAACAAAAGGCACCTTTGTTGCTGTCATTACTTAGGAAATTCCAAGGGATTTAGGAGCTCTGTGCCAGAAATAAGACTAAGACCAAGTATGTATTTCTTATTATAAATCACAATATCACAGTTTCCTTCAGCAGGTACTTTAACCATCTCCATGTAGATAATGATGAGTTTTCTTTTAAGGCAAGGGCTATTTAATATACATTTTAGTTTCTGTATACATGGATTTTTGTAGTTATACTTTTGTTATCAATTTATAATTTCATAGCATTGTAGAAAAAGGACATAGTCTGTGTGATGTTGAATCTTTGGAATTTATTTTGACTTTCTTTGAGAATTATTCTATTAATGACTTTTGTGAATGTGTCATGTGTGCTAGAAAATAATGCATAATTTCTCTGACATGTAAGACCATTCTCTCTTTGAGATTTTGTATGTGGGTAACTATATGTGAAATAATATTATAAAACTTTTCTATTTATTATAAAGTTTTTTTTTCTGCTTTCATGTCCATTTTATCAATGTAAAACTCCACCTTTTTTTGTTTGAGTTCATTATAGCCAGTACATCTTTTTCCATCCTTTTTTTTCAATCTTTCTATGTCTCCCTGATTTAAATTTCTTTTATTATAGACAACTTATTCCTGAATTTCTGTTTTTATCTAATGTGAGATCCTTCTTTACTTGATGAGTTAAATTAGTAGAGATTTATTGTCATTACTTTTATAGTAGAGCTTATTTCTGCTATTTTATATCATGCATTCTATTTAATGTATTTTTAAAATTTCTTCTTTCTTGTTTTCTGTTTGCTTGCACTGAATGCTCATTTGCTGATTTGACACCTATGATCCATTTCTATTCACTAGTAGTTCTTCTTCTCATAATAAGACACACCTTATGTTTACTTTTTCCTCTCAGTTTCTAAAAGTCATTAAAACATGTGCCTTTCTTTCAAATTGAGAATGCCTTGGTCTGTTTTCATCTCCCTTTGGTTTTTTTCCTCTCCTTTGGAGTTTCAGTTCGGAATTTTTGTGGCTATACTATTTTATCTTATTTTTAGTTGTTGCTGATTTATAGACTCATACCCTTACCAGTGTGCTTTTTCAATCTTTTACTTCCTATAAATAAGTAACTTCCAAGATTCATGTCAAATTTTTTGGGTGCAGCTCTTCCAAAAGTGCTTGAAAATGGAGAATCATTCTTTATTTCAGTAAGTTTATTATTCATACTTATGTGCTTGATGATATGCTTATTTCACTTTTCTTTTAAATGATAATGCAATTGAGTATGAAATTGAGGGTTCAAAGTTTTTCTTAATTTATTGTCAGCAGTTTGTAAATATTACTTCATGCCTTTTCCATTTACTGTGTTCTTTTTGTATATAACATGTTTTTGCTCCCTGGATTTGTTCAAAGTTTTGTACTACTTGTATTTGACATTTTTTAATTTTACTGAACTGTGTTTATCTGTGTATGTTTGTGTGTGTGTGTGTATGTGTGTGTGTGTGTGTGTGTGTGTGAACCTGTCCTATTTGGCACTTTATAAACTCTTTCAATTAGAGGTTTTATGATTTTCTTTAATTCTGAAAAATTATCTGATATTATTTTTCAAATATTTTTGCCTTTTCAAATTTTATTCCCTTTTTTCCATTCCTTCTGGCAGGTCTTTTAAATAGGTATAAAAACAAGTACTTCCTTCCTATTTATCTTTTCCTTTTTGATATATCGTTTCCATCTCTTTATCCCCGATGTGTCTGGAAGAATTTGTGACATGATCTATCAGTCAGTAGTGCATTTCCTAACTGGAAACATTCTTCTATTCAATACCTCCACTGACTTTTTTATTTCAACAATTATATATTTTTTTCATAACTATAGTTCTACTTGGTTCTTCTCAAATAAATTACAACTGCTTCTGTTTTACATTTCCAATATACCCTTTTAACTCTGTAAAGGCAATTACTATGCTTAAGTTGCATTATTACTCTGTCTGGGCCATTAATTCTGCTTTCTGTGGTATAGATTATTCAGTTTGTTATTTCTCTTTCATAATGCTTGGATCTCATAATGTTTCATTATATAAATATATTATACAGATATACACTATACACACATGGAGGCTCAAACACCCTTGGGATTTTTCATTTCATCAGTTATTTTTATTTTCAGCCATTATCAGTTACGATTACCTTGGCTGGTGTTATGTATTTGGAGCCAGGCAAAAGCCCAGGATCCTCACATATTCTTGCAGTTGAGTTTAGGGAAAAAAATTAGATGGTGCATCTCAGAGAGTGCAGTTTATGATGTTGTAGTCTTGGCTGCTTGCTTTACCCTGTTTATTTTACCCATCATACCTTCCCTCTGATCCCAGGAGATGGAGTTTACCGAATGGGGTTTGAGATGGTATTGGGGCACTAAGAGACTACTCTTTGTTATATTTTTTCATCCCAGATAGTTTTCAGTATTCTTCTGAAGTTAATCTTGTTTTCAGCTAATTCTGGATGGCTCTGCTGTTTCTTGACCTTTTATGTGAGTAGGATAAGCAATTATTATCCAAGGTCAAGTAGGGAAGAGAAAAGGACACTGGAATAATTTCTCCTAGAAAGTCCTTGCCAATGGTGTCTTGCTCCCTTTGTTTCTAGGTTGACAATACCCTGCACCTAGAGACCCAACAATCTGTATTTCTGTGAATGTTTCTACTAGACTTTATATTTAGTTCTGATTTAAAAAAAATCAACCTCCCTGTTGCTTCTGTTCATAGCTAAGGTTGACCTCTAAATCCAGAAATCATGTGTTGAATTTAGGTATTAAAAACATTTTTTTGCTTACCTCTCACCACACTTTTCCTGTTTTTCTTTTTGTTGTTGTTTATTTGTTTGTTTATACAAACATGGAAAGCCAAAATTATACTGAATCTGATTAAAACAAGATTTTAAAAAATAATTGGTATTTTAAAGCCCATTCATTATTAAACGTTTTACTACCCTGTCAATCAGGGTACTTAACAAGAAATACAGTTTAACTTAGATGGCCAAAATGAAAATTGTTTATTGGAAGTACTACAGCTGAAGAGGTATATCTGGGATTTGAACAAATAAAGGATTGTTCGGCTCCCAGAAGTAGAAATAGTGGGAAGCCATTGCCACTGCTAGGGCCAAAGACACAAGGGAGGAAAGAAGTTCCACTGGAGCCCAGTGGGAGTTGGAAACATGGAAGAGGGACCACCTAGGGAGAAACTTACCATCATGGAGGGACACAGTTACTACCAGAAGGTCTGCACTGAATTAAGAAGGGAGTGAGGAAATGATGCACCTCTGTTCTCTCCTTCCCTACTCCTGTTTCCTGCCAATGCCAACATTGGCTGAACCCAAATGTAAACCAAGGTGGCGAAGGAGTTTGGAGAAGCAGTCCAAAGAGGCAACTTTATAGAGCATGGGACAGGCTGGAAAAAGTTT
Organism: Mesoplodon bidens; assembly: GCF_964165515.1. NCBI lineage: Eukaryota > Metazoa > Chordata > Mammalia > Artiodactyla > Ziphiidae > Mesoplodon > Mesoplodon bidens. The sequence continues at coordinate 88,895,387 of NC_138162.1, forward strand.
TCTATGTTTTCTATTTTTCAAAGAGATGTGGGAAGAGGGTAAATTGAGGACTACCAGCATTTCAGCCTTTCTGCGCTTATATTTGTTCACCTGAAACAAATAGACTCGTCCGATATTTCTGCAGCAAAGATGGGTTTATTTGAGATCAGCAGAGAATCACAAGTCAGGATCTGCCACCATGGCGAGCCACGTGCAAGACTCCACACAGCAAGGAAAGGAGAATGCTATTATCAGAGGGAAAAGGAAGTTGGGAGGGCTATAGCAAACAAAGAGTCCATGGCTTTTCATTGGCTGAGTCCTTGCCAGGAAAGAAGAGGAGTCTTTCTTCTTCCCGTTGGGCTCGGATGTCATGACAGGGAGGGAGAGCTCTCCCTTCTGGTCTCCCAAATCTGTTTAACTGAGGTTTCTGTTTATTAGTTTTTACATATTGCATCATCGTTGCTTCGCACATTTCAAAATAAAATACTGCATTGGAGAATTCTGGTAACACTGTCATGAATATTCTTCTCCCCATTCTCTCCCTGGAAAACATTTACCTGTTCTGTACTCCACTCTAACAGCAGTACCTCTGTGAAAATCTCCCTCATCCCATCCTCTGAGCTTGGCAGGCTGTCCATTGTTGTCACGTATTTACTGTGTACTTTCATTACAACAATTTTCACATTTTGCCTTAATTAATTATTGACTTTTATTTTTCTTATTTTCTCCAGAACAGAAATGATCTTTGTCATTCTTGTAAACCTGGGGCCTCTCATTATTACTGGCAGACGATAAGTACCAAGAAAATTTTTGGTAAATGAATAAAAAAAGAAAATGATTGGGTATGGGATAGTATCTGCTCCACAAGAAAAGGAAGGGGTGGGTAAATAGATCACAAGCACACAGAAAAAATAGGAGATTGAGAAATTGAAAATAAATGATAGTGTAAGTGAGTGCAATATAGAAGACATAAGTAAAAAAATGAAACTCAGAACTGGACTAAAACTTAAGCAAAAACAGAAAATCCATAGGACAAAAAATAAACACAAAGAAACTACCACATTTTAAAAGATGTACAATCCAAATAAAATGAAGTTTACAAATATGTTCTGCAATTGGTTAAGAAAAAAAATCTAACTTGGAAATGGCTTTTCTTAAGGTGCTGAGAAGAGAATTTTGAAGTCAGTGCATCCTTTGGTTCTTTGATTTCAGCAAATTTTTTTCCCTTGTATTTTCTACGTTGAGGGTAGAGTGTGATTGGCACCATTTCAAAAATTTGTACCCATATTTTGTCTTGGCAGCCAAACAAAGTTTACATTTAAACTTGGTATTTGTCTATAGTTAATAAGAAGGAGAGAACATATGCCGTTGTTTAAGGGCTCTGATGAATAATTTTCCCTTATTTCTAAAAATATAACTGATATTTAAAGACTGACCCATTCATCTAATGTTCAGATAACTCAAGGCAGATTGTAGAAGTGTTTCTTCACACTCAAGATTATTAAATATGAAGGAACATATGTCCATCCAAAACTTATAGTACTCATTTTATTAAAATTCATTGTATATAGTCCAGCCAAGACTACAACGCTCTGCTAATTTGATAGCAGTTCATTTAAATAGTTGCTGGTTTCTACACATGGAAGAAAGAGAGAGAGGGAGAGGGAGAATGAAAGTGGTGAGAGAGAGTGAAAGAGAGAGAGGAGGAAGAAGGAGAAGAAGAAGAAGGAGAAAGAGGAGAGGACGAAGAGGAAGAGGAAGAAGAAAGGGAAGGAGAGGAAGAGGGAGAGGAAGCAAAGAGAAGAGAGAGAAAGAAAGGTTTAATAGGTTTCATTATTATTCATGTATGGTAAGGTCAGCAGTTCAGACTACTGCCATTGAAAAGACAGTTTGTTACATATCCCAGGAGGAGGGGACAGGCTACACCACAGGTTGCTGCACAGGGAAACACTGGGTCCATCAGGAGGCAGAGAGGGGAGAAACTCTTGGCAACAGCTTTTATTGTGGTTTCCTTGTGCAAGGAACAGGTGACTTAGGGTATGCAGGTTTAGGATTGGCTAGTTTGAATAATTTCAGTGTGCTCTGGCATATAGGGACTGTCCCTAGTTGTTTGGTACCTGGCCCCAGGGCGATAAGGGCAAACTGATAGTGGCCCTGAGAGTGTTACAGCCTGATAGAAGACACTGTTGGAGGTGTAAGCTCTGGATTGGTTGATTTGCATTTGAAAGGCATGTTCCTGGATGAACCCTTTACTGTCTCTAAAACTTTCTTAAACCTGGGATCAGCTGACTCTCTCCAGGGTCAGCAAGGTGCCAGCTGTCAAACACCAGAAAATAAAAGACATGGCTAATATAAGAAGGAAGAAAGGAAGGAGAGGAGATAGAAAGGAAAGAAGGAAGGAATTTTTGTTCCTTAATATACTCAGTACATAGAGTAAAAACAACAACAAATTGATATCCAAGTTGGAAAAGGGGTGGGTCTTTAAAAGCAACAACAAATTGATATCCAAGTTGGAAAAGGGGTAGGTCTTTGTTTATTTCACTTTGCTCCTATAAATAGCAGTGGTGTGTGTGATATTAAGATCTCTGACTTTGGATTCAAAAGGAACTGGGTGAAAATGCTGGTCTTTAACACTAGCTGTGTGATCTTTCTGTGAGCCTTATATTCCTATAATGTTGAGATGAAAGTACCTTCTTTAAAGAATTGTGAGATTTAAATGTGAGGATGTGTACACAGCACATTAAATAAATACCAGCTGCTTTTCTTTTAATTCCTATTGCCTAAATACTCAGTGTTAATGCCCACCTAATACAGATGATGAAATCATGTGTTAGCTTTTCAAGTGAAGCTATATAATTATACATCAAAGAAAAGGGTGGGATATATCTTACCTTGCACCTAAAAATGTTTTAATGTCTTTTAAAAATATATTTATTTATTTATTTGGCTGCGCTGAGTCTTAGTTGTAGCATTTAAGATCTAGTTCCCTGACCAGGGATTGAACTCGGGCCCCCTGCACTGGGAATGTGGAGTCCTAGCCACTGGACCACCAGGGAAGTCCCTAACACGTCTTATTTTCAAAGGGAGGAAGGAAGGGAAGAAGGAAAGAAGGAAGGGAGGGAGGGAGAATGGGGGAAAGAAGGAAGAAAAGGAGGACAGGAGGGACAAAAGTGGACAATTTGATGAATGAATAAATGAAGAGCAAATGAGTAAACATTTGAGCTTAGAATTCTGATGAAAGACTAATATATATATATATTTTTTGTCCATAAACATTTAATGAAGGTGTTGCCAGATAAAAATAAGAGGTATAGAATATTTTGGCATAGATGAGCTCAAAGATATTATCTTTATAATTTAAAGTATTGATACATGATTCTGTGAGCCATGAAATCATAGAAATTGATTTGCAAACTTCAGTTAATGACCTTGGTTATTTGTCAATAAGAAAAGAGAGAGAGAGGTTATGTGAGCTCAAGTAAATTAACCTTTCATTCCATACTCTACTGACTTCTTCCACACTGACAACTAATCAAGATTGTTTGACAGAAACAGCAAGTTATTTAGCTTCTCAGCTCTCTTGCCACTAAAATATGATGTCAGATAATTTGTTCCTGTTTAGTTCTAGCTTGATTACTTCTGGTTCCTTGAGATTTGAATTGATGAAGTTTTCCTTTAGTTACATGGCAGTGTTAATAAATGCTGTCATGTTTATTAATGAGATGCCAAAATCATATTGTTATATTTAGAGGACAGAGTCAAGTTCATGTAACTTAAAGTAGTTGAATGTGATAAAAGGTTAATTAGACTTCATGACCTGTTTGGAATATATCTTAGGGCTCAATACCAAGATAACTTTCAATGCAACATACCAAACCCAGAATTAGTTTATAAGATAACTATATAATAGCCTGTCATTTACATAGTAAATGATTCTAACAACTCCTGAAGAAAATTTCTGGATATAAAAACAAAAAGCAAAAAATAAAGCAAAGCAAAGGAGATCCAGCTAAGGCCAGCCATGGTGATATTTCCCTTGATCCAGCAGTGAGCTTATTACACAAATATTTTACCCACACTTTATTCCCAGGATTTTAAATTGTTTCCTTTGAAGGAAGAATCCTTAGTGAGAACTTTCTGCAAATTACTCAAGATGTATTACATGGGATTTTAAAATGTAATGGAGTCAGTGAATAGCAGAATACATGCTGCAGAAAATCTCTCATTCATCATTGCTTACTAATTTTTGACTGGAGATAAAAATAAGAATATTATTCTGGAACACCAGGCAGAACACCATCCAATGACTAAGGACAACTCATAGGTAAAAATAAAGACGCACAACTGAAAATTAAGCCACATTGAAATTATAAAATAAAATTGTTCTTATCTAATGAAAGACTTTACTAAGAATATTAATTTTTTCTTTCATTTTTCATGAAACAGTACAAAATCCATATCTAGACATATCTAGATGGAATTTTTCAAAGGTAGATGTCAATAAAAATATCCAATGGGCTTCTAGTTTTTAAAAAGGATTGAATTACTTTAAAAAAATCAGATCTAGAAACAAAATGAAAACAATATTCAAAACAGGAAAAATTATTTGTAAATTATAATAGTTAGATCCAAAATTTTCTTACCTTAATGGGTTACAGAGAAATGACTCTAAAAAAGGGTACAAAATTTTATTGAATAGAAGACAATGTGGACTTCCTAATACTATCATTCTTAATTCATAGTCATATTTTTAAAAAAATACCTAATTAAGAATAATAGTAAGAAGTAAAAAATTCTATGAATTAGAGTTCTCTCTTTCTTGTTATTGAACACTCTCCTTTTACTGAAATCCCCACATTAATAGTGTAGATTGTTGAGTATCATATAAATTTCTCCTTGAGTGAGATTTGGTAGTTTGAAAAAATTGTTCACTTCATCTAGGTTGTTGAATTCATAGTTCTAGATAGCTCATAGTATTCTTTTGTCCTTTAAGTATCTCTAGCGTCTATAGTGATGTCTCTTCGTTAATTGTGATATTTGTAATTTGTGTTTTTTTTTCTTTTTTCCTCTCAGTCTAGTCAGAAATGTCTCAACTTTATTGAACTTAGACATACACAGTCTTTGATTTGATTGATTTTTTTTTCTGTCCTGAATTTCATTGATTTCCATCCTTACTTTTAATATCTTTTCTTCTGTTTGCTTTTAGCTTGTTCTCCTATTTTTGGTTTCGTAAGGCGGAAGCTTAGATCATTCAATTGAGATCTACTCTTTTTTCTACTATAGGCATTTAATGCTATAAATTTTCCTCTAAGAACCATTTTAGCATATCCTCAAAATTTTGATATGTTGTCTTTTCGTTTTTACTCAATTTGAAATATTTTCTAAATTCCCTGTGACTTTTGAAATGTTGATTTTTGAGAAATATGGTGTTTTCAAACCCCCAAATATTTAGAGATTTTCCAGTTT